>NC_058524.1:10312500-10930416 GCF_904849725.1 Hordeum vulgare subsp. vulgare | reverse complement strand
AAGAATGAAACTAGGAAGCACTGTACAAACTGCCGTTGTAGTTACTTTGTGGGGAAACACATCAGTAGTCAATGTTGTCAAGTCGGTGTGATCCAGCCAAAGAGACATCCAGCCGTAGTTTTCTTTGCAAATTATTTTTTTATAGGTAGCTTACCAAGCTGTCTCCTTGATAGCGGCAGTTTTCTTTAGTCCTGAGGCGCTGTGCCCATGTAATCCCGAATGTTATAGTGTGTAACTAGGACAAAACAAACAAGGATGCACCAACTCGGCATTTTTTTCAAGCAAAACAATGTACGGAATAGTGGTGCGTTTGGTAGTCTTTACCATACAAATTTAACATCACACATAATCATGTACAATGACAATTTTTCTCTTCCAAATATTCCATAGTGATGAACCTAAAGATAATTTTTTTTTTTTGAAAAAACCTAAAGATAAATTATCTGAACACAATATTTGATAGCAAAGTACACAACATTAGTCAAAGCACAAGTGAATAATAAGCAGCTCAAATACGCACATTATCATCTAGTACGTATACATCTTTCAGTCGTAGGATTATTATTACTTCCGAACTAATTCATGCAGAAGATAGCAAAAATTGAGAGGAACCATTGTCGAAGCATAAGGGGAAAATAACAACTACTGGAGGTCTTGGCACAACCGGCAAAAATATCTCTTCTTTTGTGGCGAGCTGGCAATAATTTCAAACATGGAGTGGAAACATAATGACGCCATGGCGCCATCTTCAACCCGCCGACGCCGACGCCGGCGCAAAGTGACGAGGACCCGGAGCACTTCATGCCGCCGGGATTCGGTCCTGTCCCTGGACTCGACTCGTCGCCACCGGTCGTGGAAGCCGGCGCACCCCTCGCTGCAGCGCCATTCGCCTTCGACCTCAACGTCGAGGTCGAGCCCGAGGACGAGGAGACAGGCGCTCTCGTCGGTGTCGCGCCTCTCGCCTTGGACTTCAACGTCAAAGTCGATCCCAAGGACGAGGAGACCGGCGCTCCAATCGTTACCGCGCCTTCCATCTTCGACCTACAGGTCAAGGTCGAGCTCGAGAACGAGGAGTCGTTTGTTGCGACTCTGGCCTCACCTCCGGCTCAGGCAACGCAGCAGTCTGGGCCACCGTCGCCGCCACAGGAAGCACGCCGCCTCCTGCGCCGATTCGCTGCGGCAATGGCCTCCCGCCAGCCCGGTTTCTGTGCAGGCACATGGGACCCCGCCTCTCGGCTTCTCCGGTGAGGATGAGCGCGGTGGGAGTTCCTCGCGTCGCTGGTGATGCGACTGAGCAGTCATGGAGGTCTTTGCCTGTGCCGGTCAGAGGATTAGGGATGGATGGGTCCGTCCTATCTATTCTTTCCTTATCCCACCGGCAGCCAGGCTGTCCCTTTTCTGGACTCTGCTAGGCCCATCCGCATGCGTGTGACAGCAGCAAAATTTATTTGTTTAATATCCCATACATGAGCTATCGATCAATCAAGTAACACTAGTACTTGTCATGTTTAGATTGTGCAGCTCCGTGTAGTTACATAATGTACTCAGTTATTGTGTATATTGATGTGTTAGACAAATGATTATATGTTCAATGTGTTTGCATTTTGCAATCCCTATAACATATACAAATGGTACAACAATATTGTTTTTGCAATTGAGATTTTTATTTTCTTGTAAATAAAAATCAATTCATCTTAATTGAGCCTTTGGCTTGATACAAGCAAGAATTGATATGCAAAATTCTAAGTGTTGTTTTTTAAATTGATGTTTTGGGATCACAAGGTAGTGTGTAGATCTACTGCTTTGCAGATTATCACCACTATTGATAATGCCTACATTTTATCGTTTCGACATTATGATTGTTTTATAAAGTGCTCTCCCACACATTTTACTAAGTCATGACACAAGGCATTACTAGTGAGTCTACTGACTTCATCAGATTATACTCCCTAGTGTTGCGAGATCTACTCCATTTTGGAGATTACCTTTAAGGTGTCATATTTAGCAATTTGAGATTCACATTAATGGTTTAAAGATAACTTCTTGAAATACCCTTTAATTTTACTAAATTCATTACAATATCAACCATGATGGTCTTGAATTTACTGTAGATAAATTAATTAACTCTGGTTTACCCACAGAGGTAACATATGGCTATAAGGCATCAGTCGTACTAGTATTTGCTCCTCCGAAGCATTTATTGTTGTTGTTCACTAAAATATTTTACTCTCATAGTAAATATTGTTCTCGCACATTTTCCTTGAATATGTTATAGAAAACTATGAAAATATTTGCATATACCTGTGATTACCTTCTACTACATTCGTAAAATGCATGGAAATGGAGCCCACGTCACTATTTCTAATTATAGTGCCATCCATCCATCATGATGGATGCCATAATTTATAGCGAGTATCTCAAACACTATTGCAAGATCCACATCACATTGTGGTTGTTATTTTCATAGTGGCTAAGCAATGTTAGAATTGCAAAGTCTATGTTTTGGCCGTGACTCTAAAGTCACACTTTTCTCACGAATGAAGCCCAAAACATTAGCAATGATTTTATCGCATGCACTATATTGAAGGTTTACACCCCATGTTCACCAAGCATCACCTTGGCGGATTGTGCTTAACAAAATAATTTCATCCATATATTTTATTTTACTCCTAGAAGTAAATTAAATAAAATGCATTAGCATTTTTAAGTAATGCATGACTGTCATTTCCAAATACAGTAAATGCATGATTTGGTGGGAGTAGTTATTGTAAGATGATCCATGACATCAGTCATTGTATCCACATGCGGCATTTGTGGCCACTATGACTCCACCTTTGGAATATGTGTCATGGATATTCTCTTAATAGCTAAGTATGTTCATATGTATTTCATCTGTCACCAACTTCACTTAGTTCTCAAACTAAGTACATAATGGACGAATATTTATTCACCATCAATATTTCCCTTAAGAGAAACATGTTGCCATGAGCACATTTGGAATGATCACCCAATAATTTTTCAAGGCCTCAAGCCTATCGCAACTTACAATTTTGGTAATTATAAAATCAACTTGAAGTTGAGATATCATGATCTGACATTTTCATATGGAAATCAGGTTGAAAACCCTTGATACACTTTACATATCCTTATGATGGTATTACCATTTTCATGGTAAAGAAACATGTTATTTCTTAAAATCATCATATTCACCCAACGGGTGCTTCAAATATTTTCTAGCATTGAGAATACTATGCAAGTCAGTGGTCACAAAGTAGAACCATGATGGATTCAAAGTGAAGTGGAGGCTAAAGACAACCAATGACAGAATTATCTTTTAATTGGGAATTGATCATTTCCAAATGATCACAAAGACAACTCTTAAGTTTGTCAAATGTTTGGTTACATAAATATCGTACATATGATTACCAAACCCTCAAACATATGGTCAAACCACACCATGAGTTTATCAAAAGGCAAATAAGTTCATTGGGGTATTTGAAAATTTGCAAACATACGACCGGAACTATTCTGGAAAATGATGTTCTCAAATCTTCATGAGAAGGAGAACCAAAAATATAGTGCAATAAAAGAATGATCAATTCGTTTGCGCCTATGATATGTTTGCATAATTCATTTTTTAGTAATATGGGAGACCTCATGTAATATCCCGATTATACCCAAAATATTGTTTGCCTATAGTTGTACTACTACATGTAGTATAATGTCCAATATCCTATTTTCTGGATATTATATTTAATAAATTTTGAATGTATGAATCAATTCATACTTAGTTTTGTTGCGTACAAAATAATTTTCTAAATCTTACGAAATATTTGGTTATAAGCCTTACAATCCTGGTTTGGGATTGATTAGAAAATTATGGACAATTCTATTGGTCATAACTTAACAAGTTGCAAAATTTCCCAAGTCATCAGATTTTATGTGCATCACATGTGTGATAGGGGAAATTAATTTAAGGCACTCTCACCTTACAATTCTAAATGAGCCACTCATTCTTCCTTGAACACATTCAGAAGATATGTGGATTACTCAACCATTATGTGGTATTATATAGATACTTCATGGTACTCATGGAAACATTTATAAAATGATTTCAAGTGTGTCTCTTGTCACACAAAACCATGAATGATATAACTAAATTAATTTCTTAAATTCTCAAAGTAAGAGCAAGTTATCCTAAACAAGGGATAAATCCATTCGAATGGACAACTTCGTTGAACTCATTTCACAAGCAATGTCTGATTATACATAATACTTTATGTACATACCCAGAATTGTTTAGTTAAATATCTTATCAAAGATAGTGAAATTAATAATATGACCAAACTTATAGAATCGTAATTTACTAGCCTCATGCTAGACAAATACGGCATTATACACCGTAATTATGATATAAATCATACCAACTGCATAGCATACTGCTTTCTTCTTATAGTAATTACGTGGAAATCAATAAAGTATTTCCTATCTGCGATAATTCGGTTACATACCTTTTTCATTCCTTACAGGAGGTAACGGAGGCCAAACGTCCTCGCTCCATGTTGTTCTGCCGTACATGCGTCCCATCGGCGTATTCCGCATTTTATATTGTTGTATTGGCCAGGAAATGATGGGAGGTACATATCTCGTTGCATGAATGTACCATCAGGATATAGGGTTCATCTAGACCCGGGAGCCAAAACGACCCTCTCGTTTTTATCCACATATTTATATTCTTTCAGTAACCAATAATTATAAACACCACGAATCGAAATCAGGTGGCTTTCGTGTTTCAGTGCATAAGAATGCTTCTATCATGTCCAGTATTAATGTCCTAAATTTACCTTGTATGGAATGCAACGGCTCGCGACCACAGATTGTTGTGGGAGGATATAGATAGTTCTATTTTACCATTTGTTAATTTTTTCTTGTGATGGACTGTGAGTGCTTGTGAGCGTATAACATGTGCTTCTTGTCTTTACAAAAACGGAAACATAGAACACGAATTTTTTTGCACATATATAGCTGATAGATTTTCACATCCATATGTATATCCTAAAATAACTTTCTCTTTCTCAAGTAATAATCTAGATTCTAAGAGCATCTAAATACGGAACCCCAATACCCAGCCAAAACTCGGACGGGCTGTCCGGTCAGTATCCGGATGAAAAAATGACAGCCCAAACGCCAAGATTGACAGACACTCCCCATACGAGACGCATTCCTGGAGCAGATATGGGGATGCCCAGATGCGGGTGCCACATCGGATCGGCCCGATAGGGCCCCCGCCGGCCCCACCAATGCCCTCACAAATACCTCAGCCCTTCAAAGGAAACCCTAGTCAAACCCACTTTTGCTGTCCACACTCGTCTCACCAGCTTCCATTGGCTCCTCCGATCCCTCACAAACCCTTCCCCTCCTGGTTGTAGACGCTCCAACTAGTATCGGGTACATGATTTTTTTTGCAATTTTTTTTTACCATGTACAACCTTCCCCCACCCCCCCTTTTTACTCCACGATTTTCTTTGTTATTTGGTGAATTGTGCATAAAGTTCTCACATCATATTCCATTCATTTATCCACTCATGTGGCTCTCTCATTTGTACGCAGATGTGGCCAACCAACAGGCCCGAAAACGATCCGACACACTTGTAAGCAGGCCTGGCATGACAATGACACATGGATGCCCATTTGTAAGTGGGCCATACTGCGACGACATGCATGCTTCATCTTTGGATATGGGCACGCCAAATGAAATAAACGAGCCGGACCGACACGCCACGTGCATCGGCTGGCCCGCGTGCTTTTTTGCCAATAATTTTGTAAAAACAATTAAAGAATGATTGTGCCGTGCTGGAAGCCGGCCTCATCGAGGCTGACGAACATGCCACATGGCGTGTCACGGGCAAGGCACAACCCATTTAGTCCCGTGGCGGGCACATGTGCTAGTGTGTCGTCACGTTAAAAATGGCCTATTTGGCCAGCTCTATTTGAACCATAGTTTGGAAAACTAAATCAGTCAAACCGGCGGTTGAAGTTTTTGTTTGTCGGACCGTCAGTTCATCGATTCATTTGCACCAAAAAAGGAATATTTATGGTGAATTTTTAGATTTTATCTCTCAGATCAAACGAATAAACATATTATTGAATACAAATCATTAATTAATTTTGAAATTATTATTAGACTGGTTGTTTATACGGCCATTAGCATGCATTTCCTCAATGTTAGATGTCGATGCACAGTTTTCCAAAAAATATTGGATTTTTTTATAAAAGGCTGGCAAGCTGCCGGTTCTCAGTTTTTCTGGTCGGTCCGATTTTTAAAAGGCCGACACGGCCAGCTCAACCCTATCCTGCTCCCACGATGCATAGCCGGAGCCCTCCTTGGCCTCACTCTCTCTCCCACGGTGCCGGCTCAGGCTGCTCTTTTACACCACGCCGTCCCCACCACGTGAACAAGCCACCTCCGTGTTCACTGGCCACGCCAATTTCTCATTACACCTGACGTGTAACGCAGCTTCTCGAGGTCGCTGCTGCAGGTCCGCACACCACTTGTTCGATGAATTAGATGGACATTTCAGGTGGAGAAATGGTGTATCCCCCTTGGCTACCACGGTACATTTCTCCAGAAATTCCTATATGGAAAAATCTGGTGCACAAACGTGGTAGGAAACTGGGTGGTGATGGCCCTTGAGGACGCCCTAACAACTCTATGCATAATTGCATATAGGCAAATAATGTAAGGAGAGAAGTAGGAAGATCTGTGTGAAATAATACCGAAGAAAGAGGGACCTTCAGCCAAAAACAGTCATGCTCCCCCTTTATATTTAACAGGGTTATATGGCACACTCACCCGTGCATTCAACTTGTGCCTAGAGTTCTTACAGGTTAGTAGCCATGGAGATGGAACGTGAGTTCCATATGACCAAAGGAGAGGAAGAGACCAGCTACTTCAAGAACTCAAGGCTTCAGGTTCGATTCAAAACTTTTAGCATCCACAATTGGTATTGCCTACAATCTGGACATACCTGCCGTTCTACTCCTAATTTGTTTGGTAGATTCTACTTCAGTAGTTTATAAACATCTCCCTTCCATTTATCTTAGGAAAAAGCTTTGGTTGAAACTAAGCCGGTTCTCCAGAAGATTGTGAAGGAAATGTGCATGGCTCTCCTCCATCCAACAATGACAATTGTTGACTTAGGCTGCTCCTCAAGTGAAAACACACTCTTCTTTGTCTCCAATGTGATCGAAGCGGTCCGCTGCCACCGTGAGAAATTCAGTGGCCATCCCACTGAGCTTCAGTTCTTTCTCAACGATTTACCAGGAAACGACTTCAACCGGGTTTTCCAATCAGTTCAACGATTCAAGAACTCCATTGATGTGGATCACAAGGGAGAGCCAATACCTGCTTTCTACATTGCTGGGTTGCCCAGCTCTTACTATACAAGACTTTTGCCTTGTGGGAGTGTTCATCTCTTTCACTCATCATATTGCCTGCAGTGGCGCTCTAGGGTACCAGCACCAATAGCACACAGCTTACGTGTATAATTTTATTTTTAATCCTACACATCCGTACATTTAATACTGAATATTGCTGAATTGACGGAGCTAAGTAAACAGTCCAAAATAATGTCAATGTGCATCAGAATATCTGAAAATAAACGCTACATGTTATACACAGCTTCCTGATGGATTAGACGGCAAGAAAAGACCGTATCCCAATGAAGGAAACATCGGCATTGGAGCGACTACCCCACCCTTTGTGGTGAAAATGTACCAGGAGCAGTTTCAGAAGGACATGGTGTTGTTCCTCCAGCTGCGCCATGAAGAACTAGTTGCCAATGGACAAATGGTTCTCACATTTCTTGGGAGGAAACACGATGATGTCTACAGCGCAAGTCTCAACCGTCTATACGGGTTACTTTCACAGTCTGTACAATCTCTTGTTGAGGAGGTACGCAAGGGTTTATCATACTTCTAATAATTAGTTGAGCAAACTAAATTTTCGTTAATGCATACTATTCACAACAGGGCCTCGTGGAGAAAGAAAAGCTGGACTCTTTTAATCTACCTGTTTATGGGCCATCGATGGATAAAGTTAAGGCAGTGGTCAACCAGAGCCAGCAGTTTGAATTGACTCACATCAAACTGTTCGAGACCAATTGGGATCCTTATAACGACTCGGAGGGCAATGATGTGCACGACAGTGTTCAGAGTGGGATTAACGTCGCAAGCTGCTTGAGAGCAGTGATGGAGCCCCTGCTTTCAAGCCATTTTGGTGAATCCGTGCTCGATGAGCTCTTTAATAAGTTTGCATATAACGTCACATTACACCTTGACAAGGAAAAGACCAAGTACTGTGTCATTACTCTATCATTAAAAAGAAGATGAGGCGTAAACATTGTATGTTCTTGCAGTTTAGGTGTTTATCAGCAGCCCAAAAAAAAAATCTGCGTCAGTTGCTCGGGTTGCCGTGTCAGTTTAGGTGTCGGCTTCGGTTGCTCGGGTGATGGAGTTGGCGGCTCGTCGGATGCGCGGTCTCGGGATCGGTGTGTGTTTTTGTTGGTTGTAAGAAGGAGCGGCGGCTCCGGAATAGGGTTGTAGAGTGTCGATTTCGGTTGCTCGGGCAACGGAGTTGGTGGCTCGGCAGATGCGCGGCCTCGGGGTCGGTGTGTGAATCGTTTTGTTGTATCGGTTTTCGGTCGGTTTTCCTTATTAACTGATCAATTCTTCTTCTTCTATATGAAAAGGCAGAGCTCGTGCTGGTTCCTTTTAAAAAAAATGCGTCAGTCATGGGTTATGTTATGTAATTGTTGCACATTAATACTCGGATTTCTTTCCGGTACAGCTGGGTATAATAATAAGTTTGTCAAATCATAATGTGTATTGCGGGTTCGTCAAACCCCTAGCAAAGGTTATTGAGGGCAGAACTGAACCACTGACGAAGGGCTTGAGCAAAAGTTCTTCTCCTAATTAGGTATTCCTGAAATTTCAGTGCATACGAATTTTTTTACCCCGAAATATGAAGCTAGATTCAAACTAATTCCAAATCAAATTTAAGCTTAAGTTAGATTAATTAAATTTCTTGAATTTTAATAGATTGAAAAATCCGAAGGAATTTTAAAAATTCTCAAAATTTGGCGTAGTTCGATGAGATCAAAAATTTATGAGTCCAAAATTTATAATATTTTAGTCCTGCAAGAATGAGTCATTGCAGGACGACCGCAATTTTTTTTAAATGTAACCCTACAGGTATGAGCCACTGTGGATGCTTTTACATATATATACTATTCTAGTCTTTGCATTACAGGAATGGGATAAATATTGGTCACGTGCCACAAGATCACCTTTGGGATACATCATAATGCACTTCCGCTGTTATGTGTTCATGCCCATGCGGTAGCCATAATGCACTACGGAAGAGGTGGGCTACAGTCATGAGTGAGTCCATTGGGATCACCACCGTCCAACGGGGCTCTGCCGAGTATATGGCCCCTTCTCTGGTGTAAAGAAGATTAGTTAACCCATCAGTATCGAGTGGATACACATATAAATGAGCACATACAGAGTCTTTACACGAATGAAATGCATATAACCCATCAGTAGTGCATGCAAGTCCAACGCAAAGTCGTGCAATACATGCGTGCATACGTTCCTGGGTGAGACGAACGACCCATTACAACAAAACACCAACTACTTCCACCGCAATTGACAAATACCCAGATGACGAGAAGTTTCCTCTGTTGGAATTAAACACAACTTAACCTCGTCGACCGGTGTGTCCGGTTTCATGTACGTGCATGTATCCTAATAGGACTAGTATTGGCAAACCGAGTAGAATTGTTGATATCTAGGTTTACTCTATATATATATATGCGTGTATCCTTGACCTGTAATCAATCCGTGAGTTGATCAATAAAGCAAAACAAGGCTCGATATGAACCTTTGGGAATAACACAAGTTTTCCCGTGCGTTTTTTCTACTTGTAGTGATTCGATCAAAGCAAAGATCGATAAGCTAGTTATATGAGTGCGTGATGTGCTTGTGTTCCGGTCGGTGTACGTACGATGCATAGC
This sequence comes from Hordeum vulgare subsp. vulgare, assembly GCF_904849725.1. Classification (NCBI taxonomy): domain Eukaryota; kingdom Viridiplantae; phylum Streptophyta; class Magnoliopsida; order Poales; family Poaceae; genus Hordeum; species Hordeum vulgare. Next base: position 10,920,340 of record NC_058524.1, on the reverse strand, counting down.
GTACGTAGCTATTTCTGCTAGCTTTGACCAATCGGTAATTCAGCGTTGCTTCGCTTCGTCGTCGTCCGTCGTCAGTCATTGCCGTCGTCGGAAAGTACTCGGCGTCGGGTCTGGACCAACAATTGGTATCAAAGCCCGGGTGCCTGGAATAAATCTCGGTGAACTCACGGATGGTCGGTCATGGTAGGTGGGCTGAAACGCTGGTATTAGCGGGCCTATGGGTGACTGATGTGTGAGGAGGAGATTGTTAGATTTAGTCCCACATCGGTTGTGGGAGGAGATATAACACGACTTATAAGGGTTAGGGTGTCCCCTCCTAAAAGAGTAGTCTTTGGGGGAGAGGGCCGAAGGACTCTCATAAGTCGGTGTTGCTCTCCGGTTGGGCCTGTTGACGCATGTGGGTCGGAAACGCTGATGTTAGCGGACCCGAGATTGCGTAACAAGTGGTATCAAAGCCCAGGTGCCCGGAATAAATCTCAATGGACTCACGGATGGTCGGTCATGGTAGGTGGGCTGGAACGCTGGTGTTAGCGGGCCCATGGGTGACCGATGTGGGAGGGGGAGATTGTTGGGTTTAGTCCCACATCGGTTGTGGGAGGAGACATAACACGACTTATGAGGATGAGGGTGTCCCCTCCTAAAAGGCTAGTCTTTTGGAGGGAGAGGGTCGAAGGCCTGTCATAAGTCGGTGTTGCTCTTCGGTTGGGCCTGTTGACGCATGTGGGTCGGAAACGCTGGTGTTAGCGCACCCGGGATTGCGTAACAAGTGGTATCAGAGCCCAGGTGCCCGGAATAAATCTCGGTGGACTCACTGGTGGTCGGTCATGGTAGGTGGGCTGGAACGCTGGTGTTAGCGGGCCCATGGGTGGCCGATGCGCGAGGGGGAGATTGTTGGGTTTAGTCCCACATTGGTTGTGGGAGGAGACATAACACGACTTATAAGGATGAGGGTGTCCCCTCCTAACAGGCTAGTATTTTGGGGGGAGAGGGCCCAAGGCCCGTCATAAGTCGGTGTTGCTCTCCGGTTAGGCCTGTTGACGCATGTGGGTAGGAAACGCTGGTGTTAGCGGATCCGGGATTGCGTAAGAAGTGGTATCAGAGCCCAGGTGTCTAGAATAAATCTCGGTGGACTCACGGGTGGTCGGTCATGGTAGGTGGGCTGAAACGCTGGTATTAGCGGGCCCATGGGTGACCGATGTGTGAGGGGGAGATTGTTAGATTTAGTCCCACATCGGTTGTGGGAGGAGACATAACACGACTTATAAGGGTGAGGGTGTCCCCTCCTAAAAGGCTAGTCTTTTGGGAGGAGAGGGTCCAAGGCCTGTCATAAGTCGGTGTTGCTCTCCGGTTGGGCCTGTTGACGCATGTGGGTCGGAAACGCTGGTGTTAGCGGACCCGGGATTGCGTAACAAGAGATTGTCGTACGGGAGATCATGTCGGACGACGACAAGACCAAGCAGCTGGCGGCATACTCCGGTGCGGCTAAAGTATTTGCTGCTCCGGCGAGTTTGTCGTACCCACAATTTGATTGCGAGAACTTCGGGGTCTGGAAGGCCTTGATGGAGTGTGGTTTCCGCGCCAACGTGTTGTGGGATGCAGTCGATCCAGGAGGCGACGCTTTCAAGAAGGAGGGAGCTGAGCATCGGAAGGATCGGCAGGCGACGTCGGCAATTTATTCGGTGTTGCCGATGGATGTCCTTCAACACGTGATCGCCAAAGAAATGGCGAAGGAGGTGTGGGATACCTTGAAGCTCATGTTCGAGGGACACGACCGCGTCAAGCAAGCCAATCTCCAAACTCTCTTAAGGAACTATGAGACTTTGGTCATGGGCGAAAGTGAGTCCGTGGACGTGTTCGCTTCACGGGTTGCTACTCTCGTCAATCGGATCCGCGCACTTGGAGAAAACCTCATGAAGGCCTCGGTTGTCCGTCGGTTCTTGCGCGCGGCTTCTCCCCGGTACCTACAAATTGTCACGGCGATCGAGCAGTGCATCGATCTCGCGACACTGTCTATTGATGATCTCGTCGGGCGCTACAAGGCTCACGACGAGCGTATGAGGTACAGCCTCGGGGACGGGAGAATCGATGAGCTTGTAATGCTCACGCGGGCTCAGTGGCAGGCGCTGGACTCAAGGAGAGAAGGTGAGGGCTCTAGCAGTTACGCTCGCCAAGATCATGTGCCAAACGAACAAAATCAAAAGGACGTCAGCGATGGCGCCCCGAAGAAGAAGAAGAAGTTCGACAAGCGCAAGATCAAGTGTCACAATTGTGGCATCATGGGGCACTTCAAGTTGGAGTGCAAGAATCCCCCAAAGGAGAAGGTGCTCATGGCCTAGCAAGGAGATGAAGGTGACATGATGTTGATGTGTGAAATCGTGGACGAGGAGGATCCAGTTCTTGAAGTGTCGGCTAAATAAATTGCCGCACTCCATGAAGAAAAAGTTTGCTCTCAACATCATGGTTTAGAAACCCGTATCGATGCTACGGATGCGGGGGGTGATTCCGAAACTTACATCATGCTATGGGTGTAAGTGTTATCTTTGCAGGAGCGAAGGAAGCGCTCATTGCATGCGCTCGGCCATGGAGAAGCGACCTTGCTACAGACATGAGGGGTGATCCCAAAACTCGTGTCGAAGCTACTGATGCGAGAGGTAATTCTGAAATTTGTGTCGATGTTATAGACACAGATGGTATTTCTGTTGACGCTGATGCAAAAGCAGACATGAGCGCAACGGCTTGTAGTGGCAACCGTGGCCCTTGTGCTACGTTTGGGACTCATGAAGGAGATGGACCAGAAAGGCCGAAGAATAGCAGCAGCTACCCAGTTCGGGACGGAGCTGTTGGTGGCCTACGTGGAGGATCTTTAAGTGGTGGAACGGATGGGCTTCGCTCATCAAGAGAAGTTGCAATAGGCTGTAACTCAGGCGTGAAGGTTGTCGAGCATGGCCGAGAGGGTGAAGGAGGCCAATCTGCATCGGTGCCTAGTTCAGGTGAAAAGTCAGGAAGCTCAACTCGGGTTGGAATTTTTGCATCGCCAAATGAAACGTGCGTAGCAGAAATTTTTGTCGCCTCCGACTGTAATGGAGACAAGGACAACATCACCTACACCCGTACATCTACAACCGGTGTTAATTGATCCGGTAAAGGTGAAAGGGAGTGGGCGACAATGTCTAGCAAACGCCAAGGAACCGGCGGAATTCGAAGGCGCAAATACGAAGGAGTGTTGGCTGTCGTGGTTTTGTCACGGCAGATGTCCTCGTGAAAGGACTTAGTACTGGAGCCATCGCACCTTGGTGGCGACTCAAAGGGGTTAAGCGGGAGAGACACGGCGATTTACCCAGGTTCGGCCCCTCGAGAAGAGGTAATAGCCTACGTCCTGCTTTGTGTGTATTGATGTGGATTCGATTACAAGGAAGGCGTAACTCGCCTAAACCTAGTACTCGATGATTTCTAACCTACCTCTCCCCCTCCAGACTCGCCTTTATATATAGGTCGAAGCCTTAGGGTTTACAAGAGTCCCTTCCTTTTTACAAATCATGACCACAGCGGTCTCTAAGTCGCCGTCTTGCCAAACCCAGAGTCCTCCCATAAATCATAACCATCCTGCAGCTTCGAACCGCCCAGGCTGAGGCCAAACTAGCCTTAAAGGATGAATCGCCCTAACAGTAACTCGGCCCATATTCGGCGGGTCACTTTAACAGGCAATATCCCCAACATTAGGCCCCAAATTGACTTGAATCTTCACGCCAATGCTTCCATTTTAGTCGAAGGCGATTCACTCCTCTGTGTTCCTCCGTACACCAGAAATCTTAACTCGCCAACTGGTACCGGCAAAAGTCTCTGAGCCGCCAACGCATTTCCCATCAGTACTTTCCTTAGCCCACGATTTTCGGGAACTCCAACACAATCCCAACGGATCTTTTAGTGCGTCATTATCCCAAAATTTTCGGGCGCCATCATGGCGAATCTTTCCTTCCTCGACGGTTCCCGCTCATAGTGCCTCGATCCCCGCGCCCGTCCTGATAAATAGGCGGAAGGGACAGGGCTGACACTGGCCACCTACCAGTCCCATCAATACCTCCACCATCATCTCAGCGAGAAGAAAAACGCTCCGCATCCCGAAGGCTTCGCCGCCGGCCACAAACTCCACCCCCGTCCGAAGAACTCCAGCGCTGCCCGCAGGCCGTTGCCGTTCGAGGAGCTCCGGCGCCGCCCGCAAGCCGTCGCCGTTCGAGGAGCTCCGGCGCCGCCCGCAAGCCGCTGCCGTTCGAAGAGCTCCGGCGCCGTTCGAGGAGCTCCGGCGCCGCCCGCAAGCCGCTGCCGTTCGAAGAGCTCCGGCGCCGTTCGAGGAGCTCCAGCGCCGCCCGCACGTCGTCGCCGTCGCCAGGCTCCACCGCCACCGAGGGTCCCCTCATTCTCCAACAGCCTCCATCATCACCAATCTTCTTCGACCAAGATCTTCAGGTTAGGCCGCTGTTTCCTTCTTTAAGGGTAGATTTAGTTCTTGTTCTTGCCGCCGCCATTGCCATAGCTCCGAAGCTCTATGCTCGTCACCATCTTAACTGTCGAACTGATTAGTCCGAGCGCCATTAGGGCACCTAGTGCTTCGAACAATCCTATCCATCTGTGCCCTTGCGAATTTTCTAAATAGACTAGTCTTTTCAAACACGAGGCACCATCCTGATCGCACATCGTTCATGTTTTAGCCACGTCCGTAAGCTTTTATATCTGTTGAATAGATCCATTCCTCTTTCACTGTTTGCAAAAAGCTGTTTGGAAACCTCGTCCTTCCCTTAGTGTTTCGGAAAGAATAAATTTTAGCACCCACAGTAGCGTCGCTTCTGAGAATAGCCCTGCTCCGATAGGTCGCCACATCAGCCCAACCCGGCCTCCCAAACCGGCGGGTTAAGCCGAAGCTAGTCCCGACTCACATAGTAAATGTTCGAGACATGTAATACCATTTTCTTGCCTATTTGTAGCATGGGTGCCGTTTTCAAGAGCGATTGGCTTCCCACCAAAGTCGATGATGCTGTTTTGGCAAATTACGTGAAAGCGGGCTGCTTGGATCCTCAAGACATCATTGGATGGCGCACCGGGTTAGGAGAAGACCTACCCAACCCCAAGGAAGGGGAGATAGTAGTTTTTGTGGAACACTTAGAACGGGGTTTTAAGCCGCCCGGATCTAAATTCCTTAGAGACGCCCTGAATTTTATGAACGTCCGATTCCAGGATTTGGGACCCAATTCCATAAGCAACCTGAGTCAATTCCAAGTCCTTTGCGAAGCTTATTTGCGGATCGAGCCTTCCGTCCCCCTGTTTTGGTACTTTTTTCACTTGAATCGCCAGACAGAATTCCACAATGGCCCCAGTTTGGAACTCGGCGGGGTCAACGTCCAGCATCGCAGGGACAGTCCGTTTCCTGCACTCACTATGCCCAGCCATCCCAAAGGCTGGGGTGAATCTTGGTTTTACTGCAAAGAAACATCCCCTGCCGGCGAGAACAAACTTCAGGGCTACAGGCCAAGCCGCCTTCCGGTCAACTTCAAGCTCCCTGACAAGCTCACCGAGGAAGAAGAGTCGGAATTCGTCCCAATTTTGTCCGAACTGATATCCTTGACTAACAACGGTCTCACCGGGGTTGACCTGATCCGCTGCTGGGTCGAATGGCGGATCCTTCCTCTGAGCCGCCGAGAAGGCTTGATGTGCGAATTTGACGGTACTCTGGATCATCCCCAATGCTACTTTCACACAGCATTAACAGAAAAAGACATTGTCGCCATCATCAAGAAGCTGACCGGCGAGCCTACAGCAAAGTGGGGCCAAATCGGCCTTAAGCCCTTCTGCAAGATTAACCCGGCGCCCAAGGTAACCAAGACTAACTCGCCCTCAGTTTTTATTCCATCTGTTTTACTGTCATCGTGACTTCATGCCACATCCCTTTCCAGAAAGGCGACAAGTTCTGGTCTCGGAGACCTAAGAAACAAGCCATGAAGAGTGCTAAGCCGCCTTCCAAGAAAAACAAAGGCAAAGGTAAATCGGCTGCGGCCGAGCCATCTGAAGTCGACGAATCTCAAGCTGGCGACGCACTCTCCGAGGTACCAATCCGTCCTCTTTTTCACTCGCCACCTATTACCTTTTAACTTCTATTTATCTCTCACTCCTCCTATAATAGAATGAAGATAACGAAAGCCAGGAAGACTCTGTCGAGGTAATTTCCGTCTCCTCCGATTCATCTCCTTCTCCACCTAAGCCGGCCCGGCGAATATGTGGAAAAGTACCTCTCTCACATCCAAATGCCCATTTGGACCCAAATTTCTTACTAAAGAAAACGTAGCACGCCTTGAAACGGAAAACGCGAAGTCATTCTGGCGACCTAACACCTGGCTTGCCAACAACGAACAAAAGAAAACCAAGCGAGGTACCTCCTTTTTTATTTGAGCAACCATTGTTCGTGTTGCTTTGGATCACAGTCATAACCCGCCTGTTATTATCGGTGTACAAATTCTACAGGATTCTCCCCCTACTTCTGGCGACTCAGTGATGTCGACCCTTCCACCAATGATCCGAGTCCCGGGGTAAGTTTCTTGTCCTGATCCTTGAGAATAGCACTCTTTTTAATTTTCTAACACGCCTATCTCATTTATTAGGGCGCAAGCCAAAAAGAGGAAAACCAGTGGATCAATCCCTGATGCCACTTCTGAACCTCCAAGGAAAGCAACTCCGACTCAAGAAGATCCGAATCAAAACGAGCCGAGAATTCAAGCAAATCCTCCTGAGTCGCCCAAAGGATCAACGGATGTCCCTAGATCACCGGTCGTAATGGCGACAGCTGATGACCCAGATGCTGTGGTCATTACTGGTTTTGGTTTCTCCAAGCCGGCAGCGACAATCCTCTCCAAAAATATAGCATCCCCTTCTCCATCAATTCCCGAGTCTGGGCCTTCCAAGGCGAAACTTTCTGACTATGCAGGTCTGGAGTTTAAAGAACTCTGTTCTGGCTTCGCAAGTCGCCTGGAAGCGAGTTATGAGATGGAAAAGAATCTGCTGAAGATGTTAAATAACAAGCATGAGGTAAAATTTATACTCTATATTATTCCCAGTAACCCCCAAGGGCCGGGTCATCAGTAAAATGATGAGCCGGGTCTTTTAAAAGCTTCGCGACCAGTAACCCCCAAGGGCCGGGTCATCAGTAAAATGATGAGCTGGGTCTTTTAAAAGCTTCGCGACCAGTAACCCCCAAGGGCCGGGTCATCAGTAAAATGATGACCCGGGTCTTGATTTCTGTATAATTTCCCTTGAGAAATTATACATTAGCCCCCAAGTGTCAGGGGTATTGCCTTGCAATAATTCTGAGACTTGTCTTTGTTTTAAATTTTGAACAGGAAAGCCTTGCCCAGACCGAACTGGCTCTGGGCGACTTAAGGAAAAACTTGGCTGACCAACAAGATGCTCGAACTCAGTCGGAAGACAAATGTAAGTTGGCTCTGGTTGAACTGGAAAAGCTCAAAGCCGAGTTAGAAAGAACTCAGGCTGACCAGAGCGCGGTTTTGACGAGAGCCGAAAAAGCAGAAGCAAAGCTGGCAACTGTGCAGCAAGAGCTATCCGGCTTAAAGCGCCATATTTTCAACATGACACAAGCCATCTTTGGTAAGCTTTACCTAACTCTTCAATCTTGTCCTCTTCCTTGGGCAAATTCCTTAATGTTTAACTTATCGGTTATTTAATCACAGGCTCGAGAGTCGCCAATTTGCAAGACGACAGCGTGTTGATGCTGAAGGCGATCTATACACTGACGAAACAACTGTACACAGGCAGTGTGCTGACCGTCAAAGCTGTGATAGGTGCGAAGGAGCCCATAACTTCCATCAAGAAGGTGCTTGGATATCTATCCACACTGCCTCCCCAGATCGGCGAGTTAACCCGATCAGCCGCCCGGAAGGGTGTCCTGACGGCTCTGAGTCGCTGCCTGGCATATGCTCCAGAAATTAATTTGGAAGAAGTAGCTGCCGGCTTCCCTCAGCTTAAAGATGACGGCTCGGAGTTCGTGGAAGAAGACTACCAGAAGGTTGTCAGGGATTCTCGACTGGCCGCAACTCAACTCGCCACCAGCCTTGACTTGACAAAATATCAGGCGGCTTATGATGACAAGAATAAGAAAATCAGCCCGCCAACCTTCGTGGTGACCAACCTTATCCCTCGGCGACCCAAGAATCCCTTCGACTGGGAAACAGACCTGGCATCAATCTTGACCGATGAAGACGATTTTGCCTCTTTGTCCAGATGCAATTGGGTCTTGGGCGATTTACAAATCAAAGCCGGTCAGAGCTCACGCCAAGACTGAGCGGAATAGATTTTCCTTGAATTTGGCCCAAGAGCCATGTAATAGTCAGTACTATCTTTTGATGACATCTTCTGCAAAAAACCCTTATACCGCTTTTGAGGCGGTTTAAAATATTTTGTTAATTCTTATCAGAATCGCCTGAAATGCTCAATCCGCCAGGGGTGAAAACCTTGAGCACATTATCTGTGAAAATAAAAGAACTACAAACAGTTTCAACGAATAAGCAGTGAGGATAAAAATCTCCAAGGTCAAATCATAACACGAGTAATTTTGTCGGCTCATACGGTCGCGACAGGAAGAGGCGAGTCAGAAAGCTCGTGCACCCACCCTTAATGCAGTTTTCGTCGGCTCATATGGTCGCGACAGGAGGAGGCGAGTTAGAAAGCTCGTGCACCCACCCTTAATGCAGGTTTCGTCGGCTCATACGGTCGCGACAGGGGGAGGCGAGTCAGAAAGCTCGTGCACCCACCCTTAATGCAGGTTTCGTCGGCTCATACGGTCGCGACAGGGGGAGGCGAGTCAGAAAGCTCGTGCACCCACCCTTAATGCAGGTTTCGTCGGCTCATACGGTCGCGACAGGGGTAGGCGAGTCAGAAAGCTCGTGCACCCACCCTTAATGCAGGTTTCGTCGGCTCATACGGTCGCGACAGGGGGAGGCGAGTCAGAAAGCTCGTGCACCCACCCTTAATGCAGGTTTCGTCGGCTCATACGGTCGCGACAGGGGGAGGCGAGTCAGAAAGCTCGTGCACCCACCCTTAATGCAGGTTTCGTCGGCTCATACAGTCGCGACAGGGGGAGGCGAGTCAGAAAGCTCGTGCACCCACCCTTAATGCAGGTTTCGTCGGCTCATACGGTCGCGACAGGGGGAGGCGAGTCAGAAAGCTCGTGCACCCACCCTTAATGCAGGTTTCGTCGGCTCATACGGTCGCGACAGGGGGAGGCGAGTCAGAAAGCTCGTGCACCCACCCTTAATGCAGGTTTCGTCGGCTCATACGGTCGCGACAGGGGGAGGCGAGTCAGAAAGCTCGTGCACCCACCCTTAATGCAGGTTTCGTCGGCTCATACGGTCGCGACAGGGGGAGGCGAGTCAGAAAGCTCGTGCACCCACCCTTAATGCAGGTTTCGTCGGCTCATACGGTCGCGACAGGGGGAGGCGAGTCAGAAAGCTCGTGCACCCATCCTTAATGCATGTTCTGTCGGCTCATAAGGTCGCAACAGGATGAAATTGCTCTCTCTTTTTCTTAAAGAAGAAGCCCCCGAGTCAGGGAAACATTATATTATTCCGTAATGAAAACTGAAAAACTTACAGAGCATGGAGTTTTAAGAACTCAAGTGTAATAAGGCCGCAAATGGGCAATATTCCAAGGGCGAATTGACTCAGCCCCCGTAGTCGGTCGATCAGGTCGAAGATCCATCAAGTAGTAAGAACCATTGCGGAGGTTCTTGCTGAAAACGAAAGGTCCCTCCCAAGGGGGCGAAAGCTTGTGCATGCCTGCCCGATCTTGTATCAGTCGAAGCACCAAATCGCCCTCCTGGAAGGTCCGACTCTTCACCCGACGACTATGATAACGCCGCAGATCTTGCTGATAGATCGCCGAACGAGCCGCTGCTAAGTCACGTGCCTCTTCCAAGGCATCCAAAGAGTCCTGACGCGCCAGCTCGTTGTCTTGCTCCACATATGCGGCGACTCTAAGAGAATCATGCCTTATGTCGGTAGGGAGGACTGTGACGCCCTCGGCTTAATCGTACGCTAATCATACACGCAAATGCGTACGATCAAACCCAAGGACTCACGGGAAGATATCACAACACAACTCTAGACACAAATAAAATAACATCAGCTTCATATTACAAGCCAGGGGCCTCGAGGGCTAGAATACGAAAGCTCGATAAACACACGAGTCAGCGGAAGCAACAAATATCTGAGTACAGACATAAAACATGGGGTGCCTTAGAGAAGGCTAGCACAAAAGATACAACGATCGAACGAGGCGAGGCCTCCTGCCTGGGAACCTCCTAACTACTCCTGATCATCAGCGGCCTCCACGTAGTAGTAGGCACCGTCGGGGTAGCAGTCGTCGGCGGCGGGGACCTCCATCTCCTGGGCTTCATCATCTGGTCGCAGCAAACGGATCAAGGGAACAAGGGGGGAGCAAAGCAGCGGTGAGTACTCATCCAAAGTACTCGCAAGTCTTACATCAGAACTAATCTAATTATGCATCAGTATCAAAGAAGGGGGTTATATGTGGACTGACTGCAGCAATGCGAGAAAAGAGAGAGAAGGCCTAGTCCTATCGAAGACTAGCATCTTCAGGGTCTTGCAGCAATAGACGAGAGTAGAACAGGGGTAACACATTTATAGTCATATTGTTGCAGCAAAATTAAAGTGAGGTCACGCCTAAGGATCCCCCCTCGACTCCCTGCGAGGAAGCAATCCCGAGGCAAACTAAATCCAGTTAAGTAATAATTGTAGTTGTATAAGATCGGGGCACAACTCCAAGTCGTCCTGTAACCGTGGACACGGCTATTCGAATAGTTAATTTTCATCCCTGCAGGGGTGCACCACATGTCCCGTCACGCTCGATAACACTCTGGCCGGACATACTTTTCTGGGTCCTGCCCGGCCTCGGAATATCGACACGTCGCAGCCCCACCTAAGACTAATCAGAGAGGCCAGCCCGCCGGTCTAAATCCTAAGCACAAAGGGTTCATGGGCCCAGTTCCCCTTCACGCTCCTGCACGTTGCGTGGGCGGCCGACGTCAGTCCTAGCATCCCTTAATCACAAGCGCGATGCATCTCGGGACCACTCGGGCGCGCGCCGCTACACTGCTGGCATCTGAAAAGCTTCGGCTGATACCGCGACGCCGAGTACCCATAATTCTTCCCGCGTAGCCGGTTAGTGCGAAAAGGTCTCCGACCAACCCAGATCAAATACCCAAATCCATTAGCATTTTAATTAGGCCCACAACACAGTCTCTCGGGAATCCACCCGTCTTACAACTAATCACCAAAACCCAGTAACATGGTCGAGTAACTGTGTGGTCGTAACATCGGGGGGGGGGGGGAATCCGAGGTATCACCCTCGTTGGATCCCGAACGATGTACCCGTCAAGGTGGGCTTAGAGGAATCACCCTCGGGGGTCCCACACTCGCGGGGTTGCACGACAGAGGCGTCATCGGGAATGGTGAAAGAGGAATCACCCTCGATAACCACGACCGACTAGCTATACTATAGAGATATCATCAGGAGTACTTAGCGAGGTGTCACCCTCGGTACCCGATAGTATCTCTGTAGCGTCGTACAACAAGGGGGGGTGAATGTGATGTGTCGGGTCTGGCTCGTCGATCAGAGATCGAGATTTGAAAACAAGCAGGGCAACTGATCTACGGGGTCAGAGGGGATGACTGCTCCACCTATACTAAGAAGGTTAAAGGTACAGGACTGAAAATAGCAGTTCATCAAAAACAGGCTATGCATCAGATATAGGAGCTAACTACAACAGTAGCAAAATACTAATGCAAGCAGTAGGAAGAAAGACATAGGCGATATAGGAATGATCAAGGGGAGTTTGCTTGCCTTGCTGCTCTGCGGCAAAGGACTGATCGGCAGGGTCGTAGATGTACCCGGCAGCAGCGTCAGTCTCGGGGTCTACCGGTAAGAAGAGGGGGAAGAAACAATAAATAATAGCACCGATGCAACACAAAGCATGACATGGAAAGATGCAGGCTAGACATGAGCTAACACAGCAACATCCGTCATAGACGGGTCGGAAGAATATCTGACGATATTTTCCGGGTCTCGGGCTACTACCGGTTATACTGGAAACGATGGAAAAGTTCCATGTTTGCTATGCTAGGGACGCGTGACAGACGAACGGACCATGTATCCGGGTTCGGCTCGCTTTGCTGATCAACTTTCATGTTGAAAATATTTTGATCTGACTTACGGATTATTTAATATTAATTTTCAAAGTTTTATTAATAATATTTAGGAATTAACAGATTTAATTATATTAGAATAATAAATATGACATCATGGTGATGTCAGTATGACATCAACCGTCAACAGGGGTTGACTGGTCAAATATGACCAGTGGGTCCCATGCGTCATCGGCACATTTATTATTTATTTAATTAGTACTTAAACAGATCAATAAGTGCGATGAGACCCACATGTCAATGACACACGGCTAAATCAGTTTAATTTAATTTAATTAGAGGGGGAACGTGCATGTGAGCATCTATTTATTCTAAAATTAATTATCAGATTTAACATTAATTGAAAAAAAAGGAATTTGCTGGGTGCACCCGGTCCAGTGCACCCAAAGGGATGGCAGAAGTTGACCTGGGGCCCCCGTTCACTGGTCAGCGAACCAGTCAACACAGGCTGACAGGTGGGCCAGCGTGTTGAGTCAGCATGCTGACTGGGCCGGGCTTATCCACTGGAATAGTGAACAGCCCGCACGCGTTAGTGACTGTAGTTTACTTACGATTATTCTTAATCTACTGATTATTTAACAAGGTGGGACCCAGTCGTCGGTGACTAATAGCATTTTAATTAATCGCCGATTATGGCTATGTTAATTTCTAACGGGGCGGACCCACGGGTCAGCGACCCAGCATGCGGTGGCCGACGTTTTCCCCCGCAGTGGCGCACCAGAGTTGCCCGACGAGAGCCAGAAACAACGGCGCGGATCGGAAACGCAGTTTCGTCCATCATTTGGTGTGCTGAGACCATCTACATCGACCATGGCGGCGAGCAAAGACTGGTTACGGTGGGAGCTAGCTACGGTGGCCTACAGGAGCTCTAGAGGGAGAGAGGGGGAGCCCCGGTGGTGCTCACCACCGTTGGAGAGCAGAGGGCGGCGAGATGATGGCGGTGGCACCGGGGGCGCCGGGGCGGTCCGGCGAGGAGGAGGCGGTGCAGGGGCTTCGGTTGAGGGAGAGAGACGCGGCGCGGTGATGGCAGCCGCGTGCAGCGTCGCGCGAGGCAACCGGGCCTGGCGGGGCGGGGCGCCGTCTGGGAGGAGAGGAAGTCGGAGGGGAGGGGCGATGGGAGAGAGGCGGCAGGGGCCGCCGGCGGGAGGCAGGGGGCCGAGGTGGGAGGCGAGGTGGGGAAGGCGAGGAGGCCGTGAGGGGAGGGGCCGCCGGGGGAGGAGAGGAGCCGTGGGGGGGCGGCTCGCCGGCGGGATTAGAGGGGAGGGCCGCCGTGGGAGGAGGGTCGTGGGGGGGAGAGGGGCTCGGGAGATGGGAGGGAGTGTCGGTGGGGATGGGGGGGCCGAGACGAGGGAGTGGGGGCGCTGTCGTGGGGTGGGGCCCTCGTGGGGGTGGGGGGCGAGAGGTGGGGAGTGGCGGCGCCCAGGGGGGGCTGACGAGGGAGGGAGGGTCTTGCGAGGGGGTGGGCTAGGGTTCCAGCGGGGCTGGTGGGTGGCCTGGCCGGCTGGGCCACTAGGCCCAGTTGGGCCAGGTGGGGGGGGTTGGGTTGTTTGCCTTTTTTTTCATTTGTTTTTCTTTCTTTTACTTTCTGACATTCTATCATTATTATTTTCTTATATATTTATATCTTTCTGTTCTAACTATATAGGACTTTTAATACAATTAAAATGCCCGATTCGTTTTTATAACATATTAGGAAATTTCAACAACTCTCCCGACATTTTTACTTAACATCACGAAACGTTTCTCGTTCGACTTTATTCGTAAATTTCGAACTCGACTGGTTTTTCGACTACCACGAGATCCACGATAGAGTTTATGATGACGTGGCTTCACTAGCGTGGGATTACTGTCGCTTGACTACAGGAGTTACTGTAGCACCAATCCGAGGATGTCACAACTCTCCCCCACTAACAAGAATTCTCGTCCCGAGAATTAAGGGGTAGAAGGCAAGAGTTCGGGGTATTCATCACGAAGATGATTCTCGCGTTCCCAAGCGGCTTCAGCTCTAGAATGATTTGACCACTGCACCTTAAGGAACTTGGTGACTTTGCGACGAGTCTTACGTTCGGCTTGATCGAGAATGCGGACCGGATGCTCCTTATAAGAGATGTCCTGTTGCAGCTCAAGCATACCATGATCCACTGCTCGAATAGGATCCTTGAAGCAGCAACGGAGCTGAGAACACGGAAGACATCGTGAACCTGAGGAAGGTTCGCCGGGAGTTCCAATTGATAAGCCACTCTTCCACGCGTTTCGAGAACAGTGAGAGGACCAATATAGCCGGGAGCTAACTTGCCCTTGGTTACAAAACGGTGTGCGCCTCTCATTGGGGTGACACGAAGATAAGCCTTTTCGCCAGGTTGATAGACCATATCTTGATGATGACGGTCATACTGACTTTTCTGACGAGACTGAGCAGCCTTCAGATTCTCATGAATAATGCGGACTTGATCTTCGGCATGTTGAATAATATCCGGACCGAAGAGTGAACGGTACATTGAACGGTGGCTCGAGAATTTCATACGAAGCCAAGTGTAAAGGATACTTTGGAGTCAAAGATGTACAGGAGAGTCAGGTTTCAAATCCTGTGGAACTTTGGGTTATGGGTCCACCATGTGGGCCGAAAGTAGGCTGAGGGATGACATACTATACGGTCTTGGTGGCAAGACATGTCAGAGGGTAACCTGTCAGTAATGTTGGTAACAACGTCAGTACCAAGGGCGGGGAACGAATAGAACCATTTTCCTGCTCGTTGAAACGAGGCGGACCAATAGGCAAGGCTCTCGTCCACCGGTGGCTACCGGAATGTTATCCATAATAGTAGCAGGGTCTTACCGACAGAGTCGTAAACCAAGAATTTTACCTAAGCAGGGAATTAACACTGCTTAGATAAGTTATGCCACAATAAAAATCAAACAGAGCAATGGGAGGGAAAATGTGTTCACACACACACAAGTATTAGAGTATACCATTCCCGAGGAAATCATAGAGTATGGTATACACGATAGGTCATCCAACACATAACCATCTTGGTAAAGAGACAAGAAGAATCCACATGTTTATCCATACCATGCGGTTTGGATAACTGATCAGGAACAATTTAGCATCGCGCTTCCAATGTTCCTGTTGAAATTTAAAGTACCACATCCGTGCTTTGGGGTAGCATCGACATGGTCATCAGATAAAGGTTGGACTTATGGGTATACAAAGAGGAACCAGGAGGGACAACTTACAAAGCTAAGTCATACAATTTCCTCATGGTAGAATGGCGAACCTTACATATGGAAGGATTTATAACAATAGGTCCTCCGACCCAGTGTGCCAGACAGGACATCACTGTACCGGTTTTCCTAAAGACCAAAGTTATAATTATTGGGATACGTATTGGTGCCGGGACACCTCAGGCTCAAGATACCTGAGAAGAAGGATGAAAACGCAAGATTCTCATGGGGTGAGCTACACAAGCAATTCTTGAATCAAGAGTTTGATTTAATACATATGAACACAATGTCAAGACATTCGTGCCCACATAGAATTCGTACGTCAAAATGCAACTGGGTTCTCATTTGGACACCATCATAGAGGATAACAAGGCTCCATGTGTAAGTCTGGATTAGCTCTTATGAAAGAACTTATTTTCCTTGATCAAATCAGTCGGTGGTTTGGCGTGCTAAGAGAAATTATATCAAGTGAAGATAACAATTCTTCAAAACATATAACACTTCGCACATGCGTGAATGATTTGGTATTTCACGAGAGGAAGCGAAACAAAACTTTCCATATTCACGGCGGAAAGAGTGCACGTGAACTTTGGGAAATACACTCCTACTATCCACATATTCTTCATGAGCTAGGCACAAGGATAATGATTTCAAGAGCTTCATCGTGGTACATAGAGGAGTTGAGGGTGTGGCTGATAGGCTCAACAGCAATCCCTCAAGGTTTTGCCAGTGTTGAACTTCCAAAATTTATAATATTAAGGAGATAGCATTTGTCAAATCAAATGGTATAATGTCGTGTGCTCAAGGGAACAACAACAATTAAACATTGGTCGAAGGGTGCACTCGGAAATACGGGTTGAGTAGCACAACCAATGCTAAAATGATGAGTCAACACCCAACACACGAAGAAGGAAAACAATCAGTTGTTAACCTCAAGGGGATAGGGTTGACAAAAGTATGGGAATCACACATCAGAGTTCATTTGTCGGTATACCGGTTAGAAACAACACGGGACCAAGAAATGAATGGTGATGGCAAGAAGTATTACTATATCAAGAATTCTTAATACGCGTGCAATTTTCACGACATTCTTGACATACCAGATAGTAATACTCCAAGGTAGAAGGTAACATAAGCTGGACAGTGAGTAACACAAAGGACAACATAAAACATGAACACGTTTGTGTTGGAGGGAAAGCAACACGGGTGTCGATGATAATACAATCATCGAGGGAAAGGGATGGTATTTCTCAACATGCATTCAATTGATACCCTCCAAGAGCTCCGAATGCTGATGGTGATCACGACACATTTGTCGAGAAATTTCATGAAGATGTAATCGTTTTAGCGATGACATCAAGCAAGGGAATGATGAAGCAAGAGATTGTCGGAAACACAGATAAGACTGCTCGCTTAGAATTGAGATTGCCTTTCAAGACAACCAACATGAGGTGGAAAGCTCGATGCAAGCTTAACGCACAGTTGGTATTGTGTTCCAGGGATGAAGGGTATAGATAGCAAGGTCGAGCTACAACATGACGATGATGATGTAGCTTAACAGCTTGGAATGACATGATCGAGTACAAACTCGTAAACAAGGAAGATTACTAAAAATTGTTGAATCATAATGCGTACTCGATTCAGTTATCGATGTACTCACGTGTCCAACAACTCAAACACGAGGAAAACTGGAATTAATGAAAATATCATGGTTGAGGAGGAGCTCACAAGAAGTTTCATAGCTCCGCGCTATCCTCGAGCTACAAGGAATAATACGCGCAGGTAGATCAACTTTACGGTTTGGACCGGCGTGTCGATGTGAAGAAGACAAGTACTTTAACTCGTCCGAGAATGAAATCAAGGTACGACAACATGGTCGGAACCACGACTGCAAAGGACAAGATTACAGATCCCATATTTGAACTACAGAATGAATTGATTAATTATACGAGAAGTTTCTGTGATAGGATCAACGTCGTTTCCATGGGCATGAACACAATGTTCAAGGTCGACTCCCACTTCATCAATGCATCACCTGCCATTTATTCCTCGCCTTTGATCAAGTTGTAGCTTTGAAAGAACATTTGGCAAAACACCAGAAGAGCAAGACTTGTGAAAACTCTTCAGGTCATATTGATTAAGGAAGGCACATGTCCAACCCATCGGGGCATCTTAGGAACATATACCACAAACTTCAAGAGTAACTAACACATGCTTGAAGGGCATGGCTGACAATTCGTATGGTACAACTTATCAAAGGGAGAAGACACAATTTACCAATGGCATCATGTGTCAGGGGAAGCAATCACAAGAATTTTCTAAAGCAAAGGATGACGTCGGATAATAACTCAAATGAGTGTGGCAATCCACAAATGATTTGATGTGAGTACCGGTACTCAATCATAGGGGGTAAAACGCAAGGCATCGGATTATAGAACATCTGAAAAATATCGATACTTAATCACCAAAGGAATTATGATTTCCAGGTTGGTGTATCATAATCAGATCCTCCGATCAAATACAAGTTGAATAGATTTAGATGGACAACCAATAAAAATTGATTTGTCGAGAACCAGCTCTGTCTGGAAGGACGTCTGAGCCGATAGATAATTTATGAGCCACAACAGATGATCGTGTGCATTCACAGAAAGGTAGAATCAATCAGATCACAGGGAAATCACAAAGGATTTTAATGAATGCTGCTAGAAATATGGATTTAACCATAATGCAAGCAGGTGAAAAAGGTCAAAAGCAATAGGTTACAGGGGATTCCGAAAGATCAATTAGTAATTCGAAGAACTCTCGAAACCCCAGACAACTAATGATGGACGAATCCCCGATAAGAAAATTCATTGCCTCTCGTAAAGTAAGAGTAATTGGAGAAGAAGGTATGAAGGACATTTGTATGTAGTCATCCATAGTGGTTGACGAAGGAAGGGAAATCGCAAGAGCGATGGGCACAAGTTCTAGAGAGAAAGCATCGGAGAATATCATCGGAGTCTCCCCGCGAATTGAGTCATTATCAGGAGTGGGGACTCTTCGGACGGAAGTATTTACGAGAACCTAATGTTAGAGTTAGTAAAATCTTTTACCCGAAATAGAAGAGAGAGTAGAGCCAAGAACATAGGAAAGGAGTAAAAGATACTAATACCACCCAATTGAGATGTGGGCCCGTAAGCCACAACATCAGTGTTAGTAAAGTTTTTCAAACACTAGACTCAACTTCGGCCAAGGAGTTGGAAAGGGGGCTACCTACAGGCAGTCGGCTCTGATACCAACTTGTGACGCCCTCGGCTTAATCGTACGCTAATCATACACGCAAATGCGTACGATCAAACCCAAGGACTCACGGGAAGATATCACAACACAACTCTAGACACAAATAAAATAACATCAGCTTCATATTACAAGCCAGGGGCCTCGAGGGCTAGAATACGAAAGCTCGATAAACACACGAGTCAGCGGAAGCAACAAATATCTGAGTACAGACATAAAACATGGGGTGCCTTAGAGAAGGCTAGCACAAAAGATACAACGATCGAACGAGGCGAGGCCTCCTGCCTGGGAACCTCCTAACTACTCCTGATCATCAGCGGCCTCCACGTAGTAGTAGGCACCGTCGGGGTAGCAGTCGTCGGCGGCGGGGACCTCCATCTCCTGGGCTTCATCATCTGGTCGCAGCAAACGGATCAAGGGAACAAGGGGGGAGCAAAGCAGCGGTGAGTACTCATCCAAAGTACTCGCAAGTCTTACATCAGAACTAATCTAATTATGCATCAGTATCAAAGAAGGGGGTTATATGTGGACTGACTGCAGCAATGCGAGAAAAGAGAGAGAAGGCCTAGTCCTATCGAAGACTAGCATCTTCAGGGTCTTGCAGCAATAGACGAGAGTAGAACAGGGGTAACACATTTATAGTCATATTGTTGCAGCAAAATTAAAGTGAGGTCACGCCTAAGGATCCCCCCTCGACTCCCTGCGAGGAAGCAATCCCGAGGCAAACTAAATCCAGTTAAGTAACAATTGTAGTTGTATAAGATCGGGGCACAACTCCAAGTCGTCCTGTAACCGTGGACACGGCTATCCGAATAGTTAATTTTCATCCCTGCACGGGTGCACCACATGTCCCGTCACGCTCGATAACACTCTGGCCGGACATACTTTTCTGGGTCCTGCCCGGCCTCGGAATATCGACACGTCGCAGCCCCACCTAAGACTAATCAGAGAGGCCAGCCCGCCGGTCTAAATCCTAAGCACAAAGGGTTCATGGGCCCAGTTCCCCTTCACGCTCCTGCACGTGGCGTGGGCAGCCGACGTCAGTCCTAGCATCCCTTAATCACAAGCGCGATGCATCTCGGGACCACTCGGGCGCGCGCCGCTACACTGCTGGCATCTGAAAAGCTTCGGCTGATACCGCGACGCCGAGTACCCATAATTCTTCCCGCGTAGCCGGTTAGTGCGAAAAGGTCTCCGACCAACCCAGATCAAATACCCAAATCCATTAGCATTTTAATTAGGCCCACAACACAGTCTCTCGGGAATCCACCCGTCTTACAACTAATCACCAAAACCCAGTAACATGGTCGAGTAACTGTGTGGTCGTAACATCGGAGGGGGGGGGAATCCGAGGTATCACCCTCGTTGGATCCCGAACGATGTACCCGTCAAGGTGGGCTTAGAGGAATCACCCTCGGGGGTCCCACACTCGCGGGGTTGCACGACAGAGGCGTCATCGGGAATGGTGAAAGAGGAATCACCCTCGATAACCACGACCGACTAGCTATACTACAGAGATATCATCAGGAGTACTTAGCGAGGTGTCACCCTCGGTACCCGATAGTATCTCTGTAGCGTCGTACAACAAGGGGGGGTGAATGTGATGTGTCGGGTCTGGCTCGTCGATCAGAGATCGAGATTTGAAAACAAGCAGGGCAACTGATCTACGGGGTCAGAGGGGATGACTGCTCCACCTATACTAAGCAGGTTAAAGGTACAGGACTGAAAGTAGCAGTTCATCAAAAACAGGCTATGCATCAGATATAGGAGCTAACTACAACAGTAGCAAAATACTAATGCAAGCAGTAGGAAGAAAGACATAGGCGATATAGGAATGATCAAGGGGAGTTTGCTTGCCTTGCTGCTCTGCGGCAAAGGACTGATCGGCAGGGTCGTAGATGTACCCGGCAGCAGCGTCAGTCTCGGGGTCTACCGGTAAGAAGAGGGGGAAGAAATAATAAATAATAGCACCGATGCAACACAAAGCATGACATGGAAAGATGCAGGCTAGACATGAGCTAACGCAGCAACATCCGTCATAGACGGGTCGGAAGAATATCTGACGATATTTTCCGGGTCTCGGGCTACTACCGGTTATACTGGAAACGATGGAAAAGTTCCATGTTTGCTATGCTAGGGACGCGTGACAGACGAACGGACCGTGTATCCGGGTTCGGCTCGCTTTGCTGATCAACTTTCATGTTGAAAATATTTTGATCTGACTTACGGATTATTTAATATTAATTTTCAAAGTTTTATTAATAATATTTATGAATTAACAGATTTAATTATATTAGAATAATAAATATGACATCATGGTGATGTCAGTATGACATCAACAGTCAACAGGGGTTGACTGGTCAAATATGACCAGTGGGTCCCATGCGTCATCGGCACATTTATTATTTATTTAATTAGTACTTAAACAGATCAATAAGTGCGATGAGACCCACATGTCAATGACACACGGCTAAATCAGTTTAATTTAATTTAATTAGAGGGGGAACGTGCATGTGAGCATCTATTTATTCTAAAATTAATTATCAGATTTAACATTAATTGAAAAAAAAGGAATTTGTTGGGTGCACCCGGTCCAGTGCACCCAAAGGGATGGCAGAAGTTGACCTGGGGCCCCCGTTCACTGGTCAGCGAACCAGTCAACACAGGCTGACAGGTGGGCCAGCGTGTTGAGTCAGCATGCTGACTGGGCCGGGCTTATCCACTGGAATAGTGAACAGCCCGCACGCGTTAGTGACTGTAGTTTACTTACGATTATTCTTAATCTACTGATTATTTAACAAGGTGGGACCCGGTCGTCGGTGACTAATAGCATTTTAATTAATCCCCGATTATGGCTATGTTAATTTCTAACGGGGCGGACCCACGGGTCAGCGACCCAGCATGCGGTGGCCGACGTTTTCCCCCGCAGTGGCGCACCAGAGTTGCCCGACGAGAGCCAGAAACAACGGCGCGGATCGGAAACGCAGTTTCGTCCATCATTTGGTGTGCTGAGACCATCTACATCGACCATGGTGGCGAGCAAAGACTGGTTACGGTGGGAGCTAGCTACGGTGGCCTACAGGAGCTCTAGAGGGAGAGAGGGGGAGCCCCGGTGGTGCTCACCACCGTTGGAGAGCAGAGGGCGGCGAGATGATGGCGGTGGCACCGGGGGCGCCGGGGCGGTCCGGCGAGGAGGAGGCGGTGCAGGGGCTTCGGTTGAGGGAGAGAGACGCGGCGCGGTGATGGCAGCCGCGTGCAGCGTCGCGCGAGGCAACCGGGCCTGGCGGGGCGGGGCGCCGTCTGGGAGGAGAGGAAGTCGGAGGGGAGGGGCGATGGGAGAGAGGCGGCAGGGGCCGCTGGCGGGAGGCAGGGGGCCGAGGTGGGAGGCGAGGTGGGGAAGGCGAGGAGGCCGTGAGGGGAGGGGCCGCCGGGGGAGGAGAGGAGCCGTGGGGGGGCGGCTCGCCGGCGGGATTAGAGGGGAGGGCCGCCGTGGGAGGAGGGTCGTGGGGGGGAGAGGGGCTCGGGAGATGGGAGGGAGTGTCGGTGGGGATGGGGGGGCCGAGACGAGGGAGTGGGGGGCGCTGTCGTGGGGTGGGGCCCTCGTGGGGGTGGGGGGCGAGAGGTGGGGAGTGGCGGCGCCCAGGGGGGGCTGACGAGGGAGGGAGGGTCTTGCGAGGGGGTGGGCTAGGGTTCCAGCGGGGCTGGTGGGTGGCCTGGCCGGCTGGGCCACTAGGCCCAGTTGGGCCAGGTGGGGGGGTTTGGGTTGTTTGCCTTTTTTTTCATTTGTTTTTCTTTCTTTTACTTTCTGACATTCTATCATTATTATTTTCTTATATATTTATATCTTTCTGTTCTAACTATATAGGACTTTTAATACAATTAAAATGCCCGATTCGTTTTTATAACATATTAGGGAATTTCAACAACTCTCCCGACATTTTTACTTAACATCACGAAACGTTTATCGTTCGACTTTATTCGTAAATTTCGAACTCGACTGGTTTTTCGACTACCACGAGATCCACGATAGAGTTTATGATGACGTGGCTTCACTAGCGTGGGATTACTGTCGCTTGACTACAGGAGTTACTGTAGCACCAATCCGAGGATGTCACAAGGACGGCCTCTGCACCATAGACCAAGAAGAAAGTGGTGAACCCCGTGGACCGATTCGGGGTGGTCCGGATGCTCCATAATACCGAAGGTAACTCCTCCACCCAACATCCTGGAGTTCTTTCCAGGGGAATTATGAGCCGAGGTTTGATCCCTCGCAAAACTTCCTGATTCGCCCGCTCGGCCTGTCCGTTTGACTGTGGGTGAGCAACTGCAGAGATATCAAGCCGGATATGTTCACGGCGACAGAAATCCAGCATCGCTCCTTGGGACAAGTTAGTACCATTGTCTGTGATGATACTGTGTGGATATCCAAAACGGAAAATCAGCTTCTTCAGAAATTTTACCGCAGTCTCCGCATCGCAAGTCCCAACAGGCTCCGCCTCAATCCATTTAGTGAATTTATCAACCGCCACCAATAAGTGAGTTTTCTTGTTGGAGGACATCTTAAAGGGACCGACCATGTCCAGCCCCCAGACCGCGAAAGGCCAAGTAATGGGGATCATCCTCAATTCTTGAGCCGGCACATGAGCCTGTCTCCCATATCGTTGGCACCCCTCACACCGCCATACTATATCTTCTGCATATGCGTGAGCCGTCAACCAGAAGAAACCGTGTCGAAAGGCTTTTGATACCAAAGAACGTGACCCGACGTGATGTCCGCAGTCTCCAGAATGGATGTCAATCAGGATTATGCATCCTTCCTCGGAGGAAACGCACCGCTGAAAGACCCCTGAAGCACTTCGTTTATATAGCTCGCCATTAATGATGACCATGGACTTGCTACGCCGAACAATCTGGCGAGCCAAAACTTCGTCAGTGGGTAACTCGCCACGAGCAAGATAAGCTAGATAAGGAAGAGCCCAATCCGGAGCGACATGGAGAGCCGCCACAAGCTGAGACTCTGGATCTGGTATCGCCAATTCCTCCTCCGTGGGTACAGTTACGGACGGTTTATGCAGGACATCCAAGAAGACATTAGGGGGGACCGGTTTTCTCTGTGAGCCGAGTCGCGAGAAGGCATCAGCTGCTTCGTTGAGTCGCCGATCAACATGATCAACCTGGTACCCATGAAAATAGCCCGCCACGTCAGATACGGCTCGCCTGTAAGCCGCCATCATAGGATCTCGAGAGTCCCAGGTGCCCGAAACCTGTTGCGCCACCAGATCTGAGTCCCCAAAACATCTGACTCGGGTTAGGTTCATCTCTTTTGCTAATCGCAAACCGTGAAGCAGAGCTTCATACTCTGCTGCATTATTTGTACAAGGGAACATGAGCCGGAGGACGTAGCAGAACTTATCTCCTTGAGGGGATATCAACACCACACCGGCCCCCGAGCCCTCCAACTGCCTGGATCCATCAAAATAAATAGTCCAATAGGTAAGGTTAGGGCGATCTTCCGGAGCGTGAAGCTCCGTCCAATCATTGACGAAATCAACTAGTGCCTGGGACTTGATGGCCGTGCGGGGGGTATACTGAATGTGATGTGACCCAAGTTCTATTGTCCATTTGGCGATTCGCCCTGTTGCCTCGTGGTTTTGGATGACGTCACCGAGGGGCGCGGAACTGACCACGGTGATTGGGTGTTCTTGGAAATAATGTTTAAGCTTTCGACTCGCCATGAACACCCCATAGACCAGTTTCTACCAATGTGGGTATCGCTGTTTGGAAAGAGTTAACACCTCACTGTTAAAGTACACCGGGCGTTGTACCGGGTATTCCTTTCCTTCCTCTTTTCTTTCGACGACCACAGCCACGCTGACCGCTTTGGAATTCGTGGCGATATACAGGAGCATAGGCTCCTTTTCAGTCGGGGCCGCCAGGACCGGCGGGTTAACCAAATGATGTTTCAAGGCCTGAAGTGCCTCGTCAGCCTCCTCTGTCCACACGAAACGGTCAGACTTCCTCAACAATTGATAAAGAGGAATCGCCTTTTCTCCGAGGCGGCTTACAAAACGACTGAGAGCCGCAATGCGACCCGCCAATCGCTGAACTTGGTTAACATTCGTCGGCTTGCCGAGGGAGGTAACCGCTTCAATTTTGTCCGGGTTAGCCTCGATGCCGCGCTCCGATACCAAGAAACCCAGTAGTTTTCCCGCAGGTACGCCGAAAACGCACTTGGTAGGATTTAGCTTCATCTGATATACCCGTAAATTATCAAAGGTTTCCTTAAGGTCTTCCAGAAGTGTCTCCTCCCGGCGGGTCTTGATCACAATGTCGTCAACATAAGCATGGACGTTGCGGCCAATTTGGCTATGAAGACAATTCTGGATGCAGCGTTGGTAAGTCGCTCCTGCGCTCTTGAGCCCGAATGGCATGGACACATAGCAAAAGGCCCCGAAGGGGGTTATGAAGGCAGTCTTCTCTTGATCTTCCACAGCCATTTTGATCTGATGATAACCTGAATAAGCTTCCAAAAAGCACAATCGTTCGCATCCCGCCACCGAGTTAATGATTTGATCGATGCGGGGAAGAGCGAAAGGATCCTTGGGGCAAGCTCAGTTGAGGTCCGTATAGTCAATACACATACGGAACGTGCCATTCTTCTTGAGTACTAACACCGGGTTAGCTAGCCATTTGGGGTGAAAGACTTCCACGATGAACCCGGCGGCTAAAAGACGGGCGACTTCCTCTCCAATCGCCTTCCGTCGCTCCTCGTTAAACCTGCGGAGGTATTGTTTGACAAGTTTGCATTTTGGGTCAATATTAAGATGGTGCTCAGCGAATTCTCTCGGTACACCCGGCATGTCAGAGGGTTTCCATGCGAAGATGTCCCGATTCTCACGGACGAATTCGATGAGCGCGCTTTCCTATTTGGGGTCCAGACCCGTTCCAATGGTAAACTGCTTGGATGAATCGCCAGGGACGAAGTCGACTGTCTTCGTGTCATCCGTCGGTTTAAACTTGAGGGGCGACTCAGAATCTGTAGTCGGTTTCTTGAGTGGTGACATGTCTGCCGGGTCAACATTGGCCCGGTGGTTTTTGAGCTCTTCCGCCGCGCAGGCGACTTCCGCGTAGGCCGCGTCTCCTTCCTCACACTCCTTTGCAATTCTTCTATCTCCGTCGACCGTGATGGGCCCTTTAGGACCAGGCATTTTGAGCTTGAGGTAGACGTAGCACGGGCGGGCCATGAAGCGAGCGTAAGCCGGTCGCCCGAACAGCGCATGGTACGGGCTTTTTAATTTGACCACCTCGAAGACCAGAGACTCCGACCTGTAGTTCTGTGCAGTTCCAAACGCTACTGAGAGCCTGACCCGGCCAATCGGATAAGCGGATTTGCCCGGGACGATGCCGTGGAAGACCGTGGTTAAAGGCATCAAGTCTTTCTCTAATAGATTCATCCTCCGGAAGGTGTCGAAGTATAGGATATTAATGCTGCTGCTGCCATCCATTAGTACTTTCGATAGAGTGTAACCCGCCACTTGGGGAGCCACGACCAAGGCCAGGTCGCCCGGGTTATCTATTCTCAGCGGGTGATCCTCTCTGCTCCACGTTATGGTCTGTTCGGACCAGTGGAGATATCTGGGAACTGCCGGCTCAATTACGCTGTACGCCCGGTGATTTACCTTTTTGTCACGTCTGCAAGCATTAGTGGTGAAAACATGATATTGCCCATTACTTCGCTGTTTAGGATTGTTGCGGAAGCCCCCATGGTCATCCTGGTCCTGTGGAGCCCCCTGTGGGGGCGGCTGCTGGAAGACTCCCGGCGGGTTGTACCGCCGGTGGTGATGCACCGGGTACTGGCCGCCGCCTGGCTGCGGCCCCCCCTGAGCCTCTTGTTCGGGAAAACTGCCGAAGGGGTTGTGCCTTTGGTTGGGCGCGGCGAGTTGGTCTTGGCGACGGTTCGGGTCTTCGCTCTGGCTCTTCTTGATTGCCTCGGCCCGAAATTCCCGCATCACGAAGCAGTTCTCCCAGGAGTGGCCTGCCGGGCCGTCGGCCGTGGCGTGGTGCGGGCAAGGGCCTTTGAGCAGCTCTTCGTAGTTACGCGGTCTTTTCCCACTGAAGCCTCGATTCTTCTTTTTGCCGTCATTGGCGTTGGTGTTGGCAACCAGATCCGAGGGCTCCTCATGCGGCCTACGCTTGCCGTTGGTCCCCTGGTTATGACGGTTGCGGCCTTGGAGGCGGGTATGCTTATTCGTTGAATCGCCCTTCTTGGGCGAGTTACCCTTACCATCCTCGCCGGGATCCTTGGTATCATCGGCTTCGGCGTACCTAGTGAGGGTATCCATCAGCTCGCCCATATCCTGAACTTTCCGTTTGAGTCGCCCCAGCTTCTGGACCAACGGTTCATAGTGGCAGTTGTGCTCGAGGATAAGCACAGCTTGCGCTGCCGTGATGCCATCCGATGAATGGATAATTTCCGCGACTCGCCGCGACCAATGATGCGCCGACTCATCTGGGCGTTGTACGCAGTGTTGCAAGTCGACGATTGTCATCGGTCATTTACAGGTTCCCCGGAAGTTTTTGATGAAACGCTCCTTTAACTCGGCCCAGGACTGGATAGAATTGGGGGGTAAGTTTTTCAACCAAGTGCGTGCCGATCCCTCGAGCATCATGGTGAAATATCTGGCGCAAACCGCCTCGTTTACGTCGAGCATGTCCATGGCGATCTCATAGCCCTCGATCCAAGATGTTGATTCGAGATCTGGTGTGTAATTGGGCACCTTTCTTGGTCCTTTGAAATCCTTGGGCATTCTTTCGTTTCGAAGGACCAGCGACAAGCAGGGCACCCCAACTCGCCCTCCGGTCCCTGCGGGAGGAGTCTGAGCCTCTTGAGTGTTGGGTGGACCTCTGCCCGGCGGGTCCCGCTCGGGCGGGTTGTCCTGCGGGAGGTGTCGCGGGGCGCTGTTTACGGCTGGCTGATCCTTCGGCCAACCCCTGGTATAGCTCGCCTGGGGGGTGGAGTGCAATCGCTCGGGACTGTGTGAGAACTGCACGTTTTGGACCACCGCCGTTTTCAACATCTCGATGGCGTTCCTTGCTTCGATCTCAGCTGGGGTGTTGCCGTGGATCGGGAGAGACTCCAGATGGCGAGTTGCGGCAAGCACGTTATCCACCGGGTTAGAGAAGTGGCCTCGGGGGGTACGGAAACGAGGAATTTGACCCTCAGTCGGCTGAATCGGCGGGTTAGGAGGGCGGCCCATCCCTCCTGCTAGAGCGGCTCCCATCCCGGGTGTTTGGGAAGTGTCGAACAGGCGAGTCGGATTGAGGTCATGGGGCAGGCGTCCCTGGTGCCTCCGCTGATGGACGGCGTCGCGCTGCTGTCTTTCAAGCCGCCAATTGTCGGTGTTCAACCGCATCCTTTCGGCCGTAATCTGGGCCTGTCGAGTTTCCATCCTGGCGGACTCCGTCTCAGCATCCTGATGGGCCTTTGCCACCGCCTCCCTCAGTTTTGCTAACTCCGCATTTATCTCTTCTTGGTTCTCTGGCGTGAGGGGGGTTGACATTAGTCTTGTGATTTCCGCCGCTAAATCCACCAGGACTGCTGACGCACTCCGGCGGGGTTCGGTGCGGGTTGAGTCGCCCCAGCCATGTAGATGGCGATCTGGCGGCGGGTTCGATCGAGGATTTCTGGATCCATGGACAATGACAAGCCCCCAAGACCGTCTCCGTGGAGGGACTGGATGGAATCGGAATCGCCCATGGATGACTCGTCGTCAGAGTTGATGGGGGTAACCTCCTGAGCCGCCGCGTGCTCTGGCTCCTCCGACCCCTGTGTGAAACCCACAAAGACCGGGCGGGTCAGATTCCGGGTTATGACGGGATGAACGTACCTAGCCGGCTCGACGATGTCGGAGGAGATGTCCGGCTCAGGAACGGATGACCCGATCATGCCGATGAAGACGTTGATCTTGCCGAAGGGGACCCTGTAGCCTGATTCGAGGGAATTTGCTTCAGGTCCCCATCACCGGTTGTCGATGTAGGCTATGCCGCGTCGGCTCCAAGTCATGAGCGCCGCCGCATAACTCCCAGACCCTGGTAGGGCTCCCTTTGAGAACTCAACTCCACCGTGCGCAGGCCCCACGGTGGGCGCCAACTGTCGTGGTTTTGTCACGGCAGATGTCCTCGTGAAAGGACTTAGTACTGGAGCCATCGCACCTTGGTGGCGACTCAAAGGGGTTAAGCGGGAGAGACACGGCGATTTACCCAGGTTCGGCCCCTCGAGAAGAGGTAATAGCCTACGTCCTGCTTTGTGTGTATTGATGTGGATTCAATTACAAGGAAGGCGTAACTCGCCTAAACCTAGCACTCGATGATTTCTAACCTACCTCTCCCCCTCCAGACTCGCCTTTATATATAGGTCGAAGCCTTAGGGTTTACAAGAGTCCCTTCCTTTTTATAAATCGTGACCACCGCGGTCTCTAAGTCGCCGTCTTGCCAAACCCAGAGTCCTCCCATAAATCATAACCATCCTGCAGCTTCGAACCGCCCAGGCTGAGGCCAAACTAGCCTTAAAGGATGAATCGCCCTAACAGTAACCCGGCCCATATTCGGCGGGTCACTTTAACAGGCAATATCCCCAACATTGGCATCATGCTATGGCAGAAAAGTTGGGGTCGACCTACAACAACAATGCATGGGATCTTGTGGATCTTCCCAAGGATGATGAAAACACCATGGAGCTCAAGTGGGAATTTACGATCAAGAAAGAAGCTGAAGGAAATTGTGTGAAGCACAAGGCAAAGCTAGTGGTCAAAGGGGAGATGCAAGATGAAGGTGTGGGCTTCAAAGAAGTGTCCATTCCCATTGCACGGATGGAATCGGTGAGATTACTCATCGCTCTCGCGGCTCAAGAATCATGGAAGATATGTCACATGGATGTAAAATCCACGTTCTTGCACGGTGAGATGGAAGGAGATGTGTACGTGAATCAGCGACCGAGCTTCATCGAAGAGGGAGAGGAGCACAAGTTATCGAAGCCACACAAAGTCTTGTATGGGCGACGACAAGACCTTTGGGCGTGGAACATCAAACTTGACCAGACTATGATTTCTCTTGGATTTGAGAAAGCCCCACTAGAGCATACAATATACAAGAGAGGTGAAGGAAGTGATCGTCTACTAGTTGGCATCTACGACGTCGATCTATTGATTACTGGAGCAGATGCAGAGGTGATTGCAAAGTTCAAGCTACAAATGAAGGAGCTTTTCAAGATGGATGATCTAGGTCTTTTGAGTTACTACCTCGGGCCAGAGGTACATCAAAAGACGGAAGGGATCACACTATGCCTTGAGGCATATGCAAGAAGGGTAATTGAAATTTGTGGCATGCAAGATTGCAATCCAATTGACGCTTCGATGGAACCTCGTCTTGAGCTGAGCAAGAAGGAGATGGAGAAACTAGTCGGCTATAGTGATAGTGACAAGGAAGGAATTGCTGACAAACGTAAAAGTATCTCGGACGTGGCATATTTCCTTGGTGGAAGCGTAGTAAGCTGGCTATCACGAAAGCATAAAATGGTGACAGCGACTTCAAGTGAAGCCGAGTGTCAAGGTGTGTGGCTAGGAAGGCTACACGGTGATCTCATGGATCGAGATCCGGAACAAGTGGTGCTCAATGTTGACAGCGAGTCTATATTTTTTCTACGCGAGGATCCAGTACGGCGTGACAGGAGCAAGCACATTGATACGATGTATCACTACATGAAGGACTGCGTGGAAGAAGAGAAGACAGAGGTCATCTACAATCGCATCGATGATCAGCTAGCGGACATCCAGACCAAGGCTTTGGATCGAGAGAAGTTCTTGAAGATGCGAAGAAGGATCGACGTCGGAGCTGTAACGTAACGATCACGACGTCGTGTTTAGGGGGGTGATTGTTGAAATTAAACAAAACTTAACATCGTCGACCGGTGTGTCCGGTTTCACGTACCTGCATGTATCCTAGTAGGACTAGTATTGGTAAACCGAGTAGAATTGCTGATAGCTAGGTTTACTCTATATATATGCGTCTATCCTTGACCTGTAATCAAATCTGTGAGTTGATCTATAAAGCAAAGCAAGGCTCGATATGAGCCTTTGGCAATAACACAAGTTTTCATGTGCGTTTTTTCTACTTGTAGTGATTCGATCAAAGCAAAGATCGATCAGCTAGTTATATGAGTGCGTGACGTGCTTGTGTTCCGGTCGGTGTACGTACGACGCATAGTGTACGTAGCTATTTCTGCTAGCTTTGACCAATCGGTAATCCAGCGTTGCTTCGCTTCGTCGTCGTCCGTCGTCGTCCGTCGTCCGTCGTTGTGGTCGTCGGAAAGTACTCGACGTCGGGTCTGGACCAACATCCTCAACAATAGTCATGCCTTCTGCAAGGACACGGTACATCTGCATCATGGTTGTCAGTTCTAGGCTCATAGGGTAGATCATGAGGTTTCACCGATAAAAGAAAGGCCGAGTAAGCTCCCGAAAGATTCTCGAACAAGGGAGTGTAAATCGCCACTGTCATGTATAGCCGGTTAGCCAAACCTATTGTGTTGACATTGACAAACTCCCCTTGTGTGGGGTCACCACATTAAATGAAATGCCTTCGTGCTGGCAAAAAAAAAATTCTACAGCAATGTCCTGATATGCACCAAAAATGTTAATTAGTGTGAACTCTCCATGGACCGGGCAGTCGTTGAGTTGCTAGATCTACCAATGCACGTAACACCGATTTGAGACTCCAATCATCACACGGACACGTCGAATGTCTGCCGGGGACAGTTCATCTAGTGGGCGGTAGGGATGTTGTACCCTGACACATTAAGCCTGACGGCCAAGTCATGTGCACCATGATAGAGCATTAGCCACCGCCGGCGCCATAGGATGCTTCACCGCATGAGTATTTTGACATATTATCACCAAAAGGAGGCAGAAATGCAACGCAATGTATAGGCCAAAAACATACATTCCTCATCCAGCGTCACACTGGACGAGGTCCAAGATATGGTCCTTGAAGGGAAGCCAACCATCACCTAATAAAGTCATCTAAGATCCGCCTAACGAGTTCCCGAACAAGACACACCACATGATGCAATCAACTATCAACTGCCTTTACTAGAGACTACTGGAAGCAACATGGCTTCCATACATGGGATCACCTAATCAGCCACCCCCACGTCCTCAGCATACAAACCGCTACAAAACAAAACATCCACCAACCGGACTACAACGCATAACTCACAACCAACTAACTTCATGTCCTTCGCCATCGGAGAACCACCTTCACCGCCAATGACCCATCGGTGACCCGTTGAGGGTGCTGCACCAGCAGACAATGACCAATGTACGGCTACGCGCCGCCGCATTAGAAGGCATTGCCACTTCCCTCACCAAATGGGTTTAGGCTGCTCATAGTGGGGAGTAACTTAGCCAAGTAACATGCACATGTTACTGGTCTATGTTACTACCTCCATAGTGGATAGTAACATTTGTGGGATGTCATATTAATTAGGATATAGACTCATTTTGTATTGGTATGTGTGATGTTACTGTAACATAGCTAGTTACCACAAGCACCTCTCTCCTCATTAACTCACTGCCACATAAGCAAATTTGCATTGTAATGTGTGATGTTACTACTATGTTACTCCCCACTATGGCCAGCCTTATTCATATGGTAGTCATTGTTCACGATAGGGAAGGAGCAGCAGTTATGGGGGACTGGTGGTGATTGGTGATGCGGGGTCCTGCGATGTGGAGATTGCCATCATCTAGTCTCATTAGATTATTTATTTGCAGATGGTTTAATGCTTAGTTGGTCCATTAAACCTCCTATAGCGAGTAATATCATCAACTAGTATCACGCCTATAATACTAGTATATGATACTATTTGTCAAATGCAACCATACATTATTAACATATTATTATTTCATTTAATCATTTGTAGAATCTCAATAGAAAATTGTGGCTCCAATTTATTTCTCGTTATTTTTTTCAGTGGAGTGTTGTGGTATTGTGTCATATTATGATACGAGAGCATTGTCTCACATCTTTTGATTACAATGCCGCAGCATCATATTTTTTTACATGATAATGCCTGATACTCTTATGATACTCCTACTGTATAAAGTTTGATGTATTACTTTATTGCATGCATCCTATCTCCAACTACCAAAATTCAAAAGATAAGCTCCCCCCAAAGGAAAAAAATTATCCCAAGGATAAGGCATGTGTACATTTGTTTCTATTCATTCCTACTATGCTGTCGTTGACAACTATTACCTTCGTGGCGTAGCAAAACAACTTACATTTTGATGCCAAGGTAGTACTTCATTAATATATAGCTAGATGATTCCCATCTGACCGGCTGATCCACGAACCAACCCTTGGTTTAATGGTTAAGAGCACAGTGATATCTTCGTCCACTAGAGTTGAAATATCGGTGCTCGTTTTATTTCTGGATTTATTTCAGGATTTTCGATGATGCATATATATTATGAGGAGATATTCCATCGATTACGAGGTGCCCGTGGTGACTTCATCAATCTCAAGATGATATGCCTGTACAGTCTTTCAAATGTGCTCATGGGGTAGGGTTTGCAACATTGTTAATGGGGATGCGTGCATGCACATATATATAAACGCTTTCGTCTATATTCTAAAAAAGGATCATCTAACACGAAGCATAGGGCTAGTGCACTACCTTATGATTTGATACTACAAGGGTTGGACGTGCTTTATTCTGTCGCTGGTGCCGTTAGGTATCTTGAAAAATAATCAATCTTCTTCCAAATAAAAGATGTATTACTCTTTTGAAAAGCCAAACCTTTTAAGTTTGATCCAATTTATAAAAAATATATCAAAATCCATATTATCAAATTGGTATTTTTAGATTCATCGTGAAATAAATTTACATCCTTAGTTTGTTTAATATTATGGATGTCCATATTTTTGCTGTGAACTCGGTCAAAGTTAAAGAATTTTGACTTTTCAAAAAATTAATTCCCCTTATATTTTGAAACCGGAAGAATATTTTTTTGGCGGGTGGGGAGGTGATACAGTGTTTTATTTTTATTTATACTGCGATGATTTGGTTGGCCTTTTGTAGTGTAATTTTTGTGTTGTCCGCTAATTAACCTATATTTATGTTGAATTGTTCTTG
The DNA here is from genome assembly GCF_904849725.1 of Hordeum vulgare subsp. vulgare. NCBI lineage: Eukaryota > Viridiplantae > Streptophyta > Magnoliopsida > Poales > Poaceae > Hordeum > Hordeum vulgare. The sequence goes on along the minus strand of NC_058524.1, from coordinate 10,886,369 downwards.
TGTCGGTGATTACATATACTTCATTGATGCTACAATATCACATGGTGGCTTTTATTTTTTCTTGGTGATGGAAGGGTGTGCAGGATTGATGTGTCTTTATATGTTGCTTGCTGCGGATTGATTTGAAGAATCATTCGCCATGTCAAAATCGCAAACAAACCAAAAATTGAATATCTAAACTAAAGAAAGAGATTCAAAATTAGATAACATAGTGACTTAAAAGAATTAAGCTGGAGAGCTTGATAAATTGTTGATCCGGTCAAAACCGGATGACCCAACTCTAAATTGAATACCTCAGTTAGTTAGGAGGCCTTAAAATTTATAAGCATTATGTGTAGTATGTTTAAAAAATGAATGACAAAGCTGTGAGAAATTGTTGATCCTATTAAAATTGGATGACCCAATTCTAATTGAATATTTCAATTAAATGTGAGCTCTTTAAAACTATTTTCTAATACAGTACAAAGCAAGTGTTCATATACACATGCATACACCACTAGTAGAAAACGGGCCTTTGGCCGGGACCCTTTAGTCCCGGCCTGCCTCTGGGCCGGGACTAAAGGCCCGGCCACGTCGCCCCAATTCTCATATCCTCCCTCGAGGCTTTAGTCCCGGCCCGTAAGGAGCCTTTAGTCCCTCTTCGTTGCATTTTTCTTGGATGGAGGATTGTGGGTGGGTGCTTGCTCTCCACTTTTTTTTATGCACTAGAGGTGTTTGTTGAAATGTGTGTTAGAGCGATGCCGCTTCAGTTCACCGAACACAACTACGATATGAGATGCCTGAGCCATGCTTAAACCTCTTCCTCTTTATTTCTACTTATTCTAAAAGGTTAGCAACTATATTTCCTCGTTTAGACCGTGCGGTACTAATTTTTAGGATCGTGATTCTATTTGATATACTGTCGTATAACGCAGATGAGCCATCCATGGATGTACGGTGATCGACGCACAACCGCTTACAGAGAAGGTGTGCATTCTTTTCGAGATGCAGCCGATGCGAACAAGCATGGTGGTGGCTATATGTTTTGTCCATGTGTTGAATGTCGGAATGAGAAGGATTACACTTCCTCAAGAGTCATTCAGAGCCACCTGCTTCGGTCCGGTTTTATGTCGGGCTATAATATTTGGACCAAGCACGGAGAAAGAGGGGTTATGATGGAAGACGACGATGAAGAAGAAGAGAACGATGATGACAACTACCGATCTATGTTCCCTGAGTATGCTGATACCGCAATGAAAGACAATGAAGAAGAAGATCAGGATGAAGAACGGGAACCAGAGGACCCCCTGATGATCTTGGCCGGGTCATTTCTGATGCACGGCGAGGTTGCGACACAGAAAAGGAGAGGTTGCAGTTCGAGCAGATGTTACAGGACCACAAAAAATTGTTGTACCCAACTTGTGAAGATGGCCAGAAGAAGCTGGGTAGCACACTGGAATTGCTGAAGTGGAAGGCAGAGACCGGTGTGACTGACTCGTCATTCGAAAAGTTGCTGGTACTGATGAAGAAGATGCTCCCAAGAAAGAACGAATTGCCCGCCAGCATGTACGAAGCAAAGAAGCTTGTCTGCCCTCTAGGCTTAGACGTGCAGAAGATACATGCATGCCCTAATGACTGCATCCTCTACCGCGGTGAGAAGTACGAGAATATGGATAAATGCCCGGTATGCACTGCATTGCGGTATAAGATCAGAAAAGATGACCCTGGTGATATTGAGGGCGAGCCACCCAGGAAGAGGGTTCCTGCCAAGGTGATGTGGTATGCTCCTATAATACCACGGTTGAAACGTCTGTTCAGAAATAAAGATCATGCGAAGTTGTTGCGATGGCACATGGAAGATCGTATGAAAGATGATAAGTTGAGGCACACCGCTGATGGTCGGCAGTGGAGAAAAATCGAGAGAGAGTTCCCGAGATTTGCAGCTGACGCAAGGAACTTATGGTTAGGTCTGAGTACAGATGGCATGAATCCTTTTGGGGAGCAGAGTTGCAGTCACAACACCTGGCCCGTTACTCTATGTATCTACAACCTTCCTCCTTGGTTCTGCATGAAGCGGAAGTTTATTTTGATGCCAGTGCTTATCCAAGGTCCAAAGCAACCCGACAACGATATTGCTGTGTACCTAAGGCCATCAGTTGATGAACTTTTACAGCTGTGGGTCGAACCAGGTGTACGTGTGTGGGACGAGCACAAACAAGAGGAATTTGACCTTCGAGCGTTGCTTTTCGTAACCATCAATGATTGGCCTGCTCTTAGTAACATTTCAGGACAGTCAAACAAGGGATACAATGCATGCACGCACTGTTTGGATCAGACAGAAAGTATATATCTGGACAAATGTAGGAAGAATGTGTACCCGTACAATCGTCGTTTTCTTCCGCCCAAGCATCCCTTAAATAAAAAAGGCAAGCATTTCAATGGCAAGGCAGAACCCCGGGGGAAGCCTGTCATCCGTACTGGTGCTGAAGTATTTGATATGGTCAAAGATTTAGAAGTAATCTTTGGAAAGGGTCCTGGTAGCCAACCTGTTCCTAACTTCCCTGATAAGCGCCTACCCATGTGGAAGAAGAAATCTATATTTTGGGAGCTACCCTACTGGGAAGTCCATGAGGTCCGCTCGGCAATCGACGTGATGCACCTGACGAAGAATCTCTGCGTGAATATTCTAGGCTTCTTGGTCTTGTATGGGAAGTCAAAAGGTACACCGGAAGCACGGGAGGACCAGGAACGTCATAAAGGAAGAGATGGCATGCATCCAGGGCAGTTTCAAGGGCGTGCCAGCTATGCTCTTACTAAGGAAGAGAAGGAAATCTTCTTTGAAGTCATGTTTAGTATCAAGGTCCCGACTGGCTTCTCGTCGAATATAAAGGGAATCGTAAATATGAAAGACAAAAAATTCCAAAACCTAAAGTCTCATGACTACCACGTGCTTATGACGCAATTGCTTCCGGTTGCATTGAGGGGAATTCTACCGGAAAATGTTCGTCTGGCAATTGTGAAGGTATGTGCATTCCTCAATGCAATTTCTCAGAAGGTAATCGATCGAGAAGGTCTATCAGGGTTACAGATTGATATGGTCCAATGTCTGGTCAGCTTTGAGTTGTTGTTCCCGCCATCCTTCTTCAATATAATGACACACCTCCTAGTTCACCTAGTCGAAGAGATTAGAATTCTCGGTCCTGTGTTTCTACACAATATGTTCCCCTTCGAGAGGTTCATGGGAGTCTTAAAGAAATATGTTCGTAACCGTGCTAGGCCAGAAGGAAGCATCTCCAAGGGCTATGGAACAGAAGAGGTCATTGAGTTTTGTGTGGACTTTCTTCCTGACCTTAAGCCGATTGGTGTTCCGGAATCTCGGTATGAGGGTAGGCTGACAGGAAAAGGCACACTAGGAAGGAAAGCAAAAGTATGTATGGACGGGCATTCTTTCTCTCAAGCACACTGCACAGTTCTACACAATTCCACCGTGGTGGCTCCGTATATCGTGAGACACAAGAATATTCTACGCCCCAAAAACCCGGGGAAGGCTGACTCTTGGATTAAAGGGGAACACGAGAAGACTTTTGGCAGTTGGTTGCAGACACATCTCATGAATGACGACACCATTGGAGATAAGCTGTACTGTTTGGCCAGGCCACCATCTTCGACTATATGTACTTTCCAAGGGTATGAGATAAATGGGAATACATTTTACACGGTTGCCCAAGATAAAAAGAGCACCAACCAAAATAGTGGTGTCCGCTTTGATGCAACAGACGAGAATGGGCACTGTTTGGAAACATATTACGGGTACATAGAGTAGATATGGGAACTTGACTATGGGCCTACTTTTAAGATCGCTTTATTTCGGTGCAAATAGGTGAAGCTGACAGGAGGCGGGGTAGTTGTAGACCAAAAGTACGGCATGACAACAGTGGATCTCAACAATCTTGCGTACATGGACGAACCATTTGTCCTAGCCAATGATGTCGCTGAGGTTTTCTATGTGAAGGACATGTCTACATTAACGAGAAAAAGAAATTAGCAAAAGAAGATATCGTCCGATGAGCCAAAACGCCACATAGTTCTTTCAGGGAGTAGATGACAAGACAGACATGTCAGAAGATTATAATAAGTTTCATGAAATTCCGCCCTTCAAAGTGAAAACTGACCCAAGCATCCTACTGAATGATGAAGATTCTCCATGGCTACGACCCAAAAGAAAACAGAAATAATAGATAGGAATATGGTGCAATAGTGTAATAATGTATTAAACCTTTTTATGTAATGCATGTATGGAATGTACTAAATTTCAAACACTTTTCATTTTCATAGTATCCATGTAAGAGATGAGTTCTCGTTCGAAACCCTGATACTTCGAGAGAGATTGTCCGTTTTGTACACGAAGTGCATCCAGTTTTTGTCGTAGCCCTATTAACTTTTTAACACATGCTATGTGGGTGAAATGATGATAGCATGCCAACTTTCAACATTTTCAGAGTTCATTTGTAGTGCTTTTCAATTTCAGGGTGAACTAGCTCAAAAAAAATTTAAGTAAATGCACGAAATATACCAAATGAAGTCAGAAATTGTTGAAATTTTGTGATGTGCGTTTGAATGGTGCATTTTGAACACACAAAAAGTATGGAGTTCAAATAAGTTCAAAAAAATTAAATCCCTTTGTAAGAGATGAGTTCTCGTTCGAAACCCTGATACTTTGAGAGAGATTGTCCGTTTTGTACACGAAGTGCATCCAGTTTTTGTCGTAGCCCTCTCAACTTTTTAACACATGCTATGTGGGTGAGATGATGATAGCATGCCAACTTTCAACATTTTCAGAGTTCATTTGTAGTACTTTTGAATTTCAGGGTCAACTAGCTCAAAAAAAAGTAAATGTACGAAATATACCAAATGAAGTGAGAAATTGTTGAACACACAAAAAGTATGGAGTTCAAAAAACCATATTACGAAATTAAATATTATCATTGGCGATTCATCTCTATTATGAAATTAAATATATCAAAAAACCATTGCAGAACATATGACCAAATTAATACAAGTTCATCATCACATTAAAGCCAAAGAACAGTAGTGATCAAATGTTATTATTGCAAAAAATAAATACATAAAGTTCTCCCATAAAACAACATACAACTATGTAAAACATTTAAATGCAACAACAAACGCGATCAAAATCGCAACTAAGGTAACAATTGACCCAACAACATAATGATACCAAGCCTCTTTATCAATGGCATATATTCTAATATTCCTAATCCTCAAGCACATTTCATCCATCTTCAAGGGCATTGCATCCATCTTCAACCGCATCGCATCGATCTTCATCTTGCGATCATCGATGACATCGGCGACATGCAACTCCAGTTCCATATTCTTATCCTCTATTATTTTCAATTTTTTCTTCAATTATTTGTTTTCTTTTTCAATCAAATTTAACTTCTCGACAAGAATTTTTATGTGGGTTGGAATTTCCGGTTCACATACCTCCTAGATTAAAAAAATATATGTCACATTGGTCGTCATAATTATCATAAACACTAAATAAAACAAATAGTTATAAAAGATAATATATACCACATCCGAATCATAGACAGGACGTGGGCCGACGGAGGCGGATACCAAAACCATCGCACTATATAATAACAAAAAATAATGAAAGTGAGTAATTTATACAAGTATGTATCTAAATCATACAAGTAAGATTTTTTTGATTTTAAAAAGAAGATAAGAACAAGAGGCTCACCACGGTGGTGCTCGCAGTTGGTGCACGGCCAAACCTAGACAAATATTAAGGAAAATGGAGCTTGGAGGTTGAGCTTGGAGAGGAGAAAGCTTAAGTAGAGTGGCTCGGACATTTCATCGAACACGTCATGTGCATGAACTAGAGTAGCAAGAGCATGGCATGGTCACACTTCAACAACCAAAAAACAGGGGATATGGCGGGCAGGGGCGAGAGTTTATATAGGCAATGCTTTAGTCCCGGTTCTTGCCACGCCCCGGGACTAAAGGTCCCTGCTTCCCGCCTTCTGGTCTGCCGAAAAAGGGCCTTTAGTCCCGGGTCGTGGCTCCACCCGGGACTAAAGACCCCCTTTAGTCCCGGTTGGAGCTCCGCACCGGGACTAAAGGCCCCTGCTTCCCGCCTTCTGGTCTGCCCGAAAAAGGGCCTTTAGTCCCGGGTCGTGGCTCCACCCGGGACTAAAGGGGTCTTTAGTCCCGGATCGAGCCCCGAACCGGGACTAAAGATCCACCTGTATAAGCGGGAGTTAGAAAATTTCGAACCCAAATCGTCCATTTCTCTTCTTCTTCCTCTCGTTCTCCTGCCCAGCGACGACGAACTCGACGACGCCGTCAGGCTGCCCGCCGTCCTGCTCGCCGCCGCCTGCCGTCCTCCTCGCCGTCGCCGTCGTCCTGCTCGCCGCCGCCGTCCTCCTCGCCGCGCGCCGCGCGTCGCCGTCCTCCTCGCCGCGCGCCGCCGTCCTCCTCGCCGCGCGCCGTCGACACCTCCGGCCGGTAAGCCCCACGCCCCCTCCTCCCCAACACTCGGGCCAGCACAAGCAAAGAAGAAAAAGGAGAAGAAAAGAAGAAAAAGGAGAAGAAAGGAAGAAAAAGGAGAATAAGAAGAGGAGGAGAAGAAAAGAAGAAAAAGGAGAATAAGAAGAGGAGGAGAGGAGACGAAGAGGAAAAATAGAAGAAGAGGAGAGGAGAAGTAGTAGAAGAAGAGGAGAAGTAGAAGTAGAAGAAGAAGTAGAAGAAGAGGAGAAATAGAAGAAGAGGAAAAATTAGTTTAGGGTTACAAGAAGAAGAAATATTTTTTTTGTCATTTAATTTTGCTATTGTATAGTGTATATGTTTAAGTGTTAATAGTGTTTCTTAGATTATTTCTTAATTTTGCTATTGTATATGCTTAAGTGTTAATAGTTTAATTTTTCTATTGTATATGCTTAAGTGTTAATAGTTTATTTTTAGCAAGAAAATTAATAAAACTAGTTTAATTTTGCTATTGTATATGCTTAAGTGTCCGGGACTCGGCTCCGCCCGGCTGGTATTTTAGAGTTTAGGTTCTAGCCAAGACCCGGGACTAAAGGTCCTCCTATATAAAATGAGCCTTCGAAGTTTCCAAACCCTCTTATATAGTTTGTTAGTTTATTAGTTAATCAAATGTCCGTTTTTTGCAGAACTATGGATCCACATATCAGGAACCTCGAAGAGGAAGAACTTCTTGAAGATATAATCAAAGACGGCCACGACGTTGAACCAGCCGAATCTCCGACGTCATATCTAAACGACTCCGGATATGGAATGGAGGTCGAGCGACACGAAGATAAAGCCGATGGGGCAGGAGATAGGTCCAATGACGGAGAAGGTGATAGCTCCACTGATGGAGAAGCCGGTGAAGAAATAATAAAGTCCGGTGAGGTATACATATGAAGTTCGAAAATCACTTGTAATATGTGAAAAATATTGGAGATAGCTCTATATTGTATACATATACATTCATTTGACGAATGTTTCTCCCTCTTAGGCCTCCACATCGAGCAAATCTACGAAACGAGGCCCGACTAGAAAGTTGGATGCACGGACGCATTACACCTTTGAGGTGATAATGCCTACGGGCGAACCCAAGCTTCCTAAGAATGCTGCTGACACATTCAAGAAGCAATGCGGAGTTCTCGTTAGGGATCACGTCCCGATCAGCGTTCGGGAGTGGAACAAGCGCAAAGGGGCAGCCGATAGTGACTATGTCGCCGAAAGGTACAAAGATAATCTTTGGAATGATCTCATGTCACATTTCAACCTGCCAGAATGTGAGAATGAAGACGCCGTAGACAAACTGAGGGCCAAAGTCAAGCAGTGGACTCTAAAGAAGATGGTCGAACTGTTCCGTAGCTGGAAGAAGAAGCTATGGAAAAACTATCTGAAGACAAAGAAAGTGCCAGTATTCGAGGGGTATCTAGCCAAGCAGGCGAATCACTGGAAGGAATTTCAAGAGTACAAGGAGTGAGAAGATGCCGAGGCATTATAAGAAAAGAACAAGATAAATGCCGACAAGAAGAAATATCACCACAAGCTGGCGCCAGGGGGCTATGAGACTGCCATCCCAAAGTGGGAAAAGAAAGAGCAAGATCTGATAGATAAAGGCATCGTACCTGAACCACTCCGTGATGAGTGGGAATTGAGAGCAAGAAATTGGTTCCTTGCTCATGATGGGTCGTACGACGAAACAACAGGGGACCTCATCTGCAATGACAATCTTAGGATACCCAGGGAGAATTGGAAAAAGGATAGTGAAAGAAATTAAGGAGGGACAAAGAAAGTTCACTGCAGATAGAGATAAAGATTTGCTCACACTGGTCCTCGGCAATGACGAACATGAACGACGAACGCGAGGCTTCGGTCCATCTTACCCGTGGTGGCTTGGGTTTGCCAGAGACCAAGACACTTACAGAAGCCGAGAGAGAGCAAAGAAGCGGCAGCAGGATGAGGAGAATGACAAGTTCAACCAGTTGCTTGCCAGGATTAACGAGCAACAGAAACAGATTGATGAGCTTAGAGGAGTACCGCGCCAGGAAGATCCTGCACTTGATATTACCGGCACCCCATCTAAGCGGAAAAGCAGCATGACTGAATCTGAGGCCCTGCCCGACGATGAACGAAGAATGATAGAGGGCGGTCCCGGCTACCCCGTGGATGGAATCAAGGAGTCAACATCATGTGAACTCCATCAGAAATTCAAGAACATATCCATGAAGGTGGCCGTCGGACAAGCTTTACCTTCTGGCCCTGATGCACGCTGGCATGGCCGTGAGATTCCAGCTGGCTTTGCTAAAGTCGGGGTGGATGAAATCATGACGTGGTTTAGTGATATGGAGCTCGACATAGCTGGACCGGAAGATGAGAGGACACTCGGAGAAGTACTGGGTGGAGTCATCCTATGGGACAAGAACTACATCAAGCTTCCAGGCTCGGCCCAAAGGACAACACCGCCTCCGAGTCGTCGCAGGTCACCTACACCTCCATTACCTCCAAGCCCTCCACATGACGTCAGCCAGAACAACACGAGTCCATCTCAAACACCGCCGCCGGACTTGGGTCGTCCGTCTCCGCCGCCGCCCGCTCCGGATACAAAGCCTGAGCCTGCCACGGATACAAAGCGGGAGCGTGCCACCAAGAACGCTCCGCCGCCGCCCGCTCCGGATACAAAGCCTGGGCCTGCCACAGATACAAAGCGGGAGCGTGCCACCAAGAACGCTCCGCCGCCGCCCGCTCCGGATACAAAGCCTGAGCCTGCCACGGATACAAAGCGGGAGCGTGCCACGAAGAACGCTCCGCCGCCGCCCGCTCTGGATACAAAGCCTGAGCCTGCCACGGATACAAAGCGGGAGCGTGCCACCAACAACGCTCCGCCGCCGCCCGCTCCGGATACAAATCCTGAGCCTGCCACGGATACAAAGCGGGAGCGTGCCACCAAGAACGCTCCGCCGATGATTCCTAAGCCACAGAGCACCCCAAAGCGCAAACGATCGCCCCGCCCAAAGGTACGTCATGCTAATCTTCCTATCGGACCTTATGATCGTACCCCCTTCCATCACAGTATGACTTACACCATAAGCCTGATGACTATACACGCACATTACAGAAGGAAGTGAAAAAGAGCAGATCACGTGCAAGCCCTCCACATGACGTCGGCCAGCACAATACGAGTCCATCTCGATCACCGCCGCCGGACATGGGTCGTCCGTCTCTGCCGCCGCCCGCTCCGGATACTAAGCGGGAGCGTGCCACCAAGAACGCTCCGCCGACGATTCCTAAGCCACAGAGCACCCCAAAGCGCAAAATGTCGCCCCTCCCAAAGGTACGTCATGCTAATCTTCCTATCAGACCTTATGACTTACACCATAAGCCTGATGACTATACACGCACATTGCGGAAGGAAGTGAAAAAGAGCAGATCACGTGCAAGTGCAAGTGGGAGCAAATCAAGTTCCACTACAAGCAAGAAAAAATCAGACGTTCCTCATCTTGGACAACAGGCCAAACAGTCGATCCCACCCCTCAAGGTGTTAACCGAGAATGTTCCCCCTCCGGTGCAGGGGCTAGCTTTAGAAAGTGCAAAGGAGTTGGCGGCTGCATGTGGTGTCTCGGTTGAAGAATTGCTGTCTTCCCAAGACGACAAGATACCCAAGGCTGTGGTAGCCCCTAAGCCACAGTTAGTCATGGGTGAGCTTTTGGTCAGCAAAGATGATCTCCCAACAAATATGCGTTACTTGCATCAATGGTACTTAAGTGAATCAAAGAATGGGAGAATGATGATCGTGCAGAGTGTCCCACAGGAGTACTACGGCCGCCCCGAACAAATCCATATCGACTTTGATGAACTCTTCCAGATGTACAATGACGACGCCCTCGACAAATCGCTTATGAGTTGCTATTGTCTGTAAGTTTTTCAATTCGTTGTCTACATATAACTTGTTTACTTATTTCAATTCATTGTCTATATATAACTTGTACTCTATTATGCAGAATGAAGATTCTGGATTGTAAAAGTAAGAGCATCCTAAATATTGGGTTTATTGACCCAGATAAAATACATATAGCGACGCTAACTAATTATCCCAAGGAGACGGAGGAAAACCTTCTAAGGTTTCTAATAGATCAAAATTTCTGTGACCACATACTGTTTTCATACAATTTCAGGTGAGGGTCTTTACTCTGTTGTGTCCATTCACTTATAAGTGTAATTGATAAGTTACTCACACACACGCACACACACACACATATATATATATACATGTGCAGCTTTCATTGGATTCTGTTGGACATTCAAATTTATAAGGGAAGAGTTAATGCCTTCGACCCATTATCGAGACCCTTGGAACAGTTCCAAAGCCTGCAGGACATGCTCCAAGGGTAATTTTAATCATTCTTGCGCTCTATCGGTCTCTTTCGATGATTTTCTGATATATCAATTAATGAAAAACTTAGCAAATCATTATCCTTGTCGGGCAGGGTTTGGAAGCGGTTCAGGTGCGTGACACCCGGTAACTTTCATGAGAAGCTGACCTTTAGAGCGGCTCAGGTAAGTAGTAGTATGATATACTTCTATTAATTTTCAATACATTTATGATGCTAGATTATTATTTTGATTATATATATTCTATTCTCGCAAAGTGCGACCAGCAGCCACGGGGAACGCATCTATGCAGATACTATGTTTGCGAGACCATTCGCACGTTTACCTCTGAGCACAAGGATCACAGATTCGACGTAAGCAATGAACATTCACACCTCTATTTTTACATGTCATTCTTTGTTATCATGATTGATATTCATATTCATCTCATCTTCTTATATAGCACACGGCCATGACGACGAAGGTCCTACCACAGCAACGCGCGATTGCTGTTGCAGAGAAGCTTGCGACTTTTCTGAGGACGGAAGCTATAGATGACAAAGGACGATTTAGTGTAGCAAGGGGCCATTACTGATGCTCGTCCATGTAATCGAATAGACGGGCTCTAGTCCCGATAATTCAGATCTCCATATAATTGTATATATATGCTCGCTTGTAAGATAAGTTAATCTTATATATATATTCATAATTATTTCTATTTAAATTATATGAAAACTAATTCCCGAACACCAAACGAGGCATCACGTTAACCTCCCGAACACCTAAACCCTAAAACCCTAAAACCCAAAAATAATTTCATTCAAAAAAAAAACAAAAAATAAGCAAAATCTGAAAATCTTTAGTCGCGGTCCTTGTAACGAACCGGGACTAAAGGGCCTGCCCGTGGGGCGCTACGAGGCGCCCATGTGGAGCACCTTTAGTCCCGGCTCGTAACAGGGCCGGGACGAAAAGGTTAGGCCTTTAGTCCCGCCCCTTTAGTCCCGGTTGGTGAACCGAGACTAAAGCCCCTTACGGGCCGGGGCTAAAGGCCCCGTCCCCACTAGTGCACTCACCCCTATAAATGCACACACGCACGTCCTACCCCTGTAAGTACCTTTCAGAGATTGAGTTGGCATATCATCTTAAGATTTACGAAGTCACCATAAGCACCTCATCCTCAACGAAAACCTCTCGTTCCACTTAGCGCACATCGTCGAAAATCCTAAAATAAATTCAAAAATAACTGCGAACATCAGGACTTGAACTCTGATAAACTAAGGATATTACAATCCATCTATCCATCCAACCATAAATTGGTTCATTGTGCTCTTTCAAACTAGAAAGCTAAGTGTTATACAGGATTGTGTCTTCGTATACGTGTTTACCCCGACCATACAACACATGCCCGGGGAGGGATAGAGATCAGGTGACATGCATGTTTGCATGTCACCGTGTGCCTTGCGGCCTAAATTTAAAATTAAACATTGCAAAAAAATTTGAAAAAAAAATCATGCATATTCACAGCACATATTAAGACAACTTCTAAAAATTCAGATCAAAATTCGAAACATACATCCAGAAACAAAAAAGAGAAACTTAGATGTGAATAGTCTACAAAGAACCATTCGCGACTATTCATGACAGATTTCTCTTTTTTGTTTCTCGATGTATGTTTTGAATTTTGTTCTGAATTTTTTATGGGTTATCTTAATATGTGCTGTGAACATGCTTGATTTTTTTCAGATTTTTTTGCAATGTTTAAATTTGAAATTGGAACGCAAGGCACATTGTGACATGCAAACGTGCATGTCACCTGATCTCTGTCCCCTGGGGAGAGTCCCACCTACTAATTCGCATTTTCCCTCGCCGCTGCTAGAGGCTAGGCTAGGCAAACCTCTCGCACTGATCGATGAAGGTGACGATGAAAATCTTGTCGACGGGTTCAGCAATCTATCTCTCCCTAATAATAAAGCACCGTGTGCTTCTGTCGACCGTCGGGGTTGTTTTGCACAAAACCCCCTGAAGTTTTACGAAATCAACCCACAATCCCGATTTAAGTGAATAACTAATCGTTTTTGTATTTTTTACAGATAACCCCCTGTGAGTTCCCGAAATCAACCCGCAGTACATAATTAGATGAGAGAACGAAACGTTTTTTGGACTTTTTGTAAAAAGATCCTTCAGTTTTCACAAAATAAACCCGCAGTACATACTTGAGTAAAAAAACAATCGTTTTCCGTATGTTTTCGAAAACACCCCTAAAGTTTTTCATTAATTAATCTGTAGTTCAATTATAAGTGCAAAATACTTTCAAAAATCATATCTTTTAAACGATAACTCCAATATTACATTATTATATATGAAGTTTTATTAGAAAAATATGTAGAATCTGAATATAATGTTAGTTTATCTATTTAATTTTTTACAATTGTGTTTATAATACAATTTTAATCAATAGTGATGCGCACAATCTAAATATAATGTTATTTTATCTATTTAACAATTTTAAAATTATATTTATGCTGTAATTTTAATCAATAAAAAAACAATCGTTTTCCGTATGTTTTCGAAAACACCCCTACAGTTTTTAATTAATTAATCTGTAGTTTAATTATAAGTGCAAAGTACTTTAAAAAATCATATCTTTTAAACGATAATTTCAATTTTAAATTATTATATATGAAATTTTATTAGAAAAATATGTAGAATCTGAATATAATGTTAGTTTAACTATTTAATTTTTTAAAATTGTGTTTATAATATAATTTTAATCAATAGTGATGCGCACGATCTAAATATAATGTTATTTTATCTATTTAACAATTTTTAAATTATATTTATGCTGTAATTTTAATCAATAGCGTACAATCCATTTTTTCATAACGAGGCCGGTCCATGTTGTTAATTAATCCGCGGTTCAATTATAATTAACAAATACTTTAAAAAACTATATCTTTTAAACTCTAACTCTAATTTTAAATTATTACATATGAACTTTCATTCAAAAAATGTGTTGAATCGAAATATAATGTTTCTTACCTATTTAATTTTTAAATCTCTATTTATAATGTAATTTGAATCTATAGTGATGCGTACAATCTAAATATGATGTTATTTTACTTATTTAACAATTTTTAAATTCTATTTATGCAGTAAGTTTAAATAAAGGTCTTAAATCATGATTATTAGGTTATGACATGTTTGTACGGTTTGCTCCCGTTGCAACGCACGGGCTTTTTTGCTAGTACCTACTAATCTGTGGTTGGATAGTTAGGAGAACTGTGGTATTCCCTACCCACCAGAGTTCAAGTTCCAGACTTGACGTTGGTGCTTCCATTTTCCTGGATTTATTCCAGGTCTTCCGACGATGTGTGCTTTCAGTGGGAGGACACTTTCCCGTCGACAACGAAGGCGTCAGTGGCGACTTCGTCAATCTTAAGATGATGTGTCGGCTTAGTCTCTCGAAGATGCTCATAGGGGTAGGGTGTGCGTGCGTGCGTTTATAGGGTGAGTGTATGCTCGTGTATGTGAGCGACTTTGATTGTACTCTGCTCAAAAATAAACAAAGAAAATAGGTTTTCTTAGTCCGTCATGCTATTTTATGAAAATCCTCTGATGTTTTTGACATTAAACCTTCAATACATATTAATTTTTTTAAATACTCATATCTTCTAAACCGTAACTCCAAATTTAACATGTTATATATGGATTTTTATTAAGAAATATGTAGAATCTGAATATGATGTTATTTTCCTTACTAACATTTTTTAAAATATTACCTAGGATGTAATCTTAATCAATAATGCATTACCCGTTCTTTCATACCGGTACTGATTTGAATTGTGGATGAACATCTCAGCAAAATCAGGATTGGAGACGAAATTAAAGATCACATGACCTTTTTTTGTACATATATTAAATTTATATATTTAGATAAAAGATCTGTGGAATCTTGAACTGCGTTTTTATAGACAAAGATCATGTTTGTTTGTATCATAGTTATAAATACTTAAATTATAAAGTACTTTTTATAAATTAAGAGTCAGTAATATTCTTTTTTCCCGTTGCAATGCACGGACCCTTTCAGTAGTGGATCATACAGCACCTGCGGTGAACTACATGATCCGAGACCGTGGCCTCAGCGATGGCTGGCGACTCTACGAAACTGGTGCTGCATGCTGTTCGTGGCGGCCAAAGATAATAATAATCTCTCGAAATAGGCTTTCGCCCCGCTATATATATATAGCAACCATATGATACAACATGAAACCACTGTTGGGCCAAAACAACAGATCCACGGCCAAAAAAGAAAAGAAAGAGAAAATAATGCCAACACCGACGGCTAAACAAAAACAATAATGACCCGCAACCGCTGCGTCTCCTCCGGAATATTCCCACCACGATCTAATCATCTTGATCTATCGTATCACCAAGCAGCACCTTCACGAAGGATAATGACGACGACGACACTGCTGCCCGGACAGGTCCTAGGGTTTCCCCCGGTACGCTCCGAGGCGTGGGGAGGAGGCACACCCGACACCCTTCAGGAAGGAAGGGTGACACTCTCAAGCGTCACCTTGTCGGTGTCAAAAGACAAGGATTTCTCTCGACCCCCAAGCCACCAGCCCCCGGACAATCAGAGACGCACCACTAAGCATGCCATCCACCAACAAACGCCACCTCGGTCTTGCAATCATCATCGTCGTCTCACCATGGTCAACGTAGCAAGGCCGGTCAGTCTGAGGCGAACCACCCGAAGACACGATCTGACAGGGGGACAACCACACAGGAGGGGACTACCTCCACCGTCCAAGACGGTCGCCTTCCGGACACGACGACGACAGCACACCGAGCCATTGGAACCGAAGGGAAGCAGCAGCGCAGCCACCCGGAGGGCGTCCTCCACCGCCATCGGCGGGTGCCGACCGGACACAACAGCCAGGACACACCAGGCCAAGAAGGCCCGGCCAAGCGTCGACCAAGTCCCGGGGCTCGTAAAGTCCCCGCTGTCGTGCTGCTGCACGTAGGCCACCACCGCTGGTACCCTCATGCAGACCAAAAGCTCAGCCGGGCATGGACAAGCTCGTGAAGCTCCCATCATCACGTTGCAGCGATGCGATGTCAACGCTGTCATCCCTGTCGCGAGCCGCGCCCCAAACTAACCAGAGGCAACGAGGCAGGCCCGACCAGACCCAGATCGGGGCCGGGGGGGGTCCAGATCTGGACCTGAAGGTCCGGATCGCTGCCACCGCTACCCAGCCACCAACGGCCGCACCACCGCCACCGAGACCATCCACGTCGCACCAGTGGGAGCCCCGCCGCCGCGCCGGGCCGCTGCCGCCGAGACGCACCACCAGGCCCCGGGTTGCCCCGCGCCACCCAAGCCACGAGGGGAAAGGCCGGAGTCCCGTCGCCACCGGGGCCGCCCGACCAAGGGCCGGCGTGGCGCACCGACGACGGCAGGAGGAGGGAGGGAAGGGAGGGGCGGGCAGGCAAGAGGGTGGGGGCGCGGCATGACCACCGCGGGGCGGCGCAGGTCGCGGGAGGGGAGGAGTTGGAGAGGGGGCGCGGAACCGGGGCCCCTGGGGCGGCGGAGTGGGAGGGGAGGAGGGGGAGAGGGGAAGGGGGGCGGGGGCGGCCGGCGGCCGCGGGGGGGGGGGGGGGGGGGGGGAACCTAGGGAACCCGCCTCGTTCCCTGCTCGCCCGAGCGGAAGACAATAATAATAATCTCACCCATACGTCGTGCACATGCTCCTCCCTCCTCAGCTCCATCCAACGCTGCTGGTGGGAATTCTGCAGCATGCACGTGGAGGCAACGATGTTGCCATCACAGTCCGTGGCTACTGCTCCTGCACTACCTTATCCATTCCGTTGCCTGATCAAATTAAAAGGGTTATCCACGTTAACTTTGATCCAGCCAGCCGTGATCGGTTGATGGCTCGTAGTGGGAAACATAGCTGTCTTTTCCTTGTCCCCTGATCGATGGGCGTTTTTAAAACGCAGTTCCTTATAACCTAATTCATTAAACGATCGAACAGAGTTATCTGGTTAATAAAGGAAAAACCAGACTAAAACCATCACAATACGTCCGCCAAAATAAGGCACATCGGACGATCTGGCAACCTATACAAAAACACACACACGTCGCCAAGGGGAAGAGCTCCGTCAAGGTTGCAATACGGCGTCACCGTCATCACGCCTCCGCGAGGGCGACTCCGACTTCACCATCGACGACCACTCATGTAGCCTCCACCGCAGACGAGCGCAGTGGCCTGCGCCGAACAATGCCAAACAGTCCACCACACGCGTCGATGACCAGGCAGCTCCGACTTTGTTGAGGAGCATTGTAGGATAAAAAAGCACTGGACCTGCGCCGAGCCAACGCCAGAATTGACCACCCGTCTCACGTCATCTTCACCGCAAGGCTCCTCATCAAACGGCTCCGACTTCGGAAAACAAAATGGCACGTCAACTCCTCGAACATGCCCGATGAGATCGACTACTAGAACACAACAACAATTCCTACTCCGCTTGAAGCGGCCATCGTAGCCACACAAGAAGCCGCGCAAAGCTCCACATTGTCGGACAGCCCCAGCCGATGGCAATGTCGCGAGCGTCTAGCCCATGGAGCGTGCAAACAAGATCCAAAGCTCTTCAAGACGACACCCCCAAGAAGGAAGCGACGCTGCCGACGCCGTCGTCCGACCCAACCGGGTCTAAGGTTTCCACACGAAGAACTGGATCCGGGGGTGTGCAGGAGGAGAGATCCTCGACGGTGCCTCCAAGGAGGTGAGATGATATCCACAGACGCCGACACCATCGGCCGGCAAGATTTTGCCTAGCAAGATTTCGCCCGGAGCATCGCCCAACACCAAAACCCCACACACAGCACCTCCGCTAGCCCGCACGCGTGCCATGAAGCCATCACGTCATGACCACGCAGAAGCGACCACCATCATTGCCGCCGGGAAAACGCCAGCTAGATCTGGCCAGGGGCCTTCCCGCACCCAGCCTGAGACACCTCCTCCCACACCGACCAACCAGCCTCGCCCATCCGACAGCCACTACTGCACCCATAGCAGACTCATCGGAAAGGCCGACGAATGTCCACCGTAACCGCCCGATGCCCCCGTGACCCAGATCTCGCCCAATAGCGCGGCCACGGGCGAGCAGCTCCCGCATCACGAGGCGCCGCTGTCACGCCCAAGATGCGACCCTATCCTTAATTTGGCACGAAGGCCTCGTCAGGGATAGAAGCGCATCTCGTCGTCTCGCAAGAATGGATATTGTTACAAGTACATGTACTGAAAAGAAGAGATATATATAGAGTTGGCTTACACTCGCCACAAGCTACATCAGAGTCACATCAGTACATTACATAATCATCAAGAGTAAAAGCAGGGTCCGACTACAGACGAAAACAAACGAGAAATATAAGAACGACGTCCATCCTTGCTATCCCATGCTATCGGCCTGGAACCCATCCTAGATCGATGAAGAAGAAGAAGAAGCAACTCCAAATGAACAACCAACGCGCTCGCGTCAAGTAACCTTTACCTGTACCTGTAACTAGTGTTGTAGTAATCTGTGAGCCACAGGGGACTCAGCAATCTCATTTCCAAAGGTATCAAGACTAGCAAAGCTTAATGGGTGAGGTATGGATAAGTGATGACGTTGCAGCAGCGGCTAAGCATATATTTGGTAGCTAAACTTACGAGTACAAGAAATAAGAGGGGAAAGATCTACGCATAGCGGACGTGACTACTGATGATCAAAAGAATGATCCTTAACACCTACCTACGTCAGACATAACCCCACCGTGTCCTCGTTTAGAGAAAGAACTCACGAAAGAGACAGTCACGGTTACGCACACAGTTGGCATAATTTTAATTAAGTTAACTTCAAGTTATCTAGAACTAGTGTTAAACAAAGTTTCCACGTTGCCACATAACCGCGGGCACGGCTTTCCGAAAAGATTTAACCCTGCAGGGGTGCTCCAACTAGTCCATCACAAATTACCACAAGCCGCATAGAAATCCTCAATCACGAAGCTCCCGATCTCATCGGATTCCCTAGTGGAAAACCTCAACTCTGAGAATACCCAAAGCATCACCGGAATCCTGATGCACAAGATATCTCGTCAAAGGTAAAACTAATCCAGCAAGGCCGCCCGACGTGTCGACGGACCCGATAGGAGCCGTGTATCTCGTTCTCAGGACACGACGGATGGGTCACACTAAGAGAACCAAACCTCGGGTTGCCCCGCGGTGGCCCCGTAGTCTGCCAGTTTGGACCAACACTCATGAGGAGCACTGGCCCGGGGGTTGATTAAATTTCCTCGGGTGCCGGCGGTCCCTATGCATTATTATTAGGTTATTAGGAAAATGTAGTACCAAAGTTGGGCCTTGCCAGACCAGTCTTAGTCTAAAACGCAAGGGGGTCCCCATAACAACCCCGATCGTGTTAGGAGCGCTCATTTATGGAACATAACACCGGTAGCCGAAAACTAAGGGGGCAAAGATGGAACAAAACACCAGGCTAGAAAGGCCGAGCCTTCCACCTTTTACCAAGTATATAGGTGCATTAAATTAAATAGCATTTAATATGGTGATATGACAAGGGATCCATGTTATCACATGGAAGCATCTACACTTGAAACTAGCAACGCTAACAACAACGTTAAGCAAGCAGTTACATAGCCAATTAGTGGTTTGCTAGGTAGAACAGGTTGAAGGTTTTCATGGCATTGTTGAGAGGCTGATATTTAATGTGTGGTAGGCAACGAGACATAACGATAGAAGCGATAAAACTAGCATGGCAATGATAGTAATGGTATCTGAGAAATAGTCATCTTGCCTGAGATCCTGCTTGAAAGAAGAATGACTCCATGAAGCAGACGAACCGATGTAGTCGAACGGGTCCTCACAATCCAGCACGCTGCAGAACTCTATCGAGACGAAGCAAACCGAAAACACAAATCAACACACGGAATTCACCACACGATGCACAACACATATGATGCATGAGCAGCTGAATACATGCAAGTCACGGCATGACAATCCACACAATAACACTACACATTAAGTGAATTTCAATATGCAACGAGTTGCATATTTACGAAACTCAAGTTGCATATTTACGAAACTCCATGTTAATTATTTAGTTCTATCCCGATTAGGTACACGGCAATATTAAATGTGGTTAAACATGGCAAGAGGTGAAGCGTAATTAAACTACCTATCTAGGCATTTTAAATGAGGTCGGAAATGACATATAGCATCTCCGAAACGACCTCATATGTTAATTTACAATTCTGTCCAGATCTGAACTAACAGATTTAATTAGTTGCTAAACAGCAAAACATATAGGTTCACGTGATTCTACGCGTCATTTCAAGCAATTTACACATAGAGATCATCTCCAACGGAGCTACGGATCAAAAGTTAAAAGCACCGCAAGATATGATGGCATGAATGCAATATGTGTGCAACAACGGTCACGAGAACTTTAAAGCGTACAACCAGCAAGAGAAAATGATACTACATGAGATTCTAAGCAAGTTTCATGTAGGACACGATCAAAGCGGAGCTACGGTTCAAAACTACGAGCAAAACAAGATATCACTACAATCTGCCAAAATCAGCCACATAGCATTTTCTACGCCCCACAACTATGGGCTACACAACTCCGATAAACTCAAGCAAGGCATGACACTAAAGAGGGCAAGAAGCACTACTACAAACAACTAATAAAAACTAGGATGGCAGCAAGGAACACTAGGAAAAGAAGACACAAAATGGCATCTCACACACTATTTCAGACTTAGTGAAAACTACACTTCATAAAGTGCAGTTTTCGATCTGAAGCCATATTGACAGCAGCAAAACCTATATCTACAGGACTCCAAACGGCATGAAAATTCACAGCATGCTAGAGAAACACAAGGTTTATAACTAACTCCATTGGACCAACCTCAAAAGAGCTACAGATCACAAGATAGAAACAAAACAAAACAACAACAAAATATAACAGATTCCAGACTTAGAAATATTTCAGCTACTCCAAATCAGCACTATTTCTAGCAACTTGAGAGCAAGCAAACCACACCTAAACATGCATTTATATGGCAACTAAAAATACCAGGGGCTAGTCTAAACACCCAAGAACAACTCCCTAGTTGACAACTCCGTCAAACGAAGCACGGAATAAATCCTAAGAAAAAAACAAAAGGGCAACACGGCAAAATATCGCGCGAACTAACTTACTCAAGAGCTAAAACTAATTGCACAGAAAAATCCCATGGATTTTTATACCCCGGAAACATATAAAATATGTGGGGTTGCACAACAAAATAAAGCCACACATAAATGCAGGAAAATAACCTATACACGAGAAAATAAACTAGCGGAAAATCCCTACACGCAAAAATACAAATGACTGCTCTAAAATATATGGAAAAATCATTCCTAAAACATGGGCATTTTATCTATGGCATACGAGCAATCCGGACTTGCGCGAAAATTAAATACGGGAAATAACCTATAGAACCAGCACGCTATTCTAGGCATCCGGCGCGCTAAACGATGTCAAACAACTATGCAAGTTTTATAATCGGATTCTATGCGCAAAACTACATGAAAACCATATACTACACGCCTCGTTCGGACACACGGTTAAATAGATACGACCGTTTATATATACCACTAGTAGAAAACGGGCCTTTGGCCTGGACCATTTAGTCCCGGAGTGCCTCTGGGCCGGGACTAAAGGCCCGGCCACGTCGCCCCAATTCTCAATGCCTCCCTCGAGGCTTTAGTCCCGGCCCGTAAGCAGCCTGTAGTCCCGGTTCGTGTCACAAACCGGGACTAAAAGGCTACGCGGCGGGCAGTGGTGGCGGCAACCGTTCGTATCCCCCTTTAGTCCCAGTTGGTGGCTCAACCCGGGACTAAAGGACTAACACGTGGCCTGCCGTGGTGGTGGCAACCTTTGGTATACCTCTTTAGTCCCGCTTGGTGGCTCAACCCGGGACTAAAGGACTAACACGTGGCCTGCCGTAGTGGGACGACCGTTGGCATACCTCTTTAGTCCCAGTTGGTGGTTGAACCCGGGACTAAAAGCCTAACACGTGTCCTGCCGTAGTGGTGGCAACCGTTTGGTATACCTTTTTAGTCCCGGTTGGTGGCTCAATCCGGGACTAAAGGCCCAAACGGTTTGCATCCCGCGTCGTTCCGGGCGATGAAAAGCACGAACCGAAGCGTACAGTCGCCATTTCTCTGTTCTTCTTCTCTCTCGCGTCGCCCTCTCTGTTCTTCTTCTCTCTGGCGTCGCCCTCTCTGTTCTACTCCTCTCTTCATCCCTTCTCTTCTTCCACCATGCCAACTATCTTTCGTGAGGTGGTCGCGCATGGCGCGACGAAGCTCCGTGTCGTGTACATGAACCTGAGCACGGAGGTGTCGTATTTCCTTCAACAGTTGAAGGAACGATGGTTTAACCACGCACCGGATCATGAGAAGTTCTTCGGGCTTGATCTGGAGTACACGGCCGATCAACGTGGTGTTGTCGTCATCCAAATATGCTTCGCAAGCCATGTCTTGATCTTCCAATGGGCGAAGTAAGTTTTGAGGCTTTCTTTGATCCAAGATAATCCCTCCCCTAGGGTCACTACTCCCACGTTCACAAGGATTTTGTGTATTTGTGTATCTCATTAAGTAGCGTAGTAGATTTTGTGTATTTGTACATTTGATTTAGTAGTGTAGTATGTGTGGAATTAGTTTTAGTAGTGCAGTATCCGATTATATTTAGTAGAAATTAATTTGTTAGTGTACAATTTTTTAGTGTTCAATATGTTTTATTGTTGAATAGGACATGCTACTCTTTTGTGTTGATTTAGTAGTGTAGCTAGAGTCCGATTATACTTAATATTATATTTAGTAGGAATTGATTTATTTGTGTTCATTTATAATTCACATTGGATCGAATTTTGTCAATCCGATAAGACTTAGTTTGTAGTTTGGATTTACTAGTTAACAAGCTTTCTTTTGTTTGCATATTATGCATAATGTCCATAATATATCATAGTGAATTCCACGTATAAGTTTATTTGTTTCTATCATAGTAGATTCCCTTCAAATAGTTGTATTGAAACAATTTTGATTAGTTGAAGGGGAGCACAATCTAATTGGAATAGTTTTCCATAATCTGAAAAATCGTATTAGAATGAACTAGTGTTTAATATGTTCCATTGGAATCATAGTTGGTTCGCTTCAAATAGTTGTAGTGAAACAATTTTGATTAGTTGAAGGGGAACACAATCTGATTGGAATAGTGTTCCATAATCTGAAAAATCGTATTAGAATGAACTAGTGTTTAATATGTTCCATTGGAATCATAGTTGGTTCGCTTCAAATAGTTGTAGTGATCTCTCTAGGTTCCATTGCATATGTTCTATATGAATCCTAAAGATAAGTTTCTCTTTAGTTGTAGTGAAACATGTTTCCTTATTGCAGCAGTATGTAACATTTGGTCCATTTTAATTTGTTTTTGTTGCAGGAGTGACAAGCATTGTCCAGGACTCATGGAGCTCCTTCGCAGCGGCGTCACTTTTGCTTCCGTTGACATAAGGAACGACAGGTTGAAGATGAGGCACAGCTTCGGTATTGAGATACCAGCTGGTTGCCTCGTTGATATCCAAACGATATTCAAGCTTCAACATGACAGGACTTCGATGGCTCGTATGGCAGTTGCCTTGATCGACGATTCAGATGCTGATATGAAGACCAGTTTCCCAAGGTCTCAGCACAGACTTTGGGAGAAGGGCCCACTTGATGATATCGATATTGAGTATGCAGCAAAAGATGCATATGTTTCATACGAGTTGTACCGCAAGATTCGAGTCGTCCACTATGGCCAGCGTTACCTCGAGGAAGGTAGACATTCTGATTCAGATGATTCAGACGAGTAGTGTTCTTAACGTCGAACACTTGTATATATATCTATTGTAGCTATTATTATGTACTGTTTGGACTAGTATCATGTACTTCTTGGACCAATTTATATATGTCTAGTTTCTGTTTGTGCCATTATAGTTTCCAAATTTGAATGGTTTAGCCCTTTCTAACTTCATTTGCTACTTTTGAATGGTTTAGCCCTTTCTAACTTCATGGTATCATGCATTTCGACCACATATATATACAAAAAGTCTTCAGTTCAAACAAGTTCAAAAAATGAAATCCCTTTTGTAACAGATCTGTCTTTGATTAAAACAATCACTTCTCCTTCTTCTCCTTGTTCTAGATATTGGTTATGCACTAGGGGAAGTAGGAGTAGCGACCATCATCGACGGTTAAAAAATCAGGTGAGCTAGTGTCCACCATATATGACAGCAGAAAAATCCCTTTGTGATGTGCCTTTGAATGGTGCATTTTGAACACACAAAAAGTATGGAGTTCAAATAAGTTAAAAAAAATGAAATCCCTTTGTAAGAGATGAGTTCTCGTTCGAAACCCTGCTACTTCGAGAGAGATTGTCAGTTTTGTACACGAAGTGCATCCAGTTTTTGTCGTAGCCCTCTCAACTTTTTAACACATTCTATGTGGGTGAAATGATGATAGCATGCCAACTTTCAACATTTTCAGAGTTCATTTGTAGCGCTTTTCAATTTGAGGGTCAACTAGCTCAAAAAAAAAAGGAAATGCAAGAAATACACCAAATGAAGTCAGAAATTGTTGAAATTTTGTGATGTACCTTTGAATGGTGCATTTTGAACACACAAAAAGTATGGAGTTCAAATAAGTTAAAAAAATGAAATCCCTTTGTAAGAGATGAGTTCTCGTTCGAAACCCTGCTACTTCGAGAGAGATTGTCAGCTTTGTACACGAAGTGCATCCAGTTCTTGTCGTAGCCCTCTCAACTTTTAAACACATGCTATGTGGGTGAAATGATGATAGAATGCCAACTTTCAACATTTTCAGAGTTCATTTGTAGTGCTTTTCAATTTCAGGGTCAACTAGCTCAAAAAAAAAGTAAATGCAAGAAATATACCAAATGAAGTCAGAAATTGTTGAAATTTTGTGATGTGCCTTTGAATGGTGCATTTTGAACACACAAAAAGTATGGAGTTCAAATAAGTTAAAAAAAATGAAATCCCTTTGTAAGAGATGAGTTCTCGTTCGAAACCGTGCTACTTCGAGAGAGATTGCCAGTTTTGTACACGAAGTGCATCCAGTTTTTGTCGTAGCCCTCTCAACTTTTTAACACATGCTATGTGGGTGAAATGATGATAGCATGCCAACTTTCAACATTTTCAGAGTTCATTTGTATTGCTTTTCAATTTTAGGGTCAACTAGCTCAAAAAAAAGTAAATGCAAGAAATACACCAAATGAAGTCAGAAATTGTTGAAATTTTGTGATGTGCCTTTGAATGGTGCATTTTTAACACACAAAAAGTATGGAGTTCAAATAAGTTAAAAAAAATGAAATCCCTTTGTAAGAGATGAGTTCTCGTTCGAAACCCTGCTACTTCGAGAGAGATTGTCAGTTTTGTACACGAAGTGCATCCAGTTTTTGTCGTAGCCCTCTCAACTTTTTAACACATGCTATGTGGGTGAAATGATGATAGCATGCCAACTTTCAACATTTTCAGGGTTCATTTGTAGTGCTTTTCAATTTCAGGGTCAACTAGCTCAAAAAAAAGTAAATGCACGAAATATACCAAATGAAGTCAGAAATTGTTGAAATTTTGTGATGTGCCTTTGAATTGTGCATTTTGAACACACAAAAAGTATGGAGTTCAAATAAGTTCAAAAAAATGAAATCCCTTTGTAAGAGATGAGTTCTCGTTCGAAACCATGCTACTTAGAAAGAGATTGTCAGTTTTGTATACGAACTGCATCCAGTTTTTGTCGTAGCCCTCTCAACTTCTTAACACATGCTATGTGGGTGAAATGATGATAGCATGCCAACTTTCAACATTTTGAGAGTTCATTTGTAGTGCTTTTCAATTTCAGGGTTTGGATAGTCAAAATTATTAATTATGAAAATAAAAAATAGTTTTGCATTATTTATTCAATTTGAAACACTTTTCATTATCATAGTTTTGTCAAATTCTCAAATATGCAAAAAGAATTTTTAATAAACATAGTTTTTAATTGAAAATAACAAAATAGATAATAGTTTGGATAGTCAAAATTATTAATTATGAAAATAGAAAATAGTTTTGCATTTTTATTTTCAATTAAAAAATAGTTTTTAATTGAACTAGTTTTGTCAAAATCTCAAATATGCAAAAAGAATTTTTAATAAACATAGTTTTTAATTGAAAATAACAAAATAGATAATAATTAGTTTTGAAAATAGAAAAAAATTGAAACTATATGAGAAATCATGGACAAAATTCAACCTGAATTCACTTTGATAAACATAGTTTTAATTGAATTTTTAATAAACATAGTTTTAATTGAAAATAACAAAATAGATAATAGTTTGGATAGTCAAAATTATTCATTATGAAAATTGGAAGTAGTTTTGCATTATTTATTCAATTTGAAACACTTTTCATTATCATAGTTTTGTCAAAATCTCAAATATGCAAAAAGAATTTTTAATAAACATAGTTTTTAATTGAAAATAACAAAATAGATAATAATTAGTTTTGAAAATAGAAAAAATTGAAACTATATGAGAAATCATGGACAAAATTCAACCTGAATTCACTTTGAATTCAGATTGAATTTTATCCACAATTTCAAATATAGTTTCAATTTTCAGTAAGTTTATGCCCGTAAGCCTGCTTTAGAGAGGAGCTCGATGGACAAGCTGCAACGGGGCTTATAAACAAGTGTTAGTCCCCCTCGCTGGGCGAGGTGGGACTAAACTTATCGTGCAGCCGAGGAGGGGCTTTAGTCCCGGGTGGAGCCACGCCCCGGGACTAAAGACCCCCTTTAGTCCCGGTTTGAGCCACGCGCCGGGACTAAAGACCCCCTGCTTCCCGCCTCCTGGTCTGCCCAATAAGAGGCCTTTAGTCCCGGGTCGTGGCTCCACCCGGGACTAAAGGGTGTCTTTAGTCCCGGTTCGAGCCACGAACCGGGACTAAAGGTCCACCTATATAAGCGGGACTTAGAAAATTTCCAACCCAATTCGTCCATTACTCTTCTTCTTCCTCTCGTTCTCCTGCCCGGCGCGGCACAGCGACGAACGTAACCGACGTCGTCAGGCTGCCCGCCGTCCTGCTCGCCGTCGGCCGTCCTCCTCGTCGCCGTGCCGTCCTCCTCGCTGTCGCGCCGTCCTCCTCGCCTCCGCGCCGTCCTCCTCGCCGCCCCACCGTCCTCCTCGCCGTTGCGCCGTCCTCCTAGCCGTCACGCCATGCTCCTCGCCGTCGCGCCGTCCTCCTCGCCAACACTTCGGCCAGTAAGCCCCCCGCCCCCTCCTCCCCAACAGTCCGGCCAGTATAGAAGAAAATATGAAAAAGGAGAAGATAAGAAGAAAAAGGAGAAGAAAGGAAGAAAAAGGAGAACAAAAGAAGAAAAAGGAGAAGAAAAGAAGAAAAAGAAAAGATTTTTTTGTCATTTAATTCCTATTGTTATTAGGTTTGCGCTAGATTATTAGGGTTAGTAATATTTAGAATTAGGTTAGGGTTACAAGAAGAAGAAATATGAACAAAAATAAGAAAATAAGATTAGGAAAAATGAAAATAAGAAGAGGAGGAGAAGAAAAGAAGAAAAAGTGTATATTGTATAGTGTATATGCTTAAGTGTATAGTGTATATAGTGTATAGTGTATAAGGAGAGGAGGAATTTTGCTATAGTGTATATTCTGTATAGTGTATAAGAAAAGAAGAAAAGAAGAGGAGGAGAAGAGAAGAAAAGAAGAGGAGGAGAAGAGAAGAAAAGAAGAGGAGGAGAAGAAAAATGAAAATAAGTGTTAATAGTTTAATTTTGCTATTGTATATGCTTAAGTGTTAACAGTTTATTTTTAGCAAGAAAATTAATAGAACTAGTTTATTTTTTAGTTCATTTTACGATGCCTATCCTGCATCCTCGTCGTCGACTCGGCGGAGGACACCTGCTTGATCAGAGGGGCCCTGTCCGGGACTGGGCTCCGCCCGGCTGGTATTGGGAGGTGCTACCTTCCAGGGGGCGTAGGTTGGTGAGGAGCCAGCCCGTCGTTGACCCGATCCTTGTTTGGTGGCGGTCGCGTGGGCCAGTGAGGGTGCCGAGGCTTCCGGACACCGCGGAGGTGGTACGTCACCGTGTCAGCGAGGAGGATGAGCACGTGCGTCGCTACATGGTTGCGTTGGAGGGCATGTTCGAGCATACCTGGCAGGTTCTTCGGGGATCTCACTGGAGATATGATCCTGTGATGGTTCCTTCTCTTTGGGTGTCCACCGCCCGCGCCGATACCCGTCGGGCGCTACGGTTCTAGATGTATTAGTGATGCTATATGTATGATAGTATTCGAGGACTATTAATGATAATATTCGACGATGTACGGACGAAAGTGATGACGTATTAGCTTATAATTGAATGCATGCAAATTTGAATACTACTTTATTTTACGATTTGGTTTTGCTTATTGAATGCTCAAATTGGAAAAGTACTCCTACTTTGAATACTATGCAGAAATCTAGGAGTCTCAAATTGGAAAAGTACTCCTACTTTGGTTTTTGGTACAAAGGTTAAGAGAATCCGTTTTTTGCAGAACTATGGATCCACATATCAGGAACCTCGAAGAGGAAGAACTTCTGAAAGATATAATCAAACACGGCCCCGACGTTGAACTAGCTGAATCTCCGTCGTTATATCTAAACCAGGACGTTGGAATGGAGGTCGAGCGACACGAAGATGAAGCCGATGGGGCAGGAGATAGGTCCAATGACGGAGAAGGTGATAGCTCAACTGATGGAGAAGCCGGTGAAGAGGAGAAGTCCGGCGAGGTATACA
The DNA here is from genome assembly GCF_904849725.1 of Hordeum vulgare subsp. vulgare. NCBI lineage: Eukaryota > Viridiplantae > Streptophyta > Magnoliopsida > Poales > Poaceae > Hordeum > Hordeum vulgare. The sequence continues at coordinate 10,857,543 of NC_058524.1, read as the reverse complement.
TATGGAGGGGTATCTAGCCAAGCAGGCGAATCACTGGAAGGAAATTCAAGAGTACAAGGAGTCAGAAGATGCCGAGGCATTATAAGAAAAGAACAAGATAAATGCCGACAAGAACAAGATATATCACCACAAGCTGGGGCCAGGGGGCTATGGGACTGCCATCCCAAAGTGAGATAAGAAAGAGCAAGATCTGATAGATAAAGGCGTCGTACCTGAATCACTCCGTGATGAGTGGGAATTGAGAGCAAGAAATTGGTTCCTTGCGCATGATGGGTCGTACGACGAAACAACAGGGGACCTCATCTGCAATGACAATCTTAGGATACCCAGGGAGAATTGGAAAAGGATAGTGAAAGAAATTAAGGAGGGAAGAAGAAAGTTCACTGTAGATAGAGAGAAAGATTTGCTCACACTGGTCCTCGGCAATGACGAACATGGAGGACGAACGCGAGGCTTCGGTCCTTCTTACCCGTGGTGGCTTGGGTTTGCCAGAGACCAAGACACTTACAGAAGCCGAGAGAGAGCAACTAAGCGGCAGCGGGATGAGGAGAATGACAAGTTCAACCAGTTGCTTGCCAGGATTAACAAGCAACAGAAGCAGATTGATGAGCTTAGAGGAGTACCGTGCCAGGAAGATCCTGCACTTGATATTACCGGCGCCCCATCTAAGCGGAAAAGCAGTGTGGCTGAATCTGAGGCCCCGCCCGACGATGAACGAAGAATGATAGAGGGCGGTCCCGGCTACCCCGTGGATGGAATCAAGGAGTCAACATCATGTGAACTCCATCAGAAATTCAAGAACATATCCATGAAGGTGGCCGTCGGACAAGCTTTACCTTCTGGCCCTGATGCACGCTGGCATGGCCGTGAGGTTCCAGCTGGCTTTGCTAAAGTCGAGGTGGATGAAATCATGACGGGGTTTAATGATATGGAGCTCGACATAGCTGGACCCGAAGATGAGAGGACACTCGGAGAAGTACTGGGTGGAGTCATCCTATGGGACAAGAACTATATCAAGCTTCCAGGCTCGGCCCCAAGGACAACACCGCCTCCGAGTCGTCGCAGGTCACCTACACCTCCATTACCTCCAAGCCCTCCACATGACGTCGGCCAGCACAACACGAGTCCATCTCGATCACCGCCGCCGGACTTGGGTTGTCCGTCTCCGCCGCCGCCTGCACATGATACTAAGCGGAAGCGTGCCAGCAAGAACGCTTCGTCGATGATTTCTAAGGGACGGAGCTCCCCAAAGCGCAAACTGTCGCCCCTCCCAAAGGTACCTCATGCTAATCTTCCTATCAGACCTTATGGTCGTACCCCCGAGGAAAACGCCAGGATAGCAAAGGAACAGCATGAGGCGCAGATGAAAAGAAAGGAACCCGAGCCCCGCCCGAAATACACCAAGAAGAACATAGCATGGGCAAAAGACTTCATAACCACTCCATCACAGTATGACTTACACTATAAGCCTGATGACTATACACGCACATTGCAGAAGGAAGTGAAAAAGAGCAGGTCACATGCAAGTGCAAGTGGGAGCAAATCAAGTTCAACTACAAGCAAGAAAAAACCAGACGTTCCTCAGCTTGGACAACAGGCAAACAGTCGATCCCACCCCTCAAGGTGTTAACCGAGAATGTTCCCCCTACGGTGCAGGGGCAAGCTTTTGAAAATGCAAAGGAGTTGGCGGATGAATGTGGTCTCTCGGTTGAAAATTTGCTGGCTTCCCAAGACGACAGGATACCCAAGGCTGTGGTAGCCCCTAAGCCACAGTTTGTCATGGGAGAGCCTTTGGTCAGCAAAGATGATCTCCCAACAAATATGCGTTACTTGCATAAATGGTACTTAAGTGAATCAAAGAATGGGAGAACGATGATCATGCTGAGTGTCCCACAGGAGTACTACGTCCGCTCCGAAGAAATCCATATCGACTTTGATGAACTCTTCCAGATGTACAATGACGACGCCCTCGACAAATCGCTTATGAGTTGCTATTGTCTGTAAGTTTTTCAATTCGTTGTCTACACATAACTTGTTTAGTTATTTCAATTCATTGTTTATATATAACTTGTACTCCATTATGCAGAATGAAGATTCTGGAGTGTAAAAGTAAGAGCATCATAAATATTGGGTTTATTGATCCAGATAAAATACATATAGCGACGCTAACTAATTATCCCAAGGAGACGGAGGTAAAACTTCTAAGGTTTCTAAGAGATCAAAATTTCTGTGACCACATACTGTTTCCATACAACTTCAGGTGAGGGTCTTTACTCTGTTGTGTCCATTCACTTATAAGTGTAATTGATAAGTTACTTACTCACACACACACACACACACACACACACATATATATATATACATGTGCAACTTCCATTGGATTCTGTTGGACATTCAAATTGATAAGGGAATAGTTGATGCCTTCGACCCATTATCGAGACCCTTGGAACAGTTCCAAAGCCTGCAGGACATGCTTCAAGGGTAATTTTAATCATTCTTGCGCTCTATCGGTCTCTTTCGATGATTTTCTGATATATCAATTAATGAAAAACTTAGCAAATCATTATCCTTGTCGGGCAGGGTTTGGAATCGGTTCAAGTGCGTGACTCCCGGTAACTTTCCTGAGAAGCTGACCTTTAGAGCGACTCAGGTAAGTAGTAGTATGATATACTTCTATTAATTTTCAATACATTTATGATGCTAGATTATTATTTTGATTATATATATTCCATTCTCGTAAAGTGCGATCAGCAGCCACAGGGAACGCATCTATGCGGATACTATGTTTGCGAGACCATTCACACGTTTACCTCTGAGTTCAAGAAGCACAGATTCGACGTAAGCAATGAACATTCACACCTCTATTTTTACCCGTCATTCTTTGTTATCATGATTGATTTTCATATTCATCTCCTCTTCTTATATAGCACACGGCCATGAGGACGAAGGTCCTACCAGAGCAACGCGCGATTGCTGTTGCAGAGGAGCTTGCGGGATTTCTGAGGACGGAAGCAATAGAAGACAAAGGACGATTTAGTGTAGCTAAGGGCCATTAGTGATGTTCGTCCATGTAATCGAATAGACGGGCTCTAGTCCCGATAATTCAGATCTCCATATCATTGTATATATATATATGATCGCTTGTAAGATAAGTTAATCTTATATATATGCATAATTACTTCTATTTAAATTATATGAAAACTAATTCCCGAACACAAAATGAGGCATCATGTTAATCTCCTGAACACCTAAACCCTAAAACCCTAAAACCCAAAAATAATTTCATTCAAAAAAAACCAAAAGCCAGCAAAATATGAAAATCTTTAGTCCCGGACCGTGTAACGAACCGGGACTAAAGGGTCTGCCCTGGGGCGCTACGAGGCACCCACGTGGAGCACCTTTAGTCCCGGCTTGTAAGGGGGCCGGGACGAAAAAGTTAGGCCTTTAGTCCCGCCCCTTTAGTCCCGGTTGGCGAACCGGGACTAAAGCCCCTTACGGGCCGGGGCTATAGGCCCTGTCCCCACTAGTGTACGTCTATTTCTGGAATATAAATAATCCCGAAAATCATATATTTAACTAACGGGCCTAAAGCATGGTCGCAAATAAAACTAAGTAGCGCCTAGTGTGCAAAAGAGGCAGGCAAGGGGTTGCTCAACCTGGCTCGGCCCGGCCCACGACGGATGGAGAAGGAGGTGGCTTGGGGGCGCGCTAGCTTGGGCCGGGAGGAGCTGCTGGACCGGGCGCTGCCCAGGGTGCGCTACTCCTGGTAGGCCGGGGCGCTGCGGCCCACGTGTCGGCGTTGGGGAGGCCCAGTCGGAGGAGGCCCAGGCGGGGCAAGGGGCAGCCCGAGCGGGAACTGCTCGGCGTCCTCCTTGTGGTCACGCTCCCCTGGCGGCGCAACAACAGGCTCCACCGACGGGGAAGAGGAGAACAAATCCCGACGGTGGGGGCAAGGGGAGGCCGGATCCCGGCGGCCTAGGGGCGGATCCGGACCTCGGGGATCCGTTCCCGGCGAGAGGGACGGCAGAGCACGGGACGGCCGGCGGCGAGCACGCGCGAGGAAGCTGCGGGATGCCTGGGGCGAGGCGGCAGAGACGCTCACGGCAAGGCAGGGACCGGCGAGGACCTCCCGGGAGCTCCGGCCGGCGCCCGGAGGAAGGCGGTGGCGGAACTCCGGTCTTGGCGGTGGCGAGGCTGGGGAGCTGCGCTCCGGATCGGGGCTGGCAGGGAGGCTGGTGCCTCGGGAGGAGGGGCTCGGGCTGCGGGATTGAACGGCGGCGGCGCCCGGATGGGCTTGGCGGGCCTCGCGTGGGCTCGCGGGCCCGGCGGCGCGAGGAGGAGGTGGGAGGAGGCTGCGGCTAGGGTTAGATGGGGGCCTCGGATTTCGAGGTAAAGGGGGTAGCTGCCTAAAAAAATAGGAGGAGCGGTCTATATATATATAGACAAACGGGGGGCTAGGGTTATCCGAATTCGGCCCCGTTTTCGCCCACGCAATCAGAATCGTACGAACTCGAACGCGGGGTCGGCTAAGTGAACGTGTAGAGTAGGCTAGCCGGGGAAGAGAGGGAAACGGTGCGGCGCGGAAACGCGATTTTAAAACACCGATAGACGTCCGACGGTAGACCGAATACGGTGCCGCTACGGTCGACCATTCGGGTACGAGACGAACTTCGATCGCGACGAAATTCGACAGGCGGCCTAGCTATATTAAACTAACCTAAAATGTACTAAATCTAACTTTTGCATATATGAACATATATACACAAAGAACATATAAACATATATACATTTTCATAAAAAAGCAAAAACATCATATTCTATAAAAAAACAGGGGAGGGCGCCGCCGGACCAAGGTGAGGAGGGGCAGGGGCGCGGGGTAGGGGCAGGGCGGCGAGCGGCGACGACGACGACGTCCGGGCAGGGCCGGGGCGGCGCGCGTTGGGGCAGGGCGGTGAGCGGCGCGACGGCGATGGGGCAGGACGGCGAGCGGCGACGGCGTCGGGCGAGGGCGCGGGCGACGGCGTCACGGCAGGGCGTGAGCAGCGCGACGGCGAGTGGCGACGGCGTCGGGCGAGGGCGCGGGCGACGGCGTCGCGGCAGGGCGGCGAGCGGCGACGTTGTCGGGCGAGGGCGTGGGCGACGACGTCGGGGCAGGGCTCGGCGGCGACGGCGACGAGGAGCAGCGTGGGGGCGTCGGGGCGGAGAAGAAGTGATTTTTGCAGAAACTTCTAAGTGTTTCTTATATACCCAAGGCATTGGTACCGGTTAATGGCACCAACCGGTACCAATGCCCCTTTAATCCCGGTTGGTGCCACCAACCGGGACCAAAGGTCACTTTTCAGCAGCCCAAAGGGCGGGAAGCGGCGGCCTTTGGTCCCGGTTGGTGCCACGAACCGGTACCAATGCACCCCCTTTAGTCCCGGTTGGTGCCACCAACCGAGACCAAAGGCCCCTGTGCTGCCCGCGTCGCGGCCAAACTTTAGTCCCACCTCGCTAGTTGAGAGGGGCGCGCAGTGGTTTATAAGCCCCACTGCCGCACCCCTCTCGAGCTCCTCTCCACTGCAGACTTACGGGCCTACTTGCTACTGCTTTGCCTGATGGACCTTCTGGGCCTACTGCGGGCCTGAATCCTGACCCATGGATGGGTTTCTAGTCGTATTCACGTCGTGGTGGCCTAGTTGGTGGCAATTTTTTTTATTTTTTCTTAGTTTTTTTGTTTTTTTTTTGGTTTTTCCTTTATTTATTTTGTTTTGTTTCTACTTACAACAAAATACTTATTTATATTATTTTATTTTGTTTATAATTACTTATTAATATTATTTTATGATAACTCTTTTTGCTATTAAAGTTTCTAACAAAAAAAGTTCTTTATAAAAATTCTTTTTGCTTTTAATGATTTTAAACAGAAAATACGTTGATAATTTTAGTTGCATGAATTTTATATAATTTTATTTTCAATAATACTAGAAGTTGCTTATTATGTTTTGAACAGAAAATACTTTGATAATTTTAGTTTCAAAAATTTTATTTATGTTATTAAAGTTATTTTTTGTTTCTACTTATCGATTTTATTAAAGTTTACATTATTTTGTTTCAAACTACTTATTTATTTTATTTTATTTTGTTTTTGACTTCATTTGTTATTTTTCATGCATTTACTGATTATTTTGAGCTATGAGACCATGAAATTGAAAAGCATTTCAAATGAACTCTGAAAAGTTTCCAAGTTGGCATGGTATCATCATTTCACCCACATAGCATGTGCAAGAAAGTAGAGAGGTTACGGCAAAAACTGTATGCACTTCCTGTACAAAACACACAATCTCCTTCGAAGTATCAGGGTTTCTTACGGAAGCTCGTCTCCTACAAAGGGATTTCATTTTTGTTGAACTTATTTGAACCCCCTTGTTTTTCTGTGTTCAAAATGCACCATTCAAAGCCACATCATCAGTTTACAACCCTTTCTGACTTCATTTGTTATTTTTCATGCATTTACTAATTATTTTGAGCTATAAGACCATGAAATTGAAAAGCATTTGAAATGAACTCTGAAAAGGTTTCAAGTTGGCATGGTATCATCATTTCACCCACATAGCATGTGCAAGAAAATAGAGAGACTTACGGCAAAAACTGTATGCACTTCGTGTACAAAACAGACAATCTATTTCAAAGTATCAGGGTTTCATACGGAAACTCGTCTGTTACAAAGGGATTTCATTTTTGTTGAACTTATTTGAACCCCCTTGTTATTCTGTGTTCAAAATGCACCATTCAAAGCCACATCATCAATTTACAACCCTTTCTTACTTTATTTGTTATTTTTTCATACATTTACTGATTAGTTTGAGCTATAAGACCATGAAATTGAAAAGCATTTAAAATGAACTCTGAAAATGTTCCAAGTTGGCATGGTATCATCATTTCACCCACATAGCATGTGCAAGAAAGTAGAGAGGCTTACGGCAAAAACTGGATGCACTTCATGTACAAAACAGACAATCTCCTTCGAAGTATGAGGGTTTCATATGGAAACTCGTGTGTTACAAAGGGATTTCATTTTTGTTGAACTTATTTGAACCCCCTTGTTTTTCTGTGTTCAAAATGCACCATTCAAATCCACATCATCAATTTACAACCCTTTCTGACTTCATTTGTTATTTTTCATGCATTTACTGATTATTTTGAGCTATAAGACCATGAAATTGAAAAGCATTTGAAATGAACTCTGAAAAGGTTCCAAGTTGGCATGGTATCATCATTTCACCCACATAGCATGTGCAAGAAAGTAGAGAGGCTTACGGAAAAAACTGAATGCACTTCGTGTACAAAACAGACAATCTCCTTCGAAGTATCAGGATTTCATATGGAAACTCGTCTGTTACAAAGGGATTTCACTTTTTTTGAACTTATTTGAAATCTCTTGTTTTTCTATGTTCAAAATGCACCATTCAAAGCTTTTAAGGCCATGAAGTTGAAAAGCATTTGAAATGAACTCTAAAACAAAAGTACATACATAGTTCTCCAAAGCATTAAAACCAAAGTACATACATAGTTCTCATTGAACAACATATAGCTCTCAAGAGCATCTAATTAAACCATACATTGAAATTATGTAAAACATTTCAATGCAAAAACAAATGCGATCATAACCGCAACCAAGGTAACAATTGATCCAACTACATAATGATACCAAGCCTCGGTATGAATGGCATATTTTCTAATCTTTTTAATCTTCAACCGCATTGCATCCATCTTGATCTTGTGATCATCGACGACATCCGCAACATGCAACTCCAATATCATCTTCTCCTCCTCAATTTTTCTTATTTTTTCCTTCAAGTAATTGTTTTCTTCTTCAACTAAATTTAACCTCTCGACAATAGGGTCGGTTGGAATTTCCGGTTCAACAACCTCCTAGATAAATAAAATCTATGTCACATTGGTCGGCATAATAGTCATAAACAATAAATGAACCAAATAGTTATGAAAAGATAATATATATCACATCTGAATCATAGACAGGACGAGGGCCGACGGGGGCGGATACCAAAACCATCGCACTATAAAATAACAAGGAATAATAAAAGTAAGAAAATTAGAGAAGTATCTATCTGAAGTCAGAATTTTTTTCTTTCAGAAAGAAGATAAGAACAAGAGGCTCACAACGGTGGTGCCGGCGACGAGATTGGCATGGGCGATCGACGACGGTGAAGACGGGGCATGACGGACCGCTAAATCTAGACAAATCTCGTTGAAAATGGAGCTCGGAGGTCGAGTTTCGAGAGGAGAAAGCTTAAATAGTGTGGCTCGGGCATTTCATCGAACACCTCATGTGCATAGGAGGTGAACTAGAGCAACCAAATGCCCTCCCCTCGCCGGCTTGACAAAAACAGAGCACTGTGGAGTGCTCTGCCGCGGCGGTGGGTATATATAGGCAAGTTATTTGTCCCGGTTCGTGGCATGAACCCGGACTAAAGCCAACCCTTCTGTCCCGGTTCAAGCCATGAACCGGGACCAATGGTTGTGGGCCAGCAGCGAGGACCATTGGTTGCGGTTCGTGGCTCGAACCGGGACAAATGGTTCTACACGAACCGGGACCAATGCCCACGAGGCCCCCGCCGCCCCCCTGGGCTCACGAACCGGGTCTAATATCCCCCATTGGTCTGGCCAGGGCCGAAGATAGCCCTGCTTTCTACTAGTGTGACGGGCTCCGACGCGAAAAAGTAGGACATGGGAGACGGTTGGAGATCGACTCTCGTGAGGCGGCTAGTGTCCCATATCCTATTCTCTCTTGCCGGTGACCGGACCGACAGTACAAGGGGCGTAGCCAGCTGCCCGACATGACCACGACGAAGGTGGACGGGCTTCGATTGTATCATGTTACGTTGCATGTAATACTATAAATTTAAGATTTTGAATTTAAAATGTTTGATTGTATATTCATTGTATAACGCGTGACCGGTCTGAAGCATGCGGGCGCGTCTGCGGATGTGTGATGGTCAGGTATGTCAAGTCTTGTTGTAGATACTCTTATAGATAGCTAGCTCACATCAAAATCATGACGATTCCAAACCCGTCAGGAGCTGAATCTCCGTGACCCACTCTGCTAGTACTGAATGAAAACTAGCACTCACAGTTCAGGATGACATATCAAGCACTATTGCATGTCATAGTATTGCACCCAAGATCAAGAATATAATTCTTACAGCTTGCTTAGATCTCTAGGCAAAGTCAAAGGAAAATTACGGTGAAAGTAGAAGAATACGTCCAGTGTTCATCAACGTCAACTAAAAGAAAGCAATTAGTTGATGAGTGTTTCTTTCGGAATCTCCTATATATGATCACTCCCGCGTGCCTTTATTTAGCGTGTTCTCAGCCACCATCATGTCTCAAGTTCTGAGTATTCTCTATAGATATTTTTTATTTTTTCACATGAGTTTTTGGCTTTTTTAGGTGAGTTTTTTTTCAGGTTTTACGGTGTTTCGGTTTTCTACCTGCCTTTCTTAGCTGTTGGACAAAAGAAAAAAAATCACAAAAAACACTTTTTCTAAAACACGTTTTCCTTGCACCAGAGGCATGACCATAGCTCTCGGAAATGCGTTTTTTTTTCTTTCGCTAGAGGCACGATCATGGCTCTCGAAAACGAAAAAACGTGTTTTTTTAAAAGCTTATTTTTTCTTGCACCAGAGACACAAATTTGTTTACGCGAGAGGCACAACCTGCTTCTTGTAAATAAAAAAAATATGTTTTTTGTTTTTTCTTTCGCGAGAGACGCGGTTTTGCTTCCGCGAGAGGCCTGACCGTGCCTCGGAAACAGAAAAAACACAATTTTTTTCACGAGAGGCACGGTTTTCTGTCAGGTTTTTTTCTCTCCGGTTTCATGAAAAAAAATTCATCAAAACTTATCAAAATGGCATCTAGTTTTGAAGATCCCGACGCGAGAAATCCAACAGTGAAAACCGTTTGAGATTCGGGCGCATGATTTAAGAGGTGAAACTTTTTTTTGACCCGTAAGAGATGAAACTTTTAAAAATATGGATCTACAAAAGAAGAAAACTCTCAGGTTGCGAAAAGTGCCTCACACATGCAATGCGCCACTTATTACAACCTAAAACGATGCGAGTGATCTTTGAAAGGAGTACTCCCCCATTAGTAATTTCGTAAAAGCTAGATATAGACTCATAACACTACATATAGAAAGGGCAGGTGTGGTCCGGCCCAAATTGTGGCATCAGGAGTTGAATTCCAACGAAGCCACAGTTGTTAGACACTTGCGGGGGTCAAATAGTATCTGTTACCATAAATAAGCATTTCTTATTTGCCGCCACAGGCGCCAGTTAACATGCATTTTTGTTAACTGGCGCATGTCGCATTCGAACTGGGCCGGCCCATCTAGATGCTTGTGAAGTTTATTTTTGAATATTTTACGAACTTATTTGAATATCGATGAACTTTTTTAAAATTTCAACGAGTACTTTTTAAGATTGATGAACTTTTTTTAATATCGATGCACATTTTTGAAATTTGATCAACATCTTTTTGAAAATGGATGAACTTTTTCAAGATTTATGAACTTTTTAAGTTCAATGAACTTTTAAAACAATGTATGAAATTTTATGATTCTTTTAGGTTTATTGAACTTTTTAAAAATTCAATGAACTTTTCCTAAATTGGATGAACTTTTTTTCATTTCCAATGAACTTTTTTTCAAATTGATGAACTTTTTTCGAAATTGATGAACCTTTTTTAAAGATATAAAGTTTTTTTTAAATAGATGAATCTTTGTTCTTTAAACCTGTAAACCTTTTCTGATTTTATATTTTTTTCATAATAAAAAAGAAAAAAGAAAAAAAAAACTGCAAAACACTCTAGTGGGGCGGCCCATGCTAGCCGCGCAAGAGGGGTAGGATTGTTAACGGGCGCGTGAAACGCTGCATAGGAGTTCCCCCGTAAATATAGAAAGGACAAGGGTTGCATGTTAAAGTCGAGCCCGGCTTGTATGGACCTGCCCGGTAAATTGGGCTCAAGCCGCAGGTCCCATATCCATATCATTTTTATAGATAAACAAAAGCAGCAACAAAGGAAAGTCTAGAGCAGAGCTGCATCAAATCATCGTTCGAGCGGTGAGAGGTATCATCACCGTCGCTTCTGCAAACTCGCTCAACAATGTCCGCGTTGTTACTCTGCACTCACATCGCATCCCTTCCTCCATCAGCCCGTCTGTCCTCTATTTGTTACCGGTTGTGTCATTGTCTTCGGAGGAAAGACACCCACTAGAATCATGTTGCTAAGATGGACTGGCTTTAACCTCACGGTAACGAAAGAAACCTAGAATGGGTGCGACTGGCCAAGTAGTTGATTGCTCAAGCACATTCTATGAAGAAGCAGGATGCACCTTCATTGTAGTGTTGCTACAACCCTAGCATGAGTAACTCCACTTGGATTTTGTACGATACTCTCAGGTTGCTGCGTAAAAGGGTATGTGGATCTCGTCAAGTACTAGTAGCACGTCATGGCTCGAATTTCAATTCCTCCATGAAACATGTGAAATTTTCATAATTCATATATATTTATAGGCCTCACGCGAAAAAACATATATATTGATAGGCCAACAAAGTGTGTTAGAATTCTCAACCTTTTTAATCTCATGTTTGAGTTTCCTTGCAACCTCATACTAGTAGAAAAATGACCTTTCGTTCGGAGCATTAGTTCCGGTTGGATTTTGAACCGGGACTAGTGCGATCTCTAGTCCCGGTTCCAACGGCTAGGCTTTAATCCCGGTTCATTCGTGACCTCTAGTCCCGGTTGGTGTTATCAACCGGGATTAAAGTGGTGGTGGTAGGCTGCGTCAGGCTGGGGCCCCTACGAGCCCCTTTAGTCTCGGTTGGTATCATAAACCGGGACTAGAGATAGACCTTTAGTCCTGATTGGTGATACAAACCGGGACTAAAGGGGGTCTAACTTTTAGTCCCGGATGGAGATATCAACCCGGACTAAAGGATTTTGAAAGTTTCTTTTCTATATTTTTATTTGTTGTCTCTTTTTAGTTTATGTTTTAAATTCCTTATATCTTTTAGGATATTTGATGTTTTTGAGGAATTCTTTTTGCATTAGATTTTGTCTAGTTTCTGTTTGTGCCTTATTTTTCAAATTTGAATGGTTTATATTTGAATTTGTTCAAATTTGCTTCAAACCCTAGGTTGTGAATAACTTAAGTTTAAAAATAGTTTTAAATTTCATTCTTTTTTGCTCGTAGTCACATGTTAGATTGTTGTCACAGTAAGATTTATAGCTCATTTGACCAAATTTGGTAGGACAAAAAATTAGGCCCAAGCCCACACCACCGTGAAAATAAGGGGCCTGATTACACTAGTAGAAAACAAGGCTTTGGTCCAGGTCTGAAATTCCATAAATCTCGGTTCACTCATGAACCAGGACCCATGGGGGCATCGGTCCCGGTTCATGAGGCCAGTGCGTCAGCCGGACCTCGTGGGCCATTGTGTTGGAATTATGCCCTAGAGGCAATAATAAACATAGTTATTATTATAATTCCTGTATCAAGGTAATCGTTAATTATCCATGCTATAATTGTATCGAATGAAGACTTATATACATGTGTGGATACATAGACAAAACACTGTCCCTAGCAAGCCTCTAGTTGGCTAGCCAGTTGATCAACGATAGTGTGTGTCTTCTGATTATGAACAAGGTGTTGTTACTTGATAACTGGATCACGTCATTAGGAGAATCACGTGATGGACTAGACCCAAACTAATAGACGTAGCATGTTGATCGTGTCTTTTTATTGCTACTGTTTTCTGCGTGTCAAGTATTTGTTCCTATGACCATGAGATCATATAACTCACTAACACCGGAGGAATACTTTGTGTGTATCAAACGTCGCGACGTAACTGGGTGACTATAAAGATGCTCTACAGGTATCTCCGAAGGTGTTCGTTGAGTTAGTATGGATCAAGACTGGGATTTGTCACTCCGTGTGACGGAGAGGTATCTCGGGGCCCACTCGGTAATACAACATCACACACAAGCCTTGCAAGCAATGTGACTTAGTGTAAGTTGCGGGATCTTGTATTACGGAACGAGTAAAGAGACTTGCCGGTAAACGAGATTGAAATAGGTATGCAGATAATGACGATCGAATCTCGGGCAAGTAACATACCGAAGGACAAAGGGAATGACATACGGGATTATAGGAATCCTTGGCACTGAGGTTCAAACGATAAGATCTTCGTAGAATATGTAGGATCCAATATGGGCATCCAGGTCCCGCTATTGGATATTGACCGAGGAGTCTCTCGGGTCATGTCTACATAGTTCTCGAACCCGCAGGGTCTGCACACTTAAGGTTCGACGTTGTTTTATGCGTATTTGAGTTATATGGTTGGTTACCGAATGTTGTTGGGAGTCCCGGATGAGATCACGGACGTCACGAGGGTTTCCGGAATGGTCCGGAAACGAAGATTGATATATAGGATGACCTCATTTGATTACCGGAAGGTTTTCGGAGTTACCGGGAATGACGAATGGGTTCCGGGAGTTCACCGGGGGGGGGGGGGGGGGCACCCACCCTGGGGAAGCCCATAGGTGTTGGGGTTGCCGCACCAGCCCTTAGTGGGCTGGTGGGATAGCCCAAAAGGGGCCTATGCGCATTGGGAAGAAAATCAAAGAAAAAAAGAAAAAAAGGAGGAGGTGGGAAAGGGAAGAAGGACTCCACCTTCCAAACCAAGTAGGACTCGGTTTGGGAGGGGAATCCTTCCCCCCTTGGCTTGGCCGACCCCTTGGGGGTTCTTGGACCCCAAGGAAAGGCTCCCCCCCTATCCCTCCTATATATAGTGGGGTTTTAGGGCTTTTGAGACAACTTTGCCACGGCAGCCCCACCACATATCTCCACGATTTTACCTCTAGATCGCGTTTCTGCGGAGCTCGGGCGGAGCCCTGTTGAGACGAGATCATCACCAACCTCCGGAGCGTCGTCACGCTGCCGGAGAACTCTTCTACCTCTCCGTCTCTCTTGCTGGATCAAGAAGGCCGAGATCATCGTCGAGCTGTACGTGTGCTGAACGCGGAGGTGCCGTCCGTTCGCCACTAGATCGTGGGACTGATCGCGGGATAGTTCGCGGGGCGGATCGAGGGACGTGAGGACGTTCCACTACATCAACCGCGTTCACTAACGCTTCTGCCGTACGGTCTACAAGGGTACGTAGATCACACATCCCCTCTCGTAGATGGACATCACCATGATAGGTCTTCGTGCGCGTAGGAAAATTTTTGTTTCCCATGCGACGTTCCCCATCAGTGGCATCATGAGCTAGGTTCATGCGTAGATGTCTTCTCGAGTAGAACACAAAAGTTTTTGTGGGCGGAGATGTGCGTTTTGCTGCCCTCCTTAGTCTTTTCTTGATTCCGCGGTATTGTTGGATGGAAGCGGCTCGGACCGACATTACTCGTATGCTTACGAGAGACTAGTTTCATCGCTACGAGTAACTCCGTTTCTCAAAGATGACTGGGGGTGTCAGTTTCTCCAACTTTAGTTGAATTGGATTTGACCGAGGAGGTCCTTGGATGAGGTTAAATAGCAACTCATATATCTCCGTTGTGGTGTTTGCGTAAGTAAGATGCGATCCTACTAGATACCCGTGGTCACCACGTAAAACATGCAACAACAAAATTAGAGGACGTCTAACTTGTTTTTGCAGGGTATGATTGTGATGTGATATAGCCAATGATGTGATGTGATATATTGGATGTATAAGATGATCATGTTGTAATAGTTAATATCGACTTGCACGTCGATGGTACGGCAACCGGCAGGAGCCATAGGGTTGTCTTTATACTAACGTTTGTGTTTGCAGATGCGTTTACTATTTTGCTAGGATGTAGCTTTAGTAGTAATAGCATGAGTAGCACGACAACCCCGATGGCGACACGTTGATGGAGATCATGGTGCGGCGCCGGTGACAAGAAGATCGTGCCGGTGCTTTGGTGATGGAGATCAAGGAGCACGTGATGATGGCCATATCATGTCACTTATGAATTGCATGTGATGTTAATCCTTTTATGCACCTTATTTTGCTTAGAACGACGGTAGCATTATGAGGTGATCTCTCACTAAAATTTCAAGACGAAATTGTGTTCTCCCCGACTATGCACCGTTGCTACAGTTCGTCGTTTCGAGACACCACGTGATGATCGGGTGTGATAGACTCAACGTTCACATACAACGGGTGCAAAACAGTTGCGCACGCGGAACACTCGGGTTAAGCTTGACGAGCCTAGCATGTGCAGACATGGCCTCGGAACACATGAGACCGAAAGGTCGATCATGAATCATATAGATGATATGATTAGCATAGGGATGCTTACCACTGAAACTATACTCAACTCACGTGATGATCAGACTTGAGCTAGTGTAAGTGGATCATGAACCACTCAAATGACTGGAGAGATGTATTTTTTGAGTGGGAGTTTAGCGAATAATTTGATTAAGTTAAACTCTAATTATCTTGAACATAGTCTAAGTCCAATTTGAATATATTTGTGTTGTAGATCATGGCTCACGCGTCAGTCACCCTGAATTTTAATACGTTCCTAGAGAAAGCTAAGTTGAAAGATGATGGAAGCAACTTTGTAGACTGGGCTCGTAATCTTAAGCTAATCTTAAAAGCTGGGAAGAAGGATTATGTCCTTAATGCTGCGCTAGGAGATGAACCACCCGCTACGGCTGATCAGGATGTTAAGAACGCTTGGTTAGCATGTAAGGAGGACTACTCAATAGTTCAATGTGCAGTCTTGTATGGCTTAGAACCGGGACTTCAACGTCGCTTTGAGCGTCATGGAGCATTTGAGATGTTCCAGGAGTTGAAGTTTATCTTTCAGAAGAACGCCCGGATCGAGAGGTATGAGACCTCCGATGAATTCTATGCTTGCAAGATGGAGGAGAATTTGTGTGTCAGTGAACATGTGCTCAAAATGTCTGGGTACTCAAACCGTCTAGCTGAGCTGGGGATTGAACTCCCGCAAGAAGCTATCACTGACAGAATCCTTCAATCACTGCCGCCAAGCTATAAAGGCTTTGTGTTGAACTACAACATGCAAGGGATGAACAAGTCTCCCGGCGAGTTGTTTGCGATGCTGAAAGTCGCAGAGTCTGAACTCCGTAAAGAACATCAAGTGTTGATGGTGAATAAGACCACTAGTTTCAAGAGAAACGGCAAAGGCAAGAAGGGTAATTCAAAGAAGAGCGGCAAGCCTGTTGCCAATCCAACGAAGAAACCCAAAGCTGGACCTAAGCCTGAAACAGAGTGTTACTATTGCAAGGGTATGGGTCACTGGAAGCGCAATTTCCCCAAGTATCTGGCTGATAAGAAGGCGGCCAAATAAAAATCAGGTATATTTGATATACATGTTATTGATGTGTACTTAACCGGCTCTCGTAGTAGTGCCTGGGTATTCGATACCGGTTCTGTTGCTCATATTTGCAACTCGAAACAGGAACTGCGGAATAGACGAAGGCTGGCGAAAGATGAAGTGACGATGCGCGTAGGAAATGGTTCCAAGGTTGATGCAATCGCCGTCGGCACAGTTTCACTTCAGTTACCATCAGGATTAGTTATGAACTTGAATCATTGTTATTTAGTGCCTGCGTTGAGCATGAACATTATATCTGGATCTTGTTTATTGCGAGACGGTTACTCTTTTAAGTCAGAGAATAATGGTTGTTCTATTTCTATGAGTAGCATCTTTTATGGTCATGCACCCAATGTGAGAGGATTGTTCATATTGAATCTTGATAGTGATACACACATACATAACATTGAGACCAAAAGAGTTAGAGTTAACAATGATAGCGCCATATTTTTGTGGCACTGCCGCTTAGGTCATATTGGTGTAAAACGCACGAATAAACTCCATGCCGATGGACTTTTGGAGTCCCTTGACTTTGATTCACTTAACACGTGCGAACCATGCCTCATGGGCAAGATGACTAAAACTCCGTTCTCCGGAACAATGGAGCGTGCAAGTGACTTGTTGGAAATCATACATACCGATGTGTGTGGTCCGATGAGCGTACAGGCACGCGGCGGATATCGTTATTTTCTCACCTTCAATGACAATTTGAGTAGATATGGTTATGTCTACTTAATGAAGCACAAGTCTGAAACATTTGAAAAGTTCAAGCAATTTCAGAGTGAAGTTGAAAATCATCGTAACAAGAAGATCAAGTTCCTACGGTCTGATCGTGGGGGTGAATATCTGAGTTTCGAGTTTGGTGCTCACATAAGACAATGTGGAATTGTTTCACAATTGACACCGCCTGGAACACCACAGCGTAATGTTATGTCCGAACGTCGTAATCGTACTTTATTAGAGATGGTGCGATCTATGATGTCTCTTACCGATTTGCCATTATCATTTTGGGGTTATGCATTAGAAACAGCTGCATTCACTTTAAATAGGGCATCATCAAAATCCGTTGAGACAACACCATACGAACTGTGGTATGGCAAAAGGCCAAAGTTGTCGTTTCTTAAAGTTTGGGGATGTGATGCTTGTGTCAAAAAGCTTCATCCTGAAAAGCTGGAACCCAAAGCGAAAAAGTGCATCTTCATAGGTTACCCAAAAGAGACAGTTGGGTACACCTTCTATCTCAAATCCGAGGGCAAAGTGTTTGTTGCTAAAAACGGAGCTTTTCTCGAGAAGGAGTTTCTCTCGAGAGAATTGAGTGGGAGGAAGATAGAACTTGACGAGGTTGTCGAACCTCTTATCCCTCTGGATGGTGGCGCAGGGCAAGGGGGAACCTCTGTTGTTGTGACGCCGGTTGAGGAGGAAGGTAATGATGATGATCATGAAAATCCGGTTCAAGTTTCTGTCGAACCACGCAGGTCGACGAGACCATGTGCTGCTCCAGAGTGGTACGATAATCCCGTCTTGTCAATCATGTTGTTATACAACAATGAACCTGCAAATTATGAAGAAGCAATGGTGGGCCCAGATTCCAACAAATGGCTAGAAGCCATGAAGTCCGAGATAGGATCCATGTATGAGAACAAAGTGTGGACTTTGGAAGTATTACCTGAGGGCCGCAAGGCTATTCAGAAAAAATGGATCTTTAAGAGGAAGACGGATGCCGACGGCAATGTGACCGTTTATAAAGCTCGACTTGTGGCAAAGGGTTTTTCACAAGTTCAAGGATTTGACTACGATGAGACATTCTCACCCATAGCGATGCTTAAGTCCGACAGAATCATGTTAGCAATAGCTGCATTTTTCGATTATGAAATCTGGCAGATGGATGTCAAAACGGCGTTCCTTAACGGTTTCTTTAAGGAAGAGTTGTATATGATGCATCCCGAAGGTTTTGTCGATCCTAAGAATGCTAACAAGTTGTGCAAGCTCCAGCGATCCATTTATGGACTGGTGCAAGCATCTCGGAGTTGGAACAAACGCTTTGATGAGGTGATCAAAGCATTTGGGTTTATACAAGTGGTTGGAGAATCCTGTATTTACAAGAAAGTGAGTGGGAGCTCTGTGGCGTTTCTAATATTATATGTGGATGACATATTGCTGATTGGAAACAACGTGGAGTTCTTGGAGAGCATAAAGGATTACTTGAATAAAAGTTTCTCTATGAAGGACCTAGGAGAAGCTGCTTACATTCTAGGCATTAAGATCTACAGGGATAGATCAAAACGCGTGATAGGACTTTCACAAAGTGCATACCTTGATAAAGTTTTGAAGAGGTTCAAAATGGAAGAATCCAAGAAAGGGTTATTGCCAGTTTTACAAGGTACGAGATTGAGTAAGACTCAGTGCCCAGCAACTGATGAAGATAGAGAGCACATGCGCTCCGTCCCCTATGCTTCAGCCATAGGTTATATCATGTATGCAATGTTGTGCACTAGATCGGACGTTAGCCTAGCCATAAGTATGGCAGGTAGGTTCCAGAGTAATCCAGGAGTGGATCACTGGACGGCGGTCAAGAATATCCTGAAGTACCTGAAAAGGACTAAGGAGATGTTTCTCGTGTATGGAAGTGACGAAGAGCTCGCCGTAAAAGGTTACATTGATGCAAGCTTTGACACTGATCCGGACGACTCTAAGTCGCAAACCGGATACGTATTTATTCTTAATGGGGGTGCGGTAAGCTGGTGCAGTTACAAGCAGAGCGTCGTAGCAGATTCTACATGAGAAGCGGAGTACATGGCTGCCTCGGAGGCAGCTAAGGAGGGTGTCTGGATGAAGCAATTCATGACGGATCTTGGAGTGGTGCCAAGCGCACTGAATCCAATAACCTTGTTGTGTGATAACACGGGTGCCATTGCCCTAGCAAAGGAATCACGGTTTCACAAGAAGTTCAGACACATCAAACGATGCTTCAACCTCATCCGCGACTACATCGAAGGGGAGGACGTAAATATATGCAAAGTGCACACGGATCTGAATGTAGCAGACCCGCTGACTAAAACTCTTCCACGGGCAAAGCATGATCAACACCAGAACTGTATGGGTGTTAGATTTATTACAATGTAATTTGCATGATGATGTGAGGGCTAGATTATTGACTCTAGTGCAAGTGGGAGACTGTTGGAATTATGCCCTAGAGGCAATAATAAATATAGTTATTATTATAATTCCTGTATCAAGGTAATCGTTTATTATCCATGCTATAATTGTATTAAATGAAGACTTATATACATGTGGATACATAGACAAAACACTGTCCCTAGCAAGCCTCTAGTTGGCTAGCCAGTTGATCAACGATAGTCAGTGTCTTCTGATTATGAACAAGGTGTTGTTACTTGATAACTGGATCACGTCATTAGGAGAATCACGTGATGGACTAGACCCAAACTAATAGATGTAGCATGTTGATCGTGTCTTTTTATTGCTATTGTTTTCTGCGTGTCAAGTATTTGTTCCTATGACCATGAGATCATATAACTCACTAACACCGGAGGAATACTTTGTGTGTATCAAACGTCGTAACATAACTGGGTGACTATAAAGATGCTCTACAGGTATCTCCGAATGTGTTCGTTGAGTTAGTATGGATCAAGACTGGGATTTGTCACTCCGTGTGATGGAGAGGTATCTCGGGGCCCACTCGGTAATACAACATCACACACAAGCCTTGCAAGCAATGTGACTTAGTGTAAGTTGCGGGATTTAGTAGTACGGAACGAATAAAGAGACTTGCAGGTAAACGAGATTGAAATAGGTATGCGGATACTGACGATCGAATCTCGGGCAAGTAACATACCGAAGGACAAAGGGAATGACATACGGGATTATATGAATCCTTGGCACTGAGGTTCAAACGATAATATCTTCGTAGAATATGTAGGATCCAATATCGGCATCCAGGTCCCGCTATTGGATATTGACCGAGGAGTCTCTCGGGTCATGTCTACATAGTTCTCGAACCCGCAGGGTCTGCACACTTAAGGTTCGACGTTGTTTTATGCGTATTTGAGTTATATGGTTGGTTACCAAATGTTGTTCGGAGTCCCGGATGAAATCACGGACGTCACGAGGGTTTCCGGAATGGTCCGGAAACGAAGATTGATATATAGGATGACCTCATTTGATTACCGGAAGGTTTTCGGAGTTACCGGGAATGTACCGGGAATGACGAATGGGTTCCGGGAGTTCACCGGGGGGGGGGGGCACCCACCCCGGGGAAGCCCATAGGTGTTGGGGTTGCCGCACCAGCCCTTAGTGGGCTGGTGGCACAGCCCAAAAGGGGCCTATGCGCATTGGGAAGAAAATCAAAGAAAAAAAAAGGAGGAGGTGGGAAAGGGAAGAAGGACTCCACCTTCCAAACCAAGTAAGACTCGGTTTGGGAGGGGAATCCTTCCCCCCTTGGCTCGGACGACCCCTTGGGGGTTCTTGGACCCCAAGGCAAGGCTCCCCCCTCTCCCTCCTATATATAGTGGGGTTTTAGGGCTGATTTGAGACAACTTTGGCACGGCAGCCCGACCACATATCTCCACGGTTTTACCTCTAGATCGCGTTTCTGCGAAGCTCGGGCGGAGCCCTGCTGAGACGAGATCATCACCAACCTCCGGAGCGCCGTCACGCTGCCGGAGAACTCTTCTACCTCTCCGTCACTCTTGCTGGATCAAGAAGGCCGAGATCATCGTCGAGCTGTACGTGTGCTGAACGCGGAGGTGCCGTCCGTTCGCCACTAGATCGTGGGACTGATCGCGGGATAGTTCGCGGGGCGGATCGAGGGACATGAGGACGTTCCACTACATCAACCGCGTTCACTAACGCTTCTGCTGTACGGTCTACAAGGGTACGTAGATCACACATCCCCTCTCGTAGATGGACATCACCATGATAGGTCTTCGTGCGCGTAGGAAAATTTTTGTTTCCCATGCGACGTTCCCCATCACATTGGTCCCGGTTCGTCTGACCCCTTTGGTCCCAAGTTCAGACACGAACCAGGACCAATAGGCCTCGCTCCTGGCCAACAACCATTGGTCCCGGTTTGTGGCTGGAACGAGGACCAAATGGTTTGGCCTATATATACCGTTGCCCGCAAGCTGCTCTGCTCTGTTTTTTTGGCCGGACGTGGGAGAGCTTTGTGGTGCTCTAGCTCACCTCCTATGCACATGATGTGTTAGATGAAATGCCCGAGCCACACTTAAGCTTTCACCTCTCGAAGCTCCTTGTTCAAGCTCCATTTTCCTCAAGATTTGTCTAGGTTTGGTAGTCCTTCTCGTCCCCGTCCTAACCGTCGTCGATCGCCCGTGCCCATCTTGGCGCCTGCACCACCGTGGTTAGCCTCTTCTTCTTATCTTCTTTCTAAAAGAAAAAAGTTCTTACTTGTATGATTTAGATAGATACTTGTGTAATTTTCTTACTTTTATTATTGTTTGTTATTATATAGTGCGATGGTTTTGGTATCCGCCTCCGTCGGCCCTCGTCCTGTCTATGATTCGGATGTGGTATATATTATCTTTTATAACTATTTGTTTTATTTCTTGTTTATGACAATTATGCCGACCAACATGACTTAGATTTTTTAATCTAGGAGGTATGTGAATCGGAAATTTCAACCGACATAGAAATTCTTGTCGAGAAATTAAATTTGGTTGAGAAAGTAAACAATTACTTGAAAGAAAAATTACAAAGAGTTGAAGAGGAGAAGATGAAATTGGAGTTGAATGTTGCCGATGTCGTCGACAATCACAAGATCAAGATGGATGCAATGCGCTTGAAGATTAGATAGATTAGAAAATATGTCATTCATAATGAGGCTTGGTATCATTATGCCGTTGGATCAATTGGTACCTTAGTTGGAGTTTTGATCGCATTTGTTGTTGCATTTAAATTTTGTAGTTCCAATGTATGTTTTAATTAGATGCTCTAGGGAGCTATATATTGTTCAATAATGAGAACTATGTATGAACGTTATGTATTTATTTTGGTCACTATTGTACTTTGGCTTTAATGTGATGATTAATTTCTATTAATTTGGTCACTTCTCTATTCATGATATGTTGTAATTGTTTTTAATGTACTTTATTATATAACGCAGGCAGATGAACCGGCAATGGATGTACGGTGACCGACGCACCTCCGAGTATATTAAGGGCCTGTATAATTTTCTCGAAGCGGCTGAGACAAACAAGCAGAATGGTTTTATGCATTGTCCATGTACTGTCTGTGGGAGTACGAAGGCTTTTTCCAACTCTAAAACCCTTCACTTCCACCTGCTTGAGAAGTGTTTTATGCCACACTATAATATTTGGACCAAGCACGAAGAAAGAGGGGTTATGATGGAAGACAAAGAAGGAGAAGAGGATGATGACCCCTACCCGCCTCCTGAGTACGGTGATGCTGCAATGGGGAAAGCTGAAGATCAAGAGGAACCAGACGATGTGCCCTATGATGATCTTCGTCGGGTCATTGTTGATGCACAGAGAGAATGCGAAAGTGAAAGGGAGAAGTTGAAGTTCGATCACATGTTGGAGGATCACAAAAAATGGTTGCATCCAAATTGCGGAGATGACAACACAAAGCTCGATACCACACCGGAATTGCTGCAATGGAAGGCATACAATGGTGTATCTGACAAGGGATTTAGTTCAGTACTGAAAATAATGAAGAAGAAACTTCCAAAGGATAACGAATTGCCCGGTAGTACGTACGAAGCGAAGAAGGTTCTATGCCCTCTAGGATTGGAGGTGCAGAAGATACATGCATGCCCTAATGACTGCATCCTCTACTGCGGTGTGTACGATAATTTGAACGCATGCCCGGTATGCGGTGCATTGGGGTATAAGATCGGAAGAGATGACCCTGGTGATGTTGAGGGCCAGCGCACCGGGAAGAGGGTTCCTGCCAAGGTGATGTGGTATGCTCCTATAATACCACGGTTGAAACGTCTGTTCAGGAACAAAAACCATGCCGAGTTGATGCAATGGCAAATAAAAGACCGTAAGAAAGACAATGGCACATAAAAGGCCGTTGTAAGTTGTTAGTTCCAGAATAGTAACGAAGTAATATTCTTTTATAATTGATATTTTTTAATACGGTTTATTTAATTTTTGAAATACCTTCAAGATTATCTACATCAAGAAAGATATGACAAACCTTAACATGTGAGGTAGTTAGCACAACATTCGAACAATCACGGTCAATTATAACTTATCCAAGTAAAAAATATTGGGTTAAAAACTATACATAAAAACTTATATGGATTAGCCTTCCAAAATTAACTCTGTAGACAAACATATTTATTGAGGTGAATTGAATATAATTTGCAAAACATAGATTTACCAAACGTAAGTTGAATCTAAATTTGCAAAACTTTTGAATATTCATCACGACAATAGGCCTGAATTTCAACTCTACTAGTATATCCTCCGAAAAAAAGTTATGGTCCACCCGCAAAAAGAATGTTATGGTTTACCATATATATCAGGACCGTTTGAGTTGGGAGGTGATATAATCAGCAGATATGCATAAGTAATAATTTATTTTGTGCTTTTACATTGAGCTACTATGCCATCTTGCTGGTTGACGCATATTTTATGCCACCGCGTGGCACTCAGCGATTTCAGTACAAGAATTGAATAAAGTTGCATCACGACTGAAAATCTGGTCCTTTTCTGAATTACCAGAAACCAATCAGGATTGCATGGGCGCGATACTTATAGAAGACTCAGTCGTGAGACGGGACAGGATCCTTTGCAGTGCTACTTGAGTGCTGAATTATACATCATTAACGCCTCAGGGATTGAATCACATAGGCTTGACATCATATGTTCACCATGTGTCAACTTGAAAAGCAATGAGAGTCACAACTTTACCAGAGCTAACTAGCTTCATCATCTCTGTGTTGAATATGCTTTCGTACGTGCATCCGACCAGAATTCCTAACACATCCCATTCCCCGCTTGTTATGTAGGTGACCATACATGTGATTCACTATGCTCATCATTGTTGCTCTCCTTTCACACTGTGCCATTCGCTACCTCCAGTACTAACTATATGTAATCTCACTACACGGGGAATAAGCTAGTAATTTATAGAAGGCCAGTTACTGACTAGTCTAGTGTATAGCCAGGACATATATATTCATTGCTTCACCAAATATCACATGCCAACTTTTGTGATCATTTAATTACAGAGTGAGCGGTGTAGTGTAGACATTTGTAGCACTAGCATATATGAATACAGGAAATCCTAAGCGAAAAGTAGCTAGTAAACCATGACAAAAGAACCATTCCAACGTCAAGCTAATGTATGGTTGTAGTGCTACAAGTAGTTTATGTACTACCATGCTACCAATACACCACAACACCCTAGGGGTTGTATGGGTGGCCGCCCCATTTGGCTGGAAAGTGCGTCCCTAGTTTCACTCGTCCAAGTGGCCTTCACTTAGGGTTTGTTTGGATCGCTAGTTTTTAGGAAACCAGTTAGCTCAAACGTGTTTTAGCGTCTAACAAACTAAATTATGTGTGGCTAATCTAACTCACTCGTGGATAAGCAATTTAAATCCGGTACTCCTAATACCAAGAATTTGTGTTTATAGAAAAATGGTCCCCTGAAGATATAATTTGCTACACCTACGCAATTTACCTACGTAAACTTACGTATTAGCTGATTTGACCTAATTTGGTAGGACAAAAAATTAGGCCCAGGCCCACACCCCCGTGAAAATCAGGGGCCTGGTTACACTAGTAGAAAACAAGGCTTTGGTCCAGGTCTGAAATCCCATTAATCCCGGTTCACTCACGAACCAGGACCCATGGGGGCATTGGTCCCGGTTCATGAGGCCAGTGCGTCGGCCGGGCCTCGTGGGCCATTGGTCCCGGTTCGTCTGACCCCTTTGGTCCCAATTCCAGACACGAACCAGGACCAATGGGCCTCGCTCCTGGCCCACAACCATTGTTCCCGGTTTGTGGCTGGAACCGGGACCAAATGGTTTGGCCTATATATACCCCCTGCCCGCGAGCAGAGCAGTGCACTGCTCTGTTTTTTGGCCGGCCGTTGGAGAGCTTTGTGGTGCTCTAGCTCACCTCCTATGCACATGAGGTGTTCGATTAAATGCCCGAGGCACACTTAAGCTTTCTCCTCTAGAAGCTCCTTGTCCAAACTCCATTTTCCTCAAGATTTGTCTAGTTTTGGTGGTCCGCCCCGTCCCCGTCCTAACCGTCGTCGATCGCCCGCGCCCATCTTGGCGCCTGCACCACCGTGGTTAGCTGATAACCCACAAGTATAGGGGATCACAACAGTTTTCGAGGGTAGAGTATTCAACCCAATTTGTTGATTAGACACAAGGGGAAACCAAAGAATATTCTCGAGTAT
This sequence comes from Hordeum vulgare subsp. vulgare, assembly GCF_904849725.1. Classification (NCBI taxonomy): domain Eukaryota; kingdom Viridiplantae; phylum Streptophyta; class Magnoliopsida; order Poales; family Poaceae; genus Hordeum; species Hordeum vulgare. The sequence continues at coordinate 10,831,698 of NC_058524.1, read as the reverse complement.
TAGCAGTTGAGTTGTCAATTCAACCACACCTGAAAGACTTAGTATCTGCAGCAAAGTTTCAGCAGCAAAGTAGTGACAGCAGTAGCGGTAACAGTAGCAGCAGTTGCGGTAAATTAACGTAGCAAGGGCCAGTAGGAAAAGACTCGTAGGCATTGGATTGGTGATGGAGAATTATGGCGGATGACATTCATTATGTAATAGTTATAACATGGGGAGATATGTAACTAGCTCCAGTTCGTCAATGTAATGTAGGCATGTATTTCGTATTTAGTCATACGTGCTTATGGATAAGAACTTGCATGACATCTATCGTCCATCCCTTCCGTGGCAGCGGGGTCCTAGTGGAAACTAAGGGATATTAAGGTCTCCTTCTAGTAGAGAACCGGAACAAAGCATTAGCACATACTGAATACATGAACTCCTCATACTATGGTCATCTCCGGGAGTGGTTTCGGCTAATGTCACTCCAGGGTTGCCGGGTCATAACACATAGTAGGTGACTACAACTTGCAAGATAGGATCATGAACACACATATATCGATGAAAACATAATAGGTTCAGATCTGAAATCATGGCACTCGGGCCCTAGTGACAAGCATTAAGCATAGCAAAGTAGTAGCAACATCAATCTTAGAACATAGTGGATACTAGGGATCAATCCCCATCTAAACTAACTCGATTACATGATAGATCTCATCCAACCCATCACCGTCCACCAAGCCTACGATGAGATTACTCACGAACGGTGAAGAGCATCATGGAATTGGCGATGAAGGATGGTTGGCGATGACGACGGCGCCGATTTCCCGTCTCCGGGGCCCAGAACGGACTCCAGATTTGCCCTCCGGAGGAAGAACATGTGGCGGCGACGGCTCCGTGTCGTGAAACGCGATGAACTCATATCTCTGATTTTTTTTCCTGGTGATAGAGAATATATAAAGCTGGAATTGCAGGTTGCGGAGCCATGAGGGGCTCACAAGCCTACCAGGCCCGGCCAGGGGGGGGGGCTGGTGGGCTTGTGAGCTCCTCGCTCTATCCCTCCAGGTAATTCTTGCGCCAGTATTTTTTATATATTCCACAAAAAATCCTCGTAAATTTCCAGGTGATTCCGAGAACTTTTATTTCTGCGCAAAAACAACACCATGACAATTCTGCTGAAAACAGCGTCAATCCGGGTTAGTTCCATTCAAATCATGCAAATTAGAGTCCAAAACAAGGGCAAAATAGTTTGGGAAAGTAGATACGATGAAGATGTATTAACTCCCCAAGCTTAAATCCTTGCTTGTCCTCAAGCAATTCAGTTTGACAAACTGAAAGAGACAAAATAAAAACTTTTACGAACTCTGTTTGATCTTGTTGTTGTAATTATGTCTAACTCATATTCAGATTTTCAGCAAGATCATAAGCTAACCACATAAGCAATGCCATTTGGATCTCATGATGTACTCATATCAATGGCATAATCAACTAGCGAGCAATAATAATAAGTTTCAAACGTCAACACTTCAATCAAAACAATCATGAAGCAATATGAACAGATGGTATCTCGCTAGCTCTTTCTAAGACCGTAAAACATAAATGCAAAGCACCTTCAAAGACCAAGTGCTGACTGAACATTGCAATTCATGCCAAAGAAGATCCAGTCACAGTCATACTCAATATCAATTAATAGCAAAGCATAAAAATGACAGATGTGCTCTCTAATTGTAGACTGTTATAAGAAGAGGATGACTCAACAGAAACGTAAATATATAGGCCCTTGGGAGAGGGAATCATTGATTTGCATAGGTGCCAGAGCTCAAGCTTTTAAAACAGAGATAAATAATTTTGGATGGTGTGCTTTCATTGTCAACGCGATGACCAAGAGTTTTCACCATCTTCCATGCTACACATACTATAGGCGGTTCCTAAACAGAAAAGTAAAGTTTTGACTCCCCTACCACCGATCAATCACACTCCACGACTAGCCAAATCCTCGGGTGCCGTCCATACCAACAACAATCCATGGGGAGTCTTGTTTGCAATTATATTTTCAATTTGCGCATGGAACTGGGCATTCCAATTACTGGCCCCTTTCTCGTGAGTGATAGAGAATAAACACGTATCAAGGATAACACGCCTAGCATGGAAGATACTGACAGCCCCTTATCACCACATGAGCGGTTTGGGCATACAAAACATATTATTACTTGAAGATTTAGAAAGTGTCACATGCAAATTTACTTGGAACGGTAGGTAGATACCGCATATAGGTAGGTATGTTGGATTCTTATGGAACAACTTTGGGTTTATGGAAGTGGATGCACAAGCAGTATTCTCTCTTAGTACAAGTGAAGGCTAGCAAAAGACTGGGAAGCAACCAACTAGAGAGCGACAACAGTCATCAATATGCATTTAAATTAACCAACATTGAGTGCAAGCATGAGTAGGACATAAATCACCATGAACATGAATATCATAGAGGCTATGTTGATTTTGTTTCAACTACATGCGTGAACATGTGCCAAGTCAAGCCACTTGAATCACTCAAAGGAGGATACCATCCTATCATACTACATCATAATCATCTTGATATTCATGTTGGCATCCAAGACAAACCATTATAAGCTCCTAGCTAATTAAGCATGGCATCAGAAACTATGATCTCTAAGTTATCATTGCAAACATGTTTCTCTCATAAATTCTATTTCCACCTCAGGCCACTGAGATTGGTCAGTCAGTGCAGGAATTGGACTTGCATATGCAGCTTTGAATTTTTGTACTGAATAATACTCATGCAAATATGGGTGCATATTTAACCTGGGTTTAGATGCCAAAAAAAGTATTGAATGCTCACATGATTTTCCAGGGTGTTTCAACTCTTGGCAAGTGCACTCATGCAACTCAGTATTTACCACATGCCTCTTGCCACTCTTTGTATCTCTAACTTCACCACCCCACAAGGAAGATTTCTCAACAGATAGATGTGAAAGATTTCTACTCATGTTGACCACCTGTTGTACCACTGCTGGAAGCTTGTCCCGTTCCAAAATATTAACAATTTTTTCTCTCAACTCCCACAAACGCATGATCATGATCCTTATTTGGTCCACCATGTCATGCACATGCAAGTCTTTCAAACCCTTCACTTTGTTGTTAAAACTTTCTGCCAAGTTGTTATTGATATGATCACATTTTATGGCAGTATTAGAACCTGATCTGTACCACAACAGAGAATGGTGGTTGTTCAACCATGAAGCAAATTCATTATCACTACATGATGCCAATATCTTACCAAGGTGATAGGAATATGTCTGTCTAGTGTACGATCTTGCTGCCGGCCACATGCGCCCAAATTCATCTCCTCTGAACTTTTTATCAGATTCATCCACATATGTCCAAAGCACTCCCTCTGCTCAGCATGGGGGGAAACTTTTTTTACTGCATTTTGCAACCCTTTACATGCATCTGTGTGGATGGCCAAAGGAGAAACTGGCCCTATGCATCTTTTCAGTTGCATCATGAACCATATCCATGATGCCTCTGTCTCTGATTGAAACATTCCTATTGCAACTGGGAACATCCAGTTGTGTCCATCTAGAGCATTGCATGCAGCCAACTGACCATTCCACTTTCCAGTCAAAAAAGATGAGTCTATGCTCAAATATGGACGACAACCTGCTTTGAATCCATCTACGCAAGGCTTCAAACACATAAAAACTGGCTGAAAAAAACCTTGCCATCCTCTGTTACCTCTGTATCTATCTCCACCACACTTCCAGGTGACCTCTTCTTCACCTCTGCTTTAAAACTATACAACATCTTAAATGTATTTGCCCAGTCACCATACAATGATTTCATCGCCCTTTGTTTTGCTTTCCACACTGTGGTATATTGCAGTTGGATGGGGTACAGCTTCTCCAAGTCAACTTTAAGCCTCTTTGCAGTACTGTGTGAAGTCTTTGCTAAAATAGGAGTAATCTTTTCTGTAATCCAAAGCTGTGATGTCATCTTTGAAACTCTGTGTGAAGTGGTTATACATGTATGCTTGTGTGGTATTTGGTTTACCCTTACTGTACTTCCATCAGGTTGTAGTTTGGCAGATATGTACCATTTGCAAGCATTGCCACCACCATCATAACCTTTGCACCGAGCATAAAATTTCTTTCGATCAGTCCACATAGTCTTGGACTCGAATTCTTTTTTTACTGCAAAGGTCCTGAAAGACATCCTAAACTCAACCATGCTTGGCCACAACTTTCCCACCTCAATAATTGGGTTATCTTTGTCATACAAATAAACCAGCTCATTATCATTTGTATCATCCACATCATCTGCAGCCATTCTCATCAGCTCTTCTTCATCCTCATTTGCATTTCTAGGGCATGTGTTGCCATCAGCAGGAAAAGAACTATCATCCTTCTCCTTATCTTTGTCATCAACTTGAATGCCAAACATTTCGGCCATATCAATGTCAGATATTGGTGTAATGACCAAACCTGTTTTTTCATTCAACTCTACTACATTCCAGTCAACAACAATCTTCCTAGCACCATGGGTTCCCTCTTCTCCATCTACATTAATCCATGTATCTTCATCTACTACAGTCGGTTCAGTCAACAATGCCAACATATTCTTTTGTGAAACCCACACATCATCTTCCAGCTGTGCAGCCATCTTTGATGGCACATAACCAACTGGAATTAGTTTGCAAATCAATTAGCTTTGCATAAAACGTTACTTGTTTGCATGCCCACCCTTCTTGCTAATCAATTTCAGCAACCATGGATTCTCCATCTTCAATTCTAACATATTCACCATAATAGTTGTCGAAACGTCGCAGAGATACCTCTTGTTCTGGACCCCAAACAATACTCTCCCCAATTCTCTCCACCAAATTGCCCACGGCCTTCTCCTTCATGCTCTCTAATTCCTGGGGATCAACATCTGCAAGTTCGACATCCAACCTCACGGTGGTATCTCTATAAATGTCTTGGACACTGCCATCACTAAGCTTGGCTTTACAGGGAAAACACTCTAGTATAATTGCGAATGTGGTGGCAGAACCAGAACCTCCCCTGTTTTGTCAATGGCGGACAGCGGCAGTGTAAGCTACAGTCACTACCAAATCGAGTTTGATAACAGCTAAAAGAGAAAAGAGGGAGGGGCGGCATTACCAATTTGAAGCACGGTCTCCTCGTTGCATCTAATTCAGCCCCCGCGCTCCTATCCAATCAAGATTCTAAATCGTCAAGAAACAGAGCATGAGGCCACAGATCTATCCAAAATTCTGGGGAATTGGACTAGGGTTTCGAAAATACTCACTCGCAATAGCTCTGCCGCTGTCGAGAAAGGCGCTCCACCACCGCGGAGAAGAAACTGCTGTCTCTGCCAGAGAAGATGCACACGGCGGCACCGCTCGCCCAGTCCTGCACGATCGAGTCGAGTATGATCACAGAGTCACCGGTCGAGTAGTGGACGGTTGACTCTTGACGACGTGGCCCTAGGTGGACCCCACCAATCAAAGCACATTCCTAACCAAATCTCAGCCTAACTAACACTAGTGGAGAAAGGGGTATTAGAACCGGTTGGTAAGGGCCTTTGGACCCGGATACACATCCGGTGCTACGTATCCGGGACTAAAGCCCCCCCCCCTTTAGCACCGGTCTCTTACAAACCGGTGCTAAAGGCCTCCACGTGGGCGCCGAAGAGTGCGCGCACGCGGAGGACCTTTAGAACCGGTTGGTAACACCAACCGGTTCTAATGCTTTTTTTTCTTTTTTTTTCCTTTTCTTTTCAGGGTTTCCGATTCCGTATTTCGGTGTTTCCGTGTTCCGTATTTTCAGGGTTTTCGTTTACGTGTTTCCGGTTCCGTATTTCTGTTTACGTCTTTCCGATTCTGTGTTTCCGATTTCATGTGTCCGTGTTCCGTTTTTTACGAACACGGAATCGGAAACACGTAATCGGAAACACGTATCCGGAAACACCGATTCCGTGTTTGCGGTTAAGTGTTTCCGATTCCGTGTTTGCGGTTAAATGTTGATGCACCAAATAAAAGTACATATATACATGTAACACGAAGTACTCGACCGATTATCATTACATAATTTGAAGTTCGTTTCCTATAGCTGTATACTTGCATAGAGAAGGGAGCTGGCTATTGGTTCATAGGATGGAAAAATTCTCCGCCTTCATCTATGACTTGCGTGAGGAGAAATCCTGCCAATTCCTCTGCAACTGCCTTGCAACGTTGGATTGGTCTGAGCATCGCCCGCTTTCGTTGCAGCTTTAAAAGAAGTAGATGAAAACAATTAAGTTATGAACAAAACTAAACATAATTGATGGCAACATAAATAAAGTTGTGAAGATCCGGTTACGTACCTCTAGATTTCTGGAAGTACGGGATTTCTCATTGATAATCCTGTGAATGTACTCGCAAACGTAGTATCCACAATAATCAGTGCCCTGTGGTTGTTGCGGGACGCCCTATATACGAGAACATAATTCAGTCAAATTAATAATAATCAAGAGAATGGTAATGGTATTGAAACCAGGGTACGTAGTACTACTTATTTTGTTAATCTGAAAGTGGAGCTTGTTTGCCCATGTACCGGGTTCTTCCTTGATGAACATTTGCCAAACCCTGGCCGACAAAGAAAAATGAATACAAGAGTTAATTATTACTTACTTGATATCAGGAAATGAACGAAAAAGAGGCCGATGAACGAAAGAGGCCGATATATATATACCTTTGAAGCATCTGACGCGCGCTCTTCCATTTGTCAGCGTCCCAGGTTAACGGGTCCCAGACTTCAACTTGTCCTTGATCGATTCTAATGATGAACAATATGAAGTGGGACCTGCGCACGTGTACACACGCAGTCATGCATACTCATCAATTACACTTAACATCAGGTAAGCAAAATGGAATGTGTACAAGACAGTAACACTCACTTGAATCCGTAGGGCCAAAGTATTTCTTTTTTGGTACTTTGTCGCTTCAAAAACCTTAGCAAATCATCCGGTGTATCCTTGTTGAACTTTTCTATTGTCTCTTGATGAAACGAATACGGGTCAATGAACCCAAAGTCCCAGATTCCTGCCAGCCTGCATTCACGAATCTTCATTCTGCATAGTAGCGTACAAAAAGAATGTCTCGTGAGTGATAATTATACGGGCAATGAACGCGAGCTTAACTAAATAATTAAATTACACAAATAAATCACTTACAAACAGTAGCAGCTGACGATAGCTTTGTCGAGGGCACGTTGATTGTACATCTGGAAAAAATCATCGAACCCAACCTCCACACCGTACTCTCCGAAGTAGTGTTGATCCTGAACTGCCGCCATGATACAGTCTCTCTTTTGCCTTGCGGCCTCCAAGTACCAACCATGTAAATTTCATAGTTGGGTTGTTAGAGCACTAGGATTTTCGACCAGAGGGTGCTCGGGCTTATATTTATATACCACATCAGCAATAGCGTAACCTACGTCGCCCATGCGTGGACCGGACACTGAAGCCTGGTCAGATAACACCTTGAGCGGGGCAATTGACTGTGCTTCTTGTTGTCCGAGCTGGGGAACTTGTTTCCCGCATTTCGTCTGCTTCGCCTGCTTCATCTGCTCCGCCTGCTTCATCTGTGCGGTGTGCATCTTTTCAATGAACCGTTCATAGTCTGAAAGGGGCGGCGGTGGCGGCGGTTCAGGATAATATAAGTTGTCGATGGTGCGCTCAATTTTCCACTTTGGTACGTTCTTCAGAGTTTCCTTCCAGATGTCTGGAGGGGGCTTCAGGGAAACCATGCGAACCATGCTTTGTTTTTGGCTTTCACGGCCTCGTCTAGTTCCTCCGGAGTCATCAGGCCTGGTAACTCGGGGGAGTCTTGACTTTATTGGGTTTCCTTTCTCTCTTCTTGGGAGGAGTCCCGTTTCTTCTGAACTGCAGCTTCCGCTTTGCCGTACCCGTAGTGGGCACATCCGTCGGCTCACTGGAGTGCACGGGCGATGGACTCTCGGCCTCGGGCTCCCTATCTTCGTTGTGGGGTGGACTTGGAGGTGCGTTGGGGGTGGACTTGGAGGTGCGTTGGGGGTGGACTTGGAGGTCGTGCATTCTCTGTACGAAAGTGAAAAAACTATTAAAAATAGGCTTACATGTGGTGCAACATTCAGTAATTGTTGGAGGTGGTGCATTTGTACCTTGAGGAGTCGGTGGCCTTGGCGTCGCGTTAGGAAACACGATGTGTTTCTTCTTCCACAAGATGATACCAAGCTCCATTTCTCCCAGTGTCTTCTCGCCTTCACCTCCAGGAATATCAAGCTCAATTGACTGGCATCCCGGCGTAATTGTTGACAACCCGACACGAGCATGGGATGCTGGAATCTGACCACCATGGTAGGTTGCTCCAGTTTGATTCGGTAAAGCATAGCCTGACGCCACCATGAAGGATATGTTCCCCATTGGCATATGTATCTCATAGTTTGTCTTCTCCGTGACATCATCCACGGGGTAGTGAGGCGCCGACGGTTCGACTGCAGGACCGTCTTCTAGCTGCAGCTGCGTGGAACCCACGCTGCTTCTATGCTGAGATGGGACGACATCTGCTACAGGATCGTCTTCTAATTGCTGCTGATCAGCGTCAGGTGCAGGATCTTCTTCCTCCTCTTCAGTGTCAGGTACAGGGTGTCCCCCTTTCTTCAAGAGAAACGCCACCTTTTCTTCTAATGTCGATATCCGTTCCAGCGCCTTCCTCTTGCTTCTACCACGGCTTCTGTAAGTGCCAAGGTCCGCCGGAAACCCTTGGTTCCACGGGGTAGTGGCTCCAAAGCCTCGTGTTCGTCCCCACTTTTCGGGGTTCCCGAGTGCCTTCGTCAACTCGTCGTTCTCTCTATCGGGAACAAAAGTTCCTTTTCGAACAGCTTCTATTGCCTTCTCTAGATCTAATACGACTTGTGTTATTTTTTCCGACCATGGTCCCTCCGCAACAATCATCCCAGTCTCAGCGTCCAACGTTGCCCCATGCGCGAACAACCAGAACTTGGACCTATCGGGCCAGTCATGTGTCTGTGGAATGATATTTCTTTTCAGAAGCGCATCTTCATAGCGTCGCCACCTAGGCAGGGCAGTCATCTAGCCACCTGACCCCAAAATATGGTGATATTTCTTCTTCTTCGCATTCTCCGTATTTGTGGCTGATCGGGATGTAAAGACTCCCGATTTCTTGTACGCCTTAAAATCAGGCCAAGCGTCTCTTATCTTCACTAGGTGCCCAGTGAAAACTGTATCTTCGTTCTTATATTTCTTCCACAAGTCTTTCTTCCACCTCTGGAATTGTGTGGCCATCTTCTTCAAAGCCCACTCCTCGACTTTCTTCTTCTTATCTTCCGCTATGCTGAAATTTAGCCAGACCGTGTCGCAAAGCACTCTTTTCAATCTGTCATCGACATAAGTAGCTCCAACGTTGGCGCCGGTCTTCGGCTTATTCCATTCTATTAAGTTGATCGGGACCAGGTCTCCTACAACAACTCCGCACTGATTTACAAATTTGCGATAAGTTTCTGGGGGTTCCAGTGGTTTGCCATCAGCAGCAACTTTATCGATCGAGTACCTTGCAGTATCTTTCAACCTTGCGGCCGGGCCTCGTTTCGACTTTGTCTCAGTACTTGCGCTAGGTGTTCTGGAGGGCGCCTAAACGGGAAAATAATGATTCGTTAGTAAGTGCAATACAAATTAATTATTGCATCAACAGTGACTTGAGATATACATTGGCAGAGTTTGTTCCGGAGGGCACTTCTGCATCTACTACATCTTCTATATTCTCAGCTCCGTCACCGGAGTTGTTCAAAAATTGATTGCTAAGCGCATGTCCACCGTCGTCATCATGATATATGACCGTTGCATCTTCAAAAATCATCTGGCACATGTATCTTTCCTTCTCCGCCTCACCCATTCCCGCGAGCTGATCGGCGTGCTGATCATGTGGTTCTTGGGGATCCATAGCTCAACACCTGCTAGTAACAAGAATTTAACTTAGCAAAATTATTTACGGGAAAGTTTTACGGAACGGGAAAGTTTTACGGAATCGCCGGAGTCGTAATCGTCGCAAAGTTTTACGGAATCGTCGGAATTGCGGAAACTTTCCCCGCAGTTATGGAATCGTCGGAATCGTAGGAAAGTTTTACGGAATCGTAATCGTCGGAAAATTTTACGGAATTGTCGGAATCGTCGGTTTAGGGTTTTACGGAATCGTCGGTTTAGGGTTTTACGGAATCGTCGGAATCGTCGGAGTCACCTCATTTATACAATCATAGGACTTTGCGATCTCCATCGATAAAACGGTAAGAATAAAGTCTAAGGGTAAAAATAGGAACTACAACAATATGGATATACAACAATATGATAAGGCTCTAAAATAGGATATACAACAATATGGATATATGATATACAACAATATGGATATACGAAAATAGGATATATGATACAACAATATGGATATATGATATATGAAAAATATGATACAACAATATGATATACAACAATATGGATATACAAAATAAGGATATACGAAAATAGGAACTACAACAAATATGGATATACCGTACGTGAGAAGAAGATGAAGTGGGGCGGCGAGGAGGCGGCGTGGGGCGGCGCGCGAGGAGGCGGCGAGGAGGCGTCGCGAGGAGGCGGCGAGGAAGCGACGGCGGCGAGGAGGCGGCGAGGAGGCGAGGAGGCGGCGAGGATCGGCGAGGAGGCGGCGCGAGGAGGCCGCGCGTGAGGAGGCGGCGAGGATCGGCGAGGAGGCGGCGGCGCGGCGAGGAGGCGACGGCGCGGCGAGGAGGCGGTGAGGATCGGCGAGGAGGCGGCGCGCGAGGAGGCGGCGCGCGAGGAGGCGGTGAGGATCGGCGAGGAGGCGGCGAGGAGGCGACGGCGGCGAGGAGGCGGCGAGGAGGTCGAGTCGGCGAGGAGAGAGGCGGCGAGGAGAGAAGGCGAGGAGAGACGCGCGGGAAGGCGAGAAGTTGGCGACCCCGGAGAGGTCTAGAGCCTTTAGCACCGGTTTGTGTTAACAACCGGTGCTAAAGGGTCTTTAGCACCGGTTGTTAACACAAACCGGTGCTAAAGGGTCCAAAAATTGGGCGCCAACCGAACCCACCTTTAGGACCGGTTGTTGTTACAAACCGGTCCTAAAGGTTTTTTTCCTTTTTCTTTTTTCCTTTTTTCTGTTTTCTGTTTCCTTTTTCTTTTTCCTGTTTCTTCTTTTATTTTTCTTTTTTCCTTTTTTCTGTTTCCTGTTTTCTTTTTCTTTTTGTTTCCTTTTTCTTTTTCCTGTTTCTTCTTTTATTTTTCTTTTTTCCTTTTTTCTGTTTCCTCTTTTCTTTTTCTTTTTGTTTCCTTTTTCTTTTTCCTGTTTTTTCTTTTATTTTTCTTTTTTGTTTCCCTTTTCTGTTTTCTTTTACATTTATTTACAAATTGTCTAAATGTCATTTTAACACTTAAAAAATAAAAATGATATTTATCAAAATGGTCAAATTTAGTGGAAACTGGTCAAATTTTTGATATTTATCAAAATGGTCAACACAATTACATAAAAGGTTTAATACATTATTACACATCACCAACAACACCCCCTATCTATTTTTCTTCTTGCCTTTCTTCTGATTGCGCCGTAATCATGGAGTATCTTCATCATTTAACGGGATGCTTGGATCATCTTTGACTTTGAAGGGAGGAATTTCATCAAATTTATTGTAATCTTCTGACATGTCTGTCTTGTCCTCGACTCCCACGATGTTTCTTTTCCCTGAAAGAACTATGTGGCGCCTTGGCTCATCGTCTGATGTATTCGCTTCCTTATCTTTTCTTTTTCTCGGTCTGCTAGACATGTCCTTCACATAGAAAACCTGAGCCACATCATTGGCTAGGACGAATTGATCATTGCCGTACCCAAGATTCTTCTGATCCACTGTTGTCATTCCGTACTTCGGGTCTACCTTCACGCCTGACAGGTTGAACCATTTGCACCAGAACAAAGGGACCTTAAAGGAAGGTCCGTAGTCAAGTTCCCATATCTTCTCTATGTAACCATAGTATGTGACCCTTTGCCCGTTGTCGTCTTTTGCATCAAACTGGACGCCACTGTTTTGGTTGGTGCTCTTTTTATCTTGGTCTGCCGTGTAAAATGTGTTACCATTTATCTCGTACCCTTTAAAGGTCAATACAGTCGAAGATGGTTGCTTGGCCAACAAGTATAGCTCATCTTCAACAATGTTGTCATTAATGAGACGTCTTTGCAACCAACCGCCGAAAGTCTTCGCGTGTTCTTTAGCAATGAAATCTTCAGGTTGCTCCGGGTATTCCGAGCGTAAAATATCCTTGTGTTCCTGGATATATGGAGCCGCCAAGCTGGAATTAACTAGAACTGTGTAGTGTGCTTGAGTGAAAGATTGCTCGTCCATACATGTTGTTGATTTCTTTCCTAGCGTGCCTTTTCCACGCAGTCTCCCCTCATGGCGCGACTGAGGAACACCGATCGGGTTCAGGTCAGGAATAAAGTCAACACAAAACTCAATGACCTCCTCTGTTCCATAGCCCTTGACCATGCTTCCTTCTGGCCTAGCACAGTTTTTAACATAATTCTTCAAGACTCCCGTGAACCTCTCAGAGGGGAACATATTGTGTAAGAATACAGGACCGAGAACGGAAATCTCTTGGACTAGGTGAACTATGAGGTGCGTCATAATATTGAAGAAGGTTGGTGGGAACACCAACTCGAAGCTGACAAGACATTGGACCACGTCCTTCTGTAAACTTGGTAGAGTTGCTGGATCGATTGCCTTCTGAGAAATTGCGTTGAGGAATGCACATAGCTTCACAATGGGTACTCGCACGTTTTTTGGCAGAAGCCCCCTCAATGCAATCGGAAGTAACTGGATCATGATCACGTGGCAGTCATGAGACTTTAGGTTTTGGAACTTTTTCTCTTCCAGGTTTAGTATTCCTTTTATGTTCGACGAGTAGCCAGACGGGACCTTGATACTGCTCAGGACTTGGAAAAAGATCTCCTTCTCTTCCTTGGTAAGAGCGTAGCTGGCAAGACCTTTGAAATTCTCTGGATTCATCAGGTCGTCTCATTCGTGCATACGTTGGTGGTGCAGCCGTGCTTTTGGTGTATCTCTCGACTTCTTCCCATGCACGCCCAATAAGTTTAGCAGGTTCACGCAAATATTTTTCGTCACGTGCATCACGTCGATCGCAGAGCGAACCTCTAGAAATTTCCAATAGGGTAGTTCCCAGAATATAGATTTCTTCTTCCACATGGCTACGTGGTTGTCGGCGTCATTCGAAACAGATTGTGCGCCAGGACCCTTACCAAAGATTACTTTTATATCTTTGACCATGTCATATATATCAGTACCTTTAGGGAGGGTTGGCTTCCTCCGTGTATCTGCCTCGCCTTTGAAATGCTTTCCTTTCTTTCTTACGGGATGCCTGTCTGGAAGAAATCGACGATGCCCCGGGTACACATTCTTGCATATATGTATACTTTCAGTCTCGCCTAAACAGTGTGTGCATGCGCTGTATCCCTTGTTTGACTGTCCTGAGATGTTACTAAGAGCGGGCCAATCATTGATGGTTACAAACAACAACACTCGTAGGTCAAATTCCTCCTGTTTGTACTCGTCCCACACACGTACACCTTTGTCAGCCCACAACTCTAAAAGTTCATCAACCAGTGGCCTCAGGTACACATCAATGTTGTTGCCGGGTTGCGACGGGCCTGGGATAAGCACTGGCATCATAATGAACTTACGCTTCATGCATAACCAAGGAGGAAGGTTATAGATACATAGAGTCACGGGCCAGGTGCTATGACTGCTACTCTGCTCCCCAAACGGATTCAGGCCATCTGTACTTAGACCAAACTTAAGTTTCTTGGGTCACGTGCAAAGTCCTCGTACTTATCGTCGATGTTTCTCCACTGCGACCCATCAGCGGGTTGTCTCAGCATATCGTCTTCCTTACGGTCTTCTTTGTGCCATCGCAGCAACTTGGCATGCTCTTTGTTTCGGAACAAACGTTTCAACCGTGGTATTATAGGAGCATGCCACATCACCTTGGCAGGAACCCTCTTCCTGGGGCGATCGTCGCCCTCAACATCACCAGGGTCATCTCGCCTGATCTTATACCGAAATGCACCGCATACCGGGCAGGCATTTAAATTCTCGTGCTGACCGCGGTAGAGGATGCAGTCATTGATGCATGCATGTATCTTATGCACTTCCAATCCTAGAGGGCAGACAACCTTCTTTGCTTCGTACGTACTGCAGGGCAGCACGTTATCTCTTGGAAGCATCTTCTTCATTATTTTCAGCAGCTTTTCAAATCCCTTGTCAGATATTCCATTATGTGCCTTCCATTGCAGCAATCCCAGGGTGGTGCCCAGCTTTTTCTGGCCATCTTCGCAATTTGGGTACAACAATTTTTTGTGATCTTCTAACATGCGCTCCAACTTCAACCTCTCGTTTTCACTTCTGTAGTTTATCTGTTCTTCACGAATGACCTGACGAAGATCATCATCAGACTCATCAACAATGTCCTCAAGTTCAGGCTCGTCTTCCCCCATTTCAGTATCACTGTGTTCACTGAACATAGGATAGTTATCATTATCCTCTTCTTCTTCATTGTCTTCCATTACAACCCCTCTCTCTCCATGCTTGGTCCAACAAAAATGAGGTCATCCTATATATCAATCTTCGTTTCCGGACCATTCCGGAAACCCTCGTGACGTCCGTGATCTCATCCGGGACTCCGAACAACATTCGGTAACCAACCATATAACTCAAATACGCATAAAACAACGTCGAACCTTAAGTGTGCAGACCCTGCGGGTTCGAGAACTATGCAGACATGATCCGAGAGACTCCTCGGTCAATATCCAATAGCGGGACCTGGATGCCCATATTGGATCCTACATATTCTACGAAGATCTTATCGTTTGAACCTCAGTGCCAAGGATTCGTATAATCCCGTATGTCATTCCCTTTGTCCTTCGGTATGTTACTTGCCCGAGATTCGATCGTCAGTATCCGCATACCTATTTCAATCTCGTTTACCGGCAAGTCTCTTTACTCGTTCCGTAATACAAGATCCCGTAACTTACACTAAGTTACATTGCTTGCAAGGCTTGTGTGTGATGTTGTATTACCGAGTGGGCCCCGAGATACCTCTCCGTCACACGGAGTGACAAATCCTAGTCTTGATCCATACTAACTCAACTAACACCTTCGGAGACACCTGTAGAGCATCTTTATAGTCACCCAGTTACGTTGCGACGTTTGATACACACAAAGCATTCCTCCGGTGTCAGTGAGTTATATGATCTCATGGTCATAGGAATAAATACTTGACACGCAGAAAACAGTAGCAACAAAATGACACGATCAACATGCTACGTCTATTAGTTTGGGTCTAGTCCATCACGTGATTCTCCCAATGACGTGATCCAGTTATCAAGCAACAACACCTTGTTCATAATCAGAAGACACTGACTATCATCGATCAACTGGCCAGCCAACTAGAGGCATGCTAGGGACGGTGTTTTGTCTATGTATCCACACATGTAAATGAGTCTTCATTCAATACAATTATAGCATGGATAATAAACTATTATCTTGATACAGGAATTATAATAATAACTATACATTTATTATTGCCTCTAGGGCATAATTCCAACAGACAGCAATTCTTCAACCGAGACACCACATGCAGCCGTCAACTTCTTTGCACTTTCTAAAGCTAGACCCTGCATCGAAGGGGGAACATTCTCGGTTAACACCTTGAGGGGTGGGATCGACTGTTTGGCCTGTTGTCCAAGCTGAGGAACGTCTGATTTTTTTCTTGCTTGTAGTTGAACTTGATTTGCTCCCACTTGCACTTGCACGTGATCTGCTCTTTTTCACTTCCTTCTGCAATGTGCGTGTATAGTCATCAGGCTTATGGTGTAAGTCATAAGGTTTGATAGGAAGATTAGCATGACGTACCTTTGGGAGGGGTGACAGTTTGCGCTTTGGGGTGCTCTGTGGCTTAGGAATCGTCGGCGGAGCGTTCTTGGTGGCACGCTCCCGCTTAGTATCCGGAGCGGGCGGCGACAGAGATGGACGACCCAAGTCCGGCGGCGGTGATCGCCATGGACTCGTGTTGTGCTGGCAATGTGCGTGTATAGTCATCAGGCTTATGGTGTAAGTCATACTGTGATGGAAGGGGGTACGATCATAAGGTCCAATAGGAAGATTAGCATGACGTACCTTTGGGAGGGGCGACCGTTTGCGCTTTGGGGTGCTCTGTGGCTTAGGAATCGTCGGCGGAGCGTTCTTGGTGGCACGCTCCCGCTTTGTATCCGTGGCAGGCTCAGGCTTTGTATCCGGAGCGGGCGGCGGCGGAGCGTTCTTGGTGGCACGCTCCCGCTTTGTATCCGTTGCAAGCTCAGGCTTTGTATCCGGAGCGGGCGGCGGCGGAGCGTTCTTGGTGGCACGCTCCCGCTTTGTATCCGTGGTAGGCTTAGGCTGCGTATCCGGAGCGGGCGGCGGCGGAGCGTTTTTGGTGGCACGCTCCCGCTTTGTATCCGTGGCAGGCTCAGGCTTTGTATCCGGAGCGGGTTGCGGCGGAGCGTTCTTGGTGGCACGCTCCCGCTTTGTATCCGTGGCAGGCTCAGGCTTTGTATCCGGAGCGGGCGGCGGTGGAGCGTTCTTCGTGGCACACTCCCGCTTTGTATCCATGGCAGGCTCAGGCTTTGTATCCGGAGCGGGCGGCGGCGGAGATAGAGATGGACTCGTGTTGTGATGGCCGACGTCATGTGCAGGGCTTGGAGGTAATGGAGGTGTAGGTGCCCTGTGACGACTCGGAGGCGGCGTTGTCCTTGGGGCCGAGCCTGGAAGCTTGATGTAGTTCTTGTCCCATAGGATGACTCCACCCAGTACTTCTCCGAGTGTCCTCTCATCTTCGGGTCCAGCTATGTCGAGCTCCATATCACTAAACCCCGTCATGATTTCATCCACCCCGACTTTAGCAAAGCCAGCTGGAATCACATGGCCATGCCAGCGTGCATCAGGGCCAGAAGGTAAAGCTTGTCCAACAGCCACCTTCATGGATATGTTCTTGAATTTCTGATGGAGTTCACATGATGTTGACTCCTTGATTCCATCCACGGGGTAGCCGGGACCGCCCTGTATTATTCTTTGTTCATCGCCGGGCGGGGCCTCAGATTCGGCCACGCTGCTTTTCCGCTTAGATGGGGCGCCGGTAATATCAAGTGCAGGATCTTCCTGGCGCGGTACTCCTCTAAGCTCATCAATCTGCTTCTGTTGCTTGTTAATCCTGGCAAGCAACTGGTTGAACTTGTCATTCTCCTCATCCCGCTGCCGCTTAGTTGCTTCTTCAATGTGTCAGCAGCATTCTTAGGAAGCTTGGGTTCGCCCGTAGGCATTATCACCTCAAAGGTGTAATGCGTCCGTGCATCCAACTTTCTAGTCGGGCCTCGTTTCGTAGATTTGCTCGATGTGGAGGCCTAAGAGGGAGAAACATTCATCAAATGAATGTATATGTATACAATATAGAGCTATCTCCAATATTTTTCACATATTACAAGTGATTGTCGAACTTCATATGTATACCTCACCGGACTTTATTATTTCTTCACCGGCTTCTCCATCAGTGGAGCTATCATCACCTTCTCCGTCATTGGACCTATCTCCTGCCCCATCGGCTTCATCTTCGTGTCGCTCGACCTCCATTCCATATCCGGAGTCGTTTAGATATGACGTCGGAGATTCGGCTGGTTCAACGTCGGGGCCGTCTTTGATTATATCTTCGAGAAGTTCTTCCTCTTCGAGGTTCCTGATATGTGGATCCATAGTTCTGCAAAACACGGACATTTGATTAACTAATAAACTAACAAACTATATAAGAGGGGTTGGAAACTTCGAAGGCTCGTTTTATATAGGATGACCTTTAGTCCCGGGTCTTGGCTAGAACCTAAACTCTAAAATACCAGCCTGGCGGAGCCCAGTCCCGGACACTTAAGCATATACAATAGCAAAATTAGACTAGTTCTATTAATTTTCTTGCTAAAAATAAACTATTAACACTTAAGCATATACAATAGAAAAATTAAACTATTAACACTTAAGCATATACAATAGCAAAATTATATTTCTACTTCTACTTCTCCTATTCTTCTACTTCTACTTCTACTTCTCCTATTCTTCTACTACTTCGTCTCCTCTCCTCTTCTTCTATTTTTCCTCTTCTTCTCCTCTCCTGATCCTCTTCTTATTCTCCTTTTTCTTCTTTTCTTCTCCTCATTTTCTTATTCTCCTTTTTCTTCCTTTCTTGTCCTTTTTCTTCATTTCTTCTCCTTTTTCTTCCTTTCTTCTCCTTTTTCTTCTTTTCTTCTCCTTTTTCTTCCTTTCTTCTCCTTTTTCTTCCTTTCTTCTCCTTTTTCTTCCTTTCTTCTCCTTTTTCAGATTTTGCTTGTGCTGGCCGGAGTGTTGGGGAGGAGGGGGCGTGGGGCTTACCGGCCGGGGGTGTCGACGGCACGCGGCGAGGAGGACGGCGACGCGCGGCGAGGAGGGAGGCGCGCGACGAGCAGGACGACGGCGGCGGCGAGCAGGACGATGGCGACGGCGAGGAGGACGGCAGGCGGTGGCGAGCAGGACGGCGGGCAGCCTAACGGCGTCGTCAAGTTCGTCGCTTGCCGCGCCGGGCAGGAGAACGAGAGGAAGAAGAAGAGAAAATGGACGATTTAGGTTCGAAATTTTCTAACTCCCGCTTATACAGTTGGATCTTTAGTCCCGGTTCGGGGCTCGTTCCGGGACTAAAGACCCCTTTAGTCCCGGATGGCGCCACGACCGGGGACTAAAGGCCCTTTTTCGGGCAGAACAGAAGGCGGGAAGCAGGGGCCTTTAGTCCCGGAGCATGGCTCCAACCGGGACTAAAGGGGGTCTTTAGTCCCGGGTGGAGCCACGACCCAGGACTAAAGGCCCTTTTTCGGCGGACAAGAAGGCGGGAACCAGGGCCTTTAGTCCCGGGGCGTGGCAAGAACCGGGACTATAGTTTTGCCTATATAAACCCTCGCCCCTGCCCGCCATATCCCCTGTTTTTTGGTTGTTGAAGTGTGACCATGCCATGCTCTTGCCACTCTAGTTCATGCACATGACGTGTTCGATGAAATGCCCGAGCCACTCTACTTAAGCTTTCTCCTCTCCAAACTCGACCTCCAAGCTTCATTTTCCTTAATATTTGTCTAGGTTTGGCCGTGCGCACCAACTGCGAGCACCACCGTGGTGAGCCTCTTGTTCTTATCTTCTTTTTAAAATCAAAAAAATCTTACTTGTATGATTTGGATACATACTTGTATAAATTACTCACTTTCATTATTTTTTGTTATTATATAGTGCGATGGTTTTGGTATCCTCCTCCGTCGGCCCTCGTCCTGTCTATGATTCGGATGTGGTATATATTATCTTTTATAACTATTTGTTTTATTTAGTGTTTATGACAACTATGACGACCAATGTGACATATATGTTTTTAATCTAGGAGGTATGTGAACCGGAAATTCCAACCCACATAAAAATTCTTGTCGAGAAGTTAAATTTGGTTGAAAAAGAAAACAAATATTTGAAGAAAAAATTGAAATAATTGAGGATAAGAATATGGAACCGGAGTTGCATGTCGCCGATGTCATCGATGATCACAAGATCAAGATGGATGTGATGCGCTTGAAGATGGATGAAATGCGCTTGAAGATTAGGAATATTAGAAAATATGCCATTGATAAAGAGGCTTGGTATCATTATGCTGTTGGGTCAATTGTTACCTTAGTTGCAATTTTGATCGCGTTTGTTGTTGCATTTAAATGTTTTACATAGTTGTATGTTGTTTTATGAGAGAACTTTATGTATTTATTTTTTGCAATAATAATATTTGATCACTACTGTTCTTTGGCTTTAATCTGATGATGAACTTGTATTAATTTGGTCATATGTTCTGCAATGATTTTTTGAACTTATTTGAACTCCATACTTTTTATGTGTTCAAAATGCACCATTCAAAGGCACACCACAAAATTTCAACAATTTCTGACTTCATTTAGTATATTTCGTGCATTTACTTAATTTTTTTTTAAGTAGTTGACCCTGAAATTGAAAAGCACTACAAATAAACTCTGAAAATGTTGAAAGTTGGCATGCTATCATCATTTCACCCACATAGCATGTGTTAAAAAGTTGAGAGGGCTACGACAAAAACTGAATGCACTTCGTGTACAAAACGGACAATCTCTCTCGAAGTATCAGGGTTTCGAACGAGAACTTATCTCTTACAAAGGGATTTCATTTTTTTGAACTTATTTGAACTCCGTACTTTTTGTGTGTTCAAAATGCACCATTCAAAGGCACACCACAAAATTTCAACAATTTCTGACTTCATTTGGTATATTTCGTGCATTTACTTATTTTTTTTGAGCTAGTTGACCCTGAAATTGAAAAGCACTACAAATGAACTGTGAAAATGTTGAAAGTTGGCATGCTATCATCATTTCACCCACATAGCATGTGTTAAAAAGTTGAGAGGGCTACGACAAAAACTGCATGCACTTCGTGTACAAAACGGACAATCTCTCTCGAAGTATGAGGGTTTCGAACGAGAACTCATCTCTTACAAAGGGATTTCATTTTTTTGAACTTATTTGAACTCCATACTTTTTGTGTGTTCAAAATGCACCATTCAAAGGCACACCACAAAATTTCAACAATTTCTGACTTCATTTGATATATTTCGTGGATTTACTTATTTTTTTTGAGCTAGTTGACCCTGAAATTGAAAAGCACTACAAATGAACTCTGAAAATGTTGAAAGTTGGCATGCTATCATCATTTCACCCACATAGCATGGGTTTAAAAAGTTGAGAGGGCTACGACAAAAACTGGATCCACTTCGTGTACAAAACGGACAATCTCTCTCGAAGTATCAGGGTTTCGAACGAGAACTTATCTCTTACAAAGGGATTTCATTTTTTTGAACTTATTTGAACTCCATAATTTTTGTGTGTTCAAAATGCACCATTAAAAGGCACACCACAAAATTTCAACAATTTCTGACTTCATTTGATATATTTCGTGGATTTACTTATTTTTTTGAGCTAGTTGACCCTGAAATTGAAAAGCACTACAAATGAACTCTGCAAATGGTGAAAGTTGGCATGCTATCATAATTTCACCCACATAGCATGTGTTAAAAAGTTGAGAGGGCTACGACAAAAACTGGATGCACTTCGTGTACAAAACGGACAATCTCTCTCGAAGTATCAGGGTTTCGAACGAGAACTCATCTCTTACAAAGGGATTTCATTTTTTTGAACTTATTTAACTCCATACTTTTTGTGTGTTCAAAATGCACCATTCAAAGGCACACCACAAAATTTCAAAAATTTCTGACTTCATTTGATATATTTCGTGGATTTACTTTTTTTTTAACTAGTTGACCCTGAAATTGAAAAGCACTACAAATGAACTCTGAAAATGTTAAAAGTTGGCATGCTATCATCATTTCACCCACATAGCATGTGTTAAAAAGTTGAGAGGGCTACGACAAAAACTGGATGCACTTCGTGTACAAAACGGACAATCTCTCTCGAAGTATCAGGGTTTCGAACGAGAACTCATCTCTTACATGGATACTATGAAAATGGAAAGTGTTTGAAATTTAGTACATTCCATACATGCATTACATAAAAGGTTTAATACATTATTACATTATTGCACCAATATTCCTATCTATTATTTTTGTTTTCTTCTGGGTCGTAACCATGGAGAATCTTCATCATTCAGTAGGATGCTTGGGTCAGTTTTCACTTTGAAGGGCGGAATTTCTTGAAACTTATTATAATCTTCTGACATGTCTGTCTTGTCATCTACTCCCATGATGTTTCTTTTCCCTGAAAGAACTATGTGGCGTTTTGGCTCATCGGACAATATCTTCTTTTGCTGATTTCTTTTTCTCGTTAATGTAGACATGTCCTTCACATAGAAAACCTGAGCGACATCAGTGGCTAGGACAAATGGTTCGTCCATGTACGCAAGATTGTTGAGATCCACTGTTGTCATGCCGTACTTTTGGTCTACAACTACCCCGCCTCCTGTCAGCTTCACCATTTGCACCGAAATAAAGGGATCTTAAAAGTAGGTCCATAGTCAAGTTCCCATATCTCCTCTATGTACCCGTAGTATGTGTCCAAACAGTGCTCATTCTCGTTTGTTGCATCAAAGCGGACACCACTATTTTGATTGGTGCTCTTTTTATCTTGGGCAACCGTGTAAAATGTATTCCCATTTATCTCATACCCTTGGAAAGTACATATAGTCGAAGATGGTGGCCTGGCCAAACAGTACAGCTCATCTTCAACGGTGTCGTCATTCATGAGATGTGTCTGCAACCAACTGCCGAAAGTCTTCTCGTGTTCCCCTTTAATCCAAGAGTCAGCCTTCCCCGGGTTTTCGGAGCGTAGAATATTCTTGTGTCTCACGATATACGGAGCCACCACGGTGGAATTGTGTAGAACTGTGTAGTGTGCTTGAGAGAAAGAATGCCCGTCCATACATACTTTTGCTTTCCTTCCTAGTGTGCCTTTTCCTGTCAGCCTACCCTCATACCGAGATTCAGGAACACCAATCGGCTTAAGGTCAGGAAGAAAGTCCACACAAAACTCAATGACCTCCTCTGTTCCATAGCCCTTGGAGATGCTTCCTTCTGGCCTAGCACGGTTACGAACATATTTCTTTAAGACTCCCATGAACCTCTCGAAGGGGAACATATTGTGTAGAAACACAGGACCGAGAATTCTAATCTCTTTCACTAGGTGAACTAGGAGGTGTGTCATTATATTGAAGAAGGATGGCGGGAACAACAGCTCAAAGCTGACCAGACATTGGACCACATCAATCTGTAACCCTGATAGACTTTCTCGATCGATTACCTTCTGAGAAATTGCATTGAGGAATGCACATACCTTCAGAATTGCCAGGCGAACATTTTCCGGTAGAATTCCCCTCAATGCAACCGGAAGCAATTGCGTCATAAGCACGTGGCAGTCATGAGACTTTAGGTTTTGGAATTTTTTGTCTTTCATATTTACGATTCCCTTTATATTCGACGAGAAGCCAGTCGGGACCTTGATACTGAACAGGACTTCAAAGAAGATTTCCTTCTCTTCCTTAGTAAGAGCGTAGCTGGCACGCCCTTGAAACTGCCCTGGATGCATGCCATCTCTTCCTTTATGACGTTCCTGGTCCTCCCGTGCTTCCGGTGTATCTTTTGACTTCCCATACAAGCCCAGGAAGCCTAGAATATTCACGCAGAGATTCTTCGTCAGGTGCATCACGTCGATTGCCGAGCGGACCTCATGGACTTCCCAGTAGGGTAGCTCCCAAAATATAGATTTCTTCTTCCACATGGGTACGCGCTTATCAGGGCCGTTAGGAATAGGTTGGCTGCCAGGACCCTTTCCAAAGATTACTTTTAAATCTTTGACCATATCAAATACTTCGACACCAGTACGGATGACAGGCTTCCCCCGGGATTCTGCCTTGCCATTGAAATGCTTGCCTTTTTTCTTTAAGGGATGCTTGGGCAGAAGAAAACGACGATTGTACGGATACACATTCTTCCTACAGTTGTCGAGATATATACTTTCTGTCTGATCCAAACAGTGTGTGCATGCATTGTATCCCTTGTTTGACTGTCCTGAAATGTTACTAAGAGCAGGCCAATCATTGATGGTTACGAAAAGCAACCCTCAAAGGTCAAATTCCTCTTGTTTGTGCTCGTTCCACACACGTACACCTGGTTCGGCCCACAGCTGTAAAAGTTCATCAACTAATGGCCTTAGGTACACATCAATATCGTTGCCAGGTTGCTTTGGACCTTGTATAAGCACTGGCATCATAATGAACTTCCGCTTCATGCACAACCAAGGAGGAAGGTTGTAGATATATAGAGTAACGGGCCAGGTGCTGTGACTGCAACTCTGCTCCCCAAAAGGATTCATGCCATCTGTACTCAGACCTAACCATAAGTTCCTTGCCTCGGCTGCAAATCTCGGGAACTCTCTCTCGATTTTTCTCCACTGCCGACCATCAGCGGTGTGCCTCAACTTATCGTCTTTCATACGATCTTCCATGTGCCATCGCAACAACTTCGCATGATCTTTATTTCTGAACAGACGTTTCAACCGTGGTATTATAGGAGCATACCACATCACCTAGGCAGGAACCCTCTTCCTGGGTGGCTCGCCCTCAATATCACCAGGGTCATCTTTTCTGATCTTATACCGCAATGCAGTGCATACCGGGGATTTATCCATATTCTCGTACTTCTCACCGCGGTAGAGGATGCAGTCATTAGGGCATGCATGTATCTTCTGCACGTCTAATCCTAGAGGGCAGACAAGCTTCCTTGCTTCGTACGTGCTGGCGGGCAATTCGTTCTTTCTTGGAAGCATCTTCTTCATCAGTACCAGCAACTTTTCGAATGACGAGTCAGTCACACCGGTCTCTGCCTTCCACTTCAGCAATTCCAGTGTGCTACCCAGCTTCTTCTGGCCATCTACACAAGTTGGGTACAACAATTTGTTGTGGTCATGTAACATCTGCTCGAACTGCAACCTCTCCTTTTCGGTGTCGCAACCTCGCCGTGCATCAGAAATGACCCGGCCAAGATCATCAGCGGGCTCATCTGGTTCCCGTTCTTCATCCTGGTCTTCTTCTTCATTGTCTTCCATTGCGGTATCAGCATACTCAGGGAACATAGATCGGTAGTTGTCATCATCATTCTCTTATTCTTCATCGTCGTCTTCCATCATAACCCCTCTTTCTCCGTGCTTGGTCCAAACATTATAGCCTGACATAAAACAGGACTGAAGCAGGTGGCTCTGAATGACTCTTGAGGAAGTGTAATCCTTCTCATTCCGACATTCAACACATGGACAAAACATATAGCCACCACCATGCTTGTTTGCATCGACTGCATCTCGAAAAGAATGCACGCCTTCTGTGTAAGCGGCTGTGCATTGATCACCGTACATCCATGGATGGCTCATCTGCGTTATACGATAGTATATCAAATACAACCACGATCCTAAAAATTAGTACCGCACGGTCTAAACGAGGAAATATAGTTGCTAACCGTTTAGAATAAGTAAAAATAAAGAGGAAGAGGTTTAAGCGTGGCTCGGGCATCTCATATCGTAGTTGTGTTCGGTGAACTGAAGCGGCATCGCTCTAACACACATTTCAACAAACACCTCTAGTGCATAAAAAAAAGTGGAGAGCAAGCACCCACCCACAATCCTCCATCCAAGAAAAATGCAACGAAGAGGGGAGAGGGGGGTTGTGCTATATATAGGCAGAGGACTTTAGTCCCGGTTTGAGACACAAATCGGGACTAAGGGTGGCGCACATGCGGGCTGCCCACCGCGTGGCCCTTTAGTTCCGGTTTGGGACACGAACCGGGACTAAAGGCTCCTTACGGGCCGGGACTAAAGCCTCGAGGGAGGATATGGGAATTGGGGCGACGTGGCCGGGCCTTTAGTCCCGGTCCAGAGGCAGGCCGGGACTAAATGGTCCCGGCCAAAGGCCCGTTTTCTACTAGTGTTCATTCTCACATTCTGGCAGGTTGAAATGTGACGTGAGATCATTCAAAAGATTATCTTTGTACCTTTCGGCGACATAGTCACTATCTCTCTCGAAGTATCAGCGTTTCGAACGAGAACTCATCTCTTACCAAGGGATTTCATTTTTCTGAACTTATTTGAACTCCATACTTTTTGTGTGTTCAAAATGCACCATTCAAAGGCACATCACAAAATTT
This sequence comes from Hordeum vulgare subsp. vulgare, assembly GCF_904849725.1. Taxonomy (NCBI): domain Eukaryota; kingdom Viridiplantae; phylum Streptophyta; class Magnoliopsida; order Poales; family Poaceae; genus Hordeum; species Hordeum vulgare. The sequence goes on along the minus strand of NC_058524.1, from coordinate 10,805,799 downwards.
CAACAATTTCTGACTTCATTTGGTATTCTTCGTGCATTTACTTATTTTTTTGAGCTAGTTGACCCTGAAATTGAAAAGCACTACAAATGAACTCTGAAAATGTTGAAAGTTGGCATGCTATCATCATTTCAAAAACATAGCATGTGTTAAAAAGTTGAGAGGGCTACGACAAAAACTGGATGCACTTCGTCTACAAAACGGACAATCTCTCTCGAAGTATCAGCGTTTCGAACGAGAACTCATCTCTTACAAAGGGATTTCATTTTTTTGAACTTATTTGAACTCCATACTTTTTGTGTGTTCAAAATGCACCATTCAAAGGCACATCACAAAATTTCAACAATTTCTGACTTCATTTGGTATTCTTCGTGCATTTACTTATTTTTTTTGAGCTAGTTGACCCTGAAATTGGAAAGCACTACAAATGAACTCTGAAAATGTTGAAAGTTGGCATGCTATCATCATTTCACCCACATAGGATGTGTTAAAAAGTTGAGAGGGCTACGACAAAAACTGGATGCATTTCGTGTACAAAACGGACAATCTTTCTCGAAGTATCAGGGTTTCGAACGAGAACTCATCTCTTACAAAGGGATTTCATTTTTTTGAACTTATTTGAACTCCATACTTTTTGTGTGTTCGAAATGCACCATTTAAAGGAACATCACAAAATTTCAACAATTTCTGACTTCATTTGGTATTCTTCGTGCATTTACTTAATTTTTTTGAGCTAGTTGACCCTGAAATTGAAAAGCACTACAAATGAACTCTGAAAATGTTGAAAGTTGGCATGCTATCATTATTTCACCCACATAGCATGTGTTAAAAAGTTGAGAGGGCTACGACAAAAACTAGATGCACTTCGTGTACAGAACGGACAATCTCTCTCAAAGTATCAGCGTTCCGAACAAGAACTCATCTCTTACAAAGGGATTTCATTTTTTTGAACTTATTTGAACTCCATACTTTTTGTGTGTTAAAAATGCATCATTCAAAGGCACATCACAAAATTTCAACAATTTCTGACTTCATTTGGTATTCTTCGTGCATTTACTTATTTATTTTTTGAGCTAGTTGACCCTGAAATTGAAAAGCACTACAAATGAACTCTGAAAATGTTGAAAGTTGGCATGCTATCATTATTTCACCCACATAGCATGTGCGAGAAAGTTGAGAGGGTTACGTTAAAAACTGGATGCACTTCGTGTACAAAATGGACAATCTCTTTGGAAGTAGAAGCGACCCCCACAATAAGAGACGACATTCTTCTTCTCTCATATATGGTGGACAGTAGCTCACCTGATTTTTCAACCGTCGATGATGGTCGCTACTCCTACTTCCCCTAGTGCATAACCAATATCTAGCACAAGGAGAAGAAGGAGAAACGACCCCCCACAGCAACAGTCGACATTCTTCTTCTCTCATGTATGGTGGACACTCCCTCACCTGATTTTTCGACCGTCGATGATGGTCGCTACTCCTTCTTCCCCTAGTGCATAACAAATATCTAGCACAAAGAGAAGAAGGAGAAGCAACCCCCACAACAACAGTCGGCATTCTTCTTCTCTCATGTATGGTGGACACTCCCTCACCTGATTTTCTGACCGTCGATGATGGTCGCTATTCCTTCTTTCCCTAATGCATAACAAATATCTAGCACAAGGAGAAGAAGGAAAAGTGACCCCCACAATAAAAGTGGTTCCGCTGCACGCCACGTGGTTTCGCTGCACGCCACGTGGGACTAATGGTCTTTCATTTTTAAATGACTGTTTTAATCAAAAACAGATCTGTTACAAAAGGGATTTCATTTTTTGAACTTATTTGAACTAAAGACTTTTTGTATATATATGTGGTCAAAATGCATGATACCATGAAGTTAGAAAGGGCTAAACCATTCAAAAGTAGCAAATGAAGTTAGAAAGGGCTAAACCATTCAAATTTGGAAACTATCATGGCACAAACAGAAACTAGACATATATAAATTGGTCCAAGCAGTACATGATACTAGTCCAAACAGTACATAATAATAGCTATCATAGATATATAGCTGGCCATAGTTGATACTAGTCCAATCAGAATGTCCACCTTATTCGAGGTGACGCTGGCCATAGTTGACGACTCGAATCTTGCGGTACAACTCGTATGAAACGTATGCATCTTTTGCTGCATACTCAATGTTGATACGATCAAGTGGGGTCTTCTCCCAAAGTTTGTGCTGACACTTTGGGAAATTGGTCTTCATATCACCATATTCCTCGTCGATCAAGGCAACTGCCATATGAGCCATCTAAGTCCTGACATGTCGAAGCTTGAATACCGTTTGGAGATCAATGAGGCAACCAGTTGGTATCTTAATACCGAAGTTGTACCTCATCTTCAGCTTGTCGTTCGTTATGTCAATGGTAGCAAAAGTGATGCCGCTGCGAAGGAAGTCCATGAGTTCTGGACAATGCTTGTCACTACTGCAACACAAACAAATTAAAATGGAACAAATGTTACATACTGCTGCAATAAGGAAACATGTTTCACTACAACTAAAGAGAAAATTATCTTTAGGATTCAAATAGAACATATGCAATGGAACATAGAGAGATCACTATAGCTATTCAATGGAACCTAGAGAGATCACTAGCTATATGCAATTTTCATGACTATGACATATCATATTGCTATCCAATGGAACCTAGAGAGATCACTAGCTATATGCAATTTTCATAACCTTGGATCAAAGAACACCGCATAAAATTGTATCACTACAACTATGATTTCAATGGAACATATTGAACCAATCAGATTTTTCAGATTGTGGAACACTATTTCAATCAGATTGTGTTCCCTTCAACTAATCAAAATTGTTTCACTACAACTATTTGAAGCAAACCAACTATGATTCCAATGGAACATATTAAACACTAGTTGATTCTAATACGATTTTCCAGATTATGGAACACTATTCCAATCAGATTGTGTTCCCCTTCAACTAATCAAAATTGTTTCACTACAACTATTTGAAGGGAACCAACTATGATTGAAACAAATAAACTTACAATGTCATTACATTGGATCAAAGAAAGCCTCAAAACTTACCTCGCCCATTGGAAGATCAAGACATGGTGTGCGAAGCATAGTTGGATGACGGCAACACCGCGTTGATCGGCCGTGTACTCCAAATCAAGCCCCAAGAACTTCTCATGATCCATTGCGGCGTCAAGCCATCGTTCCTTCAACTGTTCAAGAAAATACGGCATCTCACTGCTCTCGTTCGTGTACACGACATCGAGCATGGTCGTGCCATGTGCGAGCACCTGTCCAAAGCGAGTTGGCATGGTGGAAGAAGAGAAGGGAAGAAGAGAGGAGAAGAACAGAGAGCGAGAGCGAGAGAGAAGAAGAAACAGAGAAATGGCGACTCTGCTTCGGTTCGTGCTTTTCATCGCCCGAAACGACGCGGGATACAAACCGTTTAGGACCTTTAGTCCCGGGTTGAGCCACCAACCGGGACTAAAGAGGTATACCAACGGTTGCCACCACTACGGCAGGCCACGTGTTAGGCCTTTAGTCCCGGGTTGAGCCACCAACCGGGACTAAAGGGGGATACGAACGGTTGCCACCACCACTGCCCACCGCGTAGCCCTTTAGTCCCGGTTTGGGACACGAACCGGGACTAAAGGCTCCTTACGGGCCGAGACTAAAGCGTCGAGGGAGGCATTCAGAATTGGGGCGACGTGACCGGGCCTTTAGTCCCGGCCCGCCAAAGACCCGTTTTCCACTAGTGCAATACACCACAACACTCTAGGGGCTGGTATGGGCGGCCGCCCCAGTTTGCTGGAAAGTGCTACCCTAGTTTCACTCGTCCAAGTGGCCTTCACTTAGCGGTTGTTTGGATCACTAGTTTTTAGGAAACCAGTTAGCTCAAACGGGTCTAACAAACATTTTTTTTGGCCAATCTAACTAATTCGTGGATAAGAAAAATCCGGTACTCCTAATACCAAGAATTTGTGTTTATAAAAAAAGGGTCCCCTCAAGATATAATTTGCTACAACTACTTGCTCCATCTCGGTGCATTAGGCATCTTACGAAAATTAAATAATCCCAAAACACTAAGGCACATTAGAGTAGTATTAGTTGCATGCATATTAATTAGATCACATTTATTAATTGAAGCATGTAATTTATGCGGCACATTTTTTGGATTTCAAGAGGTCTTTTAATTAATAGCACATTTTCAGTTAAGAAAGGAATGATGTGATTGGCTTCCTCTGCAATTTAATTTTCTTCTCCTACCCAATCTATGCCTGCCTAGGTTGCAGTGCACCTCCTTAAATGCCTAATGCACCGAGACGGAGGGAGTACGTAACTTACCTACATAAACTCTTACGTATTAGCTTTAGGACAAAAAATTAGTCCAGGCCCACACCGCCCTGAAAATCAGGGCCTGATTAGTTTAGACTTTAGAAACAACATCACGTAGGATTAGGTAGGTCAAGCATTGTTGCTTTATTTAGCGCTAGTACGTACGTAAAAACAGGCCTGTTTGTTGTGCCTAGTACTAGTACGTACACTCAAAGTGTACATTGCAGTACTCCCTGTGATCCAAAACAAATGTCGTAAATTTATAACTAAACTAGTTTAAATTTTATATTAAGTAAGCGATATTTATTTTAGGACGAAGGGAGTAGATGTTTTCTCGTTGCATACAATTACTCCCTCCGTTCCAAAATATAAGATCTTTTAGAGATTACACTAGGAGGCTACATACAAAGCAAAATGAGTGAATCTATACTCTAAAATATGTCTATGTACATCCGTATGTAGTTCATAGTGTAATCTTTAAAAAGTCTTATATTTAGGAACGGACGAAGTACATTGCATGGGTGGTCAGTCACACAATGAGCTCGTATAACTCAGAGTTTGTCGCAGCGCGCGGGCGCGGGCGCAAAGACAATCTTGTTGCTCTCCAGATCGTATACGATGTGCATGTTCTGCTGCCTGGAAGTTGCGGATGGTCGTCCTCTTGCCTGCAGAAAGTATAAATGGAGGATGCTGGAATGGAGTATAAATGGAGTCCGTTGAGAGAAATACTTATATTATACTATGCTAGTACACCAATCCCTTTTTCTTTGAGGAAAAACCCAACGTACCGACAAAATAGCAATCACCACGTTGGATGACGAGCGCCCTCATGGAGCATCGTGTACGCCACACACACGCCCTGAATCAAATCAAATCAAGTCCGACGAAAACTTCAACGGAAACAAAACATTTGTCATCTTGTTAATTAACTCCTTCCACAAAACACATGGTGATAGACTTTAATTTGCCAGACAAACGGTCGCTCAAAGATCAAGCTGGCCATGATTTTACCAAATCAACGCACGTTCTTTATTTAATTAGTACTCGGACGCAGAAACAAGGCGGACGTACACAATACAGTTTACAGCTTGTCGCAGCGCGCGGGCGCGAAGACCATCTTGTTGCTCTCCAGGTCGTAGACGATGTGCATGTTCTGCTGCTGGAAGTTGCCGATGATCGTCCCGTTGCTGTTGCCTGCAGAAAGTATGACGACGCACAGCTTCCTGCCCGCGCCGCTGCCGTCGTCGTCGTTATCCAGCACGTAGTTCTCCCGTGGAAGCTCCCAGTCTGCACCCTCCAGATGGAGGATTAGCTTCGGCACGGCGGGCGCCATCTTCTTCGCCGGAACGGAGAAGCAGAGGAGGTTGTCGGGGTCAGTGTACCCTTTGGCGACAGGTAGCGGTACCTGCGCCACGAACGCCTCCCGGAGGCTCCGGAACACGGCCTGCGGGAAGAATGTGATGGCCGTGCCGGAGTCGATGAACGTCCCGCCAGAGCCATCGCCCTTGAGTGCGAACGTAGAAGCGTTGAACGGCAGCCGCGTCTCGCCGACGGTGACGCCTCGGAGGGAAAGGAAGTAGAATGGTTGGCTGCCCACAGGCGCACCCGCAGGGCCTGGGGCGAACGGGGTGGACTGAATGGGCCCCGTGGCATGCGCTTCAAGGTTTTCCGGCTCGCCGCCAAGGAACACCGGGCTGACCCTGGACTCTTCCATGGCCGTGAAGCAGTAGGAGAACCTACGGACCTTGAGCTGCGACGGCAGCGACAACGGGCCGGTGCCGAAACCGGCGATGCCGGACTGATTCGGGGTGAAGAGGCCGTAGTTCATCATGCCACAACCAAAGCGGATGTTAGGCACAGCCGCAGCAGTGTCCGCCCGGTCGGGCGCCTTGAATGTGAAAGTGTCCTCGGCCATCTTGCCCGTCGTGATCGAATGGTCCATGTAGCCGTATGCGTAGAAGCATGACCTGTCTCTGGCGGCGCACCCGGAGAGCGGGAGGTACACGGCGTGCCCGCAGAGAGGGTCGGAGCACGGGACACGGCTGAAGGTGTGGGAAACGGAGGCGCGGAAAACCGGGACTGGCTGGTCGAAGCATACCGTGCAGGCGCACTGCGTCCAGACGAGGTCGCTGCCGGTGTCCAGATTGAGCACCACGCGCTGCGGGCGCGGCGTGCCGATGCCCAAGTGGATGAGGTACTCGGAAGAACCGGCTTTCGACCCGCCGTGGCCTACCGGCGCGGTCAGCGCCGGGTCGCAGGCGGAGGAGCGTAGGCTGGCGAGGCGAGCCTTGGACCGGGCGACCATCCGGCGGAGAAGCTCGTGCTTGGTGAAGCCGCGGCCGCTGTCGACGTGCGTAAGATCGGCGCGCAGGACCGCCGACTCGGCCAACGAGAAGGTGAGGAGAAGAACACAAGGGAAAAGCTGCAAGACTGACCAGCCCTTCATCGTGGAGTTGCACGCGCTACTGCATTGCATTGCAGTACGTTGAGCTGGAAGTGCATGATATACTAGTAGGTAGCAGCCGGTCGGGTCACCATGCATGAGTCCAAAGAAACAAACAAGAATCCAAATGGCTCCAGATCTTTGCCGCCGTTCTTTGTAAAGTAAATGCTTCCAGCACCGCACCGAACCAGCGGCCGAATGCCGCCACGGCGCCACCGCGCGCTACGACCGTTTATGAATTGGATATGCGTTTTCAGATAGTGCATGCATCGATGCATGTACTTCCTATCTACAATTCGGAATCATTATCACTACTTCACTAGATTCATCATCAAATCTATATACCTATACTAATTCTACACTCCCTGAAAATACCCACGTTAATCAGTAATTAAGAGCCGTTAATCTGATAGGACCAAGTTTTTACGGTCTAGATCTAATCTAACTATTTATCTATTGCTCTCGAGGGAAAAAAACATATGAGGCCCAACATGTTACAATTTTTAAATTGTCAAAAAGGAACATGTTACAACCTGTACGTTCAGAAAGAATGTTTTATTTCTTTCAAATTGTCAAAAAGGAACACGTTCCAATTTTTTGTTGCATTTTTTTACATGACCATATCCAACGTTTGATCCAAGTCGTTATGGGTTCCACAACAAACAACTCCCAATCACGAGATAATAGATAGCGGATTGATTGTGTTCAAAAAAGAAATAGTAACAGATTGATTCATATGGACGAACCTACCCTGTACATATAGATAACAGACTGTGTTGCATACAAGATATACTACCCTCAAATCGTCTCTTTTGTTCATCCTGTTCACGTGAAGATGATCGAGTCTTGGAGGCTAGGGTTGTCCTTGCTGCTCCCGGCCTCTCACGGCACCCTTCAGCAATGGCAGATATAGGAGGCTACACGAGAAAAGGCCGTGGTAGCCTGCCACAGATGGCTGTGATGGAGGAGGGCATCGTCATGGTGAGGGTTATACACACGTTGCATCTATCCATGGGTAGTTCAAGGTGGTCCAAGTGGTCGGGCATGCATCTGTCCATGGCCAGTTCAAGGTGTTCCAAAGGGGCCGGAGTCCATGCAGCTCTACGACTGCGTCCTCATTGACTGTTAATTGCGGCGCCCTCCACATCTTCACGATCGCCACCAGCGCGCTGTCAGTGGATTGGAGTAGTCCCCATGCAGGTCACAACTTCTCAAGCAATTAGGCGTCATTATAGGGAGCGCCTGGAGCTCAGCTAGCTAAGTTTGGTCTATAGTCTCAGTCACCTGATGTGGCATGGCTCGTAATCCCAATTTCAAACAGTGAAATAGCTGCTGGCTGTATACAATAAACTCCCACGTGCTCTGTGGAGTGATAAGAAAAAAAATGCTTCACACAAGAAGGAAAAACAAAAACGTCTCCTACTTTCTGTCCCTTTCTCACACACTCTATCTCGTCTATTACTAAAAGTTCTTCTTGTTATTGAAGAAAAAAATAATAAAAAATTATATAAAAAGGGAAAAGCAAAAAAAACATCCAAAAGATATTTAATCACATGCTTATTAACAAAACAGAAAAAACAAATCAGGAAAAAACAACTATCCCTCTAAAAATAAAAAACATAAAATTAGAATAAAATAAATTAAAAATGGGAATTTGAACTTGTTTTGAGGTAATATAATAGCATAGGGAAAAAATAATTTTGGAAAACATTAACTTCAAAAAAGTATTAGCAAAAACCATGGAACGCATGCGGTTGCAACAAACCCCATATAACGCACTTAATTACAGCAAAAACTCTTGTGGGCGAGCAATTGCGACAATCTCGTTGGGAGGCATGTAAGTGTGATGAACCCATAGAAGGCTTGTAATTGGTGGGAAAAAATTCCCCTAGAAAAATGTTTATAGTTATAGGAAACCTCTTTGGAAGTCTTCCAATTGGCGATCCTGTTGAAGGCATACAATTACACCAAACCTATGGAAGGCATGGAGTTGCAACAAAACCCGTGGATTGCATGCAGTTGTGACAACCCCTATTGAAGGCATGCAGTCGCGGTGACTCCGTCGTACGCATGCAATTACGGCAAAACCCTTGGAAGGCGTGCAATTACGGAAAACCCTTGGAAGGCATGCAATTGCAACAAAAGCCGTGGAACACATGCAGTTGCGACAACCCCCATCGAAGGCATGCAGTTACAGTCACTACGTCGTAGGCATGCAATTGCGGAAAAACCCTTGCAAGACGTGCAATTGCAGCAAACCATTGGAAGGCATGCAATTGCCATAAAACATGGAAGGCATGCATTTGCACCAACACACGTACAAAACCGATCGAAGACATGTAGTTGCGGTTACACAATTGAAGGCGTGCAGTTGCAGCGACCATGTTGAAGGCATGCAATTACACCAAACCCGTAGAAGGCATGCAGTTGCAACAAAACCCGTGGAACATATGCAGTTGCAACAGCCCCCCATCGAAGGCATGCAGTTGTTGTGACTCCGTCGTAGGCATGCAATTATAACAAAACCCTTGGAAGGTGTGCAATTGCGGCAAACCCTTGGAAGGCATGCAATTGCAAGAAAACATGGAAGGCATGCATTTGCACAAACACACGTACGAAACCGATCGAAGACATGTAGCTGCGGCAACACAATTGAAGGCGTGCAGTTGCGGCGACCCTGTTGAAGGCATGCAATTACACCAACCCCGTAGAAGGCATGTAGTTGCAACAAAATCCGTGGAACGCATGGTGTTGCGACAACCCCATCGAAAGCATGCAGTTGCGGTCACTCCGTCGTAGGCATGCAATTGCGGCAAAAAACCTTGAAGGCGCGCAATTGCGGCAAACCCTTGGAAGGCATGCAATTGCCACAAAACATGGAAGGCATGCATTTGCACCAACACACGTACAAAACCGATCGAAGACATGTAGTTGCGGTTACACAATTGAAGGCATGCAGTTGCAGCGGCCCTGATGTAGGCATGCAATTACACCAAACCCGTAGAAGGCATGCAGTTGCAACAAAACCCGTGGAACGCATGGAGTTGCGACAACCCCCATCGAAGGCATGCAGTTGCGGTGACTCCGTCATAGGCATGCAATTACGACAAAACCCTTGGAAGGCGTGCAATTGCGGCAAACCCTTGAAAGGTATGCAATTGCAACAAAACATGGAAGTCATGCATTTGCACCAACACACGTACGAAACCGATCGAAGACATGTAGTTGCGGCAACCCAATTGAAGGCGTGCAGTTGCGGCAACCCTGTTGAAGGCATGCAATTACACCAACCCCGTAGTAGGCATGCAGTTGCAACAAAACCCGTGGAACGCATGGTGTTGCGACAACCCATCGAAGGCATGCAGTTGCGGTCACTCCGTCGTAGGCATTGCAATTGCGGCAAAAAACCTTGGAAGGCGCGCAATTGCGGCAAACCCTTGGAAGGCATGCAATTGCCACAAAACATGGAAGTTATGCATTTGCACCAACACACGTACAAAACCGATCGAAGACATGTAGTTGCGGTTACACAATTGAAGGCGTGTAGTTGCGGCGACCCTGTTAAAGACATGCAATTACACCAAACCCGTAAAAGGCATGCAGTTGCAAAAAAATCCGTGGAACGCATGGTGTTGCGACAACCCCCATCAAAGGCATGCAGTTGCGGTGACTACGTTGTAGGCATGTAATTGCGGCAAAAACCCTTGAAAGCCGCGCAATTGTGGCAAACCCTTGGAAGGCATGCAATTGCCAGAAAACATGGAAGACATGCATTTGCACCAACACACGTACAAAACCGATCAAAGACATGTAGTTACGGTTACACAATTGAAGGCGTGCAGTTGCGGCGACCTTGTTGAAGGCATGCAATTACACGAAACCCGTAGAAGGCATGCAATTGCAACAAAACACGTGGAACACATGAAGTTGCGACAACCCCCATCGAAGGCATGCAGTTACGGTGACTCCGTTGTAGGCATGCAATTGCGGTAAAATCCTTGGAAGACACGCAATTGTGGCATACCCTTGGAAAGCATGCAACTACAACAAAACATGAAAGGCATGCATTTGCACCAACACACGTACAAAGCCGATCGAAGATATGGAAGGCATGCATTTGCACCAACACACGTATAAAACATGGAGACCCAGGACTTAAGAAAGGCACAATGCTCAAAAACCATTTTTACTAATCCCTCCGTTCCTAAAATATACTACCTTTTAGAGATTCCACTATGCATTATAAACTAATCGACAAAAAAATTAAAACTACAACATCAGGAACTATTTTGGAACAAAAACCTTTATGTGAACAACCAATGATGCAAACAAAAACCTTTATGTAAAAAAATTAAAGTACACAACTGAAATTTTGACCCTCCATCACAAAATGGAACCCACTACAACCAACATATTCCAGTCTCCCTCCAACATTGGCAACCAAAAAAAGCAATAGAGTGTTATGTTGTTATTTACAGAATAAAAAAAATAGAACACAAACATTCAGAGAAGTACATTCATCATTATCTAAACATCCTTAAACAACTAATTCCAGTCTCCCTCCAACAACTAATTCACTACATTCCATTATATAGACAGAGATTTCTAAAAGCAACACTATAAACTAAAAAAAAAATCCTCTCATTACTCACGCAGGGAGCTCTGAACAAAAACAAAACCTAGAAAATGAAAAACAAACTCAACAACTACACACACATACCGGACACACGGGAAAACCTAAAGAAAAAAATAGACAAAACGAAAGACGAGTCGGGCTGTACACAGGACACGCAAAAAACTAAACGGGCCGTAGGCAGATCAATAAACGGGCCGCACAAACTACTGGCTGGGCAAAAAAAGGACGAATCGCGATGCAAAACCGATCTGACGGCTCACAGCGTGACTATGACCACTGCAGAAACTTAGCTAGCTGAGTTTCAGCAAACCCTTTCTTCAGTTCCGTATGCCTGTGTTGGGCCCGCCCTGCTGCTCCCTGGTGAACTTGGCCTTCTATGGTGGATGTTTCTGTCTTTAGGTTCTACCTGCTCACAGTTATCCTCCGGAAGGTCATCAGTCAAGCATAGAAAGTCCCCACTGGATGATTTTATCTTGAAATTTTGGTTGCTTTTTTGATGATTTACATGTTCTTCGTTCAGGATAATGCAATGATCTATCCATGCATGCATAGTCCGATTAAGGTCCATGATGTAGCCTTTGTCAGGTCCGCCACTGACATCACGGTGAATCAAAATCAGCACCCACATCTACCTCTGTATCCTGCTAATCAATATAGCTGTGATCTCTTATTATTCTTCATGGCCTTTACTAATCTGTCTAATGCATGGGCTATGGTAATCTGAATAATTCATGGTACACATCAACATAGCGGTCTCTTCCTAATAGACAATGTTAATCACCTCTTCCCATCACAACTTCTATTTGTTTAATAACTAAATAAGTTCTTATTAAGAAATAGTAGATCATAGTGAGCTATCCTTTTAGTCAATGAAAATCTTATCTGATGGCAGTGGTTTCATGTGAGGACCGACTTAAGAGGCATAAATTTGCAGGTTCGGCAAGTACACTTGATGATCACATCCCTCTTACAGTGGCTAAGTTCATGATTTTGTTCTATAAAACTTCCTTCTCGAACAGATAATCAAGTATGTGTTAGTTGACATCTCAATTTCTCAAGCTCCTTTATTAATGATACTGCAAACATTTATTAATGGTTTTATGTGTTAGTTGAACAGGCAGGCTGAATTTTTCCTAAGATTTGGCCTGTTTGATTTGTTATCTTCGAGTTAATATGCATGTATGAGTAAAAGTTTCTAGAAATTGATACTGCAAACTATTAAAATATTTGCATTGTTAAGTCCACTGTATTGCTTGGTACGTGGAAAACATATTAAGTAAGCAGATTAAATAAATCACATTAGGCTGTGCCATTAACTGAACAAATTGTCCCATGTATTTGCTACTTGCCTCTTGTGTAGTTGCGTTATGATAATTTTCACGTGTCAAATATCTAATATATTGGATTAAAGCTGTTTTGTCCATTTTTTTCCCATGTACAGGTGCACCTATTACTATAGGTGAGTACCATACTTATCTTTTCTTTGCTCTATTTCGTGGTCCAATCTTCTCTGCGTCTTGCAACAGGATGGTCCATCATAAAATAAAATAAAATCTATCAGTTTTACTTGCATTACTCATCCCCATATTCATCTATCTGAGTGGTCGCATGCATGGACGAATTAGGCTTTTTTGGATGACGCTCAACTGCACAATAAATCTATGTTTCAACTCCAGGAATATATCGTAGTATTCTCTGCATATTATATGGTGACTTTCTTTTGACAGGAAAAAAAGTACCATGTGGTGTACTAACTAGCACCCTTAATATATAATGCTATATATTGTTTGTACTACTTGGCACCAAAATATTCATTTATACGGTTTAGCCCACGGTATTTCTTTTCTGAGAATTATATTATGAGGTTTGATTAGGGAGTACAACTTACCATGATTTTGTCCCATTTTGTTGCATTGGCCATCTTCTTTGGAGATTATCCACCATTTGATGACTTCATTAAGGTTCTGATTTATAACATTGATTGCGCTGATTAACTGCTTCTATGTGTCACAATAAATGGTGGTACATTGACATGAAGCTACCACATTAGATCACGGAAGGAGTAGTCATGGAGCTAATGCTGAAAATAATAGGAGTATTATAGTGTGGAGAGGCTGCTATTTGTATGCTATGTTGTCCATGGAAGAAAGGAATTACCTTTTAGGGTAAGCTTTTTCGTTTAGACATTGTTGATTAGGGAAATTAAGCTGAATATAGTATATTCAAGGGGAAAGGGAAAATAGATTGTTCCTCAAAAACTCCCAAACCATGTATCTACATACCAATAAGGAAAGTATACTCTATTTACAACTCTATAAACAAGTATCAATTCGTTGTTCTCTTATGTGTTTACTTGGAACATCCGACATATTCTAAAGATGTCATGTTTGCAATTATTTCGCAATGCTTTGACAAATGAGTAACTATTTCTTAGTCAACTTATCAATAGACAACATTAGTAGCCATTACAAGAAGAATTTCTCACAATTTTCATACTTATAAACACAAATAGTTAAATAGCAAAACAGAAATAATCTGAATTTATTTTAACCATGCTTTTAATGCAAACGCTTCAAAGCTTATAATTGTAGTATATGGACATTATTTATAAGTTACCTATTGAAGAGAATATTAATACCAGCCTGTGCAGTTGCACGGGTTCACGACTAGTATAGCTAGTTTGTTCTAGCAGGTGCAGCCTCGGAGATGATGCAGGAGGTGAGATGCGTGGCGCCGTGAGATGTGATGCACAACGAGAGGCTGCTCTTTATGCATGTCGGACGGTCGAGGTTGTTAGCTGCTGCTGCATGAGTGGCCGGATTGTGTGGTTCCTAGATTGATTCTAGGAAAAGATCAGGTCATTAGTTAGTAGTGTGAGTGCATACGTGCATGCAGTTCGTGGGCGAGTGAGTGACCAGGCTGTTTGGGCGTGAATGTACTTAAACACGTTCCCTGTTCCTTGAGCGAAAAGGGCAGGCTGTGTGATGCAGCGGCCATGAAAAAAAAAAACCAGCGTTCTTCTGTTCCTTGAGAGTTCTACGTGAGGTAGAAGAGACGAAGAAGAAAGGAGCTGGCCAGCTAGGTAGTATTGTTGGGTTGTATTGGTTCGCATGAACCTTTTATTTCAAGTCAAAACATTGATTTTAGGGGTTGGAAAAATTTAGGATTGAATCCATGGCTCACCTTCCCGGAAGGAAAAAAGAGGTTGCTCAACAGTATGTATCCAATCGGGTTACTTTACCCTAAAGAGGCCCGCCAGTAATATGTTTCCGGTAGAGCTAGATTTCACATTGTTCCTCTACACTCTCACTTGAAAGCTAGATTTCCCCCTTCCCTTACTGCATCATTTCATTCTCCGTCGTGTGTTTGTCCTCACGGGGAAAGAGATCAGAGTCACGTTGCTAGTTCACGTTCCTAGTCATGTTTAGAAATGCCACGAGTGGTAGTATGAATGTCATCAGCAATAACAATTGTTGGCATGAGATGTTTGGTGAAGCAATGATGACGTCCTGGCTACAGACAGCGTTGATCAGTGAGTGACCTCCTATAAATAGCTAGCTTATTACCCATGTAGATGGATCGCATGTAGGAGACATGTAGAGGATGGCAAAGCATGGGAGTTTAGCACCAATAAGGAGTAGGGGCGAATGGCATGGCCTGTCACACAACATGATCTAGCAGCGGAATGGGATGTATTGGAAAATCGAGTCAGAACCACACAATGAACCATAGTGCATGCGGTCGCGTTGGAACTAGCATCTACTGAACAAGCCACAAATCTTGCTACTTTCTTGCCAAGCAGATCGTGGCTTTATGTTGCTTAATTAGTCAGTATGTCATGTATGAGTCTTTGATACCATCATGTCCGTGTAGTCTTGAACGGTCTCCAGCAGATTTCGTAGAGTACCAGTGTAGACCGTTCCACTATGGTTCGTACACCCATTGTCCAGAAGGAACTTCAAGTTGATATTTATTCTAATAATATAAAGTTCTTTTCTAGAAAAAAAAAGATATTTTGAGATTATAAACGGATTGAAACATGTAGCTTCCCTTGCCAACAACACAAAATAGAATGGGCCAATTGGGTTTAGGAACACTTGGTCTCTGGTCCTGTTGTGGTTGGTACACAAGCTATATGTACCTATGTCGAGCACCACCATTAGCATGGGCCAGCCAGCTAGGTAGAGCCCAAGCAGAAGGTAGCTCATCCAAAACTCTATTTTTTAAGATTAATAAAAAGTCTCGACCCGTTCAATATTGTTCAATTTTAATGAAATTTGGGATTCCTAAAAAATCTCGAAGTTTGCAGAGGAGTAGGAGAACAGAGAGCGGAATGAAACTATCGCTCGCATGGAGGAAAGGGATCGCTGCCACGGGCAACCATATCGTCGTTGCCGCCACCGGCTTACTCAACATTTGAACAAGGTTCGCAATATTCCATTGCCCCCTCAGTTGAACCCTAGTTTCTCTTCCTCCCTTCCACCCATCAGTTCATCCTCTGTTTGGCGTACACTTTTATGTGATTGTCGGGCGATTCTCGAGACCCGAATAATGTTTTTAGGATTTGGTTCCCTCTCGCTCGGAGCAAATTTAGAACCCTGGAACTGGCTGACGGCTTGATTTTATTAAAATTAATCCGAGGCACGTCGTCGATTATTCGAGGAACAAACAATCACACAAGCACTACAACAGAAACCCCCCTATAGCAACGCATTTTTCCGTATCTAAAAGTCCATATATGTGTTGTTAGTGTCTTTACCAACGTTTTGCAACACTTATATTGTCGTTGGTAAAAGGAATCGTTGCAAGAATACAACACATAAAACAGAATTGTACAACACTACTATATGTTGGTGCTTAACGTACAGGAATCGAAATCCCATTGCTTGGCAATGAAGAATTTGCAATGCTTCAAGTGTTGGATCATATATAATTTGAATAATATTATTTTTTATACATATTTCAAGGGATTAAATTAATGCTTCACTTCAAGTGAAGAAATACAAGAGAATATACTCACGGTAGGAAGAAATCTTATATTAGATAAAACTGTCGTATTACAATAGTGGATATTACACGGGAAAATCATCCAAATGGGATGTATAATCTAAATGTTTTTAATGCGAAACTTAATCTAGAAGCATCCATCAACATCCCTATAACTTAATTAGAACATAACTGAGGAACATAACATCATCCCTACAACTTAACTAAAAGTGAAAGCGTCCGTCTTCATCATCACACAGGAACATCACCATCATCATCATTGTAGTGTACTTGCCAGTTGCCACACACTGGCCAGCCGAGCACCAACACATGATGTCGGCTCCACTTACGTGTCTGTGATATTGTGTTCGCATAGGTTAGATCGTGTGTCTACCTTTGTATTTTATGAGAGGCCTATGATACAAGTGTAGTAGGACATGACTCCATACCCTATAAACACAATACAACTCTGAGCCTAACTGTAACCTACCTTATACATACTATTTGACAAAATTCCAACAAACTTCACCTTGATCAATATTCTTCACAACCTTGAATTCATCCTTACATCAAATTTTCGTGTACATTGGACTTGATTTATCCCATGACTACGTGACTCCACCTATAGTTTGTAATCCCTTCTTTTCTTGACCACACACCTTTACCGTGGGTTCTAACAAGAGCCGCTAGTGCCAATCTCTTCGGTCTTTGGTCTTTCCCAGGAGGAAAGAAAACAGAAACCATAGCAGCGCCGGCCGATAACCTTCACTACGGCGGCGCATCCAGGAGACGCGACTGCACTAGCGGCAATCAGTTGGTTGGTGGCAGGCTGGCAAAGCCTCAGCGACCATCGATTGGAGGCGAGGTGATTGGGGGCGAGGCCGGGGAGTCGTTGGCGAAAACAGAGGGAGGACCGGCGCGGCGGAGATCCGGGACCGGCAGCAGCTCAGGTTCTCACTCCCGCTCAGGATCTGCCACTATGCTGCTGCTACTACTTGATTCTTTCCCTCCTTCCTTGTGGCTTCATCGTTGTCTCCGCTCTGTTGACTAGAACTTGCATAAGCTCCGGCCTCCATTGCTATAGCCAGTAGTAGTAATACTCACGCGTCACATAAAAGCTTGCTCCTTTTAGTTTTTTACTATTTACTAACAATCGTGACTATCACTCTGTGCTCGCATAGTTGTATTATGTTTGATATTATGTCATCCTGTTTTGAACATCTGTAAGTTCTAAACGAGGTCATGGATGTAATGTGGTATGCTATATAAGTTCGAGGAATTACTTTTTTATCAAATAGCATGCCAACCTACAAAAATTGACCCAAACATCCTTGATTTGTGTCATCCACAAAAAAAGAAAGAACAAACTTTTCATGAAGGTTTTTGAGTGAGGGCCACAAACTGTTATCGTATTTTTGAAGGAAATCTTCAGGTTTATACATGCTGGACCATACACTGCCTTTTTTTCCACAACTTCCGCGTGCCTCCTATGAAGATAATATCACATACTCTTCGGATAAAAAATCAACTTTGTAGCTACTAGCTAAGGGCGAGAAAGCTGTTGTTCTAACAGTTTAGTACTGCTTCTACCTAGTCGTGCACGCAATCCAATCGTACCAAAATGTCCCTTGATAATTAAGTTTCGTCAACAAAAATGTTGAAGTGTGACTAGTGGGGACAGGACCTTTAGTCCTGGCCCGTAAGGGGCTTTAGTCCCGGTTCACCAACCGGGAATAAAGGGGCGGGACTAAAGGCCTAACAACCTCTAGTCCCGGCCCTGTTCCAAGTCGGGACCAAAGGTGCTCCACGTGATCTCCTCAAAGGGAGTACCTTTAGTCCCGGTTCTACTTACGAACCGGGACTAAAGGATCCGTCTGTTTTTTTTTGTTTGATCCGAAAAGGTAGATTTTTTTTAATTTTTTCAAATTTTATTTTTGAATATTTTTTATGTTTTATTCCAATTTTCTAATCTTTAGATTATTTGACAATTTAATCTCTAATCACCCATCCTCACTGCTCTAGCGTGGATCACTCATTTCAAATCGTTTAACTTCCCGACCGATCACCCATCCTTTCACTGCTTCAGCGCGAGCACGCTTAACTTTCTGGTTCTATCGCCCCTAGTTGTCAAGTGTGCACTTATTGTTTTCCTGACAATAGTAAGCTATCAATCCTAAACAACTTGGGTCTTGATGTCATGTCACACGATTTAATGTTTTGAATTACAAACAATTAATAAAATAAACTTAATAAGTAACAATAATAGTGAATTTTAATGAAAACAACCTAATATTTTTAAATAAAATTATTTTTCTTTTTTTTTGGAAAAAACTTCTTTCTGAAATAACTTTTTTTCCATTTGGAATTTTGAGCATGTGAGAAAACTTCACCGGGCAAGCCCGGGTGAAATCTAGTACCAATTTTTTCTAGTTTTTTTTTGATATATTAATTTTTTTTGGACGTCGTATGCAAAAGTTATGGCCGTTTATTTTTTTTCCTTTTTTTGCAAAAACGGTCAAAATTCATATCTCAAAATTTCTATACCGACTAGACACTAATACCTAACAACATCTCAAAGGATTTTATTTTTTGAAGATTTCATCATTTTTGTTTATTTTTTGAAGATTCTATCATTTTTGTTTATTTTCTACAAAACTCAAAGTATCAAGTTTTCAGACGAAAACCCATCTGCTACAAAGGCATTTTTTTTAAATTAATTGAACTGTAGATTTTTTTTTGTGCATTAAATATGCACCATACTACAACATGTTAAAATCTACAGAAAGAACTAACTAAAAATAATAATAAAGAACAATTAAATGACTAAAAACAACTATATAAGTAAAACAATATTTCTTTAATTAAAATCCTAATTTAAATTATTCTAAAAATAAGCAAATAAATCTTACTGTGACAACAATCTAACACATGAGTGGGAGCAAAAATAATTAAATTAAAAACTATTTGTAAACTCAAGTTATTCAAAAACTGGGTTTGAAGCAAATTTAAACAAATTCAAATTTAAACCATTCAAATTTGAAAACTAATGGCAAAAACAGAAACTAGACAAAATTTTGAATCTAATGCAAAAAGAATCAATCAAAAACATCAAATATCCTAAAAGATATAAGCAATTTAAAACAAAAACTACAAACAAGAATTTAAAAACAGAAAATAAAATCTAAACACCTTTAGTCCCGGTTCGTGTCACGAACCGGGACTAAAGGTCTACCCTTTAGTCCTGGTTCAAGACACCAACCGGGACTAAATCCTCCAAACCCTTTAGTCCCGGTTCGAGACACGAACCGGGACTAAAGGTCCAAGACACGAACCGGGACTAAATCCTCCAAACCCTTTAGTCCCGGTTCGAGACACGAACCGGGACTAAAGGTCCCATTTGAACCGGGACTAATGCCCGACCGGCGCCTTTGCCGCTCGAACCGGGACTAATACTAACATTAGTCCCGGTTCGTAAAGGAACCGGGATTAATGTGTTTTTCGAGTTGGGACGAAAGCCCTTATTTCTACTAGTGTGTAGCGTGTTTATGTGCTTACCATCAGTATCTCAGGATACTTATATGCACGGTCATGTTTTTAATCAGCACCCATTCTTTTTTCCTTCTTCAATTACCATCTATGTCATTCTTCTAATGTTTGTCTTTGAATTCATAGCCTCTCGCAGATCAGAAGCTACGATCTGCAAAACTAAGAAAGGCTTGTTGTGTTTGTGCCTCCACCATATCTAGACATCAAGGTTGGGCAGACCTAACAGATGCCCTGCTTCATTCCATTATTGCTCTGGCAGGCTCCTTCTCTGACCTCCTTGCTT
This sequence comes from Hordeum vulgare subsp. vulgare, assembly GCF_904849725.1. Lineage (NCBI taxonomy): Eukaryota > Viridiplantae > Streptophyta > Magnoliopsida > Poales > Poaceae > Hordeum > Hordeum vulgare. Next base: position 10,785,555 of record NC_058524.1, on the reverse strand, counting down.
TCGCTTGCACCCGCCGCTCTTGGCGTGAGGCCTTCTTCTCTTTTCCATCAAAGTCTTCCTCCTCGGCGATCTTCCCACCTGTGCTCCTGCAACCTGATGTCCCGGGGCGCTCTCCATATCGCCGCCCCTTTGGTCATAAATGTCCATGTCAGGTCATTGATCGAGCCAGCCAACACTCACGCCTTTGTTGTCAAATTCCCCTAAATGACCTTTCTCGTTACTCCAAGAGTCCTCTGGGTAGCTTTTGCTTCCTAGGTGCTTCTTATGCCCATCTCATGAGAAAATTGCGACTATACCACTAGTGGAAACCTCAAGTGCCAAAATACCACTATAAAAAACCGAAGTTTCAAAATAGCACTGCTCTCTTAGTTTTTCAGGCCAGAATAACACTCCCGTTAGATGTCAAATCAATTATGTGAGTCAAACTGTTAGCATCTTGTCAGTTTTTTTGGTATTTCCAAAATGCCCCTGATCTCTAAACCTAAAGAGGGGGACTACCCCATATTCCCCATCTCTGCCGTATCCATTCATGGCGGCATGGCGGCACTGGCTCCGCTCGCCCCGCCGCCCTCCTCAAGCTTCACCGCCCAGCGCCGCCCTCTCGCTCGCCCCCGAAGAGGCCCCAGCGAGGCCGTCCTGCGGCCTCGACGCCAGCTGCTGGGGCAGCCTCTCCAGGGTACCGACGCTGCCCTCCCGCTCGCCCCCAACCAGGCCCTCGACGGTAGCTGCTGGGATGAATATCTGATGCTTTAAATCTGATAATTTTATTACAATTAAGGCTTGTAGTACTCTCTAACTGTTAGTATGAAAATATGATCCTTGTGGCATGTGATTCTAAATGATGATCCTCTTTTTGCATTTTCAGATTCAATGGGCGATTTCAAAGTAGAAATACATGTTCAATCTTACTTGATGATTTCAAAATTGCTGCTCCTAGCCCTCTTCTGTGAGTTCAGTTCATTTGATTGTGAGAACCATGATTTTTATGTGAAAACATTCGGAGTCCAAATTGCCTTCATCATGATCTTTACTTTGTTTTCTCTCAAAACAGCAATGCCATGTGAAGGGGGATATCATCAAGCTTTTGGATGTTGAGCGTCCCAAATTATCACTTGTAGCAGTTTAGTTAGATGTTATGTAATCGGAGTGAGTACTCCTATCCTATGGTACGAAGACTGTTTGCAACCATGTATGCGTGCATAGTAGGCAGAATGGTGTACACGAGGTGCTCAGTGCTCTTTTGGTATGCTATACTGTGTTGTAACTTATGTGAACCATTTTGTGTCTCTTCATTCTATGTTGAAGAGGTAAGGGCATGCAAGTCTTTTTCAGACGATGTTAGTATCAGTTATGAACTGGTGGTATTTTGACTAGAAAAAACTGAACTCCATGCTATTTTGGCAAGTTGGCTTTTACTAGTGGTATTTTGGCATGTTTGGTTTTGACTAGTGGTAGTTAGGCTATTCACTCCCTTCTCATCTTCTCCAGGAACAGATCGTGTATCATTGTTGATTCGTTCACAGGTGATAGTTTTTCACCACCACAGGTTCCGGGTGACGAATCCACTGAGCTCTACTATGGTGCCCTGACTGCTCCTCTAGCATCACCCAACCCACATCTCCTTGTCACCAATGGATCACACGGTTATTTTTGGCGTGCTCGTAGTCCATCTTGGTTGAGAGCCTCTCCTTGTGATAGAACAGTCAACCAGATCGTGACCTTTAAAGGCCGGGTCTTTGGCATGGACTCTGGTGGCATGCTCTTTGTTGTGCACTTGGCGCCTCGGATTCGCGTACAGATGATGGCAGTCAGATTGGGGGAAATCTCCATGCGTCATCTTTCCAACATATATCTGGTGGCATGTGGAGATATGCTTCTCTTGGTCGGGTGTTGGGGGTTGTTTCCGACAAGAGGGGATTCCTTCGAAGCCTTCCGCCTCGACCAGTCGACGGAACATGCAAAGTTGGTGAAGGTGGAGAAGTTGGAGAATTGGGCAATCTTCATCAGCACTGACAAGAGAAGCCAACCATTATCCTTCATGAACCCAGAAAGGTGGGGAGGGAGGAGAAACTGCGTGTACTACTATCGCCATGATTCTGAACATTGGGCTGCATTTGAGCTTGGAAAGCCTGCCTCAAGTCGAAACAGCTTTGTTTTCAAAAGCTCTAGCAATGTAGTGCAACCTATGTGGGTTGTCCCTAGCATGTTCGCCTAGTGTCCATGATGGTTGACGATGTTAATGCATTCCTTGTTCTAGGAATATAATTGGCTATTATTGCTGGTTGGAGCAACTTCCTGTGTGAGTGTGTGTAAGAATGTTCCGAACATCGATAGAAATAATTATGTAATTATATTGGCACTACTCTGCTGTTATAATCGTAGTATGATGGTTCACAAATCGTGGCAATGTTGTGAGGCTGCAATGACTTTTATCTTTGAGCCAGCTCTATGATTTGTAGCTTGTGCCCAGTTTTGTTTTATTTCGAGATAACTGAACTGCTTACTGGAATTTGTTAGTTTCGGTGGGCTAATTAAACATCACTGATTTTGGATGTTGATTTTGGGTGTTGTATCAGGTTTGATTTTTTGCTGTTTCAGTCACGTGCTTTCCCCTTGGACATTCCAATCCTCTTGAACAATTTTCTTCTTCAAATAATGATTTTTTTGTTACTGTAATTTCGTGATCCCTCCACCTTTTTCATCAGCTAGGCCTTGGGCAATAGAGTGTTTGCCGACAAAATGCTCTACTTCCAACTTGTGTTGAAAGGTGACATAAGGTTGTCTTGTTTAGGATATCATTACTGAAAGTATGTAGTAATGAAGTAAACCTAGAGTCTACTACCTACATCAAACATGCATGGGGTGTATTGTACCCTCAAGCCGAGACATATAATCCGGCAACACTTTAGGCCTTGGCAGCTGGATTTTACAGCCTTCTCTCATTTTATTTCCCCTCGGCACAACCATGATTTCAACAAAGTTCAGTGACAACCTCCAGATCTCGAACTCGGATACTAAGAAAATAAACACTTCACTTCAGTTTGACTAGTGTCCTCAACATCAAAATCCTGATTCCTTTGATCTTTTTTCCCATTCTAAAGATGGTGTCTGCAGAGAGTGCCACTGTTCATCAATTATTTTTTCACTATGACTTCTTACCACTTCTGTCTAGTTGTCTTGCGCCAAGAATTCTCCAGCAATGCACAGTGTGATCGCAGTGCTCGACTAGAATTGGATACAGCTTTGACATTGCTAGCTTTTACTGAAAACAAACAACATGAATCTATCATCTTGTTTATGGCCCGGGTTTAAGTCTTGTCATGTCCTATAAAAATGAGACAGGGCAAGCCTCCCCTTATTCTCATTCACTTTATATTCTGAGAACCGATGCAGTGCCGGTGATTTCTGATTTTCCCACGTCATTTTTGTCATGAGAAACACAGTGGACCTTATACCGATCAAAAGAATTTCAAAAAATACGAGCACCCACTACGCAGGGTTCCTTTGGTTGAAAGGAGTTTCATCGGTTTTTGTAGGGGTTTGAACCCTTATGATTTTTTTTACATAGATGTGGTTGATTTATAGGATTTAAATTCTACAAAACAATGAGATTCAACTTTAACGAAGATCTTCTACTATTTAAAACATAGATCTTGAAATAAGCCGTATGTTTTTCCGTGAAAAACCTAATTGACTAAAGCTTGTCGACATAGCTAGTCACTAAATTCAATAATGAAGTGGTTATATATATGTTGGGCACTCCATGACTGGTACTTCGACTGTCGGTGATTGCCTTTTTTTCATCTTCTCCTCCTCCTTTACCACTTATCAGAGGAGGAGGAGGCCAGAACGACCCTCTATGACAACAGTCGGTTCATCTCCCAAGTAGTTGTATATATGATATACATCCAATGTTATTTCGACCATTGGTGAAGGCTGTCCTTCACCTTCTCCGCCTACTTTACCAAGTGCTCAGAGGAGGAGTAGAGGAAGGATGACCCCTACGACAACAGTCTAGTATCTTCTCCTCTGAAAACAACAACTCTCATCTCAATATGTGAATTCAGAGTAAGAATTTCCTGCCTGAACAAAAAATGTAGTTAACAATATCAGCAGAATAATTAAGTATTACTTATAAAAACGTTAAATAACTACATGACTTAATTTTAAGAGCATTACATTAATATTTCGTCATTACTCTGCTTTAAAATAGACATCGTGCTAAAAATTTGACAAAACGAAAATAAATCAATGTTTCATAAAAAAAATAGCACTTATTACGAATCCTTGTAAAGACATTTCCTATAATCTAAGGTCTATGACCTACGAATACAAAATTACCTACAATCTACTGTCTATGATTTATGAATACGAATAAGAAAGGCCCTATAATATACGAATAAAGAACGCAGCTAAGAATAAAACAACACCATATTAAATCTTCGGCATGAACTTTGCTTTAAAATGGACATATGAAGTGCTAGAAATTTGGCGAAGTGGAAAAAAAATCAAAATTTCCCAAAAACGTTAGCCCTTATTATGAATCCCTGTAAAGAAAGTTCCTATAATATAAGATGTACGACCTATGAATACGAAAGTAACTATACTCTATGGTATATGATCTATGAATACGAATAAGAAATGTCCTATAACCTACGAAGCGGGAATGTAGCTAACAATATCAACAACACTATCTTAAAATTTGGACATGAATTCTGCTTTAAAATGCACATATGAACTGCTAGAAATTTGGTGAAACGGAAATAAATCAACGTTTCGCTAAAACATTAGGACTTATTATGAATCCTTGTAAAGAAAATCCCTATAATCTAAGGTCTATGACCTATGAATACGAAAGTACATATAATCTACAGTCTACGATCTAAGAATACAAATAAAAATGGTCCTATAATTTACTGACGAAGAATGTAGCTAACAATATCAATAACGCTACATTAAAATTACAGCATGAACTCTGGTTCAAAACATTAGACATAACCCTATCAACAAAAAAATGTAATAGAACACAATACGAATCACAAGCATGCAATCTATGAATACAAATCCTAGCCGTAAGCCCCTAACCCATGTACTCCTAACTCTAACCCCCGGTTTCGTATCAATGTGGGTGACGGCCATGACCATGGGTGTTGGTGGCGGCCGTGGCTGTGGGTGTTTGTGGCAGTGGGGACAACAAGATCGTACCGGATCCCATGGCGAAGTCGACGGCAACGGGACGAATGCGGTGAAGAGATCAAAGGGGCCGACGGGGGCGGCAAAGAGGACGGTGGGGCCGACATGGACGGCGAAGAGGACGGCAAGGCCGAGGTGACGGCGGCGCCGAGAGCGAGATCCATCAGGGAGAATTAGGGTGAGAGTGAGTACATGAAGTGAGGGGTCGGGGACGGGGGTACACATGGGTTGATAAAATGTGCTCGTGGTGCCACAGCTATGTTCTGTCAAAACTTGGCATCTGGCAATAATTACTAGTGATGGTTGCTAGCCAACACTCGCCACTGCTTGGTCACATACATGTGGCGGGCGCTAGGTAATGCCCGTTACTGTTGAGTTAGGCAACCAGGTCTCGCCCAGGGGACTATACCTATCGCGGGCAATGGGCTTTGCCAGCCGAAGACACGCTACTAGCTATGTAGATCACCACGTCCGTCATTAGTTGATGTTCACCTATAAGGGCTTTCTTAGTAGTTTTTTTTTCGAAAAGGAGGCATCGCCTCGGCCTCTGCATCGAGTGATGCATGCAGTCATTTTATTAAGTATGAAGCAGTCTGGAAGAAATACAAAGAAGTTCCAAAAGCGGAAGAAAATAAAATGAGAAGGAGTTACAAGGCGATCCTAACGTCAACACCGATGATATCAATCGGTGTAAATGACTATGGACCTATCCTATGAGCATGCCGTCATCCATATCGGTTGAAGATAACCTGAGCTACCATCTCCCATCGAACACATCCAGTAACCAAACGCTCCCTGGTTGTCACAGGAGTGAGTAAGGACCACATGTGGATCAAGGCGGTAGCCCTGAAGATGACCTGCAAAAAATTAATATAGTGTTGTCTGTTAAAAACTAGACCATTTCTGCAGTTCCATATAGCCCACAGAAGAGCGCAAGTTCCAACTCGAATTAGTTTGGCGTAAATTACATTAACCCCTTCCAACCACGTCCCAAATAACATGTAAATGCTAGTAGGCGGGGCAATGTTGAAAGTAATTTGGATTGAGCGCCATAAGAGTTTAGCCATAGGGCAGTCCAGAAAGAGGTGCTTAATCGTCTCATGCGTGTGACAGAAGCTACATCTTCTATTTCCTTTCCAGATTCTTTTGGCCAAGTTATCCTTAGTTAAAACAACTCCTTTGTGAACAAACCACATGAAGATTTTTATCTTAAGAGGAACTTTTACCTTCCATATATTCATTGACTTTGGAATAGGGGAAGAATCAATAATATGGTCATACATCGATTTCACTGAAAAAGTACCATTGGTGGTCAACCTCCAACGAATACTATCAAGACAATCAGACAGGGTAATATCCATTAGCCTTCTGACTAGATGTAGCCATCTAACCCATCTATTTCCGATCAAGGCTCTACGAAACTGAATGTTAAGAGGAGTTTCACGTAACACTACCGCAACGGATGTCTGTTTGCGCTGTGCAATATTATAGAGTTGCGGATACTGGAGAGCCAAGGGCTCTTCTCCTATCCAAGTATCCTCCCAGAATCTAGTTTTTTCACCATTACCTATGATGAATCTAGTCCTGTTAAAGAAAGCAGTCTTTGTCCTCATGAGACCCTTCCAAAAAGGTGAATCGCCCGGTCTCACAGTGACCTGAGCTAAGGTCTTTTGCTGTAGATACTTGTTCTTTAGAATTTGTATCCACATTCCTTGTGATTCGACAGACAGTCTGAATAGCCACTTGCTAAGCAGACACATGTTCTTAACCTCTAAATTTTCAATCCCCAAACCTCCCTGATCCTTGGGTCTACAAATAATATCCCATCTAGCCAGTCTATATTTAGTCTTTACCTCATTACTCTGCCAGAAAAACCGAGATCGATAAAAATCCAACCTTTTCCGCACCCCAACAGGCACTTCAAAAAAGGATAGAAGAAACATTGGCATACTTGTCAACACTGAGTTGACAAGAACCAATCGTCCTCCGTAGGATAATAGCTTACGGATAATAGCTTGCCCTTCCAGCAACTTAGTTTTTTTTCAAAACGATCCTTGATACATTTCCACTCCTTGATGGTCAACTTCCGGTGATGAATAGGGATCCCTAAGTATGTAAACGGTAACTTACCACCCTCACAACCAAAAAGTTGATTATAAGTGAGTTGTTCTGCTTGTGTATTCCCAAAGCAGAAGAGTTCACTTTTATGAAAGTTGATCTTCAACCCAGATAGCTGTTCAAATAAGCATAATATGAGTTTCATGTTTCTGGCTTTTCTGAGATTATGTTCCATGAAAAGGATCGTGTCGTCCGCGTATTGTAGGATAGAGACACCCCCATCAAATAGATGAGGTACTAGTCCCCCTACTAAGTCTTTGTCATTAGCCCTCCTGATCATTAGCGCCAACATATCCGCAACAATATTAAATAAAATAGGTGACATAGGATCTCCTTGTCTAAGTCCCTTAAGTGTCTGAAAGAAATGACCGACATCATCATTTGCTTTAATACCGACACTACCTTTTTTATAAAACAATCTACATGTTTTCGCAAAATGTCGCCAAACCCCTTCATACGCAGAGTTTGTTGCAGGAAAGACCATTTGACTTTGTCGTATGCCTTTTCGAAATCAACCTTAAATAAAACTCCATTAAGCTTCTTGGAGTGCAATTCATGAAGGGTCTCATGTAGTACGACAACCCCTTCAAGAATATTCCGACCAGGCATGAATGTCGTCGGCGAAGATGGCACCACCGAATGCGCCATCTTAGTTAGCCTATCAATTCCCACCTTTGTGAAAATTTTAAAGCTAACATTCAGCAGATAGATGGGACGAAATTGTTCAATTCTGGAAGCACCCTCTTTCTTCGGTAGTAACGTTATCGTAACAAAATTAAGATGAAAGAGTTGTAGGTGTCCAGAGAACAAATCATGGAACATAGACATAAGATCAACCTTAATAATATGCCAACATTTCTTATAGAACTTAACTGGGAACCCGTCCGGCCCAGTAGCTTTACCCTTTTTCATACCCTCAATCGCCTGTAACACCTCTTTTTCTCTAGGAATGGGGCGGATAGACTCTCATTGTCGGCTGTCCGACTTGAGGAATATCCGCAATCTGATGCTCGTGCATAGACACAAAGCTATGATCCGAAGCACCGAACAACCGTTTGTAATAGTTTCTGATATACAATTTAAGATTCTCATGACCTACTATTGTACCCTCGTCTTGCTCAAGCTGTAAGATTCTCTTTTTCCTATGCTTGCCATTTGCAATGAAATGGAAAAACTTTGTGTTGTTATCCCCATGGACAATTGCCCTAACCTTGGCTCTGACAGCCCATTTCATTTCCTCCTCTCGAAGGAGGACCCGAACTCTTTGTTCAGCCTCATTCTTTGACGACCTTTCATGTTCATCCAACATGCTGGTCTCTGCCTTACGATCCAGAGCATCTATGAGTTGGAGCAGTCGGTCTTGCTCATCCTTATAAATCCCCGAAACATTCTTAGCCCAACCTCTCAAGAATTGTCTAAGGTGTCGGATTTTATTTTGCCAGATGTCTACACTGGGTTGATTCTAGGGCATATTTCGAACAGCTCGGTGATGACCCTAGTTCTAGATACTGGGGCATTGTATGGCATCCCTCATTGTCGAGTTTGTAGCTGTAGAATGGTGGATTAAGTTTGTTTGATGTATGTTTTTATTAGACCTTTGTTGAATAATTTAATGAAGCTGATTACGTACATCTTTTGATCCAGAGGCCATGGATTTCGACCACATTTTCTAAATAAATAACAAAAAACACCGACAACAAAAAGTATGACAATAGGGTTGTTGAAGTTGGACACCCCTCCCCAACATAGAAAGCGCGACATCGCTTCTCCAATAGTCAACTATTGGAAAAGTAAATGCACAAAATTCGCCGACCTTTACCACTAGTCTTTGCCAGTTGAGCTCCCTTGATTCAAAGGAACTTTTTATGATTATAATCCTTAGAAAGATTACCTATGTTGGTTGTTTGATTCGTAGAAATAAATCATATAGTAATTTTTCCTAAGGATTTCTTTGTATTACTTTTCATAGGATTTCTTTCATCGACTTAGACCTCTTTGAAATATTCCTTTGTTTTTCCTGTGATGCAATAAAACAAACCAACATCACGTAGGATTGAGATGAGCATAACATTCTAATCCTAAGTTTTTTCTATTCCACATTTTCTAGAATTCTATGAATTAGAGAAGCCCTTGGAGTTAATTGCATATGTTGTAGTGAGGGTCGTACACATGCTTCACGAAACCCTAATTCATCATTGTATTTTTTGATAAAATAATCCATGGCTATATATGATAGGCTGAGTTCCGAATGGCTCCATGCTCATGGTTTTACCTAGCAACACTCCACTTAGGATTGCTTACATTTAGACTTTGCATGTGTGTTACAAATTCGACAACTACTATAGGGACACAAATTTAAATGATCACCTAGTTGGCATATGATGTTCGGTGAAGCAATGATGATGCATTGGCCACTACCACACAATGTCGGTCACTAGCTAACCTCCTATAAATTATTGGCCCATTGCCCATGTAGCTGGATCATATTTTAGTATCTTGGGGGTCTGGAGGACGAGGACAAACTGTGGGAGGAGAGCACCAATGTTGAGTAGGGTGAATGGCATGACAGAGAGCGTGATATAGCTGGAAAATGGAATGCATTGGAAATTCAAGTTGGAGGGTCACATATTACCATGGTCCATCAACCAATAATTACACTAGTGATCAATGATAAAGCCGTGGTTCTATACTTTTCGGGCAAACACAAGCCTATATTATCAAGTCAGTGAGATCCACGAAAATTACTTCCTATTGACAAGAACCTTCTGGACCATAACTTCGTCGTCCGTTATCTCTACGCGATCAGATCCTGCCCGGTATTTTCTCTGGCGATCAGATCCCGCCCGGTATTTGCGCTGGCTGTCCCCCTGTAGAGGCTCTCAACCGCTTGTATCCCGGCAAGTATTGCTAGCTTCTTTGACAGAATCTAGGCACTGGAACGCGTGTTCTCGCTATACACTTGATGAGTATTGCACCATTTTCAAATTACCCTCTTGCTGAAATGACCAATTGATTTGCTCCCCACCCCTCACGTGAGCAGATGGAATAATAATCCGCCATTTAAGATCAGGTCTTTTGATTGTGAAACAGAGAGTATAACATTAACAATCTTTTAAGTTTGCTAAACAACTATTAATATGATGTAGATGGATTTAGAATAATTTATTATTTTGTCGTTCATCCAGATATTTTCAAAAATTGCAATACTTCACAAATATTTTTACGGTCACAAATCATCTTGAACTCTAAACTGCCGCCTAAACTTTTTGTTGTCATACTTACATGTGTTCTTGATTTATGCATGTATTTCTACCCCTCGTAATGAAATTGCTAATAGGTTTGTTCAATTCTTCGGACTAATGATTCATCACATGCACCAATTACATGGCAGATCACGCATGAGACTAGGTCCTAGAACTAGCAAAGCTACAACCGCCACCGCCTACACTAAGAAACCACAGTCAAGCCTCTGGAGCCCCCACCGCATCTAGAGCAGCAGAGCAGAGGCAAACCGTAGACAACAATGAACGCGGACGGGAGAGTCTGAACCACATGGAGCGAAACTCGGCACCGTCGTCGAATCAAAGGGGTCAATGTTGGAGAGGAAAATCCAGTATCCCTTCGCTTGTGCGATGCCACTACACGAGGACGCTTTACACTGGCCAAAAACTGACGAAGGTACCAGACAAGAGCCGCCGAAGGATTGCGGACCAACTAACTCGCCTCCCACATCACCAGTGGCCTAGAGAGCAACGCGTCACCACCGCCAGTAACCACCAAACACCACAGCCACAACCCCCGCCTATCCCTAGGGCGGCGCCTCCAAGGAGGAACGCGTCGCTGGAATGCCGTCGCCGTCCGGCTCAAAAGGCCGAGGCTTTCACCTGGGAGCGCGGGGGGAATGAGGGGTGGCGCGATTGGAAGCTCGACGTGCCCTCAGGAGGGGACAGGCACAAGGGCGACGAGGTCATAGATAAAGAAGCCAACTTCTTCAGTTAGGAATCCTTCCCTCAAAAAAGAAGTGCTTAACGGTTTTGTTTTACACTGGTGGAAAAAGGGCCTTTGATCGCGGTTCGCAACTGCCATTAGTCGCGGTTGCGCAACCGCGACCAAATAGACGCGACTAAAGGCCCCCCTGTAGTCCCGGTTGCTTAAGAACCGCAACTAAAGGCCCGTCCACGTGGGCGTCAGGCGGCCGTCGGGGCGGAGGACCTTTAGTCGCGGTTCTTATGGACAACCGCGACTAAAGGCCGCCGCAGGTTTAGGGTTTTAGCCCCCCCCCCCCCCCAAACCTGTTTTCTATTTAATTTGTATTGTTTTATTTCTTTTGTGCTTTATTTTAATTTTGAAGGAGTTTCACATATTCTACGGTACTACATACATGCATATGAATGTACAATTTCAAACAAATTTGAAATTAGAACCAAAAAGAATTCAAGAGGAATATACAATATATATTCAATATCATCGGATGACCATATACAATTTTGAACAAGTTTCCATACATAATTTAATGCATATAAAGTTCTACGTCCTCGTAATGGTGTTCTCCTTTAGGATGGAGGACTTCCCTCCTGAACCATCCAGCTAGTTCCTCTTGAAGTGGTCGGAAGCGAGCTTCTGGACTAAGCATCACCCGGAGGTTATTCCTCTGAGCATTGGTATCACTCGGAACCCGCTCAGAGGTGTATCTCCGGATCATCTCACAGACATAGTATCCACATAGATTGGTCCCCGCTGGCTGAATATCCCCACCATTCTTAGCCTTTGACCTTTTGAATTCTAGCTCTTTTTTGAATTCACCGACCTTTGTATCTACGAACCGTCTCCAAACCCTACGAGGCAAAGAAAATTAAATGAACAAGAGAGTTATTAGTTACTTGATATTAGGAAATGAACGAAATAGGCCGATCGATATAGAGCGCAAATGAATGAAAATAATTACTTCTGCAGCATTCTTCTCATGCCGCCCCAAAGCTTTGGATCCATATTCAGAGAGTCGTGGACGAGACATTCTGAGGTGTCAACTTTAATTACTAGCAGAATCCAGTGGAACCTGCGGACACGATACATGCACAGTACGTCATGCATAACTCATCGATTAGCCGGCCACATACCATGCATGGAGTAAACAAAAGAGAATGTGCTCAAGACAGAAACACTCACCCAAAATGGTAAGGAAATAGAATATCACTTTTGAGTTCCTGCTTTGTAAGAAACTGCCACAGGTCTGCCTCCATGTCGGCGGGGTGATGCTCCAACACATATCCATTAACGATGTGTGGGTCAATGAACCCAACATCATGGATGTTCCTTACTCTGCATTCCTTAATCTTCATTCTGCATGTATAATAGCGGACACAACAATATAGTTACGACATATATATAGTGCAGGCAATATGAACGAGATGGGGTAGAAATAAATCACTTACAGAACGTAGCAACTGATGATAGATTTGTCGAGCTCGCGCAGATTGAAAAGCTGGAACAATTCACTCAGATGAATTTGTACATAGTAATGTTTGAAGTGATGCTCATATCTAACTTCCGCATAAATATATTCTTTGGCGTTTTTACTTTTTATGTAACCCTTGTACCATTTCAGCAGACCTTTCATTTGTGGAGGTAGATCCTCTTCCTGCGCAGGCTCGACGAGAGGCCCATTCTTCACATATGTAATTACTACCTCCTTCACTGGCGCCTCATCAAGGCCTAACAGTTCACGAAGAGTAATACCTAAGTTGGCCGCTTGTTCTCTGGCACTCGTTACAGTCAATCCATGTGCTGCCGCAGCTGCTATGATATCGGGGTCATCCGGACCGGCGGCTTTCACTATAAGCGGGGCAATCGATTGTTTACTTTGTTCCCCGAGCTGGGCAACTCGTTTCCCGCTTTTTTTACTTTCTAATTCCGTTTTCTCGGCCTCCTCCAAGGCTTTGTTCTCCTGGTTCTCCGCCCGCTCTTTCTTCTCCTTCAACATGAATGCCTGCCTACGAAGTTCACGTGCATAGTCGTCAGGCAGATTCTTCGCGGCTTGGGACGGTGTGCTCAAAAATGACTTAGCCCACTTCTTTTGCTCCACAGAAAATACTGGCTTGGGCTCGGGCTCTCTTTTCTTCTTGCAGTCCGCCTTCCATTTCTCATGATCAGCAGCCGCCCTCACGGCAGTTTCCTCGGCACTACGTTCCCAAGGCCTTGTGGGGAGAGGCTTCAGTGATGGCTCCGGTACCTTTGTGGTCTTAGGTACATAAGGGTCCGGGTTAATAATCCAGGACTGCTTCTGCTTCTTTGCCGGAGGTGGATTGGGGGGCGGCGTCTGATCACCCGCCGGACGAGGACTGGGGGGCGGCGTCTGATCACCCGCCGGACGTTGTGGACTGGGGGGTGTCGGCTGACGTGACGGAGGTGTAGGTGAACCGCCACCACCACCACCACCACCACCACCGCCACCGCCACCACCACCACCGTAGGGGGGTGGACTTGTTGTCCTTGGCGCCTCGCCTGGAAACTTGATAAACTTCTTTTGCCATAGAATGAAATGGCGCTTGACATCTCCAAGCCTTTTCTCCCCTTCAGGTGTAGCAATGTCAATCTCCAGGTCCTCAAACCCTTGGACTATGTCCTCCACCGTGACACGAGCATAGCCATCTTGAATGGGGTTGTTGTGGTGGAGTGCTCCAGGTAAACATGGTAAAGCACTGCCGATGGCTACCTTCATGGACATGTTCCCGATAGGATAATGCAGATGACATTGTTTCATCTCCTTTATATCGTCCACGGGGTAGCGAGGAGGCTCCGGTGCAGTAATTTCGACCACCAGAGGCTCCGGTGCAGTAATTTCGATCGTCGGTGCATCTGCACCAGCCGGTGGGCCCTCCGTGGAAGCCACGCTGCTTCTCCGCTGCTGGCTTCCGAGATCCGCTGGATGATCTTCATGCTGCACCCGAGCTGCATCTCTTTCGGCTACTAGTACACTCATGGTTTTCTTCATCACATCCATTTCCGATGCCAACCGCGCCACAACATCTGCTTCCCGATCCATCTTTCTCTTACGGCTTCTGTAACCGTACGGGTCATCGTTCTGGGGGAACCCTATTTTCCACGGAATGTGCCCCATGCCTCGTACACGTCCTCCGTGTTCAGGATTCCCGAGGGCTTTTGTCAGCGCGTCGTTCTCTCTGTTGAACTTGATCTTCCCCTCTTGAGCATCCCTCATTGCGTCAATAAGGGCTTGGGTGGGTTTAATTAATTTGCCCCGGTAAACACACTCCCCTGTCTCCGGGTTCAGCGTTCCCCCATGCCCGTACCACCAGCTTTTGACCCTTGGGTCCCATCCCTCCGTACCTGGACGGATTCCTCGCGCCCTCAGCTCGTTCTCCATCTTCTCCAACCTAGGCACCCAAATGCGATACCCTCCTGGCCCCATAATATGATTGTACTCCTTCTTAGCCGCATTTTCCTTATTTTTTTTCGATATTTGAATGAACTGCTCCGATTTCTTTTGCTTCACAAATTCTGGCCAATCATGTTTCAGTTTCTCATATTGTCCTTTGAAATCCGGAGTCTTTTTCTGCTTGACAAAGTCATGGGCTAGATTTTGCTTGAATTTCCGGAATGCGTCGGCCATCTTATGAAGAGCGAACTGTTTGACTAGCCTCCTCCTCTCCTTGTTTTCCTCAATCTTGTTACCCTCCTCATCGAATTTGTTGTATTCCGGAGGTAGAACGAAATGTTCCATAAGCTTCTTGAAGCAATCTTTTTTTGTTCTCTTATCGACAAAAGTGAAACCAGCAATTCGTGCCTTCTTTGGCTTATTCCACTCCTGGACGGTGATCGAGACGTTGTCTCTAACAACGGCTCCGCATTGGCTGACAAACTTGGTGGCGCTCTTGCGGGGCTCCAGCGGCCTGCCGGTTGCACTGTCGACAACCTCGATGGTGCATGTTTCTCCTTGTTTCATCGTCTTGGTTGCGCCACGCTTTGACGACGTACTCGATTGTTTCGACGATCCGGCCGAGGGCTAAAATAAGAAAGAGAGTCGCGCGCGTTAGTACACACATATTTATTCAAATCAGTTAGTTTGTATCACCAGAGGCTCAATGTATATATATACCTCGGCGCCGGAGGTGGTTGCTACTTCCATTTGAAGATCGTCGTTTATCGACGTTTGTTCGGCATCATCTTGCTGACGGCGCCCTTCATCTTCACCGTCAAGGTTCAGATAAGAAGAGATATCATCTTCTTGATCTTGTCCGGTCGGCACATATAGAATATCGCCGTTTATGATGCCGAACATATGTGCTTCACCGTCCGGATCATAGTTGTCCATAATCGGGTCAGCTCTATCGTCCGCCATTATGTCAGTCCTGAAAACATGTAGTAAAAACAAATTAATTAAGTGAAGAAGGGGGGCGGTGGCGGTGGCGGTGGCGAAAGGGCGGTGGCAAAAGGAGGGGGCGAGGAAGGGGTGGGAGAGGGTGTCGCGGTAGAGCGCGAGACGGGGCGGCAGACGACTACTTGGCCTCCCTTGTCCTATTTTTCTGGCTCCGCCACTGACCCTATCTCTAGGAATGTCTGCTTCCACTAACACACACGAGCATCAATGTTAAGTTTAGAACTTAAATTCTGATGGGTTAGGATATCACTGTATTCCTAACAAAGCTCCAAACTTGCAAGGTAAACATCTTATATTTGTGAACAGAGGGATTATTTCACTTGTTGCAAATATGGTATAAACTTAACCGAACACGAGAGCTCGTACACACGTTATATATAACAAAAAGATCTCAAGTATCCGGCCTTCATCGTCGTGAGACATATAACCATCACTATATATAAAAAAGACCCGGATTTCTATAGTACTTCCTCCGTTTCTAAATACAAGTCATTTTAAAGGTTTCATTAAAAAACTACATATGGATGTGCATAGACATACTTTAGAACGTAGATTCACTCATTTTGCTTCGTATATACTCATCTAATGAAATCTATAAAAAAAAAACTTATATTTAGGAACGGAGGGAGTAATACTAAGTGAATCAAGTATCCAACTTTTAAAGAAAAACTATTATTGACGGTGCAAGATTCATAGTGCAATTCTTCAATCCTTCTCGTGTTGCACTTGCACATAGGTTAACCGGGGCATAATTCTAACTTATATTGACAACGGATGATGGGCTCCCGGGGCATGCATGTGAATCGGACAAGAGACGGCCGGCGGCATTGAGGGCGGGCGAGGGAGGCCGGTGATAGCGGCCGGCGGCGTCGTACGTGGGCGAGACGGGGCGGCGTCGAGGGCGAGGGGCGACGGCGGGTGGCGTCGAGGGCTAGGCCAACCGCGACTAAAGGTATTTTTCAGAATACTTTTCTTTTTCAATATCTTAAAAATACAAATAATATATCAAAAAATTCAGAAAAATAAAACTAATTCAATTCAACATGTTAAAAACACAAAAATTATATCAAAAAATTCAGAAAAATAAAACTAATTCAATTCAAAATGTTAAAAATACAAATAATATATCAAAAAATTAAGAAAAATAAAACTAATTCAATTCAAAATGTTAAAAATACAAATAATATATCAAAAAATTCAGAAAAATAAAACTAATTCAATTCAAAATCTTAAAAATACAAATAATATATCAAAAAATTAAGAAAAATAAAACTAATAATAATATATCAAATAATATATCAATTCACATGATCCATTCAACAAAGTTTGGTACAATAAATTATTACACATCATTTCCTTTCGATCGTGCCTTTTCCACTTAGTCTCCCCTCGTGCCGCGATCGAGGAAGACCAATCGGCTTAAGGTCAGGAACAAAGTCAACACAAAACTCAATTACCTCCTCATTTCCATAGCCCTTGGCGATGCTTCCTTCTGGCCTAGCACGGTTACGAACATATTTCTTTAATACTCCCATGAACCTCTCGAAGGGGAACATATTGTGTAGAAATACAGGACCGAGAATGAAAATCTCTTCGAATAGGTGAACCAAGAGGTGCGTCATAATATTGAAGAAGGATGGCGGGAACACCAACTCGAAACTGACAAGACATTGGATCACATCGTTCTGTAACTGTGGTAGAACTTCTGGATTGATTACCTTCTGAGAGATTGCATTGAGGAATGCACATAGCTTCACAATGGCTACTCGAACATTTTCCGGCAGGAGCCCCCTCAAAGCAATCGAAAGCAATTGCGTCATAATCACGTGGCAGTCGTGAGACTTCAGGTTTTGGAACTTTTTCTCCGCCATGTTTATTATTCCCTTTATATTGGACGAGAATCCAGACGGGACCTTCATACTGCTCAGGCATTCAAAAAAGATGACCTTCTCTTCTTTGGTCAGAGCGTAGCTGGCACGACCTTGAAACCATTCCGGATGCCGGTCATCAGGGTCTTTCAAACGTTGCTGGTCCTGCCGTGCTTCCTTTGTATCATTTGTCTTCCCATACACGCCCAAGAAGCTTAGGAGGTTCACGCAAATATTCTTCGTAACGTGCATCACGTCGATTGCAGAGCGGACTTCTAGGACTTTCCAATATTCTAGCTCCCAGAATATAGATTTCTTCTTCCACATGGCTGCGTGCCCGTCAGCTCCCTTCGGAACTGATTGTCCGCCAGGACCCTTTCCAAAGATGACTTTCAAATCCTTGACCATATCAAATACCTCAGCACCAGTGCGTTCCGCAGGCTTCGGCCGGTGATCTGCCTTGCCGTTGTAATGCTTGCCTTTCTTTCTTACTGGATGAATTTTCGGAAGAAATCGATGATGCCCAAGGTACACGTTCTTCTTACAATTTGGCAAATGTACACTTTCAGTCTCATGTAAGCAGTGCGTGCATGCATTGTATCCCTTATTTGACAGTCCCGAAAGGTTACTAAGAGCAGGCCAATCGTTGATGGTTACGAAAAGCAACGCTCGTAGGTCAAATTCCTCTTCTTTGTGCTCATCCCACACACGGACACCAGGTCTGCCCCACAGCTGTAAAAGTTCATCAACTAATGGCCTTAGGTACACATCGATGTCGTTGCCGGGTTGCTTCGGACCTTGGATGAGCACTGGCATCATAATGAACTTCCGCTTCATGCACAACCAAGGAGGAAGGTTGTAGATGCATAGAGTCACGGGCCAGGTGCTATGGCTGGAGCTCTGCTCGCCAAAAGGATTCATGCCATCTGTACTTAGACCAAATCTTATGTTCCTTGCGTCAGCTGCAAAATCTTTGAACTCTCTGTCGATCTTTCTCCATTGCGTTCCATCTGCGGTGTGTCTCAACTCCCCGTCCGACTTACGGTCCTCTTTGTGCCATCGCAACAACTTGGCATGCTCTTTGTTCCTGAACAGACGTTTCAACCGTGGTATTATAGGAGCATACCACATCACCTTGGCGGGAACCCTCTTCCTGGGTTTCTCGCCCTCAACATCGTCACCAGGGTCATCGCCTCTGATCTTATAACGCAATGCAGTGCATACCGGGCATTCATTCAAATTCTCGTATTCACCGCGGTAGAGGATGCAGTCGTTGATGCATGCATGTATCTTCAGAACCTCTAAACCTAGAGGGCAGACAACCTTCTTTGCTTCGTACGTACTGGCGGGCAACTCGTTATTCTTTGGAAACATATTCTTCAACATTTTCAGCAAGTTTTCAAATGCCGAGTCAGCTACACCTGCCTGTGCCTTCCATTTCAGCAAATCCAGTGTGCAGCCCAGCTTTTTCAGACCATCATCGCATCCGGGGTACAACGACTTTCTGTGATCCTCTAACATGCGATCCAAATTCTCCCTCTCCTTTTCAGTTTCGCAGCGTCTCCGTGCATCAGCAATGGTCCGACCAAGATCATCAACGGTCTCATCACGTGCCTCTTCTTCACCTTCACCTTCCCCTTCACCTTCCCCTTCACCTTCAGCATCCTCCATGAAAGTATCACCGAAATGAGCAAGATAGCTTTCATCGATGAAATCATCCCCTTCTTCATCTTCTTCCATTATAACCCCTCTTTCTCCATGCTTGGTCCAACAATTATAGCTTGGCATGAAACCGTGCCGAAGCAGGTGCAGGTGAACTTCTCTTGAGGAAGAGTAACCCTTCTGATTCTTACAGTCAACACATGGACAGATAACAAAACCCTTCTGCTTGTTCGCATTAGCCACTACGAGGAAATCTTTCAAACCCGTAGTGAACTCGCGGGAGAGTCGGTTACCGTACATCCATTGCCGATTCATCTGCATTATTATAATATAAAATATATAATTAACCATCATGCATTTGTTAAACTAACTAGCTATAAACAATAGAAATTAAACAATGAACAACACACATGCATATTTTATCAATGACACACATGCATGAAAGGTTCAAGTTGCTAACCGCGATCGAGGAGGAAAAAATAAATGAGGAAAGTGTGGCTCCAACACTTCATATCATGTTTGTTTCACGCTCTTGGGGCATTTCATCAAACACCTTGTGTGCATAAGAGGAACCAAAAGCAAACCTACACCCCCTTGTGAAGCTTGTGAAGAGAAGTGGCACCCAATGGCTAAGTGAGTGTGCTGAACTGGTATATATAGGGGATGAGATTTAGTCGCGGTTGGCGTGGCCAACCGCGACTAAAGACCTTTAGTCGCGGTTGGCCTGGCCAACCGCGACTAAAGCCCCTCACGTGCACCAGCTGGCCACCGAGCGCCCTGGGCCCAGGACTTTGGTCGCGGTTCGTCTTCCGAACCGCGACTAAAGAATTCATTAGTCGCGGTTCCTACAGTTTCGCGACTTATGGGGCTGGACGGAAGCCTCTTTTTCTACCAGTGTTAATCATTCATGTTTGTTTATAGTTTCCTCCCCTCGAAATAGTATTAACACGTGAATATGATTTTTACACATTAAAGTTTAATAATAAGATGAACATGGATGTACACAAATTTCTACAGCTATACCATTCATGCTAGAATTAATTATCACAAAAGATGACATGTGATATATGGTGAAGCAATAATTATATATGTCCAGTCACACACAAGCGTTGGTCACTACTTGGCCTCCTACAAATAACGAGCTTATTCCCCATGTAGTGGGTAGAAGAACTAGAGGAGAATGGCAAAGTGTGAAAGAAGAGGAACAATGACGTACGAGTATATATGGTGAAAGACTTGAACAGCTACATTGCACGATCCATCAGGGACTGGGATGTATTGGAAATTCGACTCGAGGGCATGCAGAGAGGCACATTCCAGACATAATCAGTGACGCTAGCAAGCAGCGTACCAGTTGGGACTCTTATTACTTTCCCGGCAGACACACCAAATCAGTATGTTGTCAAGCCGGTGCGACTCACTCTTTGACGCATTCGTGCTGTAGATCTCAACCCTAGAGTGTCACGAAAAATAGCCCAGCAACATCTGATTTTCCAAGGATACTGTGCCCGTGTAATACCGAATGGTTTCCTATGATTCACACAAGCACCAAGTTTTCAACCGTGACCATAACACAACTGTAGTTCAAGTACAGAAATAACAAAGTAACTCACGGTCACACTGATCATAGTTCAATGAACCAGATGAATTGCTAGGTTAATATGAAAGTACAAATTATATTGTTTAAACATATATATTGATCGCATCACCTCCAAATTCGTAGGACGCTGACATAGAGAAGTCAATAACATTGTTTTACAGGACATATAGTGATATAGTACTAGAGTTCCTCGATCCGTTGTTGCATTATTGACTTGCAACTTGTAACTAGTCAACAGGAGTTTCTCTAGAATTTTTTTTAACCCCACGGGAGGTTGCCGTTCAATGTGTCGGTTTTCTTCCTGAAGGGCGATGGCTCCAGTGGTGGGATGTTCAGCGACTCTGGCAAGGCCGCCATGTCCTTCGCGCGGGCCGTGATCCCAGCCGATTATAAATTCTAACAAAAATGAGAAACACCGGACCTTTAGTTCATACATCAGAATATACAACGACAATTGTTAAATCCATTTTAAAGTTCCAGAAATTATCCACCAATGGCATCTTCTCTAAACTGCCTAGCACTACCATTGCCAACTTTGACAAAAAGAAAAGATTTGACCATTAATTTGATCAATCATGCTTCCACGACAGATGGGCTTTTCATAACCTGTCCCACCACCCCTCCGTGCAGCATTGGCGGAGATCTCATCTCACCTCACTGACTACACAACGCTGCGGCTCGACCTCATAACCTTGGTACACGATTCTTCTCTACTCGCTGCTCTCTACTCCCAATCTTCCTTCGACACAGTGATACACACATCCTCCCATTGTTTCTGCATCGGGCCAAACTTCACGAGGCAGACATCAGGTTGCGCTTCTCCATCTTGATCCAGAAGAAAGCGCACGGCGTACCAAAGTTTATCCTCCCCCTTTAGGGTGCAGACTGGGACCTTCCAACGGAGAACTATGTGCTTGATAACAACGGTAATAACACCGGTATGACTTATGCGTGGTGATACGAGTGATATGCGTATACGTCTACCACCGATAACTTCCGGCAGTAGAACATGCATGCATCTACAACCTGGACAGCAAAAAGAGGCTAATCCACAAAGAGCCACCACGGAAACAAGGCTAATCCTCCAACTCAGGCCTCTTCAACCCATCAAAATAATAGCCACGTCTCTTCATGGCCGACCCAGCATGGGCTTTTGTACCACTATTTGGCCTTTTTAGCCTTGTCCTGTCATTAAATTTTAAGCTTTTATAAGCCTTTATGGTTCTCAGTTTCTATTCCGTGCTTTAAGCAGCCGTTATATCACAATTCACTAACCGGCGCACACCCCTTCATACACTATGTATATAAATGGGCCGGCCCGTGTAGGTCTTTTTTTGTAACCACATTTTCCGGAACGTTTCCGATAATTGTATTGACGATTTTTCTTCTTGTTTCCTCCCCAACATGTGATTTTGCAATTTTCTGCTTTCCCTTTTCCTTTTTTTGGCTATAGTTTTATTTTTTTTATCAAATTTGTTAAATTTTCACTAATCCGTGAACTTTACTTAAATTCATGAACTTTTGTTTCCAAACTTCTTGAGTGTTTTTCATATTATGAACTTTTTCTCAAAGCCTTACGAGATTTTTCGAAATTACCATTGATTCTCTGATTGACTCCGTGAGTAGATTGTTGGCAAGCAAGATCTAACCATTCAAGCTTTGCTTATGTTTGAAATCGTTGCCTGAAGTCGTCCACCTACAAACTTGTTATGACTTAGACCGGTCAGAGAGGGAACCGATGAAAGAGTTTTGGTCTGCCATAATCTCTTGGAGGTTTCTACAATTATAAAGACGAGACAAAAGCTCCATAATGTTTCCCTCCAAACTATTTTGCACTAGCTCAAGCTTTTCCAAAGCTGCAATGTTCCCAAGTATTGGTGGTATACTGAGCCTGATGTGTCCTTTGACGGTACATCAACAAAAAAGAAACTCTTTATTTTCATGGTTCGAAGGCACAGAAGTGAGAATACTGTACTATTTTTTTGTAGTATATTAATTAGTTTGGGGCATTTTTTGTAGTTCATAGTTTATTTCTTTAGTGTGTTGACGGCAGGCCAGCCACGGCGAGGACGTCGTGGAAGAAATTCCTCGGGTCCGTCGTGTTCGGAGGGACTATTCCCCGAGTCGCCGGAGTTCACTGACCATGTTCCCTCGCGACGTCCGTTCCTTCTGCACGATCACAGCCGCATCACAAGAAGCTCTCGTCCAATACAGACATGCAGAGCTAGCACCGAGGTGGCCCTGATCGATTGCTAACCAGACGTCTATTATATCTAGTGTCCAATTGCATACAACGGGTCGCAAGAACCGGCGAACAGGTGTCATGCGCGACAACGTTCGGCATCGGCAACAGTGCATCCACTCTCACTTTCTTTTAGGTACAGAGAGTCTTTTTTCCGATTCACGTATTAGCTAGGGTGTTTCTCTTTCGCCGATCAATTGATCAGTGATCTATTTCATTGGTTTTCCGATATAAGGTCAGTTTGCCACCGCACCATTGTTCATCGTTCGTCATGTATAACACGATTCTACTTCATCGACTCCGATGGGATCAATTGCTACAGGATGCCTCAGGTCTTTCACACGCGCGTAAGGTCCGCTGATATGCCGGTCCACGCAGCCCTGAGCTCACCTGTGGTGCTGGCCGCGTTGGCAGGTTAGCTGCTCGAGCAGCTGCTGGCTGGCTGTCCGTGCATATTGGGATCTGTGTGGGTGATTAAGGTTGTGTGGATACTAGCCTAAGGTTAGAAAGAAGGTCTAAAACAAACAAATCATTTCTAGCAAAGCACATATTCCCATGCTGTGACAAGCACAAAGCACAACAATAATTCACGGCATCATTTTTTTTTAGAACGAAGGCTTAAGAAAGAGCCCGACTTTAAATTAACAAAGCCATCAATCGGTCAGGGATATGAAAACGCAAGCATTCAGAGAGAATCATCACATGGACGCACGTTTGTTGCACAAATATCCAAAAGCTATATTATTCAAACCGGAAATTGAAATTTACATCTGTTTTCATCGTGGGGACTCAGAGAGAATCCTCGCAATGAGTTCTCTGAAATCAGAACCCATTTTTACATGATTCAACCAACTTTTTCTAGTGCCAACTTTAGTGCTACATGGTGCAACTTTCATGATACGGAAAGAAGCTTTTATAAAACCAACGATTACCACTACATTTGGAATAAAACATGTTTGCATCTATACCTTTCGCTATCCATGTTCTCCCTCTCCTGACCAGACATGCCCGAGCTCCAGCGGTGTTAGGATCTGCACCACCAACCCATGTTTGCGCATCTTCGGCGCATGTGACCCCGTCCATCCGCCAACCCTCTTCGTCCATCCCCCATACCTCCTTGCAGGGTGGAACACCCGAAGTTGCACAACCACGGTGTAAGGGAAAACAATAAATCCATGGGATAGAGGGAGGTTGCATATTAATTCCTAGACAGTTGACCAGGGCAACATCTCAAGTTGGACATCTCACTGAAAATGGTAGTTGAGGTGGTGAAAACCGCACATCCACGAGTAGTGAAAAAGTTACACCTCGACTGCTAAGTAGTTGCCATTGCCATAGACGAAGTTGTACGTCGTCTAGTAGATAGTTGGTTGGGGTAACATTTAAAGTTACACATCACACTAGTACATGTAGCAGACCAAGTTGCACATCTTTTTTTAGGGCACATCGCCCAAAATTGCACTTCCAAGGGGTTGAGGAAAACTGCACATCGACGAGGTAGGAGAAACTGCACATCCATGGGGGTACGAGAGGAAGCTGCACATTGACTTCTAGATAGTGAGTCGGAGCATAATTCGAAATTGCACATCGACTAGTAGACAGTTAGCGGAGGCAGTAGGCGAAGTAGCACATCTCATTGGTAGGATAGTTGGGGTAGGGCACCAGCAATGCAAACTGAACATCCATGTGGTAATAGAAAGTTGCACATCGACTACTATATACTTGGTCGGACAAGCAGCCAAATTTGCACATCAACTACTAGGAAGTTGGCCAAGGCAGTAGACAAAGTAGAACATCTCACTGGACGGGTAGTCGGCGAAGGGGGTGCCATCGATGAAAATTGCACATACACGGATAGGAGAGATGTTGCATCGACTGTCAGAAAGTTGTTCGTTACCCGGATGAAGTTGCACATCTTACTCACATGGTAGTGAGGAGAGGTTTCCAGTAGTGAAAAGTGCATATCCACAAACAAGGGGAAGTTGCAAATTGACTTCTAAGTAAATGGCTGGAGCACTAGACGAAGTTGCATTACTAGTAAGATAATTTGCCGGGCGTGCTAGTAGCAAAAACTGCACATCTTCAGGTAGAGGAAAGTTGCACATCCACGTCAAATAGTTACACATCGACTGTTAGGTAGTTGTAACTTACAAGGACTAAATTGCACACATAAAAAATCACCGAAAAATGCCCATGCTAAGACTACGTGATGAGGATTCTAACGGTGAAAACATATGTTAATTCCTATGTTTGCTTCAAAAGTTATGACTTCAAAAAATTAAAATTAAAATTATATGCGTTCACAAGTAATAACAAGTGTAATTTTGCAATATTTATTCTTGTTCACATGGTACTTCTCTAATAAGGATTGCCAGCTGCTCTGAACGTCTAGCGAACTGATGACCACTTGTTAGACAGCTCTTTTACTTTTTGACATATTTGTAATCACGAGGGGTCTATAGATGATAACTAGAATTAGAGACATGGATTCTTGTGCAGGCGCTACCCGTAAATCCAATCCTTTTAAATGCCTAAAATGCCTCCACAATTGTTTAGCATTCAAAATGACCTAAGGCAAAAGCACACGATGTCTCTTTTTGTACGTTTCTTCCGTTGGCCGATGCATGGTGATGTCAATGGAGGTCTATCAGTTTGCATGATGTTGACAACAGATATAGACAGTTATGCACGAGCTTAAGGTTATCAAGTATCAGGAATAGTGCCATAGAACGTGTGCGCTTACGCAAACGGCAAATTGAAAGATCACAAGCCATGTCGGCCAGCCACAATGACATCTTATCTACCACTCGCAATGTCTGACATGTGCGTTGCCGGATTGACCTAGCCTATTTTGTTACTCTCGTATGATTTTCTTATATTTTGTGGCTCTGAATTATGTTTTGCATCATGTTTAGTTGTCGGCATCCCTAACATGGCTGAGAATACACGGTTGTGTTATAAGCATTTAGTCCTTAGACATGCACGCTGATGGTTAGTCTCAAAACGGGCTTTCACACAACTTTACATATAAAGCAACCATCATGTTCATAGGAAAAATTCAAATGGCGCATCAAAAATAAAAGGGTATGTTGGGGCAATAACATAAAAACACCCAAAAGAACCATAAATGATATAAAAACACCAAATGGCTGGAAGCTCAAGCGATATGTGGCGAAGGTCCATCAAGTTGCATATAGAGTGGGTGCTAGTACTGGAAAGATTAGAGAAATTTGAAGATAGAGCCATAGGCTCGCTTAACAAAGAACCGCTTAATCACCATCTTGTTACGCGTTGCTCACAGGGTCCAAACTAGTGCCACTAACACAAGCATAAGTAGGTTCTCCACCTGGTCTGTAGGAAGCCAGTCCGGTTTAAGGCGTCTCACAACCTTACAGAACAAGCTCCAAAACAATCTCACTGACATGCATGGGAAAACGATTGGTGTACAAATGGTTAATCTAACTATGTATCTACATCAAACAAATTTCAAATAGTCGACGGCGCGCGAAGGATTTACCGAAATTCGACTAAAAAGGCTCCAAATATGAACATGAATTCTAAATTTTACACTTCATGGAATTAGGAACCGATCACATGAATGAAACCACACCGTTAATGTGCATCGTTTCCATGTAGAATTACCTTGAAAAAAATCAATGTTGTTTAGATTAGAAGAGATAAAGTGAAGAAGAATAGAGAAGTGAGTAGAATATAAACACATGCAAACATTCATACGGCCAACACCGTCAAAGCCACAGGCTGGCGCGTTCCTTTAGTCAATCTAGAAGATGTTTTAATAGGATTATCATGCGGCTCAAACAGAAAATGCAGGCATCCAAACGGGATACACTCGGCGTCCTGGAGCTTACCATGGGCCTCATGCAGCCTAAAAAACATGTTGTTTTAAGTATAAATAAAAACATATCGTTAGTCAACCGAGTCGCCCTTAAGAACAAGCAACCCAGCTCATGATTCGCGTTACACCTTGGATTGATGGCCATGTGTTCTGGATCTCACTGTTTACCCTGAAAATAAAATGTGGCCCTGGCATGCTCAAAAGTCATGGTGGCGACGGAGCGAAGAGGAAGCCAAGCAAGCCAACAGGCTTTGGGATATGATTGGAGATTGGCTTCAAATCATGCACATTGACACCACTATTTAGGCTATGGAGAGGTCCACAAAATATTGATGGCTTAAAATGTCTGAAAGCAGCATTTCTAATAGAAGTGCAATGACATCTATCACCCCGCTGATGTGGAGAATCATTTGAAGTGGGAAGAATGCAAGGGTCTTTGACACAAATCCGTCCCCACGAGAATTCTTCAGGAGGAGATAAAAAAGAGAGGCAAGATTTTAGGTTATCGCCGGTTCAGAAAGTTTGAGTCAACTCTTGTCAGGAGAGTAGTGAGCTCTTGTATTCCTTACTGCCTCGTGTTGTAACCTCAACTTTCTTTTCCTCTTAATTAATGTATAAGGTAAAGCTTATGTTTTCATTTCCAAAAAGAGAAAAACACAGTCAAACTAGGTACGCGCAACTCCACCAGCACATGGCAGATTAGTAATAGCAGTGAGCTAGTGGTCAAAAGGGACACGCCAGGCATCATACCAACAAAAGATAATAAAAGTTGTTTATTTCCCTTTTTATTGAGGTTAACAAATGCAGGGAAGAAATACCAACATTCATGTTAAGGGGCAAGGCTTCTTTTTACACCAAAAAGTTCGAAGTGGGGTGCAGTGAAGTGAGGCAGAGGCGTCTTTGGAGGCGAGGTGGTGACAGTGGTGCCGGTGCACCATCGGCTCATACTAGAGGTGGAAGATTCTTGTGAACCCTATGCCTTGGTTGTAGTTTCTTTTGTCATTAGGTATGTGTTGTAAATTCTGGATTTTGTTTAGATAATATAGAGGTCTATGTTCTTTTCGCAAAGAGAGAAAAGGCATAATGTGTTGGATAATGAAGATCTAAACTGTGTTGATCCCTACTCCCCAGAAAAGAGCTTCTAGCGGGCTAGGGATTATTTTAGTGTAAAGACCATCGAGGTCGAGGAAGCTCCGAGAATGAAGATCTCCCACCAAGAGTATTTCAACAAGTGTACCTCCTCCGACGTGGGTGTGTAGCATAGTACCCATAGTTTAA
Organism: Hordeum vulgare subsp. vulgare; assembly: GCF_904849725.1. Lineage (NCBI taxonomy): Eukaryota > Viridiplantae > Streptophyta > Magnoliopsida > Poales > Poaceae > Hordeum > Hordeum vulgare. The sequence goes on along the minus strand of NC_058524.1, from coordinate 10,757,343 downwards.
ATACCTAGTTTAGGTTATTATGCAGCGAGATGTGTATTTAGTTACTTGTGTAATGGATGTTTAGTTTAATTATGTTAACAAGAAGTGCAATGATGTTTTAAGCAAGTTGTTGTTCGGACAGAGCAATGCTATTGTTCTGGCAGGCAGAGGAAGTCTCGTCGCACACGATCCAGATGATGAAACTCTGTGCGATGAATCTTCCTATGACACATGGTTCTTTCAATTCCGTTGTGAGCCCAATATATCACACAATTCAGGCCACACAATCGGATGTGTTGCCACAAGTTACCGCACACGAATTCCCAACAGGAAATCGTGTGCGGAATTTCATACATGGTGAAGATATTATGAAATGTGTGTGATATGCTCCCCATCATTACACACAATTCTTTTTATTTCAATCGCTTATGACCCAATGCACACAATTCAATCATGATAATTGTGCGTGCTACCATAAATTATCACACACATCGGTTGAATTGTGTGTCCTCTATCACATACAAACATCTTTTGAAAATCATGATCGATTGACGTGCCATCGCACATATATTATTTTCTGGCACACATGTTTTATTTTTGAAATGTGTGCAATGCCTGCATCGCACCCAGTTTCGTGTTAGGACGTGCGGTAGATGTGTCTTAATAGCATAGGTAAGATCGCATGCTCTTTTCCCTAAGAAAACACTGCAACCTTTTTTAGAAACACCTATTATAAACGTATACACAAGGACGTCCCTCCATATATTCTCACACGGCACCACACACACTTGGAAGCCCACACGGTCTAGATTGACATAGTCACCAGACGCGTCAAGTGCTGGTACTACGTACACACGTTGCACTTTTTTGCCTAAGGTACTACGTACACACGTTGCACTTTTTTGCCTAAGGTACTACGTACACACGTATAAGGTCACCACACACACTTGGAAGCCCACATGGTTTTTTCCCTAAGGTACTACGTACACACGTTGCACTTTTTTGCCAACATTGGTCCCATGGGGAAAAAATGCTCCTATTCGCCCTCCCTACAAGTGTTTTGGAAAGAATATTTTCATCCACAACTAATTTTAGGATAAATTGTAGTTTTCTTGCAAAAAGACAGACTAATCAAGAAGTACATGATAGCAACACAAAAGCCGTTTGTCACTACGCCCATTGCAGTGAAGCATCAATAATTAGCCCTGGGGTTTTCTGTTTTTGAGAAAAAGATCAGATATATTGTAAAAGTTCACCAAAAGTACAAAGCATTTCAAATATAATAAAAATTACGTCGAGATTCCGAGACCACCGAACGACCACTACTGCCGCAAGAACGAACCGCTTGACCTTGTCGAATGCAAGTAAAAATTATATCCCTGTTCCCCTATCGGAGCCAGCTTGACCTTGTCGATGATAGCCGAAAAGTCTATGTGTGCATGCCCTTATGTACCAGCGCCCTGGAGTTGCACTCATCCTCGTTGAACCTTGCAATATCTGAAGCATCTTACAGCAAATCTTGCTGCGTGACGAAAACCTTAACCTCACCACTCCAAGGAGACGGCAGAAATCATAACCGTAAGACTTTCCAACACTTTTGTCATCAATGCAAATGATATGCACATATAGATGATGTTTTCCTGAAAATTTTGATATTTTATTTGCATTTTCACGAGTTAGTATGAATTTGTTATGAAGTTTAAAAATGATGGGCAAGCATTCAAAGGGCAAAAGAATAAGACGAGCAAAGTGTTTTGACCAGGAACACGTGTTTTCGAAAAACAGGAATAATACAACCGAGTGTGACCCAACTAGGGGCATAAAACCAATTATCCCCCTTGTATTGATATGGTTGTGTTTTCTTATTGGTATGGTCTTACGTGGTGCACGCGGTATGACCCTCGTGGTGAAGATATATATGTGTTAGCTGGGTGTTGTCCACTGTCGGTGTCTACCAATGGTTTTCACATGAGATCTATAGAGACACCATGATCACCTCACTAGTGGAAAACGGGCCTTTGGTTGGGACCCTTTAGTCCCGGCCTGCCTCTGGGCCGGGACTAAAGACCCGACCACGTCGCCCCAATTCTCAATGCCTCCCTCGAGGCTTTAGTCCCGGCCCGTAAGGAGCCTTTAGTCCCGGTTCGTGTCCCAAACCGGGACTAAAGGGCTACGCGGTGGGCAGCCCGCATGTGCGCCACCTTTAGTCCCGGTTTGTGTCTGAAACCGGGACTAAAGTCCTCTGCCTATATATAGCATAGCCCCCCTCTCCCCTCTTCCTTGCATTTTTCTTGGATGGAGGATTGTGGGTGTGTGCTAGCTCTCCACTTTTTTTTATGCACTAGAGGTGTTTGTTGAAATGTGTGTTAGAGCGATGCCGCTTCAGTTCACCGAACACAACTATGATATGAGATGCCTGAGCCACGCTTAAACCTCTTCCTCTTTATTTCTACTTATTCTAAAAGGTTAGCAACTATATTTCCTCGTTTAGACCGTGCGGTACTAATTTTTAGGATCGTGATTGTATTTGATATACTGTCGTATAACACAGATGATCCATCCATGGATGTACGGTGATCGAGGCACAGCCGCTTACAGAGAAGGCGTACATTCTTTTCGAGATGCAGCCGATGCGAACAAGCATGGTGGTGGATTTATGTTTTGTCCATGTGTTGAATGTCGGAATGAGAAGGATTACACTTCCTCAAGAGTCATTCAGAGCCACCTGCTTCGGTCCGGTTTTATGTCGGGCTATAATGTTTGGACCAAGCACGGAGAAAGAGGGGTTATGATGGAAGACGACGATGAAGAAGAAGAGAACGATGATGACAACTACCGATCTATGTTCCCTGAGTATGCTGATACCGCAATGAAAGACAATGAAGAAGAAGATCAGGATGAAGAACGGGAACCAGATGAGCCCGCTGATGATCTTGGCCGGGTCATTTCTGATGCACGGCGAGGTTGCGACACAGAAAAGGAGAGGTTGCAGTTCGAGCAGAGGTTACAGGACCACAATAAATTGTTGTACCCAACTTGTGAAGATGGCCAGAAGAAGCTGGGTAGCACACTAGAATTGCTGAAGTGGAAGGCAGAGACCGGTGTGACTGACTCGTCATTCAAAAAGTTACTGGTACTGATGAAGAAGATGCTTTCAAGAAAGAACGAATTGCCCGCCAGCACGTACGAAGCAAAGAAGTTTGTCTGCCCTCTAGGATTAGACGTGCAGAAGATACATGCATGCCCTAATGACTGCATCGTCTACCGCAGTGAGAAGTACGAGAATATGGATAAATGCCCGGTATGCACTGCATTGCGGTATAAGATCAGAAAAGATGACCCTGGTGATATTGAGAGCGAGCCACCCAGGAAGAGGGTTCCTGCCAAGGTGATGTGGTATGCTCCTATAATACCACGGTTGAAACGTCTGTTCAGAAATAAAGATCATGCGAAGTTGTTGCGATGGCACATGGAAGATCGTATGAAAGACGATAAGTTGAGGCACACCACTGATGGTCGGCAGTGGAGAAAAATCAAGAGAGAGTTCCCGAGATTTGCAGCTGACGCAACGAACTTATGGTTAGGTCTGAGTACACATGGCATGAATCCGTTTGGGGAGCAGAGTTGCAGTCACAGCACATGGCTCGTTACTCTATGTATCTACAACCTTCCTCCTTGGTTGTGCATGAAGCGGAAGTTCATTATCATGCCAGTTCTTATCCAAGGTCCAAAGCAACCCGGCAACGATATTGATGTGTACCTAAGGCCATTAGTTTATGAACTTTTACAGCTGTGGGCCGAACCAGGTGTACGTGTGTGGGACGAGCACAAACAAGAGGAATTTGACCTTCGAGCGTTGCTTTTCGTAACCATCAATGATTGTCCTGCTCTTAGTAACATTTCAGGACGGTCAAACAAGGGATACAATGCATGCACGCACTGTTTGGATCAGACATAAAGTATATATTTGGACAAATGTAGGAAGAATGTGTACCCGTACAATCGTCATTTTCTTCCGCCCAAGCATCCCTTAAAGAAAAAAGGCAAGCATTTCAATGGCAAGGCAGAACCTCGGGGGAAGCCTGTCATCCGTACTGGTGCTGAAGTATTTGATATGGTCAAAGATTTAAAAGTAATCTTTGGAAAGCGTCCTGGCAGCCAACCTGTTCCTAACGGCCGTGATAATCGCGTACCCATGTGGAAGAAGAAATCTATATTTTGGGAGATACCCTACTGGGAAGTCCATGAGGTCCGCTCGGCAATCGACGTGATGCACCTGACGAAGAATCTCTGCGTGAATATTCTAGGCTTCCTGGGCTTGTATGGGAAGTCAAAAGATACACCGGAAGCACGGGAGGACCAGGAACGTCATAAAGGAAGAGATGGCATGCATCCAGGACAGTTTCAAGGGCGTGCCAGCTACGCTCTTACTAAGGAAGAGAAGGAAATCTTCTTTGAAGTCCTTTTCAGTATCAAGGTCCCGACTGGCTTCTCGTCGAATATAAAGGGAATCGTAAATATGAAAGACAAAAAAATCCAAAACCTAAAGTCTCATGACTGCCACGTGCTTATGACGCAATTGCTTCCGGTTGCATTGAAGGGAATTCTACCGGAAAATGTTCGCATGGCAATTGTGAAGGTATGTGCATTCCTCAATGCAATTTCTCAGAAGGTAATCGATCGAGAAAGTCTATCAGGGTTACATATTGATGTGGTCCAATGTCTGGTCAGCTTTGAGTTGTTGTTCCCGCCATCCTTCTTAAATATAATGACACACCTCCTAGTTCACCTAGTCGAAGAGATTAGAATTCTCGGTCCTGTGTTTCTACACAATATGTTCCCCTTCGAGAGGTTCATGGGAGTCTTAAATAAATATGTTTGTAACCGTGCTAGGCCAGAAGGAAGCATCTCCAAGGGCTATGGAACAGAGGAGGTCATTGAGTTTTGTGTGGACTTTCTTCCTGACCTTAAGCCGATTGGTGTTCCTGAATCTCGGTATGAGGGTAGGCTGACAGGAAAAGGCACACTAGGAAGGAAAGCAAAAGTATGTATGGACGGGCATTCTGTCTCTCAAGCACACTACAAAGTTCTACACAATTCCACCGTCGTGGCTCCGTACATCGTGAGACACAAGAATATTCTACGCTCCGAAAACCCGGGGAAGGCTGACTCTTGGATTAAAGGGGAACACGAGAAGACTTTCGGCAGTTGGTTGCAGACACATCTCATGAATGACGACATCGTTGGAGATCGGCTGTACTGTTTGGCCAGGCCACCATCTTCGACTATATGTACTTTCCAAGGGTATGAGATAAATGGGAATACAGTTTACACGGTTGCCCAAGATAAAAAGAGCACCAACCAAAATAGTGCTGTCCGCTTTGATGCAACAGACGAGAATGGGCACTGTTTGGAAACATATTACGGATACATAGAAGAGATATGGGAACTTGACTATGGACCTACTTTTAAGATCCCTTTGTTTCGGTGCAAATGGGTGAAGCTGACAGGAGGCGGGGTAGTTGTAGACCAAAAGTACGACATGACAACAGTGGATCTCAACAATCTTGCGTACATGGACGAACCGTTTGTCCTAGCCAATGATGTCGCTCAGGTTTTCTATGTGAAGTACACGTCTACAAAAACGAGAACAAGAAATCAGCAAAAGAAGATATCGTCCGATGAGCCAAAACGCCACATAGTTCTTTCAGGGAAAAGAAACATCGTGGGAGTAGATGACAAGACACACATGTCAGAAGATTATAATAAGCTTCATGAAATTCCGCCCTTCAAAGTGAAAACTGACCCAAGCATCCTACTGAATGATGAAGATTCTCCACGGCTACGACACAGAAGAAAACAGAAATAATAGATAGGAATATTGGTGCAATAATGTAATAATGTATTAAACCTTTTATGTAATGCATGTATGGAATGTACTAAATTTCAAAAACTTTTCATTTCATAGTTTTCTCAAATTCTCAAGTACGCACAAAGTATTTTAATAAACCTTTGTAAGAGATGAGTTCTCGTTCGAAACCCTCATACTTTGAGAGAGATTGTCCGTTTTGTACACGAAGTGCATCCAGTTTTTGTCGTAGCCCTCTCAACTTTTTAACACATGCTATGTGGATGAAATGATGATAGCATGCCAACTTTCAACATTTTCATAGTTCATTTGTAGTGCTTTTCAATTTCAGGGTCAACTAGCTCAAAAAAAATAAGTAAATGCACGAAGAATACCAAATGAAGTCGGAAATTGTTGTAATTTTGTGATGTGCCTTTGAATGGTGCATTTTGAACACACAAAAAGTATGCAGTTCAAATAAGTTCAAAAAAATAATATCCCTTTGTAAGAGATGAGTTCTCGTTCGAAACCCTGATACTTCGAGAGAGATTGTCCGTTTTGTACACGAAGTGCATCCAGTTTTTGTCGTAGCCCACTCAACTTTTTAACACATGCTATGTGGGTGAAATGATGATTGTATGCCAACTTTCAACATTTTCACAGTTCATTTGTAGTGCTTTTCAATTTCAGGGTCAACTAGCTCAAAAAAAATATAAATGCACGAAGAATACCAAATGAAGTCAGAAATTGTTGAAATTTTATGCTCTGCCTTTGAATGGTGCATTTTGAACACACAAAAAGTATGGAGTTCAAATAAGTTCAAAAAAATGAAATCCCTTTGTAAGACATGAGTTCTCGTTCGAAACCCTGATACTTCGAGTGAGATTATCCGTTTTGTACACGAAGTGCATCCAGTTTTTGTCGTAGCCCTCTCAACTTTTTAACACATGCTATGTGGGTGAAATGATGATTGCATGCCAACTTTCAACATTTTCACAGTTCATTTGTAGTGCTTTTCAATTTCAGGGTCAACTAGCTCAAAAAAAAGTAAATGCACGAAGAATACCAAATGAAGTCAGAAATTGTTTAAATTTTGTGATGTGCCTTTGAATGGTGCATTTTGAACACACAAAAAGTATGGAGTTCAAATAAGTTCAAAAAAATGAAATCCCTTTGTAAGAGATGAGTTCTCGTTGAAACCCTAATACTTCGAGTGAGATTATCCGTTTTGTACACGAAGTGCATCTAGTTTTTGTCGTAGCCCTCTCAACTTTTTAACACATGCTATGTGGGTGAAATGATGATAGCATGACAACTTTCAACATTTTCAGAGTTCATTTGTAGTGCTTTTCAATTTCAGGGTCAACTAGCTCAAAAAAAATTAAGTAAATGCACGAAGAATACCAAATGAAGTCAGAAATTGTTGAAATTTTGTGATGTGCCTTTGAATGGTGCATTTTGAACACACAAAAATTATGGAGTTCAAAATCAGTTCAAAAAAATGAAATCCCTTTGTAAGAGATGAGTTCTCGTTCGAAACCCTGATACTTCAAGAGAGATTGTCCGTTTTGTACACGAAGTGCATCCAGTTTTTGTCGTAGCCCTCTCAACTTTTTAACACATGCTATGTGGGTGAAATTATGATAGCATGCCAACTTTCAACATTTTCAGAGTTCATTTGTAGTGCTTTTCAATTTCAGGGTCAACTAGCTCAAAAAAAAGTAAATGCACAAAGAATACCAAATGAAGTCAGAAATTGTTGAAATTTTGTGATGTGCCTTTGAATGGTGAATTTTGAACACACAAAAAGTATGGAGTTCAAATAAGTTAAAAAATGAAATCCCTTTGTAAGAGATGAGTTCTCGTTCGAAACCCTGATACTTCGAGAGAGATTGTTCGTTTTGTACACGAAGTGCATCCAGTTTTTGTCGTAGCCCTCTCAACTTTTTAACACATGATATGTGGGTGAAATGATGATAGCATGCCAACTTTCAACATTTTCAGAGTTCATTTGTAGTGCTTTTCAATTTCAGGGTCAACTAGCTCAAAAAAAAAAGTAAATGCACGAAGAATACCAAATTAAGTCAGAAATTGTTGAAATTTTGTGATGTGCATTTGAATGTTGCATTTTGAACACACAAAAAGTATGGAGTTCAAATAAGTTCAACAAAATGAAATCCCTTTGTAAGAGATGAGTTCTCGTTCGAAACCCTGATACTTCGAGAGAGATTCTCCGTTTTGTACACGAAGAGCATCCAGTTTTTGTCATAGCTCTCTCAACTTTTTAACACATGCTATGTGGGTGAAATGATAATAGCATGCCAACTTTCAACATTTTCAGAGTTCATTTGTAGTGCTTTTCAATTTCAGGGTCAACTAGCTCAAAAAAAAAAGTAAATGCACGAAGAATACCAAATGAAGTCAGAAATTGTTGAAATTTTGGGATGTGCCTTTGAATGGTGCATTTTGAACACACAAAAATTATGGAGTTCAAATAAGTTCAAAAAAATGAAATCCCTTTGTAAGAGATGAGTTCTCGTTCGAAACCGTGATACTTCGAGTGAGATCATCCGTTTTGTACAGGAAGTGCATCCAGTTTTTGTCGTAGCCCTCTCAACTTTTTAACACATGCTATGTGGGTGAAATGATGATAGCATGCCAACTTTCAACATTTTCAGAGTTCATTTGTAGTGCTTTTCAATTTCAGGGTCAACTAGCTCAAAAAAAATTAAGTAAATGCACGAAGAATACCAAATGAAGTCAGAAATTGTTGAAATTTTGTGATGTGCCTTTGAATGGTGCATTTTGAACACACAAAAATTATGGAGTTCAAATCAGTTCAAAAAAATGAAATCCCTTTGTAAGAGATGAGTTCTCGTTCGAAACCCTGATACTTCGAGAGAGATTGTCCGTTTTGTACACGAAGTGCATCCAGTTTTTGTCGTAGCCCTCTCAACTTTTTAACACATGCTATGTGGGTGAAATTATGATAGCATGCCAACTTTCAACATTTTCAGAGTTCATTTGTAGTGCTTTTCAATTTCAGGGTCAACTATCTCAAAAAAAAAAAGTAAATGCACGAAGAATACCAAATGAAGTCAGAAATTGTTGAAATTTTGTGATGTGCATTTTAATGGTGCATTTTGAACACACAAAAATTATGGAGTTCAGATAAGTTCAAAAAAATGAAATCCCTTTGTAAGAGATGAGTTCTCGTTCGAAACCGTGATACTTCGAGTGAGATTATCCGTTTTGTACACGAAGTGCATCCAGTTTTTGTCGTAGCCCTCTCAACTTTTTAACACATGCTATGTGGGTGAAATGATGATAGCATGCCAACTTTCAACATTTTCAGAGTTATTTGTAGTGCTTTTCAATTTCAGGGTCAACTAGCTCAAAAAAAAAAAGTAAATGCACGAAGAATACCAAATTAAGTCAGAAATTGTTGAAATTTTGTGATGTGCATTTGAATGTTGCATTTTGAACACACAAAAAGTATGGAGTTCAAATAAGTTCAACAAAATGAAATCCCTTTGTAAGAGATGAGTTCTCGTTCGAAACCCTGATACTTCGAGAGAGATTTTCCGTTTTGTACACGAAGAGCATCCAGTTTTTGTCATAGCCCTCTCAACTTTTTAACACATGCTATGTGGGTGAAATGATAATAGCATGCCAACTTTCAACATTTTCAGAGTTCATTTGTAGTGCTTTTCAATTTCATGGTCAACTAGCTCAAAAAAAAAAGTAAATGCACGAAGAATACCAAATGAAGTCAGAAATTGTTGAAATTTTGGGATGTGCCTTTGAATGGTGCATTTTGAACACACAAAAATTATGGAGTTCAAATAAGTTCAAAAAAATGAAATCCCTTTGTAAGAGATGAGTTCTCGTTCGAAACCGTGATACTTCGAGTGAGATTATCCGTTTTGTACAGGAAGTGCATCCAGTTTTTGTCGTAGCCCTCTCAACTTTTTAACACATGCTATGTGGGTGAAATGATGATAGCATGCCAACTTTCAACATTTTCAGAGTTCATTTGTAGTGCTTTTCAATTTCAGGGTCAACTATCTAAAAAAAAAGTAAATGCACGAAGAATACCAAATGAAGTCAGAAATTGTTGAAATTTTGTGATGTGCCTTTGAATGGTGCATTTTGAACACACAAAAAGTATGGAGTTCAAATAAGTTAAAAAAATGAAATCCCTTTATAAGAGACGAGTTCTCGTTCGAAACCCTGATACTTCGAGAGAGATTGTCCGTTTTGTACACGAAGTGCATCCAGTTATTGTCGTAGCCCTCTCAACTTTTTAACACATGCTATGTGGGTGAAATGATGATAGCATGCAAACTTTCAACATTTTCATAGTTCATTTGTAGTGCTTTTCAATTTCAGGGTCAACTAGCTCAAAAAAAATTAAGTAAATGCACGAAGAATACCAAATTAAGTCAGAAATTGTTGAAATTTTGTGATGTCCCTTTGAATGGTGCATTTTGAACACACAAGAAGTATGGAGTTCACATAAGTTCAAAAAAATGAAATCCCTTTGTAAGATATGAGTTCTCGTTCGAAACCGTGATACTTCGAGACAGATTGTCCGTTTTGTACACGAAGTGCATCCAGTTTTTGTCGTAGCCCTCTCAACTTTTTAACACATGCTATGTGGGTGAAATGATGATAGCATGCCAACTTTCAACATTTTCAGAGTTCATTTGTAGTGCTTTTCAATTTCATGGTGAACTAGCTCAAAAAAAATAAGTAAATGCACGAAGAATACCAAATGAAGTCAGAAATTGTTGAAATTTTGTGATGTGCCTTTGAATGCTTCATTTTGAACACACAAAAAGTATGGAGTTCAAATAAGTTCAAAAAATGAAATCCCTTTGTAAGTGATGAGTTCTCGTTCGAAACCCTGATACTTCGAGAGAGATTGTCCGTTTTGTACACGAAGTGCATCCAGTTTTTGTCGTAGCCCTCTCAACTTTTTAACACATGCTATGTGGGTGAAATGATGATTGTATGCCAACTTTCAAAATTTTCACAGTTCATTTCTAGTGCTTTTCAATTTCAGGGTCAACTAGCTCAAAAAAAAAGTAAATGCACGAAGAATACCAAATGAAGTCAGAAATTGTTGAAATTTTATGCTATGCCTTTGAATGGTGCATTTTGAACACACAAAAAGTATGGAGTTCAAATAAGTTCAGAAAAATGAAATCCCTTTGTAAGACATGAGTTCTCGTTCGAAACCCTCATACTTCGAGTGAGATTATCCGTTTTGTACACGAAGTGCATCCAGTTTTTGTCGTAGCCCTCTCAACTTTTTAACACATGCTATGTGGGTGAAATGATGATTGCATGCTAACTTTCAACATTTTCACAGTTCATTTGTAGTGCTTTTCAATTTCAGGGTCAACTAGCTCAAAAAAAAGTAAATGCACGAAGAATACCAAATGAAGTCAGAAATTGTTTAAATTTTGTGATGTGCCTTTGAATGGTGCATTTTGAACACACAAAAAGTATGGATTTCAAATAAGTTCAAAAAAATGAAATCCCTTTGTAAGAGATGAGTTCTCGTTGAAACCCTAATACTTCGAGTGAGATTATCCGTTTTGTACACGAAGTGCATCTAGTTTTTGTCGTAGCCCTCTCAACTTTTTAACACATGCTATGTGGGTGAAATGATGATAGCATGACAACTTTCAACATTTTCAGAGTTCATTTGTAGTGCTTTTCAATTTCAGGGTCAACTAGCTCAAAAAAAATTAAGTAAATGCACGAAGAATACCAAATGAAGTCAGAAATTTTTGAAATTTTGTGATGTGCCTTTGAATGGTGCATTTTGAACACAGAAAAATTATGGAGTTCAAATCAGTTCAAAAAAATGAAATCCGTTTGTAAGAGATGAGTTCTCGTTCGAAACCCTGATACTTCGAGAGAGATTGTCCGTTTTGTACACGAAGTGCATCCAGTTTTTGTCGTAGCCCTCTCAACTTTTTAACACATGCTATGTGGGTGAAATTATGATAGCATGCCAACTTTCAACATTTTCAGAGTTCATTTGTAGTGCTTTTCAATTTCAGGGTCAACTATCTCAAAAAAAAAAGTAAATGCACGAAGAATACCAAATGAAGTCAGAAATTGTTGAAATTTTGTGATGTGCATTTTAATGGTTCATTTTGAACACACAAAAAGTATGGAGTTCAGATAAGTTCAAAAAAATGAAATCCCTTTGTAAGAGATGAGTTCTCGTTCGAAACCGTGATACTTCGAGTGAGATTATCCAGTTTTTGTCATAGCCCTCTCAACTTTTTAACACATGCTATGTGGGTGAAATGATGATAGCATGCCAACTTTCAACATTTTCAGAGGTCATTTGTAGTGCTTTTCAATTTCAGGGTCAACTAGCTCAAAAAAAAAGTAAATGCACGAAGAATACCAAATTAAGTCAGAAATTGTTGAAATTTTGTGATGTGCATTTGAATGTTGCATTTTGAACACACAAAAAGTATGGAGTTCAAATAAGTTCAAAAAAATGAAATCCCTTTGTAAGAGATGAGTTCTCGTTCGAAACCCTGATACTTCGAGAGAGATTGTCCGTTTTGTACATGAAGTGCATCCAGTTTTTGTCGTAGCCCTCTCAACTTTTTAACACATGCTATGTGGGTCAAATTATGATCGCATGCCAACTTTCAACATTTTCAGAGTTCATTTGTAGTGCTTTTCAATTTCAGGGTCAACTATCTCAAAAAAAAAAAGTAAATGCACGAAGAATACCAAATGAAGTCAGAAATTGTTGAAATTTTGTGATGTGCATTTTAATGGTACATTTTGAACACACAAAAAGTATGGAGTTCAAATAAGTTCAAAAAATGAAATCCCTTTGTAAGAGATGAGTTCTCGTTCGAAACCGTGATACTTCGAGTGAGATTATCCGTTTTGTACACGAAGTGCATCCAGTTTTTGTCGTAGCTCTCTCAACTTTTTAACACATGATATGTGGGTGAAATGATGATAGCTTGCCAACTTCCAACATTTCCAGAGTTCATTTGTAGTGCTTTTCAATTTCAGGGTCAACTAGCTCAAAAAAAATTAAGTAAATGCACGAAGAATACCAAATGAAGTCAGAAATTGTTGAAATTTTGTGATGTGCCTTTGAATGGTGCATTTTGAACACACAAAAATTATGGAGTTCAAATCAGTTCAAAAAAATGAAATCCCTTTGTAAGAGATGAGTTCTCGTTCGAAACCCTAATACTTCGAGAGAGATTCTCCGTTTTGTACACGAAGAGCATCCAGTTTTTGTCATAGCCCTCTCAACTTTTTAACACATGCTATGTGGGTGAAATGATAATAGCATGCCAACTTTCAACATTTTCAGAGTTCATTTGTAGTGCTTTTCAATTTCAGGGTCAACTAGCTCAAAAAAAATGTAAATGCACGAAGAATACCAAATGAAGTCAGAAATTGTTGAAATTTTGGGATGTGCCTTTGAATGGTGCATTTTGAACACACAAAAATTATGGAGTTCAAATAAGTTCAAAAAAATGAAATCCCTTTGTAAGAGATGAGTTCTCGTTCGAAACCGTGATACTTCGAGTGATATTATCCGTTTTGTACAGGAAGTGCATCCAGTTTTTGTCGTAGCCCTCTCAACTTTTTAACACATGCTATGTGGGTGAAATGATGATAGCAGGCCAACTTTCAACATTTTCAGAGTTCATTTGTAGTGCTTTTCAATTTCAGGGTCAACTATCTAAAAAAAAAAGGAAATGCACGAAGAATACCAAATGAAGTCAGAAATTTTTGAAATTTTGTGATGTGCCTTTGAATGGTGCATTTTGAACACACAAAAAGTATGGAGTTCAAATAAGTTAAAAAAAAGAAATCCCTTTATAAGAGACGAGTTCTCGTTCGAAACCCTGATACTTCGAGAGAGATTGTCCGTTTTGTACACGAAGTGCATCCAGTTATTGTCGTAGCCCTCTCAACTTTTTAACACATGCTATGTGGGTGAAATGATGATAGCATGCAAACTTTCAACATTTTCATAGTTCATTTGTAGTGCTTTTCAATTTCAGGGTCAACTAGCTCAAAAAAATTTAAGTAAATGCACGAAGAATACCAAATTAAGTCAGAAATTGTTGAAATTTTGTGATGTCCCTTTGAATGGTGCATTTTGAACACACAAGAAGTATGGAGTTCAAATAAGTTCAAAAAAATGAAATCCCTTTGTAAGATATGAGTTCTCGTTCGAAACCGTGATACTTCGAGACAGATTGTCCGTTTTGTACACGAAGTGCATCCAGTTTTTGTCGTAGCCCTCTCAACTTTTTAACAGATGCTATGTGGGTGAAATGATGATAGCATGCCAACTTTCAACATTTTCAGAGTTCATTTGTAGTGCTTTTCAATTTCATGGTGAACTAGCTCAAAAAAAATAAGTAAATGCACGAAGAATACCAAATGAAGTCAGAAATTGTTGAAATTTTGTGATGTGCCTTTGAATGCTTCATTTTGAACACACAAAAAGTATGGAGTTCAAATAAGTTCAAAAAATGAAATCGCTTTGTAAGTGATGAGTTCTCGTTCGAAACCCTGATACTTCGAGAGAGATTGTCCGTTTTGTACACGAAGTGCATCCAGTTTTTGTCGTAGCCCTCTCAACTTTTTAACACATGCTATGTGGGTGAAATGATGATTGTATGCCAACTTTCAACATTTTCACAGTTCATTTGTAGTGCTTTTCAATTTCAGGGTCAACTAGCTCAAAAAAAAGTAAATGCACGAAGAATACCAAATGAAGTCAGAAATTGTTGAAATTTTATGCTATGCCTTTGAATGGTGCATTTTGAACACACAAAAAGTATGGAGTTCAAATAAGTTCAGAAAAATGAAATCCCTTTGTAAGACATGAGTTCTCGTTCGAAACCCTCATACTTCGAGTGAGATTATCCGTTTTGTACACGAAGTGCATCCAGTTTTTGTCGTAGCCCTCTCAACTTTTTAACACATGCTATGTGGGTGAAATGATGATTGCATGCCAACTTTCAACATTTTCACAGTTCATTTGTAGTGCTTTTCAATTTCAGGGTCAACTAGCTCAAAAAAAAGTAAATGCACGAAGAATACCAAATGAAGTCAGAAATTGTTTAAATTTTGTGATGTGCCTTTGAATGGTGCATTTTGAACACACAAAAAGTATGGATTTCAAATAAGTTCAAAAAAATGAAATCCCTTTGTAAGAGATGAGTTCTCGTTGAAACCCTAATACTTCGAGTGAGATTATCCGTTTTGTACACGAAGTGCATCTAGTTTTTGTCGTAGCGCTCTCAACTTTTTAACACATGCTATGTGGGTGAAATGATGATAGCATGACAACTTTCAACATTTTCAGAGTTCATTTGTAGTGCTTTTCAATTTCAGGGTCAACTAGCTCAAAAAAAATTAAGTAAATGCACGAAGAATACCAAATGAAGTCAGAAATTTTTGAAATTTTGTGATGTGCCTTTGAATGGTGCATTTTGAACACAGAAAAATTATGGAGTTCAAATCAGTTCAAAAAAATGAAATCCGTTTGTAAGAGATGAGTTCTCGTTCGAAACCCTGATACTTCGAGAGAGATTGTCCGTTTTGTACACGAAGTGCATCCAGTTTTTGTCGTAGCCCTCTCAACTTTTTAACACATGCTATGTGGGTGAAATTATGATAGCATGCCAACTTTCAACATTTTCAGAGTTCATTTGTAGTGCTTTTCAATTTCAGGGTCAACTATCTCAAAAAAAAAAGTAAATGCACGAAGAATACCAAATGAAGTCAGAAATTGTTGAAATTTTGTGATGTGCATTTTAATGGTGCATTTTGAACACACAAAAAGTATGGAGTTCAGATAAGTTCAAAAAAATGAAATCCCTTTGTAAGAGATGAGTTCTCGTTCGAAACCGTGATACTTCGAGTGAGATTATCCAGTTTTTGTCGTAGCCCTCTCAACTTTTTAACACATGCTATGTGGGTGAAATGATGATAGCATGCCAACTTTCAACATTTTCAGAGTTCATTTGTAGTGCTTTTCAATTTCAGGGTCAACTAGCTCAAAAAAAAAAGTAAATGCACGAAGAATACCAAATTAAGTCAGAAATTGTTGAAATTTTGTGATGTGCATTTGAATGTTGCATTTTGAACACACAAAAAGTATGGAGTTCAAATAAGTTCAAAAAAATGAAATCCCTTTGTAAGAGATGAGTTCTCGTTCGAAACCCTGATACTTCGAGAGAGATTGTCCGTTTTGTACATGAAGTGCATCCAGTTTTTGTCGTAGCCCTCTCAACTTTTTAACACATGCTATGTGGGTCAAATTATGATCGCATGCCAACTTTCAACATTTTCAGAGTTCATTTGTAGTGCTTTTCAATTTCAGGGTCAACTATCTCAAAAAAAAAAAGTAAATGCACGAAGAATACCAAATGAAGTCAGAAATTGTTGAAATTTTGTGATGTGCATTTTAATGGTACATTTTGAACACACAAAAAGTATGGAGTTCAAATAAGTTCAAAAAATGAAATCCCTTTGTAAGAGATGAGTTCTCGTTCGAAACCGTGATACTTCGTGTGAGATTATCCGTTTTGTACACGAAGTGCATCCAGTTTTTGTCGTAGCTCTCTCAACTTTTTAACACATGCTATGTGGGTGAAATGATGATAGCTTGCCAACTTCCAACATTTCCAGAGTTCATTTGTAGTGCTTTTCAATTTCAGGGTCAACTAGCTCAAAAAAAATTAAGTAAATGCACGAAGAATACCAAATGAAGTCAGAAATTGTTGAAATTTTGTGATGTGCCTTTGAATGGTGCATTTTGAACACACAAAAATTATGGAGTTCAAATCAGTTCAAAAAAATGAAATCCCTTTGTAAGAGATGAGTTCTCGTTCGAAACCCTAATACTTCGAGAGAGATTCTCCGTTTTGTACACGAAGAGCATCCAGTTTTTGTCATAGCCCTCTCAACTTTTTAACACATGCTATGTGGGTGAAATGATAATAGCATGCCAACTTGCAACATTTTCAGAGTTCATTTGTAGTGCTTTTCAATTTCAGGGTCAACTAGCTCAAAAAAAATGTAAATGCACGAAGAATACCAAATGAAGTCAGAAATTGTTGAAATTTTGGGATGTGCCTTTGAATGGTGCATTTTGAACACACAAAAATTATGGAGTTCAAATAAGTTCAAAAAAATGAAATCCCTTTGTAAGAGATGAGTTCTCGTTCGAAACCGTGATACTTCGAGTGATATTATCCGTTTTGTACAGGAAGTGCATCCAGTTTTTGTCGTAGCCCTCTCAACTTTTTAACACATGCTATGTGGGTGAAATGATGATAGCATGCCAACTTTCAACATTTTCAGAGTTCATTTGTAGTGCTTTTCAATTTCAGGGTCAACTATCTAAAAAAAAAGTAAATGCACGAAGAATACCAAATGAAGTCAGAAATTTTTGAAATTTTGTGATGTGCCTTTGAATGGTGCATTTTGAACACACAAAAAGTATGGAGTTCAAATAAGTTAAAAAAATGAAATCCCTTTATAAGAGACGAGTTCTCGTTCGAAACCCTGATACTTCGAGAGAGATTGTCCGTTTTGTACACGAAGTGCATCCAGTTATTGTCGTAGCCCTCTCAACTTTTTAACACATGCTATGTGGGTGAAATGATGATAGCATGCAAACTTTCAACATTTTCATAGTTCATTTGTAGTGCTTTTCAATTTCAGGGTCAACTAGCTCAAAAAAATTTAAGTAAATGCACGAAGAATACCAAATTAAGTCAGAAATTGTTGAAATTTTGTGATGTCCCTTTGAATGGTGCATTTTGAACACACAAGAAGTATGGAGTTCAAATAAGTTCAAAAAAATGAAATCCCTTTGTAAGATATGAGTTCTTGTTCGAAACCCTGATACTTCGAGACAGATTGTCCGTTTTGTACACGAAGTGCATCCAGTTTTTGTCGTAGCCCTCTCAACTTTTTAACACATGCTATATGGGTGAAATGATGATAGCATGCCAACTTTCAACATTTTCAGAGTTCATTTGTAGTGCTTTTCAATTTCATGGTCAACTAGCTCAAAAAAAATAAGTAAATGCACGAAGAATACCAAATGAAGTCAGAAATTGTTGAAATTTTGTGATGTGCCTTTGAATGGTGCATTTTGAACACACAAAAAGTATGGAGTTCAAATAAGTTCAAAAATTGAAATCCCTTTGTAAGAGATGAGTTCTCGTTCGAAACCGTGATACTTCGAGTGAGATTATCCGTTTTGTACACGAAGTGCATCCAGTTTTTGTCGTAGCCCTCTCAACTTTTTAACACATGCTATGTGGGTGAAATGATGATAGCATGCCAACTTTCAACATTTTCAGAGTTCATTTGTAGTGCTTTTCAATTTCAGGGTCAACTAGCTCAAAAAAAATTAAGTAAATGCACGAAGAATACCAAATGAAGTCAGAAATTGTTGAAATTTTGTGATGTGCCTTTGAATGGTGCATTTTGAACACACAAAGTATGGAGTTCAAATAAGTTGAAAAAATGAAATCCCTTTGTAAGAGATGAGTTCTCGTTCGAAACCCTGATACTTCGAGACAGATTGTCCGTTTTGTACACGAAGTGCATCCAGTTTTTGTCGTAGCCCTCTCAACTTTTTAACACATGCTATGTGGGTGAAATGATGATAGCATGCCAACTTTCAACATTTTCAGAGTTCATTTGTAGTGCTTTTCAATTTTAGGGTCAACTAGCTCAAAAAAAAAAGTAAATGCACGAAGAATACCAAATGAAGTCAGAAATTGTTGAAATTTTGTGATGTGCCTTTGAATGGTGCATTTTGAACACACAAAAAGTATGGAGTTCAAATAAGTTCAAAAAAATGAAATCCCTTTGTAAGAGATTAGTTCTCGTTCGAAACCCAGATACTTCGAGTGAGATTATCCGTTTTGTACACGAAGTGTATCTAGTTTTTGTCGTAGCCCTCTCAACTTTTTAACACATGCTATGTGGGTGAAATGATGATAGCATGACAACTTTCAACATTTTCAGAGCTCATTTGTAGTGCTTTTCAATTTCAGGGTCAACTAGCTCAAAAAAAATTAAGTAAATGCACGAAGAATACCAAATGAAGTCAGAAATTGTTGAAATTTTGTGATGTGCCTTTGAATGGTGCATTTTGAACACACAAAAAGTATGGAGTTCAAATAAGTTCAAAAAAATAATATCCCTTTGTAAGAGATGAGTTCTCGTTCGAAACCCTGATACTTCGAGAGAGATTGTCCGTTTTATACACGAAGTGCATCCAGTTTTTGTCGTAGCCCTCTCAACTTTTTAACACATGCTATGTGGGTGAAATGATGATTGTATGCCAACTTTCAACATTTTCATAGTTCATTTGTAGTGCTTTTCAATTTCAGGGTCAACTAGCTCAAAAAAAAAGTAAATGCACGAAGAATACCAAATGAAGTCAGAAATTGTTGAAATTTTATGCTGTGCCTTTGAATGGTGCATTTTGAACACACAAAAAGTATGGAGTTCAAATAAGTTCAAAAAAATGAAATCCCTTTGTAAGACATGAGTTCTCGTTCGAAACCCTGATACTTCGAGTGAGATTATCCGTTTTGTACACAAAGTGCATCCAGTTTTTTTTCGTAGCCCTCTCAACTTTTTAACACATGTTATGTGGGTGAAATGATGATTGCATGCCAACTTTCAACATTTTCACAGTTCATTTGTAGTGCTTTTCAATTTCAGGGTCAACTAGCTCAAAAAAAAGTAAATGCACGAAGAATACCAAATGAAGTCAGAAATTGATGAAATTTTGTGATGTGCCTTTGAATGGTGCATTTTGAACACACAAAAAGTATGGAGTTCAAATAAGTTAAAAAAATGAAATCCCTTTATAAGAGACGAGTTCTCGTTCGAAACCCTGATACTTCGAGAGAGATTGTCCGTTTTGTACACGAAGTGCATCCAGTTATTGTCGTAGCCCTCTCAACTTTTTAACACATGCTATGTGGGTGAAATGATGATAGCATGCAAACTTTCAACATTTTCATAGTTCATTTGTAGTGCTTTTCAATTTCAGGGTCAACTAGCTCAAAAAAATTTAAGTAAATGCACGAAGAATACCAAATTAAGTCAGAAATTGTTGAAATTTTGTGATGTCCCTTTGAATGGTGCATTTTGAACACACAAGAAGTATGGAGTTCAAATAAGTTCAAAAAAATGAAATCCCTTTGTAAGATATGAGTTCTCGTTCGAAACCCTGATACTTCGAGACAGATTGTCCGTTTTGTACACGAAGTGCATCCAGTTTTTGTCGTAGCCCTCTCAACTTTTTAACACATGCTATATGGGTGAAATGATGATAGCATGCCAACTTTCAACATTTTCAGAGTTCATTTGTAGTGCTTTTCAATTTCATGGTCAACTAGCTCAAAAAAAATAAGTAAATGCACGAAGAATACCAAATGAAGTCAGAAATTGTTGAAATTTTGTGATGTGCCTTTGAATGGTGCATTTTGAACACACAAAAAGTATGGAGTTCAAATAAGTTAAAAAATTGAAATCCCTTTGTAAGAGATGAGTTCTCGTTCGAAACCGTGATACTTCGGGTGAGATTATCCGTTTTGTACACGAAGTGCATCCAGTTTTTGTCGTAGCCCTCTCAACTTTTTAACACATGCTATGTGGGTGAAATGATGATAGCATGCCAACTTTCAACATTTTCAGAGTTCATTTGTAGTGCTTTTCAATTTCAGGGTCAACTAGCTCAAAAAAAATTAAGTAAATGCACGAAGAATACCAAATGAAGTCAGAAATTGTTGAAATTTTGTGATGTGCCTTTGAATGGTGCATTTTGAACACACAAAGTATGGAGTTCAAATAAGTTGAAAAAATGAAATCCCTTTGTAAGAGATGAGTTCTCGTTCGAAACCGTGATACTTCGAGACAGATTGTCCGTTTTGTACACGAAGTGCATCCAGTTTTTGTCGTAGCCCTCTCAACTTTTTAACACATGCTATGTGGGTGAAATGATGATAGCATGCCAACTTTCAACATTTTCAGAGTTCATTTGTAGTGCTTTTCAATTTTAGGGTCAACTAGCTCAAAAAAAAAAGTAAATGCACGAAGAATACCAAATGAAGTCAGAAATTGTTGAAATTTTGTGATGTGCCTTTGAATGGTGCATTTTGAACACACAAAAAGTATGGAGTTCAAATAAGTTCAAAAAAATGAAATCCCTTTGTAAGAGATTAGTTCTCGTTCGAAACCCAGATACTTCGAGTGAGATTATCCGTTTTGTACACGAAGTGTATCTAGTTTTTGTCGTAGCCCTCTCAACTTTTTAACACATGCTATGTGGGTGAAATGATGATAGCATGACAACTTTCAACATTTTCAGAGCTCATTTGTAGTGCTTTTCAATTTCAGGGTCAACTAGCTCAAAAAAAATTAAGTAAATGCACGAAGAATACCAAATGAAGTCAGAAATTGTTGAAATTTTGTGATGTGCCTTTGAATGGTGCATTTTGAACACACAAAAAGTATGGAGTTCAAATAAGTTCAAAAAAATAATATCCCTTTGTAAGAGATGAGTTCTCGTTCGAAACCCTGATACTTCGAGAGAGATTGTCCGTTTTATACACGAAGTGCATCCAGTTTTTGTCGTAGCCCTCTCAACTTTTTAACACATGCTATGTGGGTGAAATGATGATTGTATGCCAACTTTCAACATTTTCATAGTTCATTTGTAGTGCTTTTCAATTTCAGGGTCAACTAGCTCAAAAAAAAAGTAAATGCACGAAGAATACCAAATGAAGTCAGAAATTGTTGAAATTTTATGCTGTGCCTTTGAATGGTGCATTTTGAACACACAAAAAGTATGGAGTTCAAATAAGTTCAAAAAAATGAAATCCCTTTGTAAGACATGAGTTCTCGTTCGAAACCCTGATACTTCGAGTGAGATTATCCGTTTTGTACACAAAGTGCATCCAGTTTTTTTTCGTAGCCCTCTCAACTTTTTAACACATGCTATGTGGGTGAAATGATGATTGCATGCCAACTTTCAACATTTTCACAGTTCATTTGTAGTGCTTTTCAATTTCAGGGTCAACTAGCTCAAAAAAAAGTAAATGCACGAAGAATACCAAATGAAGTCAGAAATTGATGAAATTTTGTGATGTGCCTTTGAATGGTGCATTTTGAACACACAAAAAGTATGGAGTTCAAATAAGTTAAAAAAATGAAATCCCTTTATAAGAGACGAGTTCTCGTTCGAAACCCTGATACTTCGAGAGAGATTGTCCGTTTTGTACACGAAGTGCATCCAGTTATTGTCGTAGCCCTCTCAACTTTTTAACACATGCTATGTGGGTGAAATGATGATAGCATGCAAACTTTCAACATTTTCATAGTTCATTTGTAGTGCTTTTCAATTTCAGGGTCAACTAGCTCAAAAAAATTTAAGTAAATGCACGAAGAATACCAAATTAAGTCAGAAATTGTTGAAATTTTGTGATGTCCCTTTGAATGGTGCATTTTGAACACACAAGAAGTATGGAGTTCAAATAAGTTCAAAAAAATGAAATCCCTTTGTAAGATATGAGTTCTCGTTCGAAACCCTGATACTTCGAGACAGATTGTCCGTTTTGTACACGAAGTGCATCCAGTTTTTGTCGTAGCCCTCTCAACTTTTTAACACATGCTATATGGGTGAAATGATGATAGCATGCCAACTTTCAACATTTTCAGAGTTCATTTGTAGTGCTTTTCAATTTCATGGTCAACTAGCTCAAAAAAAATAAGTAAATGCACGAAGAATACCAAATGAAGTCAGAAATTGTTGAAATTTTGTGATGTGCCTTTGAATGGTGCATTTTGAACACACAAAAAGTATGGAGTTCAAATAAGTTAAAAAATTGAAATCCCTTTGTAAGAGATGAGTTCTCGTTCGAAACCGTGATACTTCGGGTGAGATTATCCGTTTTGTACACGAAGTGCATCCAGTTTTTGTCGTAGCCCTCTCAACTTTTTAACACATGCTATGTGGGTGAAATGATGATAGCATGCCAACTTTCAACATTTTCAGAGTTCATTTGTAGTGCTTTTCAATTTCAGGGTCAACTAGCTCAAAAAAAATTAAGTAAATGCACGAAGAATACCAAATGAAGTCAGAAATTGTTGAAATTTTGTGATGTGCCTTTGAATGGTGCATTTTGAACACACAAAGTATGGAGTTCAAATAAGTTGAAAAAATGAAATCCCTTTGTAAGAGATGAGTTCTCGTTCGAAACCCTGATACTTCGAGACAGATTGTCCGTTTTGTACACGAAGTGCATCCAGTTTTTGTCGTAGCCCTCTCAACTTTTTAACACATGCTATGTGGGTGAAATGATGATAGCATGCCAACTTTCAACATTTTCAGAGTTCATTTGTAGTGCTTTTCAATTTTAGGGTCAACTAGCTCAAAAAAAAAAGTAAATGCACGAAGAATACCAAATGAAGTCAGAAATTGTTGAAATTTTGTGATGTGCCTTTGAATGGTGCATTTTGAACACACAAAAAGTATGGAGTTCAAATAAGTTCAAAAAAATGAAATCCCTTTGTAAGAGATTAGTTCTCGTTCGAAACCCAGATACTTCGAGTGAGATTATCCGTTTTGTACACGAAGTGTATCTAGTTTTTGTCGTAGCCCTCTCAACTTTTTAACACATGCTATGTGGGTGAAATGATGATAGCATGACAACTTTCAACATTTTCAGAGCTCATTTGTAGTGCTTTTCAATTTCAGGGTCAACTAGCTCAAAAAAAATTAAGTAAATGCACGAAGAATACCAAATGAAGTCAGAAATTGTTGAAATTTTGTGATGTGCCTTTGAATGGTGCATTTTGAACACACAAAAAGTATGGAGTTCAAATAAGTTCAAAAAAATAATATCCCTTTGTAAGAGATGAGTTCTCGTTCGAAACCCTGATACTTCGAGAGAGATTGTCCGTTTTGTACACGAAGTGCATCCAGTTTTTGTCGTAGCCCTCTCAACTTTTTAACACATGCTATGTGGGTGAAATGATGATTGTATGCCAACTTTCAACATTTTCATAGTTCATTTGTAGTGCTTTTCAATTTCAGGGTCAACTAGCTCAAAAAAAAAGTAAATGCACGAAGAATACCAAATGAAGTCAGAAATTGTTGAAATTTTATGCTGTGCCTTTGAATGGTGCATTTTGAACACACAAAAAGTATGGAGTTCAAATAAGTTCAAAAAAATGAAATCCCTTTGTAAGACATGAGTTCTCGTTCGAAACCCTGATACTTCGAGTGAGATTATCCGTTTTGTACACAAAGTGCATCCAGTTTTTTTCGTAGCCCTCTCAACTTTTTAACACATGCTATGTGGGTGAAATGATGATTGCATGCCAACTTTCAACATTTTCACAGTTCATTTGTAGTGCTTTTCAATTTCAGGGTCAACTAGCTCAAAAAAAGTAAATGCACGAAGAATACCAAATGAAGTCAGAAATTGTTGAAATTTTGTGATGTGCCTTTGAATGGTGCATTTTGAACACACAAAAAGTATGGAGTTCAAATAAGTTCAAAAAAATGAAATCCCTTTGTAAGAGATGAGTTCTCGTTCGAAACCCTAATACTTCGAGTGAGATTATCCGTTTTGTATACGAAGTGCATCCAGTTTTTGTCGTAGCCCTCTCAACTTTTTAACACATGCTATGTGGGTGAAATGATGATAGCATGACAACTTTCAACATTTTCAGAGTTCATTTGTAGTGCTTTTCAATTTCAGGGTCAACTAGCTCAAAAAAAATTAAGTAAATGCACGAAGAATACCAAATGAAGTCAGAAATTGTTGAAATTTTGTGATGTGCCTTTGAATGGTGCATTTTGAACACACAAAAATTATGGAGTTCAAATCAGTTCAAAAAAATGAAATCCCTTTGTAAGAGATGAGTTCTCGTTCGAAACCCTGATACTTCGAGAGAGATTGTCCGTTTTGTACACGAAGTGCATCCAGTTTTTGTCGTAGCCCTCTCAACTTTTTAACACATGCTATGTGGGTGAAATTATGATAGCATGCCAACTTTCAACATTTTCAGAGTTCATTTGTAGTGCTTTTGAATTTCAGGGTCAACTATCTCAAAAAAAAGAAAAGTAAATGCACGAAGAATTCCAAATGAAGTCAGAAATTGTTGAAATTTTGTGATGTGCATTTTAATGGTGCATTTTGAACACACAAAAAGTATGGAGTTCAGATAAGTTCAAAAAAATGAGATCCCTTTGTAAGAGATTAGTTCTCGTTCGAAACCGTGATACTTCGAGTGAGATTATCCGTTTTGTACACGAAGTGTATCTAGGTTTTGTCGTAGCCCTCTCAACTTTTTAACACATGCTATGTGGGTGAAATGATGATAGCATGACAACTTTCAACATTTTCAGAGTTCATTTGTAGTGCTTTTCAATTTCAGGGTCAACTAGCTCAAAAAAAATTAAGTAAATGCACGAAGAATACCAAATGAAGTCAGAAATTGTTGAAATTTTTAGATGTGCCTTTGAATGGTGCATTTTGAACACAAAAAAAGTATGGAGTTCAAATCAGTTAAAAAAAATGAAATCCCTTTGTAAGAGATGAGTTCTCGTTCGAAACCCTAATACTTCGAGAGAGATTCTCCGTTTTGTACACGAAGAGCATCCAGTTTTTGTCATAGCCCTCTCAACTTTTTAACACATGTCATGTGGGTGAAATGATAATAGCATGCCAACTTTCAACATTTTCAGAGTTCATTTGTAGTGCTTTTCAATTTCAGGGTCAACTAGCTCAAAAAAAAAAGTAAAATGCACGAAGAATACCAAATGAAGTCAGAAATTGTTGAAATTTTGGGATGTGCCTTTGAATGGTGCATTTTGAACACACAAAAATTATGGAGTTCAAATAAGTTCAAAAAAATGAAATCCCTTTGTAAGAGATGAGTTCTCGTTCGAAACCGTGATACTTCGAGTAAGATTATCCGTTTTGTACAGGAAGGGCATCCAGTTTTTGTCGTAGCCCTCTCAACTTTTTAACACATGCTATGTGGGTGAAATGATGATAGCATGCCAACTTTCAACATTTTAAGAATTCATTTGTAGTGCTTTTCAATTTCAGGGTCAACTATCTAAAAAAAAAGTAAATGCACGAAGAATACCAAATGAAGTCAGAAATTGTTGAAATTTTGTGATGTGCCTTTGAATGGTGCATTTTGAACACACAAAAAGTATGGAGTTCAAATAAGTTAAAAAAATGAAATCCCTCTATAAGAGACGAGTTCTCGTTCGAAACCCTGATACTTCGAGAGAGATTGTCCGTTTTGCACACGAAGTGCATCCAGTTTTTGTCGTAGCCCTCTCAACTTTTTAACACATGCTATGTGGGTGAAATGATGATAGCATGCCAACTTTCAACATTTTCATAGTTCATTTGTAGTGTTTTTCAATTTCAGGGTCAACTAGCTCAAAAAAAATTAAGTAAATGCGCGAAGAATACCAAATTAAGTCAGAAATTGTTGAAATTTTGTGATGTCCCTTTGAATGGTGCATTTTGAACACACAAGAAGTATGGAGTTCAAATAAGTTCAAAAAAATGAAATCCCTTTGTAAGATATGAGTTCTCGTTCGAAACCCTGATACTTCGAGACAGATTGTCCGTTTTGTACACGAAGTGCATCTAGTTTTTGTCGTAGGCCTCTCAACTTTTTAACACATGCTATGTGCGTGAAATGATGATAGCATGCCAAATTTCAACATTTTCAGAGTTCATTTGTAGTGCTTTTCAATTTCATGGTCAACTAGCTCAAAAAAAATTAAGTAAATGCACGAAGAATACCAAATGAAGTTAGAAATTGTTGAAATTTTGTGATGTGCCTTTGAATGGTGCATTTTGAATACACAAAAAGTATGGAGTTCAAATAAGTTGAAAAAATGAAATCCCTTTGTAAGAGATGAGTTCTCGTTCGAAACCCTGATACTTCGAGACAGATTGTCCGTTTTGTACACGAAGTGCATCCAGTTTTTGTCGTAGCCCTCTCAACTTTTTTACACATGCTATGTGGGTGAAATGATGATAGCATGCCAACTTTCAACATTTTCAGAGTTCATTTGTAGTGCTTTTCAATTTTAGGGTCAACTAGCTCAAAAAAAAAAGTAAATGCACGAAGAATACCAAATGAAGTCAGAAATTGTTGAAATTTTGTGATGTGCCTTTGAATGGTGCATTTTGAACACACAAAAAGTATGGAGTTCAAATAAGTTCAAAAAAATGAAATCCCTTTGTAAGAGATTAGTTCTCGTTCGAAACCCTGATACTTCGAGTGAGATTATCCGTTTTGTACACGAAGTGTATCTAGTTTTTGTCGTAGCCCTCTCAACTTTTTAACACATGCTATGTGGGTGAAATGATGATAGCATGACAACTTTCAACATTTTCAGAGCTCATTTGTAGTGCTTTTCAATTTAAGGGTCAACTAGCTCAAAAAAAATTAAGTAAATGCACGAAGAATACCAAATGAAGTCAGAAATTGTTGAAATTTTGTGATGTGCCTTTGAATGGTGCATTTTGAAGACACAAAAAGTATGGAGTT
The DNA here is from genome assembly GCF_904849725.1 of Hordeum vulgare subsp. vulgare. Classification (NCBI taxonomy): domain Eukaryota; kingdom Viridiplantae; phylum Streptophyta; class Magnoliopsida; order Poales; family Poaceae; genus Hordeum; species Hordeum vulgare. Next base: position 10,729,856 of record NC_058524.1, on the reverse strand, counting down.
CAAATCAGTTCAAAAAAATAATATCCCTTTGTAAGAGATGAGTTCTCGTTCGAAACCCTGATACTTCGAGAGAGATTGTCCGTTTTGTACACGAAGTGCATCCAGTTTTTGTCGTAGCCCTCTCAACTTTTTAACACATGCTATGTGGGTGAAATTATGATAGCATGCCAACTTTCAACATTTTCAGAGTTCATTTGTAGTGCTTTTGAATTTCAGGGTCAACTATCTCAAAAAAAAAGTAAATGCACGAAGAATACCAAATGAAGTCAGAAATTGTTGAAATTTTGTGATGTGCATTTTAATGGTGCATTTTGAACACACAAAAAGTATGGAGTTCAGACAAGTTCAAAAAAATGAAATCCCTTTGTAAGAGATTAGTTCTCATTCGAAACCGTGATACTTCGAGTGAGATTATCCGTTTTGTACACGAAGTGTATCTAGTTTTTGTCGTAGCCCTCTCAACTTTTTAACACATGCTATGTGGGTGAAATGATGATAGCATGACAACTTTCAACATTTTCAGAGCTCATTTGTAGTGCTTTTCAATTTCAGGGTCAACCAGCTCAAAAAAAATTAAGTAAATGCACGAAGAATACCAAATGATGTCAGAAATTGTTGAAATTTTGTGATGTGCCTTTGAATGGTGCATTTTGAACACACAAAAAGTATGGAGTTCAAATCAGTTCAAAAAAATGAAATCCCTTTGTAAGAGATGAGTTCTCGTTCGAAACAATAATACTTCAAGAGAGATTGTCCGTTTTGTACACGAAGAGCATCCAGTTTTTGTCGTAGCCCTCTCAACTTATTAACACATGCTATGTGGGTGAAATTATGATAGCATGCCAACTTTCAACATTTTCAGAGTTCATTTGTAGTGCTTTTCAATTTCAGGGTCAACTAGCTCAAAAAAAAAAAGTAAATGCACGAAGAATACCAAATGAAGTCAGAAATTGTTGAAATTTTGTGATGTGCCTTTGATTGGTGCATTTTGAACACAAAAAAAGTATGGAGTTCAAATAAGTTCTAAAAAATGAAATCCCTTTGTAAGAGGTGAGTTCTCGTTCGAAACCGTGATACTTCGAGTGAGATTATCCGTTTTGTACGCGAAGTGCATCCAGTTTTTGTCGTAGCCCTCTCAACTTTTTAACACATGCTATGTGGGTGAAATGATGATTGCATGCCAACTTTCAACATTTTCAGAGTTCATTTGTAGTGCTTTTCAATTTCAGGGTCAACTAGCTCAAAAAAATTTAAGTAAATGCACGAAGAATACCAAATGAAGTCAGAAATTGTTGAAATTTTTAGATGTGCCTTTGAATGGTGCATTTTGAACACACAAAAATTATGGAGTTCAAATCAGTTCAAAAAAATGAAATCCCTTTGTAAGAGATGAGTTCTCTTTCGAAACCCTAATACTTCGAGAGAGATTCTCCGTTTTGTACACGAAGAGCATCCAGTTTTTGTCATAGCCCTCTCAACTTTTTAACACATGCTATGTAGGTGAAATGATAATAGCATGCCAACTTTCAACATTTTCAGAGTTCATTTGTAGTGCTTTTCAATTTCAGGGTCAACTAGCTCAAAAAAAAAAGTAAATGCACGAAGAATACCAAATGAAGTCAGAAATTGTTGAAATTTTGGGATGTGCCTTTGAATGGTGCATTTTGAACACACAAAAATTATGGAGTTCAAATAAGTTCAAAAAAATGAAATCCCTTTGTAAGAGATGAGTTCTCGTTCGAAACCGTGATACTTCGAGTAAGATTATCCGTTTTGTACAGGAAGTGCATCCAGTTTTTGTCGTAGCCCTCTCAACTTTTTAACACATGCTATGTGGGTGAAATGATGACAGCATGCCAACTTTCAACATTTTCATAGTTCATTTGTAGTGTTTTTCAATTTCAGGGTCAACTAGCTCAAAAAAAATTAAGTAAATGCACGAAGAATACCAAATTAAGTTAGAAATTGTTGAAATTTTGTGATGTCCCTTTGAATGGTGCATTTTGAACACACAAGAAGTATGGAGTTCAAATAAGTTCAAAAAAATGAAATCCCTTTGTAAGATATGAGTTCTCGTTCGAAACCGTGATACTTCGAGACAGATTGTCCGTTTTGTACACGAAGTGCATCCAGTTTTTGTCGTAGCCCTCTCAACTTTTTAACACATGCTATGTGGGTGAAATTATGATAGCATGCCAACTTTCAACATTTTCAGAGTTCATTTATAGTGCTTTTCAATTTCATGGTCAACTAGCTCAAAAAAAATAAGTAAATGCACGAAGAATACCAAATGAAGAAAGAAATTGTTGAAATTTTGTGATGTGCCTTTGAATGGTGCATTTTGAACACACAAGAAGTATGGAGTTCAAATAAGTTCAAAAAAAATAAATCCCTTTGTAAGAGATTAGTTCTCGTTCGAAACCCTGATACTTCGAGTGAGATTATCCGTTTTGTACACGAAGTGTATCTAGTTTTTGTCGTAGCCCTCTCAACTTTTGAACACATGCTATGTGGGTGAAATGATGATAGCATGACAACTTTCAACAATTTCAGAGCTCATTTGTAGTGCTTCTCAATTTCAGGGTCAACCAGCTCAAAAAAAATTAAGTAAATGCACGAAGAATACCAAATGAAGTCAGAAATTGTTGAAATTTTGTGATGTGCCTTTGAATGGTGCATTTTTAACACACAAAAAGTATGGAGTTCAAATCAGTTCAAAAAATGAAATCCCTTTGTAAGAGATGAGTTCTCGTTCGAAACAATAATACTTCGAGAGAGATTGTCCGTTTTGTACACGAAGAGCATCCAGTTTTTGTCGTAGCCCTCTCAACTTTTTAACACATGCTATGTGGGTGAAATGATGATAGCATGCCAACTTTCAACATTTTCAGAGTTCATTTGTAGTGCTTTTCAATTTCAGGGTCAACTAGCTCAAAAAAAAATAAGTAAATGCACGAAGAATACCAAATGAAGTCAGAAATTGTTGAAATTTTGTGATGTGCCTTCGATTGGTGCATTTTGAACACACAAAAAGTATGGAGTTCAAATAAGTTCAAAAAAATGAAATTCCTTTGTAAGAGGTGAGTTCTCGTTCGAAACCGTGATACTTCGAGTGAGATTATCCGTTTTGTACACGAAGTGCATCCAGTTTTTGTCGTAGCCCTCTCAACTTTTTAACACATGCTATGTGGGTGAAATGATGATAGCATGCCAACTTTCAACACTTTCAGAGTTCATTTGTAGTGCTTTTCAATTTCAGGGTCAACTAGCTCAAAAAAAATTAAGTAAATGCACGAAGAATACCAAACGAAGTCAGAAATTGTTGAAATTTTGTGATGTGCCTTTGAATGGTGCATTTTGAACACACAAAAAGTATGGAGTTCAAATAAGTTAAAAAAATGAAATCCCTTTGTAAGAGATTAGTTCTCGTTCGAAACCCTGATACTTCGAGTGAGATTATCCGTTTTGTACACGAAGTGTATCTAGTTTTTGTCGTAGCCCTCTCAACTTTTTAACACATGCTATGTGGGTGAAATGATGATAGCATGACAACTTTCAACATTTTCAGAGTTCATTTGTAGTGCTTTTCAATTTCAGGGTCAACTAGCTCAAAAAAAATTAAGTAAATGCACGAAGAATACCAAATGAAGTCAGAAATTGTTGAAATTTTGTGATGTCCCTTTGAATGGTGCATTTTGAACACACAAGAAGTATGGAGTTCAAATAAGTTCAAAAAAATGAAATCCCTTTGTAAGAGATGAGTTCTCGTTCGAAACCCTGATACTTCGAGAGAGATTGTCCGTTTTGTACACGAAGAGCATCCAGTTTTTGTCGTAGCCCTCTCAACTTTTTAACACATTCTATGTGGGTGAAATGATGATAGCATGCCAACTTTCAACATTTTCAGAGTTCATTTGTAGTTCTTTTCAATTTCAGGGTCAACTAGCTCAAAAAAAAAAAGTAAATGCACGAAGAATACCAAATGAAGTCAGAAATTGTTGAAATTTTGTGATGTGCCTTTGAATGGTGCATTTTGAACACACAAAAAGTATGGAGTTCAAATAAGTTCAAAAAAATTAAATCCCTTTGTAAGAGGTGAGTTCTCGTTCGAAACCGTGATACTTCGAGTGAGATTATCCGTTTTGTACACGAAGTGCATCCAGTTTTTGTCGTAGCCCTCTCAACTTCTTAACACATGCTATGTGGGTGAAATTATGATAGCATGCCAACTTTCCACATTTTCAGAGTTCATTTGTAGTGCTTTTCAATTTCAGGGTCAACTATCTCAAAAAAAAAAGTAAATGCACGAAGAATACCAAATGAAGTCAGAAATTGTTGAAATTTTATGATGTGCCTTTGAATGGTGCATTTTGAACACACAAAAATTATGGAGTTCAAATAAGTTAAAAAAATGAAATCCCTTTGTAAGAGATGAGTTCTCGTTCGAAACCCTGATACTTCGAGAGAGATTGTCCGTTTTGTACACGAAGTGCATCCAGTTTTTGTCGTAGCCCTCTCCAATTTTTAACACATTCTATGTGGGTGAAATGATGATAGCATGCCAACTTTCAACATTTTCATAGTTCATTTGTAGTGCTTTTCAATTTCAGGGTCAACTAGCTCAAAAAAAATTAAGTAAATGCACGAAGAATACCAAATGAAGTCTGAAATTGTTGTAATTTTGTGATGTTCCTTTGAATGGTGCATTTTGAACATACAAGAAGTATGGAGTTCAAATAAGTTCAAAAAAATGAAATCCCTTTCTAAGAGATTAGTTCTCGTTCGAAACCCTGATACTTCGAGACAGATTGTCCGTTTTGTACACGAAGTGCATCCAGTTTTTCTCGTAGCCCTCTCAACTTTTTAACACATGCTATGTGGGTGAAATGATGATAGCATGCCAACTTTCAACATTTTCAGAGTTCATTTGTAGTGCTTTTCAATTTCAGGGTCAACTAGCTCAAAAAAAATTAAGTAAATGCACGAAGAATACCAAATGAAGTCTGAAATTGTTGTAATTTTGTGATGTGCCTTTGAATGGTGCATTTTGAACACACAAAAATTATGGAGTTCAAATAAGTTAAAAAAATGAAATCCCTTTGTAAGGGATGAGTTCTCGTTCGAAACCCTGATACTTCGAGAGAGATTGTCCGTTTTGTACACGAAGTGCATCCAGTTTTTGTCGTAGCCCTCTCAACTTTTTAACACATGCTATGTGGGTGAAATGATGATAGCATGCCAACTTTCAACATTTTCATAGTTCATTTGTAGTGCTTTTCAATTTCAGGGTCAACTAGCTCAAAAAAAATTAAGTAAATGCACGAAGAATACCAAATTAAGTCAGAAATTGTTGAAATTTTGTGATGTCCCTTTGAATGGTGCATTTTGAACATACAAGAAGTATGGAGTTCAAATAAGTTCAAAAAAATGAAATCCCTTTGTAAGAGATGAGTTCTCGTTCGAAACCCTGATACTTCGAGACAGATTGTCCGTTTTGTACACGAAGTGCATCCAGTTTTTGTCGTAGCCCTCTCAACTTTTTAACACATGCTATGTCGGTGAAATGATGATAGCATGCCAACTTTCAACATTTTTAGAGTTCATTTGTAGTGCTTTTCAATTTCATGGTCAACTAGCTCAAAAAAAATAAGTAAATGCACGAAGAATACCAAATGAAGTCAGAAATTGTTGAAATTTTGTGATGTGCCTTTCAATGGTGCATTTTGAACACACAAAAAGTATGGAGTTCAAATAAGTTCAAAAAATGAAATCCCTTTGTAAGAGATGAGTTCTCGTTCGAAACCCTCATACTTCGAGACAGATTGTCCGTTTTCTACACGAAGTGCATCCAGTTTTTGTCGTAGCCCTCTCAAAATTTGAACACATGATATGTGGGTGAAATGATGATAGCATGCCAACTTTCAACATTTTCAGAGTTCATTTGTAGTGCTTTTCAATTTCAGGGTCAACTAGCTCAAAAAAAAAGTAAATGCACGAAGAATACCAAATTATGTTAGAAATTGTTGAAATTTTGTGATGTCCCTTTGAATGGTGCATTCTGAACACACAAAAAGTATGGAGTTCAAATAAGTTCAAAAAAATGAATCCCTTTGTAAAAGATGAGTTCTCGTTCGAAACCTTGATACTTCGAGAGAGATTGTCCGTTTTGTACACGAAGTGCATCCAGTTTTTGTCGTAGCCCTATCAACTTTTTAACACATGCTATGTGGGTGAAATGATGATAGCATGCCAACTTTCAACATTTTCAGAGTTCATTTGTAGTGCTTTTCAATTTCAGGGTCAACTAGCTCAAAAAAAATTAAGTAAATGCACGAAGAATACCAAATGAAGTCTGAAATTGTTGTAATTTTGTGATGTGCCTTTGAATGGTGCATTTTGAACACACAAAAATTATGGAGTTCAAATAAGTTAAAAAAATGAAATCCCTTTGTAAGGGATGAGTTCTCGTTCGAAACCCTGATACTTCGAGAGAGATTGTCCGTTTTGTACACGAAGTGCATCCAGTTTTTGTCGTAGCCCTCTCAACTTTTTAACACATGCTATGTGGGTGAAATGATGATAGCATGCCAACTTTCAACATTTTCAGAGTTCATTTGTAGTGCTTTTCAATTTCAGGGTCAACTAGCTCAAAAAAAATTAAGTAAATGCACGAAGAATACCAAATTAAGTCAGAAATTGTTGAAATTTTGTGATGTCCCTTTGAATGGTGCATTTTGAACATACAAGAAGTATGGAGTTCAAATAAGTTCAAAAAAATGAAATCCCTTTGTAAGAGATGAGTTCTCGTTCGAAACCCTGATACTTCGAGACAGATTGTCCGTTTTGTACACGAAGTGCATCCAGTTTTTGTCGTAGCCCTCTCAACTTTTTAACACATGCTATGTGGGTGAAATGATGATAGCATGCCAACTTTCAACATTTTTAGAGTTCATTTGTAGTGCTTTTCAATTTCAGGGTCAACTAGCTCAAAAAAAATTAATTAAATGCACGAAGAATACCAAATGAAGTCAGAAATTGTTGAAATTTTGTTATGTGCATTTGAATGGTGCATTTTGAACACACAAAAAGTATGGAGTTCAAATAAGTTCAAAAAATGAAATTCCTTTGTAAGAGATGAGTTCTCGTTCGAAACAATAATACTTCGAGAGAGATTGTCCGTTTTGTACACGAAGAGCATCCAGTTTTTGTCGTAGCCCTCTCAACTTTTTAACAGATGCTATGTGGGTGAAAAAACGATGATAGCATGCCAAATTTCAACATTTTCAGAGTTCATTTGTAGTGCTTTTCAATTTCAGGGTCAACTAGCTCAAAAAAAAAGTAAATGCACGAAGAATACCAAATGAAGTCAGAAATTGTTGAAATTTTGTGATGTGCCTTTGAATGGTGCATTTTGAACACAAAAAAAGTATGGAGATCAAATAAGTTAAAAAAATGAAACCCCTTTGTAAGAGATGAGTTCTCGTTCGAAACCGTGATACTTCGAGTGAGATTATCCATTTTGTACACGAAGTGCATCCAGTTTTTGTCGTAGCCCTCTCAACTTTTTAACACATGCTATGTGGGTGAAATGATGATAGCATGCCAACTTTCAACATTTTCAGAGTTCATTTGTAGTGCTTTTAAATTTCAGGGTCAACTAGCTCAAAAAAAAATGTAAATGCACGAAGAATACCAAATGAAGTCGGAAATTGTTGAAATTTTGTGATGTGCGTTTGAATGGTGCATTTTGAACGCACAAAAATTACGGAGTTCAAATAAGTTAAAAAAATGGAATCCCTTTGTAAGAGATGAGTTCTCGTTCGAAACCCTGATACTTCGAGAGAGATTGTCCGTTTTGTACACGAAGTGCATCCAGTTTTTGTCGTAGCCCTCTCAACTTTTTAACACATGCTATGTGGGTGAAATGATGATAGCATGCCAACTTTCAACATTTTCAGAGTTCATTTGTAGTGCTTTTCAATTTCAGGGTCCAATAGCTCAAAAAAAAAAGTAAATGCACGAAGAATACCAAACGAAGTCAGAAATTGTTGAAATTTTGTGATGTGCCTTTGAATGGTGCATTTTGAACACACAAAAAGTATGGATTTCAAATAAGTTCAAAAAAATGAAATCCCTTTGTAAGAGATTAGTTCTCGTTCGAAACCCTGATACTTCGAGTGAGATTATCCGTTTTGTACACGAAGTGTATCTAGTTTTTGTCATAGCCCTCTCAACTTTTTAACACATACTATGTGGGTGAAATGATGATAGCATGACAACTTTCAACATTTTCAGAGTTCATTTGTAGTGCTTTTCAATTTCAGGGTCAACTAGCTCAAAAAAAATTAAGTAAATGCACGAAGAATACCAAATGAAGTCAGAAATTGTTGAAATTTTGTTATGTGCCTTTGAATGGTGCATTTTGAACACACAAAAAGTATGGAGTTCAAATCAGTTCAAAAAAATGAAATCCCTTTGTAAGAGATGAGTTCTCGTTCGAAACAATAATACTTCGAGAGAGATTGTCCGTTTTGTACACGAAGAGCATCCAGTTTTTGTCGTAGCCCTCTCAACTTTTTAACACATGCTATGTGGGTGAAATGATGATAGCATGCCAACTTTCAACATTTTCAGAGTTCATTTGTAGTGCTTTTCGATTTCAGGGTCAACTAGCTCAAAAAAAAAATAAGTAAATGCACGAAGAATACCAAATGAAGTCAGAAATTGTTGAAATTTTGTGATGTGCCTTTGAATGGTGCATTTTGAACACAAAAAAAGTATGGAGTTCAAATAAGTTCAAAAAAATGAAATCCCTTTGTAATAGGTGAGTTCTCGTTCGAAACCGTGATACTTCGAGACAGATTGTCCGTTTTGTACACGAAGTGCATCCAGTTTTTCTCGTAGCCCTCTCAACTTTTTAACACATGCTATGTGGGTGAAATGATGATAGCATGCCAACTTTCAACATTTTCAGAGTTCATTTGTAGTGCTTTTCAATTTCAGGGTCAACTAGCTCAAAAAAAATTAAGTAAATGCACGAAGAATACCAAATGAAGTCTGAAATTGTTGTAATTTTGTGATGTGCCTTTGAATGGTGCATTTTGAACACACAAAAATTATGGAGTTCAAATAAGTTAAAAAAATGAAATCCCTTTGTAAGGGATGAGTTCTCGTTCGAAACCCTGATACTTCGAGAGAGATTGTCCGTTTTGTACACGAAGTGCATCCAGTTTTTGTCGTAGCCCTCTCAACTTTTTAACACATGCTATGTGGGTGAAATGATGATAGCATGCCAACTTTCAACATTTTCATAGTTCATTTGTAGTGCTTTTCAATTTCAGGGTCAACTAGCTCAAAAAATATTAAGTAAATGCACGAAGAATACCAAATTAAGTCAGAAATTGTTGAAATTTTGTGATGTCCCTTTGAATGGTGCATTTTGAACATACAAGAAGTATGGAGTTCAAATAAGTTCAAAAAAATGAAATCCCTTTGTAAGAGATGAGTTCTCGTTCGAAACCCTGATACTTCGAGACAGATTGTCCGTTTTGTACACGAAGTGCATCCAGTTTTTGTCGTAGCCCTCTCAACTTTTTAACACATGCTATGTGGGTGAAATGATGATAGCATGCCAACTTTCAACATTTTTAGAGTTCATTTGTAGTGCTTTTCAATTTCATGGTCAACTAGCTCAAAAAAAATAAGTAAATGCACGAAGAATACCAAATGAAGTCAGAAATTGTTGAAATTTTGTGATGTGCCTTCGAATGGTGCATTTTGAACACACAAAAAGTATGGAGTTCAAATAAGTTCAAAAAATGAAATCCCTTTGTAAGAGATGAGTTCTCGTTCGAAACCCTCATACTTCGAGACAGATTGTCCGTTTTCTACACGAAGTGCATCCAGTTTTTGTCGTAGCCCTCTCAAAATTTGAACACATGATATGTGGGTGAAATGATGATAGCATGCCAACTTTCAACATTTTCAGAGTTCATTTGTAGTGCTTTTCAATTTCAGGGTCAACTAGCTCAAAAAAAAAAGTAAATGCACGAAGAATACCAAATTATGTTAGAAATTGTTGAAATTTTGTGATGTCCCTTTGAATGGTGCATTCTGAACACACAAAAAGTATGGAGTTCAAATAAGTTCAAAAAAATGAATCCCTTTGTAAAAGATGAGTTCTCGTTCGAAACCTTGATACTTCGAGAGAGATTGTCCGTTTTGTACACGAAGTGCATCCAGTTTTTGTCGTAGCCCTATCAACTTTTTAACACATGCTATGTGGGTGAAATGATGATAGCATGCCAACTTTCAACATTTTCAGAGTTCATTTGTAGTGCTTTTCAATTTCAGGGTCAACTATTTCAAAAAAAAAGTAAATGCACGAAGAATACCAAATGAAGTCAGAAATTGTTGAAATTTTGTGATGTGCATTTGAATGGTGCATTTTGAACACACAAAAAGTATGGAGTTCAAATAAGTTCAAAAAATGAAATTCCTTTGTAAGAGATGAGTTCTCGTTCGAAACAATAATACTTCGAGAGAGATTGTCCGTTTTGTACACGAAGAGCATCCAGTTTTTGTCGTAGCCCTCTCAACTTTTTAACAGATGCTATGTGGGTGAAAAAATGATGATAGCATGCCAACTTTCAACATTTTCAGAGTTCATTTGTAGTGCTTTTCAATTTCAGGGTCAACTAGCTCAAAAAAAAAGTAAATGCACGAAGAATACCAAATGAAGTCAGAAATTGTTGAAATTTTGTGATGTGCCTTTGAATGGTGCATTTTGAACACAAAAAAAGTATGGAGATCAAATAAGTTAAAAAAATGAAATCCCTTTGTAAGAGATGAGTTCTCGTTCGAAACCGTGATACATCGAGTGAGATTATCCATTTTGTACACGAAGTGCATCCAGTTTTTGTCGTAGCCCTCTCAACTTTTTAACACATGCTATGTGGGTGAAATGATGATAGCATGCCAACTTTCAACATTTTCAGAGTTCATTTGTAGTGCTTTTCAATTTCAGGGTCAACTAGCTCAAAAAAAAATATGTAAATGCACGAAGAATACCAAATGAAGTCGGAAATTGTTGAAATTTTGTGATGTGCGTTTGAATGGTGCATTTTGAACGCACAAAAATTACGGAGTTCAAATAAGTTAAAAAAATGGAATCCCTTTGTAAGAGATGAGTTCTCGTTCGAAACCCTGATACTTCGAGAGAGATTGTCCGTTTTGTACACGAAGTGCATCCAGTTTTTGTCGTAGCCCTCTCAACTTTTTAACACATGCTATGTGGGTGAAATGATGATAGCATGCCAACTTTCAACATTTTCAGAGTTCATTTGTAGTGCTTTTCAATTTCAGGGTCAACTAGCTCAAAAAAAAAAGTAAATGCACGAAGAATACCAAACGAAGTCAGAAATTGTTGAAATTTTGTGATGTGCCTTTGAATGGTGCATTTTGAACACACAAAAAGTATGGAGTTCAAATAAGTTCAAAAAAATGAAATCCCTTTGTAAGAGATTAGTTCTCGTTCGAAACCCTGATACTTCGAGTGAGATTATCCGTTTTGTACACGAAGTGTATCTAGTTTTTGTCGTAGCCCTCTCAACTTTTTAACACATGCTATGTGGGTGAAATGATGATAGCATGACAACTTTCAACATTTTCAGAGTTCATTTGTAGTGCTTTTCAATTTCAGGGTCAACTAGCTCAAAAAAAATTAAGTAAATGCACGAAGAATACCAAATGAAGTCAGAAATTGTTGAAATTTTGTTATGTGCCTTTGAATGGTGCATTTTGAACACACAAAAAGTATGGAGTTCAAATCAGTTCAAAAAAATGAAATCCCTTTGTAAGAGATGAGTTCTCGTTCGAAACAATAATACTTCGAGAGAGATTGTCCGTTTTGTACACGAAGAGCATCCAGTTTTTGTCGTAGCCCTCTCAACTTTTTAACACATGCTATGTGGGTGAAATGATGATAGCATGCCAACTTTCAACATTTTCAGAGTTCATTTGTAGTGCTTTTCAATTTCAGGGTCAACTAGCTCAAAAAAAAATAAGTAAATGCACGAAGAATACCAAATGAAGTCAGAAATTGTTGAAATTTTGTGATGTGCCTTTGAATGGTGCATTTTGAACACAAAAAAAGTATGGAGTTCAAATAAGTTCAAAAAAATGAAATCCCTTTGTAATAGGTGAATTCTCGTTCGAAATCGTGATACTTCGAGTGAGATTATCCGTTTTGTACACGAAGTGCATCCAGTTTTTGTCGTAGCCCTCTCAACTTCTTAACACATGCTATGTTGGTGAAATTATGATAGCATGCCAAATTTCCACATTTTCAGAGTTCATTTGTAGTGCTTTTCAACTTCAGGGTAAACTATCTCAAAAAAAAAAGTAAATGCACGAAGAATACCAAATGAAGTCAGAAATTGTTGAAATTTTGTGATGTGCCTTTGAATGGTGCATTTTGAACACACAAAAATTATGGAGTTCAAATAAGTTAAAAAAATGAAATCCCTATGTAAGAGATGAGTTCTCGTTCGAAACCCTGATACTTCGAGAGAGATTGTCCGTTTTGTACACGAAGTGCATCCAGTTTTTGTCGTAGCCCTCTAAAATTTTTAACACATTCTATGTGGGTGAAATGATGATAGCATGCCAACTTTCAACATTTTCATAGTTCATTTGTAGTGCTTTTCAATTTCAGGGTCAACTAGCTCAAAAAAAATTAAGTAAATGCACGAAGAATACCAAATTAAGTCAGAAATTGTTGAAATTTTGTTATGTCCCTTTGAATGGTGCATTTTGAACATACAAGAAGTATGGAGTTCAAATAAGTTCAAAAAAATGAAATCCCTTTCTAAGGGATGAGTTCTCGTTCGAAACCCTGATACTTCGAGACAGATTGTCCGTTTTGTACACGAAGTGCATCCAGTTTTTCTCGTAGCCCTCTCAACTTTTTAACACATGCTATGTGGGTGAAATGATGATAGCATGCCAACTTTCAACATTTTCAGAGTTCTTTTGTAGTGCTTTTCAATTTCAGGGTCAACTAGCTCAAAAAAAATAAGTAAATGCACGAAGAATACCAAATGAAGTCAGAAATTGTTGAAATTTTGTGATGTGCCTTTGAATGGTGCATTTTGAATACACAAAAAGTATGGAGTTCAAATAAGTTAAAAAAATGAAATCCCTTTGTAAGGGATGAGTTCTCGTTCGAAACCCTGATACTTCGAGAGAGATTGTCCGTTTTGTACACGAATTGCATCCAGTTTTTGTCGTAGCCCTCTCAAATTTTTAACACATGATATGTGGGTGAAATGATGATAGCATGCCAACTTTCAACATTTTCAGAGTTCATTTGTAGTGCTTTTCAATTTCAGGGTCAACTAGCTCAAAAAAATAAGTAAATGCACGAAGAATACCAAATTATGTTAGAAATTGTTGAAATTTTGTGATGTCCCTTTGAATGGTGCATTTTGAACACACAAAAACTATGGAGTTCAAATAAGTTCAAAAAAATGAATCCCTTTGTAAAAGATGAGTTCTCGTTCGAAACCCTGATACTTCGAGAGAGATTGTCCGTTTTGTACACGAAGTGCATCCAGTTTTTGTCGTAGCCCTCTCAACATTTTAACACATGCTATGTGGGTGAAATTATGATAGCATGCCAACTTTCAACATTTTCAGAGTTCATTTGTAGTGCTTTTCAATTTCAAGGTCAACTATCTCAAAAAAAAAAAGTAAATGCACGAAGAATACCAAATGAAGTCAGAAATTGTTGAAATTTTGTGATGTGCCTTTGAATGGTGCATTTTGAACACACAAAAAGTATGGAGTTCAAATAAGTTCAAAAAATGAAATCCCTTTGTAAGAGATGAGTTCTCGTTCGAAACCGTGATACTTCGAGTGAGATTATCCGTTTTGTACACGAAGTGCATCCAGTTTTTGTCGTAGCCCTCTCAAAATTTGAACACATGATATGTGGGTGAAATGATGATAGCATGCCACCTTTCAACATTTTCAGAGTTCATTTGTAGTGCTTTTCAATTTCAGGGTCAACTAGCTCAAAAAAAAAAGTAAATGCACGAAGAATACCAAATTATGTTAGAAATTGTTGAAATTTTGTGATGTCCCTTTGAATGGTGCATTCTGAACACACAAAAATTATGGAGTTCAAATAAGTTTAAAAAAATGAATCCCTTTGTAAAAGATGAGTTCTCGTTCGAAACCTTGATACTTCGAGAGAGATTGTCCGTTTTGTACACGAAGTGCATCCAGTTTTTGTCGTAGCCCTATCAACTTTTTAACACATGCTATGTGGGTGAAATTATGATAGCATGCCAACTTTCAACATTTTCAGAGTTCATTTGTAGTGCTTTTCAATTTCAGGGTCAACTATCTCAAAAAAAAAGTAAATGCACGAAGAATACCAAATGAAGTCAGAAATTGTTGAAATTTTGTGATGTGCATTTGAATGGTGCATTTTGAACACACAAAAAGTATGGAGTTCAAATAAGTTCAAAAAATGAAATCCCTTTGGAAGAGATGAGTTCTCGTTCGAAACCTTGATACTTCGAGAGAGATTGTCCGTTTTGTACACGAAGTGCATCCAGTTTTTGTCGTAGCCCTCTCAACTTTTTAATACATGCTATGCGGGTGAAATGATGATAGCATGCCAACTTTCAACATTTTCAGAGTTCATTTGTAGTGCTTTTCAATTTCAGGGTCAACTAGCTCAAAAAAAAAAGTAAATGCACGAAAAATACCAAATGAAGTCAGAAATTGTTGAAATTTTGTGATGTGCCTTTGAATGGTGCATTTTGAACACACAAAAAGTATGGAGTTCAAATAAGTTCAAAAAAATGAAATCCCTTTGTAAGAGATTAGTTCTCGTTCGAGACCCTGATAGTTCGAGTGAGATTATCCGTTTTGTACACGAAGTTTATCTAGTTTTTGTCGTATCCCTCTCAACTTTTTAACACATGCTATGTGGGTGAAATGATGATAGCATGCCAACTTTCAACATTTTTAGAGTTCATTTGTAGTGCTTTTCAATTTCAGGGTCAACTAGCTCAAAAAAAAATTAAGTAAATGCACGAAGAATACCAAATTAAGTCAGAAATTGTTGAAATTTTGTGATGTCCCTTTGAATGGTGCATTTTGAACATACAAGAAGTATGGAGTTCAAATAAGTTCAAAAAAATGAAATCCCTTTCTAAGAGATGAGTTCTCGTTCGAAACCGTGATACTTCGAGACAGATTGTCCGTTTTGTACACGAAGTGCATCCAGTTTTTGTCGTAGCCCTCTCAACTTTTTAACACATGCTATGTGGGTGAAATGATGATAGCATGCCAACTTTCAACATTTTCAGAGTTCATTTGTAGTGCTTTTCAATTTCAGTGTCAACTAGCTCAAAAAAAATAAGTAAATGCACGAAGAATACCAAATGAAGTCAGAAATTGTTGAAATTTTGTGATGTGCCTTTGAATGGTGCATTTTGAACACACAAAAAGTATGGAGTTGAAATAAGTTAAAAAATGAAATCCCTTTGTAAGAGATGAGTTCTCGTTCGAAACCCTGATACTTCGAGAGAGATTGTCCGTTTTGTACACGAATTGCATCCAGTTTTTGTCGTAGTCCTCTCAAATTTTTAACACATGATATGTGGGTGAAATGATGATAGCATGCCAAATTTCAACATTTTCATAGTTCATTTGTAGTGCTTTTCAATTTCAGGGTCAACTAGCTCAAAAAAATAAGTAAATGCACGAAGAATACCAAATTATGTTAGAAATTGTTGACATTTTGTGATGTCCCTTTGAATGGTGCATTTTGAACACACAAAAACTATGGAGTTCAAATAAGTTCAAAAAAATGAATCCCTTTGTAAAAGATGAGTACTCGTTCGAAACCCTGATACTTCGAGAGAGATTGTCCGTTTTGTACACGAAGTGCATCCAGTTTTTGTCGTAGCCCTCTCAACTTTTTAACACATGCTATGTGGGTGTAATGATGATAGCATGCCAACTTTCAACATTTTCAGAGTTCATTTGTAGTGCTTTTCAATTTCAGGGTCAACTATCTCAAAAAAAAAAGTAAATGCACGAAGAATACCAAATGAAGTCAGAAATTGTTGAAATTTTGTGATGTGCATTTGAATGGTGCATTTTGAACACACAAAAAGTATGGAGTTCAAATAAGTTCAAAAAAATGAAATCCCTTTGTAAGAGATGAGTTCTCGTTCGAAACCGTGATACTTCGAGTGAGATTATCCGTTTTGTACACGAAGTGCATCCAGTTTTTGTCGTAGCCCTCTCAACTTTTTAACACATGCTATGTGGGTGAAATGATGATAGCATGCCAACTTTCAACATTTTCAGAGTTCATTTGTAGTGCTTTTCAATTTCAGGGTCAACTAGCTCAAAAAAAAGTAAATCCACGAAGAATACCAAATGAAGTCAAAAATTGTTGAAATTTTGTGATGTGCCTTTGAATGGTGCATTTTGAATACACAAAAAGTATGGAGTTCAAATAAGTTAAAAAAATGAAATCCCTTTGTAAGGGATGAGTTCTCGTTCGAAACCCTGATACTTCGAGAGAGATTGTCCGTTTTGTACACGAATTGCATCCAGTTTTTGTCGTAGCCCTCTCAAATTTTTAACACATGATATGTGGGTGAAATGATGATAGCATGCCAACTTTCAACATTTTCAGAGTTCATTTGTAGTGCTTTTCAATTTCAGGGTCAACTAGCTCAAAAAAAAAAGTAAATGCACGAAGAATACCAAATGAAGTCAGAAATTGTTGAAATTTTGTGATGTGCCTTTGAATGGTGCATTTTGAACACACAAAAAGTATGGAGTTCAAATAAGTTCAAAAAAATGAAATCCCTTTGTAAGAGATTAGTTCTCGTTCGAGACCCTGATAGTTCGAGTGAGATTATCCGTTTTGTACACGAAGTTTATCTAGTTTTTGTCGTATCCCTCTCAACTTTTTAACACATGCTATGTGGGTGAAATGATGATAGCATGCCAACTTTCAACATTTTCAGAGTTCATTTGTAGTGCTTTTCAATTTCAGGGTCAACTAGCTCAAAAAAAATAAGTAAATGCACGAAGAATACCAAATTAAGTCAGAAATTGTTGAAATTTTGTGATGTCCCTTTTAATGGTGCATTTTGAACATACAAGAAGTATGGAGTTCAAATAAGTTCAAAAAAATGAAATCCCTTTCTAAGAGATGAGTTCTCGTTCGAAACCGTGATACTTCGAGACAGATTGTCCGTTTTGTACACGAAGTGCATCCAGTTTTTGTCGTAGCCCTCTCAACTTTTTAACACATGCTATGTGGGTGAAATGATGATAGCATGCCAACTTTCAACATTTTCAGAGTTCATTTGTAGTGCTTTTCAATTTCAGTGTCAACTAGCTCAAAAAAAATAAGTAAATGCACGAAGAATACCAAATGAAGTCAGAAATTGTTGAAATTTTGTGATGTGCCTTTGAATGGTGCATTTTGAACACACAAAAAGTATGGAGTTGAAATAAGTTAAAAAATGAAATCCCTTTGTAAGAGATGAGTTCTCGTTCGAAACCCTGATACTTCGAGAGAGATTGTCCGTTTTGTACACGAATTGCATCCAGTTTTTGTCGTAGTCCTCTCAAATTTTTAACACATGATATGTGGGTGAAATGATGATAGCATGCCAAATTTCAACATTTTCATAGTTCATTTGTAGTGCTTTTCAATTTCAGGGTCAACTAGCTCAAAAAAATAAGTAAATGCACGAAGAATACCAAATTATGTTAGAAATTGTTGACATTTTGTGATGTCCCTTTGAATGGTGCATTTTGAACACACAAAAACTATGGAGTTCAAATAAGTTCAAAAAAATGAATCCCTTTGTAAAAGATGAGTTCTCGTTCGAAACCCTGATACTTCGAGAGAGATTGTCCGTTTTGTACACGAAGTGCATCCAGTTTTTGTCGTAGCCCTCTCAACTTCTTAACACATGCTATGTGGGTGTAATGATGATAGCATGCCAACTTTCAACATTTTCAGAGTTCATTTGTAGTGCTTTTCAATTTCAGGGTCAACTATCTCAAAAAAAAAAGTAAATGCACGAAGAATACCAAATGAAGTCAGAAATTGTTGAAATTTTGTGATGTGCATTTGAATGGTGCATTTTGAACACACAAAAAGTATGGAGTTCAAATAAGTTCAAAAAAATGAAATCCCTTTGTAAGAGATGAGTTCTCGTTCGAAACCGTGATACTTCGAGTGAGATTATCCGTTTTGTACACGAAGTGCATCCAGTTTTTGTCGTAGCCCTCTCAACTTTTTAACACATGCTATGTGGGTGAAATGATGATAGCATGCCACCTTTCAACATTTTCAGAGTTCATTTGTAGTGCTTTTCAATTTCAGGGTCAACTAGCTCAAAAAAAAAAGTAAATGCACGAAGAATACCAAATTATGTTAGAAATTGTTGAAATTTTGTGATGTCCCTTTGAATGGTGCATTCTGAACACACAAAAAGTATGGAGTTCAAATAAGTTCAAAAAAATGAATCCCTTTGTAAAAGATGAGTTCTCGTTCGAAACCTTGATACTTCGAGAGAGATTGTCCGTTTTGTACACGAAGTGCATCCAGTTTTTGTCGTAGCCCTATCAACTTTTTAACACATGCTATGTGGGTGAAATTATGATAGCATGCCAACTTTCAACATTTTCAGAGTTCATTTGTAGTGCTTTTCAATTTCAGGGTCAACTATCTCAAAAAAAAAGTAAATGCACGAAGAATACCAAATGAAGTCAGAAATTGTTGAAATTTTGTGATGTGCATTTGAATGGTGCATTTTGAACACACAAAAAGTATGGAGTTCAAATAAGTTCAAAAAATGAAATCCCTTTGGAAGAGATGAGTTCTCGTTCGAAACCTTGATACTTCGAGAGAGATTGTCCGTTTTGTACACGAAGTGCATCCAGTTTTTGTCGTAGCCCTCTCAACTTTTTAACACATGCTATGCGGGTGAAATGATGATAGCATGCCAACTTTCAACATTTTCAGAGTTCATTTGTAGTGCTTTTCAATTTCAGGGTCAACTAGCTCAAAAAAAAAAAGTAAATGCACGAAGAATACCAAATGAAGTCAGAAATTGTTGAAATTTTGTGATGTGCCTTTGAATGGTGCATTTTGAACACACAAAAAGTATGGAGTTCAAATAAGTTCAAAAAAATGAAATCCCTTTGTAAGAGATTAGTTCTCGTTCGAGACCCTGATAGTTCGAGTGAGATTATCCGTTTTGTACACGAAGTTTATCTAGTTTTTGTCGTATCCCTCTCAACTTTTTAACACATGCTATGTGGGTGAAATGATTATAGCATGCCAACTTTCAACATTTTCAGAGTTCATTTGTAGTGCTTTTCAATTTCAGGGTCAACTAGCTCAAAAAAAAATTAAGTAAATGCACGAAGAATACCAAATTAAGTCAGAAATTGTTGAAATTTTGTGATGTCCCTTTGAATGGTGCATTTTGAACATACAAGAAGTATGGAGTTCAAATAAGTTCAAAAAAATGAAATCCCTTTCTAAGAGATGAGTTCTCGTTCGAAACCGTGATACTTCGAGACAGATTGTCCGTTTTGTACACGAAGTGCATCCAGTTTTTGTCGTAGCCCTCTCAACTTTTTAACACATGCTATGTGGGTGAAATGATGATAGCATGCCAACTTTCAACATTTTCAGAGTTCATTTGTAGTGCTTTTCAATTTCAGTGTCAACTAGCTCAAAAAAAATAAGTAAATGCACGAAGAATACCAAATGAAGTCAGAAATTGTTGAAATTTTGTGATGTGCCTTTGAATGGTGCATTTTGAACACACAAAAAGTATGGAGTTGAAATAAGTTAAAAAATGAAATCCCTTTGTAAGAGATGAGTTCTCGTTCGAAACCCTGATACTACGAGAGAGATTGTCCGTTTTGTACACGAATTGCATCCAGTTTTTGTCGTAGTCCTCTCAAATTTTGAACACATGATATGTGGGTGAAATGATGATAGCATGCCAAATTTCAACATTTTCATAGTTCATTTGTAGTGCTTTTCAATTTCAGGGTCAACTAGCTCAAAAAAATAAGTAAATGCACGAAGAATACCAAATTATGTTAGAAATTGTTGACATTTTGTGATGTCCCTTTGAATGGTGCATTTTGAACACACAAAAACTATGGAGTTCAAATAAGTTCAAAAAAATGAATCCCTTTGTAAAAGATGAGTTCTCGTTCGAAACCCTGATACTTCGAGAGAGATTGTCCGTTTTGTACACGAAGTGCATCCAGTTTTTGTCGTAGCCCTCTCAACTTTTTAACACATGCTATGTGGGTGTAATGATGATAGCATGCCAACTTTCAACATTTTCAGAGTTCATTTGTAGTGCTTTTCAATTTCAGGGTCAACTATCTCAAAAGAAAAAGTAAATGCACGAAGAATACCAAATGAAGTCAGAAATTGTTGAAATTTTGTGATGTGCATTTGAATGGTGCATTTTGAACACACAAAAAGTATGGAGTTCAAATAAGTTCAAAAAAATGAAATCCCTTTGTAAGAGATGAGTTCTCGTTCGAAACCGTGATACTTCGAGTGAGATTATCCGTTTTGTACACGAAGTGCATCCAGTTTTTGTCGTAGCCCTCTCAACTTTTTAACACATGCTATGTGGGTGAAATGATGATAGCATGCCACCTTTCAACATTTTCAGAGTTCATTTGTAGTGCTTTTCAATTTCAGGGTCAACTAGCTCAAAAAAAAAAGTAAATGCACGAAGAATACCAAATTATGTTAGAAATTGTTGAAATTTTGTGATGTCCCTTTGAATGGTGCATTCTGAACACACAAAAAGTATGGAGTTCAAATAAGTTCAAAAAAATGAATCCCTTTGTAAAAGATGAGTTCTCGTTCGAAACCTTGATACTTCGAGAGAGATTGTCCGTTTTGTACACGAAGTGCATCCAGTTTTTGTCGTAGCCCTATCAACTTTTTAACACATGCTATGTGGGTGAAATTATGATAGCATGCCAACTTTCAACATTTTCAGAGTTCATTTGTAGTGCTTTTCAATTTCAGGGTCAACTATCTCAAAAAAAAAGTAAATGCACGAAGAATACCAAATGAAGTCAGAAATTGTTGAAATTTTGTGATGTGCATTTGAATGGTGCATTTTGAACACACAAAAAGTATGGAGTTCAAATAAGTTCAAAAAATGAAATCCCTTTGGAAGAGATGAGTTCTCGTTCGAAACCTTGATACTTCGAGAGAGATTGTCCGTTTTGTACACGAAGTGCATCCAGTTTTTGTCGTAGCCCTCTCAACTTTTTAACACATGCTATGCGGGTGAAATGATGATAGCATGCCAACTTTCAACATTTTCAGAGTTCATTTGTAGTGCTTTTCAATTTCAGGGTCAACTAGCTCAAAAAAAAAAGTAAATGCACGAAGAATACCAAATGAAGTCAGAAATTGTTGAAATTTTGTGATGTGCCTTTGAATGGTGCATTTTGAACACACAAAAAGTATGGAGTTCAAATAAGTTCAAAAAAATGAAATCCCTTTGTAAGAGATTAGTTCTCGTTCGAGACCCTGATAGTTCGAGTGAGATTATCCGTTTTGTACACGAAGTTTATCTAGTTTTTGTCGTATCCCTCTCAACTTTTTAACACATGCTATGTGGGTGAAATGATGATAGCATGCCAACTTTCAACATTTTCAGAGTTCATTTGTAGTGCTTTTCAATTTCAGGGTCAACTAGCTCAAAAAAAAATTAAGTAAATGCACGAAGAATACCAAATTAAGTCAGAAATTGTTAAAATTTTGTGATGTCCCTTTGAATGGTGCATTTTGAACATACAAGAAGTATGGAGTTCAAATAAGTTCAAAAAAATGAAATCCCTTTCTAAGAGATGAGTTCTCGTTCGAAACCGTGATACTTCGAGACAGATTGTCCGTTTTGTACACGAAGTGCATCCAGTTTTTGTCGTAGCCCTCTCAACTTTTTAACACATGCTATGTGGGTGAAATGATGATAGCATGCCAACTTTCAACATTTTCAGAGTTCATTTGTAGTGCTTTTCAATTTCAGTGTCAACTAGCTCAAAAAAAATAAGTAAATGCACGAAGAATACCAAATGAAGTCAGAAATTGTTGAAATTTTGTGATGTGCCTTTGAATGGTGCATTTTGAACACACAAAAAGTATGGAGTTGAAATAAGTTAAAAAATGAAATCCCTTTGTAAGAGATGAGTTCTCGTTCGAAACCCTGATACTTCGAGAGAGATTGTCCGTTTTGTACACGAATTGCATCCAGTTTTTGTCGTAGTCCTCTCAAATTTTTAACACATGATATGTGGGTGAAATGATGATAGCATGCCAAATTTCAACATTTTCATAGTTCATTTGTAGTGCTTTTCAATTTCAGGGTCAACTAGCTCAAAAAAATAAGTAAATGCACGAAGAATACCAAATTATGTTAGAAATTGTTGACATTTTGTGATGTCCCTTTGAATGGTGCATTTTGAACACACAAAAACTATGGAGTTCAAATAAGTTCAAAAAAATGAATCCCTTTGTAAAAGATGAGTTCTCGTTCGAAACCCTGATACTTCGAGAGAGATTGTCCGTTTTGTACACGAAGTGCATCCAGTTTTTGTCGTAGCCCTCTCAACTTTTTAACACATGCTATGTGGGTGTAATGATGATAGCATGCCAACTTTCAACATTTTCAGAGTTCATTTGTAGTGCTTTTCAATTTCAGGGTCAACTATCTCAAAAGAAAAAGTAAATGCACGAAGAATACCAAATGAAGTCAGAAATTGTTGAAATTTTGTGATGTGCATTTGAATGGTGCATTTTGAACACACAAAAAGTATGGAGTTCAAATAAGTTCAAAAAAATGAAATCCCTTTGTAAGAGATGAGTTCTCGTTCAAAACCGTGATACTTCGAGTGAGATTATCCGTTTTGTACACGAAGTGCATCCAGTTTTTGTCGTAGCCCTCTCAACTTTTTAACACATGCTATGTGGGTGAAATGATGATAGCATGCCACCTTTCAACATTTTCAGAGTTCATTTGTAGTGCTTTTCAATTTCAGGGTCAACTAGCTCAAAAAAAAAGTAAATGCACGAAGAATACCAAATTATGTTAGAAATTGTTGAAATTTTGTGATGTCCCTTTGAATGGTGCATTCTGAACACACAAAAAGTATGGAGTTCAAATAAGTTCAAAAAAATGAATCCCTTTGTAAAAGATGAGTTCTCGTTCGAAACCTTGATACTTCGAGAGAGATTGTCCGTTTTGTACACGAAGTGCATCCAGTTTTTGTCGTAGCCCTATCAACTTTTTAACACATGCTATGTGGGTGAAATTATGATAGCATGCCAACTTTCAACATTTTCAGAGTTCATTTGTAGTGCTTTTCAATTTCAGGGTCAACTATCTCAAAAAAAAAGTAAATGCACGAAGAATACCAAATGAAGTCAGAAATTGTTGAAATTTTGTGATGTGCATTTGAATGGTGCATTTTGAACACACAAAAAGTATGGAGTTCAAATAAGTTCAAAAAATGAAATCCCTTTGGAAGAGATGAGTTCTCGTTCGAAACCTTGATACTTCGAGAGAGATTGTCCGTTTTGTACACGAAGTGCATCCAGTTTTTGTCGTAGCCCTCTCAACTTTTTAACACATGCTATGCGGGTGAAATGATGATAGCATGCCAACTTTCAACATTTTCAGAGTTCATTTGTAGTGCTTTTCAATTTCAGGGTCAACTAGCTCAAAAAAAAAAGTAAATGCACGAAGAATACCAAATGAAGTCAGAAATTGTTGAAATTTTGTGATGTGCCTTTGAATGGTGCATTTTGAACACACAAAAAGTATGGAGTTCAAATAAGTTCAAAAAAATGAAATCCCTTTGTAAGAGATTAGTTCTCGTTCGAGACCCTGATAGTTCGAGTGAGATTATCCGTTTTGTACACGAAGTTTATCTAGTTTTTGTCGTATCCCTCTCAACTTTTTAACACATGCTATGTGGGTGAAATGATGATAGCATGCCAACTTTCAACATTTTCAGAGTTCATTTGTAGTGCTTTTCAATTTCAGGGTCAACTAGCTCAAAAAAAAATTAAGTAAATGCACGAAGAATACCAAATTAAGTCAGAAATTGTTGAAATTTTGTGATGTCCCTTTGAATGGTGCATTTTGAACATACAAGAAGTATGGAGTTCAAATAAGTTCAAAAAAATGAAATCCCTTTCTAAGAGATGAGTTCTCGTTCGAAACCGTGATACTTCGAGACAGATTGTCCGTTTTGTACACGAAGTGCATCCAGTTTTTGTCGTAGCCCTCTCAACTTTTTAACACATGCTATGTGGGTGAAATGATGATAGCATGCCAACTTTCAACATTTTCAGAGTTCATTTGTAGTGCTTTTCAATTTCAGTGTCAACTAGCTCAAAAAAAATAAGTAAATGCACGAAGAATACCAAATGTAGTCAGAAATTGTTGAAATTTTGTGATGTGCCTTTGAATGGTGCATTTTGAACACACAAAAAGTATGGAGTTGAAATAAGTTAAAAAATGAAATCCCTTTGTAAGAGATGAGTTCTCGTTCGAAACCCTGATACTTCGAGAGAGATTGTCCGTTTTGTACACGAATTGCATCCAGTTTTTGTCGTAGTCCTCTCAAATTTTTAACACATGATATGTGGGTGAAATGATGATAGCATGCCAAATTTCAACATTTTCATAGTTCATTTGTAGTGCTTTTCAATTTCAGGGTCAACTAGCTCAAAAAAATAAGTAAATGCACGAAGAATACCAAATTATATTAGAAATTGTTGACATTTTGTGATGTCCCTTTGAATGGTGCATTTTGAACACACAAAAACTATGGAGTTCAAATAATTTCAAAAAAATGAATCCCTTTGTAAAAGATGAGTTCTCGTTCGAAACCCTGATACTTCGAGAGAGATTGTCCGTTTTGTACACGAAGTGCATCCAGTTTTTGTCGTAGCCCTCTCAACTTTTTAACACATGCTATGTGGGTGTAATGATGATAGCATGCCAACTTTCAACATTTTCAGAGTTCATTTGTAGTGCTTTTCAATTTCAGGGTCAACTATCTCAAAAAAAAAAGTAAATGCACGAAGAATACCAAATGAAGTCAGAAATTGTTGAAATTTTGTGATGTGCATTTGAATGGTGCATTTTGAACACACAAAAAGTATGGAGTTCAAATAAGTTCAAAAAAATGAAATCCCTTTGTAAGAGATGAGTTCTCGTTCGAAACCGTGATACTTCGAGTGAGATTATCCGTTTTGTACACGAAGTGCATCCAGTTTTTGTCGTAGCCCTCTCAACTTTTTAACACATGCTATGTGGGTGAAATGATGATAGCATGCCAACTTTCAACATTTTCAGAGTTCATTTGTAGTGCTTTTCAATTTCAGGGTCAACTAGCTCAAAAAAAAGTAAATCCACGAAGAATACCAAATGAAGTCAAAAATTGTTGAAATTTTGTGATGTGCCTTTGAATGGTGCATTTTGAACACACAAAAAGTATGGAGTTCAAATAAGTTCAAAAAATGAAATCCCTTTGTAAGAGATGAGGTCTCGTTCGAAACCGTGATACTTCGAGTGAGATTATCCATTTTGTACACGAAGTGCATCCAGTTTTTGTCGTAGCCCTCTCAACTTTTTAACACATGCTATGTGGGTGAAATGATGATAGCATGCCAACTTTCAACATTTTCAGAGTTCATTTGTAGTGCTTTTCAATTTCAGGGTCAACTATCTCAAAAAAAAAAATAAGTAAATGCACGAAGAATACCAAATGAAGTCGGAAATTGTTGAAATTTTGTGATGTGCCTTTGAATGGTGCATTTTGAACACACAAAAAGTATGGAGTTCAAATAAGTTCAAAAAACGGAATCCCTTTGGAAGAGATGAGTTCTCGTTCGAAACCTTGATACTTCGAGAGATATTGTCCGTTTTGTACACGAAGTGCATCCAGTTTTTGTCGTAGCCCTCTCAACTTTTTAACACATGCTATGCGGGTGAAATGATGATAGCATGCCAACTTTCAACATTTTCAGAGTTCATTTGTAGTGCTTTTCAATTTCAGGGTCAACTAGCTGCAAAAAAGAAATAATTAAATGCACGAAGAATACCAAATGAAGTCAGAAATTGTTGAAATTTTGTGATGTGCCTTTGAATGGTGCATTTTGAACACACAAAAAGTATGGAGTTCAAATAAGTTCAAAAAAATGAAATCCCTTTGTAAGAGATTAGTTCTCGTTCGAGACCCTGATACTTCGAGTGAGATTATCCGTTTTGTACACGAAGTGTATCTAGTTTTTGTCGTAGCCCTCTCAACTTTTTAACACATGCTATGTGGGTGAAATGATGATAGCATGCCAACTTTCAACATTTTCATAGTTCATTTGTAGTGCTTTTCAATTTCAGGGTCAACTAGCTCAAAAAAAATTAAGTAAATGCACGAAGAATACCAAATTAAGTCAGAAATTGTTGAAATTTTGTGATGTCCCTTTGAATGGTGCATTTTGAACAGACAAGAAGTATGGAGTTCAAATAAGTTAAAAAAAATGAAATCCCTTTCTAAGAGATGAGTTCTCGTTCGAAACCGTGATACTCCGAGACAGATTGTCCGCTTTGTACACGAAGTGCATCCAGTTTTTGTCGTAGCCCTCTCAACTTTTTAACACATGCTATGTGGGTGAAATGATGATAGCATGCCAACTTTCAACATTTTCAGAGTTCATTTGTAGTGCTTTTCAATTTCAGGGTCAACTAGCTCAAAAAAAAAAGTAAATGCACGAAGAATACCAAATGAAGTCAGAAATTGTTGAAATTTTATGATGTGCCTTTGAATGGTGCATTTTGAACACACAAAAAGTATGGAGTTGAAATAAGTTAAAAAAATGAAAGCCCTTTGTAAGAGATGAGTTCTCGTTCGAAACCCTGATACTTCGAGAGAGATTGTCCGTTTTGTACACGAATTGCATCCAGTTTTTGTCGTAGCCCTCTCAAATTGTTAACACAAGATATGTGGGTGAAATGATGATAGCATGCCAACTTTCAACATTTTCAGAGTTCATTTGTAGTGTTTTTCAATTTCAGGGTCAACTATCTCAAAAAAATAAATAAGTAAATGCACGAAGAATACCAAATTAAGTCGGCAATTGTTGAAATTTTGTGATGTCCCTTTGAATGGTGCATTTTGAACACACAAAAACTATGGAGTTCAAATAAGTTCAAAAAAAATGAAATCCCTTTGTAAGAGATGAGTTCTCGTTCGAAACCCTGATACTTCGAGAGATATTGTCCGTTTTGTACACGAAGTGCATCCAGTTTTTGTCGTAGACCTCTCAACTTTTTAACACATGCTATGTGGGTGA
This sequence comes from Hordeum vulgare subsp. vulgare, assembly GCF_904849725.1. Taxonomy (NCBI): domain Eukaryota; kingdom Viridiplantae; phylum Streptophyta; class Magnoliopsida; order Poales; family Poaceae; genus Hordeum; species Hordeum vulgare. The sequence goes on along the minus strand of NC_058524.1, from coordinate 10,702,378 downwards.
AATTATGATAGCATGCCAACTTTCAACATTTTCAGAGTTCATTTGTAGTGCTTTTCAATTTCAGGGTCAACTATCTCAAAAAAAAAATAAGTAAATGCACGAAGAATACCAAATTAAGTCGGCAATTGTTGAAATTTTGTGATGTGCCTTTGAATGGTGCATTTTGAACACACAAAAAGTATGGAGTTCAAATAAGTTCAAAAAAAATGAAATCCCTTTGTAAGAGATGAGTTCTTGTTCGAAACCGTGATACCTCGAGTGAGATTATCCGTTTTGTACACGAAGTGCATCCAGTTTTTGTCGTAGCCCTCTCAACTTTTTAACACATGCTATGTGGGTGAAATGATGATAGCATGCCAACTTTCAACATTTTCAGAGTTCATTTGTAGTGCTTTTCAATTTCAGGGTCAACTATCTCAAAAAAAAAAGTAAATGCACGAAGAATACCAAATGAAGTCAGAAATTGTTGAAATTTTGTGATGTGCCTTTGAATGGTGAATTTTGAACACACAAAAAGTATGGAGTTCAAGTAAGTTCAAAAAATGAAATCCCTTTGTAAGAGATGAGTTCTCGTTCGAAACCCTGATACTTCGAGAGAGATTGTCCGTTTTGTACACGAATTGCATCCAGTTTTTGTCGTAGCCCTCTCAAATTGTTAACACATGATATGTGGGTGAAATGATGATAGCATGCCAACTTTCAACATTTTCAGAGTTCATTTGTAGTGCTTTTCAATTTCAGGGTCAACTATCTCAAAAAAAAATAAGTAAATGCACGAAGAATACCAAATTAAGTCGGCAATTGTTGAAATTTTGTGATGTCCCTTTGAATGGTGCATTTTGAACACACAAAAACTATGGAGTTCAAATAGGTTAAAAAAAATGAAATCCCTTTGTAAGAGATGAGTTCTCGTTCGAAACCCTGATACTTCGAGAGATATTGTCCGTTTTGTACACGAAGTGCATCCAGTTTTTGTCGTAGCCCTCTCAACTTTTTAACACATGCTATGTGGGTGAAATTATGATAGCATGCCAACTTTCAACATTTTCAGAGTTCATTTGTAGTGCTTTTCAATTTCAGGGTCAACTATCTCAAAAAAAAATAAGTAAATGCACGAAGAATACCAAATTAAGTCGGCAATTGTTGAAATTTTGTGATGTGCCTTTGAATGGTGCATTTTGAACACACAAAAAGATGGAGTTCAAATAAGTTCAAAAAAAATGAAATCCCTTTGTAAGAGATGAGTTCTTGTTCGAAACCGTGATACCTCGAGTGAGATTGTCCGTTTTGTACACGAAGTGCATCCAGTTTTTGTCGTAGCCCTCTCAACTTTTTAACACATGCTATGTGGGTGAAATGATGATAGCATGCCAACTTTCAACATTTTCAGAGTTCATTTGTAGTGCTTTTCAATTTCAGGGTCAACTAGCTCAAAAAAAATAAGTAAATGCACGAAGAATACCAAATGAAGTCAAAAATTGTTGAAATTTTGTGATGTGCCTTTGAATGGTGCATTTTGAACACACAAAAAGTATGGAGTTCAAATAAGTTCAAAAAATGAAATCATTTTGTAAGAGATGAGTTCTCGTTCGAAACCCTGATACTTCGAGGGAGATTGTCCGTTTTGTACACGAAGTGCATCCAGTTTTTGTCGTAGCCCTCTCAACTTTTTAACACATGATATGTGGGTGAAATGATGATAGCATGACAACTTTCAACATTTTCAGAGTTCATTTGTAGTGCTTTTCAATTTCAGGGTCAACTAGCTCAAAAAAAATTAAGTAAATGCACGAAGAATACCAAATGAAGTCAGAAATTGTTGAAATTTTGTTATGTGCCTTTGAATGGTGCATTTTGAACACACAAAAAGTAAGGAGTTCAAATAAGTTCAAAAAATGAAATCCCTTTGTAAGAGATGAGTTCTCGTTCGAAACCGTGATACTTCGAGAGAGATTGTCCGTTTTGTACACGAAGTGCATCCAGTTTTTGTCGTAGCCCTCTCAACTTTTTAACACATGCTATGTGGGTGAAATTATGATAGCATGCCAACTTTCAACATTTTCAGAGTTCATTTGTAGTGCTTTTCAATTTCAGGGTCAACTAGCTCAAAAAAAATAAGTAAATGCACGAAGAATACCAAATGAAGTCAGAAATTGTTGAAATTTTGTGATGTACCTTTGAATGGTGCATTTTGAACACAAAAAAAGTATGGAGTTCAAATAAGTTCAAAAAATGAAATCCCTTTGTAAGAGATGAGTTCTCGTTCGAAACCCTGATACTTCGAGAGAGATTGTCCGTTTTGTACACGAAGTGCATCCAGTTTTTGTCGTAGCCCTCTCAACTTTTTAACACATGATATGTGGGTGAAATGATGATAGCATGCCAACTCTCAACATTTTCAGAGTTCATTTGTAGTGCTTTTCAATTTCAGGGTCAACTAGCTCAAAAAAAAAGTAAATGCACGAAGAATACCAAATGAAGTCAGAAATTGTTGAAATTTTGTGATGTGCCTTTGAATGGTGCATTTGAACACACAAAAAGTATGGAGTTCAAATAAGTTCAAAAAATGAAATCCCTTTGTAAGAGATGAGTTCTCGTTCAAAACCGTGATACCTCGAGTGAGATTGTCCGTTTTGTACCCGAAGTGCATCCAGTTTTTGTCGTAGCCCTCTCAACTTTTTAACACATGCTATGTGGGTGAAATGATGATAGCATGCCAACTTTCAACATTTTCAGAGTTCATTTGTAGTGCTTTTCAATTTCAGGGTCAACTAGCTCAAAAAAAATAAGTAAATGCACGAAGAATACCAAATGAAGTCAGAAATTGTTGAAATTTTGTGATGTGCCTTTGAATGGTGCATTTTGAACACACAAAAAGTATGGAGTTCAAATAAGTTCAAAAAAATGAAATCCCTTTGTAAGAGATGAGTTCTCGTTCGAAACCGTGATACCTCGAGTGAGATTATCCGTTTTGTACACGAAGTGCATCCAGTTTTTGTCGTAGCCCTCTCAACTTTTTAACACATGCTATGTGGGTGAAATGATGATAGCATGCCAACTTTCAACATTTTCAGAGTTCATTTGTAGTGCTTTTCAATTTCAGGGTCAACTAGCTCAAAAAAAAATAAGTAAATGCACGAAGAATACCAAATGAAGTCAGAAATTGTGGAAATTTTGTGATGTGCCTTTGAATGGTGCATTTTGAACACACAAAAAGTAAGGAGTTCAAATAAGTTCAAAAAATGAAATCCCTTTGTAAGAGATGAGTTCTCGTTCGAAACCGTGATACCTCGAGTGAGATTATCCGTTTTGTACACGAAGTGCATCCAGTTTTTGTCGTAGCCCTCTCAACTTTTTAACACATGCTACGTGGGTGAAATGATGATAGCATGCCAACTTTCAACATTTTCAGAGTTCATTTGTAGTGCTTTTCAATTTCAGGGTCAACTAGCTCAAAAAAAATAAGTAAATGCACGAAGAATACCAAATGAAGTCAGAAATTGTTCAAATTTTGTGATGTGCCTTTGAATGGTGCATTTTGAACACACAAAAAGTAAGGAGTTCAAATAAGTTCAAAAAATGAAATCCCTTTGTAAGAGATGAGTTCTCGTTCGAAACCCTGATACCTCGAGAGAGATTGTCCGTTTTGTACACGAAGTGCATCCAGTTTTTGTCGTAGCCCTCTCAACTTTTTAACACATGCTATGTGGGTGAAATGATGATAGCATGCCAACTTTCAACATTTTCAGAGTTCATTTGTAGTGCTTTTCAATTTCAGGGTCAACTAGCTCAAAAAAAATAAGTAAATGCACGAAGAATACCAAATGAAGTCAAAAATTGTTGAAATTTTGTGATGTGCCTTTGAATGGTGCATTTTGAACACACAAAAAGTATGGAGTTCAAATAAGTTCAAAAAATGAAATCCCTTTGTAAGAGATGAGTTCTCGTTCGAAACCCTGATACTTCGAGAGAAATTGTCCGTTTTGTACACGAAGTGCATCCAGTTTTTGTCGTAGCCCTCTCAACTTTTTAACACATGATATGTGGGTGAAATGATGATAGCATGCCAACTTTCAACATTTTCACAGTTCATTTGTAGTGCTTTTCAATTTCAGGGTCAACTAGCTCAAAAAAAAAGGAAATGCACGAAGAATACCAAATGAAGTCAGAAATTGTTGAAATTTTGTGATGTGCCTTTGAATGGTGCATTTTGAACACACAAAAAGTAAGGAGTTCAAATAAGTTCAAAAAATGAAATCCCTTTGTAAGAGATGAGTTCTCGTTCGAAACCGTGATACTTCGAGAGAGATTGTCCGTTTTGTACACGAAGTGCATCCAGTTTTTGTCGTAGCCCTCTCAACTTTTTAACACATGCTATGTGGGTGAAATTATGATAGCATGCCAACTTTCAACATTTTCAGAGTTCATTTGTAGTGCTTTTCAATTTCAGGGTCAACTAGCTCAAAAAAAATAAGTAAATGCACGAAGAATACCAAATGAAGTCAGAAATTGTTGAAATTTTGTGATGTGCCTTTGAATGGTGCATTTTGAACACAAAAAAAGTATGGAGTTCAAATAAGTTCAAAAAATGAAATCCCTTTGTAAGAGATGAGTTCTCGTTCGAAACCCTGATACTTCGAGAGAGATTGTCCGTTTTGTACACGAAGTGCATCCAGTTTTTGTCGTAGCCCTCTCAACTTTTTAACACATGATATGTGGGTGAAATGATGATAGCATGCCAACTTTCAACATTTTCAGAGTTCATTCGTAGTGCTTTTCAATTTCAGGGTCAACTAGCTCAAAAAAAAAGTAAATGCACGAAGAATACCAAATGAAGTCAGAAATTGTTGAAATTTTGTGATGTGCCTTTGAATGGTGCATTAGAACACACAAAAAGTATGGAGTTCAAATAAGTTCAAAAAATGAAATCCCTTTGTAAGAGATGAGTTCTCGTTCGAAACCGTGATACCTCGAGTGAGATTGTCCGTTTTGTACCCGAAGTGCATCCAGTTTTTGTCGTAGCCCTCTCAACTTTTTAACACATGCTATGTGGGTGAAATGATGATAGCATGCCAACTTTCAACATTTTCAGAGTTCATTTGTAGTGCTTTTCAATTTCAGGGTCAACTAGCTCAAAAAAATAAGTAAATGCACGAAGAATACCAAATGAAGTCAGAAATTGTTGAAATTTTGTGATGTGCCTTTGAATGGTGCATTTTGAACACACAAAAAGTATGGAGTTCAAATAAGTTCAAAAAATGAAATCCCTTTGTAAGAGATGAGTTCTCGTTCGAAACCCTGATACTTCGAGAGAGATTGTCCGTTTTGTACACGAAGTGCATCCAGTTTTTGTCGTAGCCCTCTCAACTTTTTAACACATGATATGTGGGTGAAATGATGATAGCATGCCAACTTTCAACATTTTCAGAGTTCATTTGTAGTGCTTTTCAATTTCAGGGTCAACTAGCTCAAAAAAAAAGTAAATGCACGAAGAATACCAAATGAAGTCAGAAATTGTTGAAATTTTGTGATGTGCCTTTGAATGGTGCATTTGAACACACAAAAAGTATGGAGTTCAAATAAGTTCAAAAAATGAAATCCCTTTGTAAGAGATGAGTTCTCGTTCGAAACCGTGATACCTCGAGTGAGATTGTCCGTTTTGTACCCGAAGTGCATCCAGTTTTTGTCGTAGCCCTCTCAACTTTTTAACACATGCTATGTGGGTGAAATGATGATAGCATGCCAACTTTCAACATTTTCAGAGTTCATTTGTAGTGCTTTTCAATTTCAGGGTCAACTAGCTCAAAAAAAATAAGTAAATGCACGAAGAATACCAAATGAAGTCAGAAATTGTTGAAATTTTGTGATGTGCCTTTGAATGGTGCATTTTGAACACACAAAAAGTATGGAGTTCAAATAAGTTCAAAAAAATGAAATCCCTTTGTAAGAGATGAGTTCTCGTTCGAAACCGTGATACCTCGAGTGAGATTATCCGTTTTGTACACGAAGTGCATCCAGTTTTTGTCGTAGCCCTCTCAACTTTTTAACACATGCTATGTGGGTGAAATGATGATAGCATCCCAACTTTCAACATTTTCAGAGTTCATTTGTAGTGCTTTTCAATTTCAGGGTCAACTAGCTCAAAAAAAAATAAGTAAATGCACGAAGAATACCAAATGAAGTCAGAAATTGTGGAAATTTTGTGATGTGCCTTTGAATGGTGCATTTTGAACACACAAAAAGTAAGGAGTTCAAATAAGTTCAAAAAATGAAATCCCTTTGTAAGAGATGAGTTCTCGTTCGAAAGCGTGATACCTCGAGTGAGATTATCCGTTTTGTACACGAAGTGCATCCAGTTTTTGTCGTAGCCCTCTCAACTTTTTAACACATGCTATGTGGGTGAAATGATGATAGCATGCCAACTTTCAACATTTTCAGAGTTCATTTGTAGTGCTTTTCAATTTCAGGGTCAACTAGCTCAAAAAAAATAAGTAAATGCACGAAGAATACCAAATGAAGTCAGAAATTGTTGAAATTTTGTGATGTGCCTTTGAATGGTGCATTTTGAACACACAAAAAGTAAGGAGTTCGAATAAGTTCAAAAAATGAAATCCCTTTGTAAGAGATGAGTTCTCGTTCGAAACCCTGATACTTCGAGAGAGATTGTCCGTTTTGTACACGAAGTGCATCCAGTTTTTGTCGTAGCCCTTTCAACTTTTTAACACATGCTATGTGGGTGAAATGATGATAGCATGCCAACTTTCAACATTTTCAGAGTTCATTTGTAGTGCTTTTCAATTTCAGGGTCAACTAGCTCAAAAAAAATAAGTAAATGCACGAAGAATACCAAATGAAGTCAGAAATTGTGGAAATTTTGTGATGTGCCTTTGAATGGTGCATTTTGAACACACAAAAAGTAAGGAGTTCAAATAAGTTCAAAAAATGAAATCCCTTTGTAAGAGATGAGTTCTCGTTCGAAACCCTGATACTTCGAGAGAGATTGTCCGTTTTGTACACGAAGTGCATCCTGTTTTTGTCGTAGCCCTCTCAACTTTTTAACACATGATATGTGGGTGAAATGATGATAGCATGCCAACTTTCAACATTTTCAGAGTTCATTTGTAGTGCTTTTCAATTTCAGGGTCAACTAGCTCAAAAAAAAAGTAAATGCACGAAGAATACCAAATGAAGTCAGAAATTGTTGAAATTTTGTGATGTGCCTTTGAATGGTGCATTTGAACACACAAAAAGTATGGAGTTCAAATAAGTTCAAAAAATGAAATCCCTTTGTAAGAGATGAGTTCTCGTTCGAAACCGTGATACCTCGAGTGAGATTGTCCGTTTTGTACCCGAAGTGCATCCAGTTTTTGTCGTAGCCCTCTCAACTTTTTAACACATGCTATGTGGGTGAAATGATGATAGCATGCCAACTTTCAACATTTTCAGAGTTCATTTGTAGTGCTTTTCAATTTCAGGGTCAACTAGCTCAAAAAAATAAGTAAATGCACGAAGAATACCAAATGAAGTCAGAAATTGTTGAAATTTTGTGATGTGCCTTTGAATGGTGCATTTTGAACACACAAAAAGTATGGAGTTCAAATAAGTTCAAAAAATGAAATCCCTTTGTAAGAGATGAGTTCTCGTTCGAAACCCTGATACTTCGAGAGAGATTGTCCGTTTTGTACACGAAGTGCATCCAGTTTTTGTCGTAGCCCTCTCAACTTTTTAACACATGATATGTGGGTGAAATGATGATAGCATGCCAACTTTCAACATTTTCAGAGTTCATTTGTAGTGCTTTTCAATTTCAGGGTCAACTAGCTCAAAAAAAAAGTAAATGCACGAAGAATACCAAATGAAGTCAGAAATTGTTGAAATTTTGTGATGTGCCTTTGAATGGTGCATTTGAACACACAAAAAGTATGGAGTTCAAATAAGTTCAAAAAATGAAATCCCTTTGTAAGAGATGAGTTCTCGTTCGAAACCGTGATACCTCGAGTGAGATTGTCCGTTTTGTACCCGAAGTGCATCCAGTTTTTGTCGTAGCCCTCTCAACTTTTTAACACATGCTATGTGGGTGAAATGATGATAGCATGCCAACTTTCAACATTTTCAGAGTTCATTTGTAGTGCTTTTCAATTTCAGGGTCAACTAGCTCAAAAAAAATAAGTAAATGCACGAAGAATACCAAATGAAGTCAGAAATTGTTGAAATTTTGTGATGTGCCTTTGAATGGTGCATTTTGAACACACAAAAAGTATGGAGTTCAAATAAGTTCAAAAAAATGAAATCCCTTTGTAAGAGATGAGTTCTCGTTCGAAACCGTGATACCTCGAGTGAGATTATCCGTTTTGTACACGAAGTGCATCCAGTTTTTGTCGTAGCCCTCTCAACTTTTTAACACATGCTATGTGGGTGAAATGATGATAGCATCCCAACTTTCAACATTTTCAGAGTTCATTTGTAGTGCTTTTCAATTTCAGGGTCAACTAGCTCAAAAAAAAATAAGTAAATGCACGAAGAATACCAAATGAAGTCAGAAATTGTGGAAATTTTGTGATGTGCCTTTGAATGGTGCATTTTGAACACACAAAAAGTAAGGAGTTCAAATAAATTCAAAAAATGAAATCCCTTTGTAAGAGATGAGTTCTCGTTCGAAAGCGTGATACCTCGAGTGAGATTATCCGTTTTGTACACGAAGTGCATCCAGTTTTTGTCGTAGCCCTCTCAACTTTTTAACACATGCTATGTGGGTGAAATTATGATAGCATGCCAACTTTCAACATTTTCAGAGTTCATTTGTAGTGCTTTTCAATTTCAGGGTCAACTAGCTCAAAAAAAATAAGTAAATGCACGAAGAATACCAAATGAAGTCAGAAATTGTGGAAATTTTGTGATGTGCCTTTGAATGGTGCATTTTGAACACACAAAAAGTAAGGAGTTCAAATAAGTTCAAAAAATGAAATCCCTTTGTAAGAGATGAGTTCTCGTTCGAAACCCTGATACTTCGAGAGAGATTGTCCGTTTTGTACACGAAGTGCATCCAGTTTTTGTCGTAGCCCTCTCAACTTTTTAACACATGATATGTGGGTGAAATGATGATAGCATGCCAACTTTCAACATTTTCAGAGTTCATTTGTAGTGCTTTTCAATTTCAGGGTCAACTAGCTCAAAAAAAAAGTAAATGCACGAAGAATACCAAATGAAGTCAGAAATTGTTGAAATTTTGTGATGTGCCTTTGAATGGTGCATTTGAACACACAAAAAGTATGGAGTTCAAATAAGTTCAAAAAATGAAATCCCTTTGTAAGAGATGAGTTCTCGTTCGAAACCGTGATACCTCGAGTGAGATTGTCCGTTTTGTACCCGAAGTGCATCCAGTTTTTGTCGTAGCCCTCTCAACTTTTTAACACATGCTATGTGGGTGAAATGATGATAGCATGCCAACTTTCAACATTTTCAGAGTTCATTTGTAGTGCTTTTCAATTTCAGGGTCAACTAGCTCAAAAAAAATAAGTAAATGCACGAAGAATACCAAATGAAGTCAGAAATTGTTGAAATTTTGTGATGTGCCTTTGAATGGTGCATTTTGAACACACAAAAAGTATGGAGTTCAAATAAGTTCAAAAAAATGAAATCCCTTTGTAAGAGATGAGTTCTCGTTCGAAACCGTGATACCTCGAGTGAGATTATCCGTTTTGTACACGAAGTGCATCCAGTTTTTGTCGTAGCCCTCTCAACTTTTTAACACATGCTATGTGGGTGAAATGATGATAGCATCCCAACTTTCAACATTTTCAGAGTTCATTTGTAGTGCTTTTCAATTTCAGGGTCAACTAGCTCAAAAAAAAATAAGTAAATGCACGAAGAATACCAAATGAAGTCAGAAATTGTGGAAATTTTGTGATGTGCCTTTGAATGGTGCATTTTGAACACACAAAAAGTAAGGAGTTCAAATAAATTCAAAAAATGAAATCCCTTTGTAAGAGATGAGTTCTCGTTCGAAAGCGTGATACCTCGAGTGAGATTATCCGTTTTGTACACGAAGTGCATCCAGTTTTTGTCGTAGCCCTCTCAACTTTTTAACACATGCTATGTGGGTGAAATTATGATAGCATGCCAACTTTCAACATTTTCAGAGTTCATTTGTAGTGCTTTTCAATTTCAGGGTCAACTAGCTCAAAAAAAATAAGTAAATGCACGAAGAATACCAAATGAAGTCAGAAATTGTTGAAATTTTGTGATGTGCCTTTGAATGGTGCATTTTGAACACACAAAAAGTAAGGAGTTCAAATAAGTTCAAAAAATGAAATCCCTTTGTAAGAGATGAGTTCTCGTTCGAAACCCTGATACTTCGAGAGAGATTGTCCGTTTTGTACACGAAGTGCATCCAGTTTTTGTCGTAGCCCTCTCAACTTTTTAACACATGCTATGTGGGTGAAATGATGATAGCATGCCAACTTTCAACATTTTCAGAGTTCATTTGTAGTGCTTTTCAATTTCAGGGTCAACTAGCTCAAAAAAAATAAGTAAATGCACGAAGAATACCAAATGAAGTCAGAAATTGTGGAAATTTTGTGATGTGCCTTTGAATGGTGCATTTTGAACACACAAAAAGTAAGGAGTTCAAATAAGTTCAAAAAATGAAATCCCTTTGTAAGAGATGAGTTCTCGTTCGAAACCCTGATACTTCGAGAGAGATTGTCCGTTTTGTACACGAAGTGCATCCAGTTTTTGTCGTAGCCCTCTCAACTTTTTAACACATGATATGTGGGTGAAATGATGATAGCATGCCAACTTTCAACATTTTCAGAGTTCATTTGTAGTGCTTTTCAATTTCAGGGTCAACTAGCTCAAAAAAAAAGTAAATGCACGAAGAATACCAAATGAAGTCAGAAATTGTTGAAATTTTGTGATGTGCCTTTGAATGGTGCATTTGAACACACAAAAAGTATGGAGTTCAAATAAGTTCAAAAAATGAAATCCCTTTGTAAGAGATGAGTTCTCGTTCGAAACCGTGATACCTCGAGTGAGATTGTCCGTTTTGTACCCGAAGTGCATCCAGTTTTTGTCGTAGCCCTCTCAACTTTTTAACACATGCTATGTGGGTGAAATGATGATAGCATGCCAACTTTCAACATTTTCAGAGTTCATTTGTAGTGCTTTTCAATTTCAGGGTCAACTAGCTCAAAAAAATAAGTAAATGCACGAAGAATACCAAATGAAGTCAGAAATTGTTGAAATTTTGTGATGTGCCTTTGAATGGTGCATTTTGAACACACAAAAAGTATGGAGTTCAAATAAGTTCAAAAAATGAAATCCCTTTGTAAGAGATGAGTTCTCGTTCGAAACCCTGATACTTCGAGAGAGATTGTCCGTTTTGTACACGAAGTGCATCCAGTTTTTGTCGTAGCCCTCTCAACTTTTTAACACATGATATGTGGGTGAAATGATGATAGCATGCCAACTTTCAACATTTTCAGAGTTCATTTGTAGTGCTTTTCAATTTCAGGGTCAACTAGCTCAAAAAAAAAGTAAATGCACGAAGAATACCAAATGAAGTCAGAAATTGTTGAAATTTTGTGATGTGCCTTTGAATGGTGCATTTGAACACACAAAAAGTATGGAGTTCAAATAAGTTCAAAAAATGAAATCCCTTTGTAAGAGATGAGTTCTCGTTCGAAACCGTGATACCTCGAGTGAGATTGTCCGTTTTGTACCCGAAGTGCATCCAGTTTTTGTCGTAGCCCTCTCAACTTTTTAACACATGCTATGTGGGTGAAATGATGATAGCATGCCAACTTTCAACATTTTCAGAGTTCATTTGTAGTGCTTTTCAATTTCAGGGTCAACTAGCTCAAAAAAAATAAGTAAATGCACGAAGAATACCAAATGAAGTCAGAAATTGTTGAAATTTTGTGATGTGCCTTTGAATGGTGCATTTTGAACACACAAAAAGTATGGAGTTCAAATAAGTTCAAAAAAATGAAATCCCTTTGTAAGAGATGAGTTCTCGTTCGAAACCGTGATACCTCGAGTGAGATTATCCGTTTTGTACACGAAGTGCATCCAGTTTTTGTCGTAGCCCTCTCAACTTTTTAACACATGCTATGTGGGTGAAATGATGATAGCATCCCAACTTTCAACATTTTCAGAGTTCATTTGTAGTGCTTTTCAATTTCAGGGTCAACTAGCTCAAAAAAAAATAAGTAAATGCACGAAGAATACCAAATGAAGTCAGAAATTGTGGAAATTTTGTGATGTGCCTTTGAATGGTGCATTTTGAACACACAAAAAGTAAGGAGTTCAAATAAGTTCAAAAAATGAAATCCCTTTGTAAGAGATGAGTTCTCGTTCGAAAGCGTGATACCTCGAGTGAGATTATCCGTTTTGTACACGAAGTGCATCCAGTTATTGTCGTAGCCCTCTCAACTTTTTAACACATGCTATGTGGGTGAAATGATGATAGCATGCCAACTTTCAACATTTTCAGAGTTCATTTGTAGGGCTTTTCAATTTCAGGGTCAACTAGCTCAAAAAAAATAAGTAAATGCACGAAGAATACCAAATGAAGTCAGAAATTGTTGAAATTTTGTGATGTGCCTTTGAATGGTGCATTTTGAACACACAAAAAGTAAGGAGTTCAAATAAGTTCAAAAAATGAAATCCCTTTGTAAGAGATGAGTTCTCGTTCGAAACCCTGATACTTCGAGAGAGATTGTCCGTTTTGTACACGAAGTGCATCCAGTTTTTGTCGTAGCCCTCTCAACTTTTTAACACATGCTATGTGGGTGAAATGATGATAGCATGCCAACTTTCAACATTTTCAGAGTTCATTTGTAGTGCTTTTCAATTTCAGGGTCAACTAGCTCAAAAAAAATAAGTAAATGCACGAAGAATACCAAATGAAGTCAGAAATTGTGGAAATTTTGTGATGTGCCTTTGAATGGTGCATTTTGAACACACAAAAAGTAAGGAGTTCAAATAAGTTCAAAAAATGAAATCCCTTTGTAAGAGATGAGTTCTCGTTCGAAACCGTGATACCTCGAGTGAGATTATCCGTTTTGTACACGAAGTGCATCCAGTTTTTGTCGTAGCCCTCTCAACTTTTTAACACATGCTATGTGGGTGAAATGATGATAGCATGCCAACTTTCAACATTTTCAGAGTTCATTTGTAGTGCTTTTCAATTTCAGGGTCAACTAGCTCAAAAAAAATAAGTAAATGCACGAAGAATACCAAATGAAGTCAGAAATTGTTGAAATTTTGTGATGTGCCTTTGAATGGTGCATTTTGAACACACAAAAAGTAAGGAGTTCAAATAAGTTCAAAAAATGAAATCCCTTTGTAAGAGATGAGTTCTCGTTCGAAACCCTGATACCTCGAGAGAGATTGTCCGTTTTGTACACGAAGTGCATCCAGTTTTTGTCGTAGCCCTCTCAACTTTTTAACACATGCTATGTGGGTGAAATGATGATAGCATGCCAACTTTCAACATTTTCAGAGTTCATTTGTAGTGCTTTTCAATTTCAGGGTCAACTAGCTCAAAAAAAATAAGTAAATGCACGAAGAATACCAAATGAAGTCAAAAATTGTTGAAATTTTGTGATGTGCCTTTGAATGGTGCATTTTGAACACACAAAAAGTATGGAGTTCAAATAAGTTCAAAAAATGAAATCCCTTTGTAAGAGATGAGTTCTCGTTCGAAACCCTGATACTTCGAGAGAAATTGTCCGTTTTGTACACGAAGTGCATCCAGTTTTTGTCGTAGCCCTCTCAACTTTTTAACACATGATATGTGGGTGAAATGATGATAGCATGCCAACTTTCAACATTTTCACAGTTCATTTGTAGTGCTTTTCAATTTCAGGGTCAACTAGCTCAAAAAAAAAGGAAATGCACGAAGAATACCAAATGAAGTCAGAAATTGTTGAAATTTTGTGATGTGCCTTTGAATGGTGCATTTGAACACACAAAAAGTATGGAGTTCAAATAAGTTCAAAAAATGAAATCCCTTTGTAAGAGATGAGTTCTCGTTCGAAACCGTGATACCTCGAGTGAGATTGTCCGTTTTGTACCCGAAGTGCATCCAGTTTTTGTCGTAGCCCTCTCAACTTTTTAACACATGCTATGTGGGTGAAATGATGATAGCATGCCAACTTTCAACATTTTCAGAGTTCATTTGTAGTGCTTTTCAATTTCAGGGTCAACTAGCTCAAAAAAAATAAGTAAATGCACGAAGAATACCAAATGAAGTCAGAAATTGTTGAAATTTTGTGATGTGCCTTTGAATGGTGCATTTTGAACACACAAAAAGTATGGAGTTCAAATAAGTTCAAAAAAATGAAATCCCTTTGTAAGAGATGAGTTCTCGTTCGAAACCGTGATACCTCGAGTGAGATTATCCGTTTTGTACACGAAGTGCATCCAGTTTTTGTCGTAGCCCTCTCAACTTTTTAACACATGCTATGTGGGTGAAATGATGATAGCATCCCAACTTTCAACATTTTCAGAGTTCATTTGTAGTGCTTTTCAATTTCAGGGTCAACTAGCTCAAAAAAAAATAAGTAAATGCACGAAGAATACCAAATGAAGTCAGAAATTGTGGAAATTTTGTGATGTGCCTTTGAATGGTGCATTTTGAACACACAAAAAGTAAGGAGTTCAAATAAGTTCAAAAAATGAAATCCCTTTGTAAGAGATGAGTTCTCGTTCGAAAGCGTGATACCTCGAGTGAGATTATCCGTTTTGTACACGAAGTGCATCCAGTTTTTGTCGTAGCCCTCTCAACTTTTTAACACATGCTATGTGGGTGAAATGATGATAGCATGCCAACTTTCAACATTTTCAGAGTTCATTTGTAGTGCTTTTCAATTTCAGGGTCAACTAGCTCAAAAAAAATAAGTAAATGCACGAAGAATACCAAATGAAGTCAAAAATTGTTGAAATTTTGTGATGTGCCTTTGAATGGTGCATTTTGAACACACAAAAAGTATGGAGTTCAAATAAGTTCAAAAAATGAAATCCCTTTGTAAGAGATGAGTTCTCGTTCGAAACCCTGATACTTCGAGAGAAATTGTCCGTTTTGTACACGAAGTGCATCCAGTTTTTGTCGTAGCCCTCTCAACTTTTTAACACATGATATGTGGGTGAAATGATGATAGCATGCCAACTTTCAACATTTTCACAGTTCATTTGTAGTGCTTTTCAATTTCAGGGTCAACTAGCTCAAAAAAAAAGGAAATGCACGAAGAATACCAAATGAAGTCAGAAATTGTTGAAATTTTGTGATGTGCCTTTGAATGGTGCATTTGAACACACAAAAAGTATGGAGTTCAAATAAGTTCAAAAAATGAAATCCCTTTGTAAGAGATGAGTTCTCGTTCGAAACCGTGATACCTCGAGTGAGATTGTCCGTTTTGTACCCGAAGTGCATCCAGTTTTTGTCGTAGCCCTCTCAACTTTTTAACACATGCTATGTGGGTGAAATGATGATAGCATGCCAACTTTCAACATTTTCAGAGTTCATTTGTAGTGCTTTTCAATTTCAGGGTCAACTAGCTCAAAAAAAATAAGTAAATGCACGAAGAATACCAAATGAAGTCAGAAATTGTTGAAATTTTGTGATGTGCCTTTGAATGGTGCATTTTGAACACACAAAAAGTATGGAGTTCAAATAAGTTCAAAAAAATGAAATCCCTTTGTAAGAGATGAGTTCTCGTTCGAAACCGTGATACCTCGAGTGAGATTATCCGTTTTGTACACGAAGTGCATCCAGTTTTTGTCGTAGCCCTCTCAACTTTTTAACACATGCTATGTGGGTGAAATGATGATAGCATCCCAACTTTCAACATTTTCAGAGTTCATTTGTAGTGCTTTTCAATTTCAGGGTCAACTAGCTCAAAAAAAAATAAGTAAATGCACGAAGAATACCAAATGAAGTCAGAAATTGTGGAAATTTTGTGATGTGCCTTTGAATGGTGCATTTTGAACACACAAAAAGTAAGGAGTTCAAATAAGTTCAAAAAATGAAATCCCTTTGTAAGAGATGAGTTCTCGTTCGAAAGCGTGATACCTCGAGTGAGATTATCCGTTTTGTACACGAAGTGCATCCAGTTTTTGTCGTAGCCCTCTCAACTTTTTAACACATGCTATGTGGGTGAAATGATGATAGCATGCCAACTTTCAACATTTTCAGAGTTCATTTGTAGTGCTTTTCAATTTCAGGGTCAACTAGCTCAAAAAAAATAAGTAAATGCACGAAGAATACCAAATGAAGTCAGAAATTGTTGAAATTTTGTGATGTGCCTTTGAATGGTGCATTTTGAACACACAAAAAGTAAGGAGTTCAAATAAGTTCAAAAAATGAAATCCCTTTGTAAGAGATGAGTTCTCGTTCGAAACCCTGATACTTCGAGAGAGATTGTCCGTTTTGTACACGAAGTGCATCCAGTTTTTGTCGTAGCCCTCTCAACTTTTTAACACATGCTATGTGGGTGAAATGATGATAGCATGCCAACTTTCAACATTTTCAGAGTTCATTTGTAGTGCTTTTCAATTTCAGGGTCAACTAGCTCAAAAAAAATAAGTAAATGCACGAAGAATACCAAATGAAGTCAGAAATTGTGGAAATTTTGTGATGTGCCTTTGAATGGTGCATTTTGAACACACAAAAAGTAAGGAATTCAAATAAGTTCAAAAAATGAAATCCCTTTGTAAGAGATGAGTTCTCGTTCGAAACCCTGATACTTCGAGAGAGATTGTCCGTTTTGTACACGAAGTGCATCCAGTTTTTGTCGTAGCCCTCTCAACTTTTTAACACATGATATGTGGGTGAAATGATGATAGCATGCCAACTTTCAACATTTTCAGAGTTCATTTGTAGTGCTTTTCAATTTCAGGGTCAACTAGCTCAAAAAAAATAAGTAAATGCACGAAGAATAACAAATGAAGTCAGAAATTGTTGAAATTTTGTGATGTGCCTTTGAATGGTGCATTTTGAACACACAAAAAGTATGGAGTTCAAATAAGTTCAAAAAATGAAATCCCTTTGTAAGAGATGAGTTCTCGTTCGAAACCCTGATACTTCGAGAGAGATTGTCCGTTTTGTACACGAAGTGCATCCAGTTTTTGTCGTAGCCCTCTCAACTTTTTAACACATGCTATGTGGGTGAAATGATGATAGCATGCCAACTTTCAACATTTTCAGAGTTCATTTGTAGTGCTTTTCAATTTCAGGGTCAACTAGCTCAAAAAAAATAAGTAAATGCACGAAGAATACCAAATGAAGTCAGAAATTGTTGAAATTTTGTGATGTGCCTTTGAATGGTGCATTTTGAACACACAAAAAGTAAGGAGTTCAAATAAGTTCAAAAAATGAAATCCCTTTGTAAGAGATGAGTTCTCGTTCGAAACCCTGATACTTCGAGAGAGATTGTCCGTTTTGTACACGAAGTGCATCCAGTTTTTGTCGTAGCCCTCTCAACTTTTTAACACATGCTATGTGGGTGAAATGATGATAGCATGCCAACTTTCAACATTTTCAGAGTTCATTTGTAGTGCTTTTCAATTTCAGGGTCAACTAGCTCAAAAAAAATAAGTAAATGCACGAAGAATACCAAATGAAGTCAGAAATTGTTGAAATTTTGTGATGTGCCTTTGAATGGTGCATTTTGAACACACAAAAAGTAAGGAGTTCAAATAAGTTCAAAAAATGAAATCCCTTTGTAAGAGATGAGTTCTCGTTCGAAACCCTGATACCTCGAGAGAGATTGTCCGTTTTGTACACGAAGTGCATCCAGTTTTTGTCGTAGCCCTCTCAACTTTTTAACACATGCTATGTGGGTGAAATGATGATAGCATGCCAACTTTCAACATTTTCAGAGTTCATTTGTAGTGCTTTTCAATTTCAGGGTCAACTAGCTCAAAAAAAATAAGTAAATGCACGAAGAATACCAAATGAAGTCAAAAATTGTTGAAATTTTGTGATGTGCCTTTGAATGGTGCATTTTGAACACACAAAAAGTATGGAGTTCAAATAAGTTCAAAAAATGAAATCCCTTTGTAAGAGATGAGTTCTCGTTCGAAACCCTGATACTTCGAGAGAAATTGTCCGTTTTGTACACGAAGTGCATCCAGTTTTTGTCGTAGCCCTCTCAACTTTTTAACACATGATATGTGGGTGAAATGATGATAGCATGCCAACTTTCAACATTTTCACAGTTCATTTGTAGTGCTTTTCAATTTCAGGGTCAACTAGCTCAAAAAAAAAGGAAATGCACGAAGAATACCAAATGAAGTCAGAAATTGTTGAAATTTTGTGATGTGCCTTTGAATGGTGCATTTGAACACACAAAAAGTATGGAGTTCAAATAAGTTCAAAAAATGAAATCCCTTTGTAAGAGATGAGTTCTCGTTCGAAACCGTGATACCTCGAGTGAGATTGTCCGTTTTGTACCCGAAGTGCATCCAGTTTTTGTCGTAGCCCTCTCAACTTTTTAACACATGCTATGTGGGTGAAATGATGATAGCATGCCAACTTTCAACATTTTCAGAGTTCATTTGTAGTGCTTTTCAATTTCAGGGTCAACTAGCTCAAAAAAAATAAGTAAATGCACGAAGAATACCAAATGAAGTCAGAAATTGTTGAAATTTTGTGATGTGCCTTTGAATGGTGCATTTTGAACACACAAAAAGTATGGAGTTCAAATAAGTTCAAAAAAATGAAATCCCTTTGTAAGAGATGAGTTCTCGTTCGAAACCGTGATACCTCGAGTGAGATTATCCGTTTTGTACACGAAGTGCATCCAGTTTTTGTCGTAGCCCTCTCAACTTTTTAACACATGCTATGTGGGTGAAATGATGATAGCATCCCAACTTTCAACATTTTCAGAGTTCATTTGTAGTGCTTTTCAATTTCAGGGTCAACTAGCTCAAAAAAAAATAAGTAAATGCACGAAGAATACCAAATGAAGTCAGAAATTGTGGAAATTTTGTGATGTGCCTTTGAATGGTGCATTTTGAACACACAAAAAGTAAGGAGTTCAAATAAGTTCAAAAAATGAAATCCCTTTGTAAGAGATGAGTTCTCGTTCGAAAGCGTGATACCTCGAGTGAGATTATCCGTTTTGTACACGAAGTGCATCCAGTTTTTGTCGTAGCCCTCTCAACTTTTTAACACATGCTATGTGGGTGAAATGATGATAGCATGCCAACTTTCAACATTTTCAGAGTTCATTTGTAGTGCTTTTCAATTTCAGGGTCAACTAGCTCAAAAAAAATAAGTAAATGCACGAAGAATACCAAATGAAGTCAAAAATTGTTGAAATTTTGTGATGTGCCTTTGAATGGTGCATTTTGAACACACAAAAAGTATGGAGTTCAAATAAGTTCAAAAAATGAAATCCCTTTGTAAGAGATGAGTTCTCGTTCGAAACCCTGATACTTCGAGAGAAATTGTCCGTTTTGTACACGAAGTGCATCCAGTTTTTGTCGTAGCCCTCTCAACTTTTTAACACATGATATGTGGGTGAAATGATGATAGCATGCCAACTTTCAACATTTTCACAGTTCATTTGTAGTGCTTTTCAATTTCAGGGTCAACTAGCTCAAAAAAAAAGGAAATGCACGAAGAATACCAAATGAAGTCAGAAATTGTTGAAATTTTGTGATGTGCCTTTGAATGGTGCATTTGAACACACAAAAAGTATGGAGTTCAAATAAGTTCAAAAAATGAAATCCCTTTGTAAGAGATGAGTTCTCGTTCGAAACCGTGATACCTCGAGTGAGATTGTCCGTTTTGTACCCGAAGTGCATCCAGTTTTTGTCGTAGCCCTCTCAACTTTTTAACACATGCTATGTGGGTGAAATGATGATAGCATGCCAACTTTCAACATTTTCAGAGTTCATTTGTAGTGCTTTTCAATTTCAGGGTCAACTAGCTCAAAAAAAATAAGTAAATGCACGAAGAATACCAAATGAAGTCAGAAATTGTTGAAATTTTGTGATGTGCCTTTGAATGGTGCATTTTGAACACACAAAAAGTATGGAGTTCAAATAAGTTCAAAAAAATGAAATCCCTTTGTAAGAGATGAGTTCTCGTTCGAAACCGTGATACCTCGAGTGAGATTATCCGTTTTGTACACGAAGTGCATCCAGTTTTTGTCGTAGCCCTCTCAACTTTTTAACACATGCTATGTGGGTGAAATGATGATAGCATCCCAACTTTCAACATTTTCAGAGTTCATTTGTAGTGCTTTTCAATTTCAGGGTCAACTAGCTCAAAAAAAAATAAGTAAATGCACGAAGAATACCAAATGAAGTCAGAAATTGTGGAAATTTTGTGATGTGCCTTTGAATGGTGCATTTTGAACACACAAAAAGTAAGGAGTTCAAATAAGTTCAAAAAATGAAATCCCTTTGTAAGAGATGAGTTCTCGTTCGAAAGCGTGATACCTCGAGTGAGATTATCCGTTTTGTACACGAAGTGCATCCAGTTTTTGTCGTAGCCCTCTCAACTTTTTAACACATGCTATGTGGGTGAAATGATGATAGCATGCCAACTTTCAACATTTTCAGAGTTCATTTGTAGTGCTTTTCAATTTCAGGGTCAACTAGCTCAAAAAAAATAAGTAAATGCACGAAGAATACCAAATGAAGTCAGAAATTGTTGAAATTTTGTGATGTGCCTTTGAATGGTGCATTTTGAACACACAAAAAGTAAGGAGTTCAAATAAGTTCAAAAAATGAAATCCCTTTGTAAGAGATGAGTTCTCGTTCGAAACCCTGATACTTCGAGAGAGATTGTCCGTTTTGTACACGAAGTGCATCCAGTTTTTGTCGTAGCCCTCTCAACTTTTTAACACATGCTATGTGGGTGAAATGATGATAGCATGCCAACTTTCAACATTTTCAGAGTTCATTTGTAGTGCTTTTCAATTTCAGGGTCAACTAGCTCAAAAAAAATAAGTAAATGCACGAAGAATACCAAATGAAGTCAGAAATTGTGGAAATTTTGTGATGTGCCTTTGAATGGTGCATTTTGAACACACAAAAAGTAAGGAGTTCAAATAAGTTCAAAAAATGAAATCCCTTTGTAAGAGATGAGTTCTCGTTCGAAACCCTGATACTTCGAGAGAGATTGTCCGTTTTGTACACGAAGTGCATCCAGTTTTTGTCGTAGCCCTCTCAACTTTTTAACACATGATATGTGGGTGAAATGATGATAGCATGCCAACTTTCAACATTTTCAGAGTTCATTTGTAGTGCTTTTCAATTTCAGGGTCAACTAGCTCAAAAAAAATAAGTAAATGCACGAAGAATAACAAATGAAGTCAGAAATTGTTGAAATTTTGTGATGTGCCTTTGAATGGTGCATTTTGAACACACAAAAAGTATGGAGTTCAAATAAGTTCAAAAAATGAAATCCCTTTGTAAGAGATGAGTTCTCGTTCGAAACCCTGATACTTCGAGAGAGATTGTCCGTTTTGTACACGAAGTGCATCCAGTTTTTGTCGTAGCCCTCTCAACTTTTTAACACATGATATGTGGGTGAAATGATGATAGCATGCCAACTTTCAACATTTTCAGAGTTCATTTGTAGTGCTTTTCAATTTCAGGGTCAACTAGCTCAAAAAAAATAAGTAAATGCACGAAGAATACCAAATGAAGTCAGAAATTGTTGAAATTTTGTGATGTGCCTTTGAATGGTGCATTTTGAACACACAAAAAGTAAGGAGTTCAAATAAGTTCAAAAAATGAAATCCCTTTGTAAGAGATGAGTTCTCGTTCGAAACCCTGATACTTCGAGAGAGATTGTCCGTTTTGTACACGAAGTGCATCCAGTTTTTGTCGTAGCCCTCTCAACTTTTTAACACATGCTATGTGGGTGAAATGATGATAGCATGCCAACTTTCAACATTTTCAGAGTTCATTTGTAGTGCTTTTCAATTTCAGGGTCAACTAGCTCAAAAAAAATAAGTAAATGCACGAAGAATACCAAATGAAGTCAGAAATTGTTGAAATTTTGTGATGTGCCTTTGAATGGTGCATTTTGAACACACAAAAAGTAAGGAGTTCAAATAAGTTCAAAAAATGAAATCCCTTTGTAAGAGATGAGTTCTCGTTCGAAACCCTGATACCTCGAGAGAGATTGTCCGTTTTGTACACGAAGTGCATCCAGTTTTTGTCGTAGCCCTCTCAACTTTTTAACACATGCTATGTGGGTGAAATGATGATAGCATGCCAACTTCCAACATTTTCAGAGTTCATTTGTAGTGCTTTTGAATTTCAGGGTCAACTAGCTCAAAAAAAATAAGTAAATGCACGAAGAATACCAAATGAAGTCAGAAATTGTTGAAATTTTGTGATGTGCCTTTGAATGGTGCATTTTGAACACAAAAAAAGTATGGAGTTCAAATAAGTTCAAAAAATGAAATCCCTTTGTAAGAGATGAGTTCTCGTTCGAAACCCTGATACTTCGAGAGAGATTGTCCGTTTTGTACACGAAGTGCATCCAGTTTTTGTCGTAGCCCTCTCAACTTTTTAACACATGATATGTGGGTGAAATGATGATAGCATGCCAACTTTCAACATTTTCACAGTTCATTTGTAGTGCTTTTCAATTTCAGGGTCAACTAGCTCAAAAAAAAAGGAAATGCACGAAGAATACCAAATGAAGTCAGAAATTGTTGAAATTTTGTGATGTGCCTTTGAATGGTGCATTTGAACACACAAAAAGTATGGAGTTCAAATAAGTTCAAAAAATGAAATCCCTTTGTAAGAGATGAGTTCTCGTTCGAAACCGTGATACCTCGAGTGAGATTGTCCGTTTTGTACCCGAAGTGCATCCAGTTTTTGTCGTAGCCCTCTCAACTTTTTAACACATGATATGTGGGTGAAATGATGATAGCATGCCAACTTTCAACATTTTCAGAGTTCATTTGTAGTGCTTTTCAATTTCAGGGTCAACTAGCTCAAAAAAAATAAGGAAATGCACGAAGAATACCAAATGAAGTCAGAAATTGTTGAAATTTTGTGATGTGCCTTTGAATGGTGCATTTTGAACACACAAAAAGTATGGAGTTCAAATAAGTTCAAAAAAATGAAATCCCTTTGTAAGAGATGAGTTCTCGTTCGAAACCGTGATACCTCGAGTGAGATTATCCGTTTTGTACACGAAGTGCATCCAGTTTTTGTCGTAGCCCTCTCAACTTTTTAACACATGCTATGTGGGTGAAATGATGATAGCATCCCAACTTTCAACATTTTCAGAGTTCATTTGTAGTGCTTTTCAATTTCAGGGTCAACTAGCTCAAAAAAAAATAAGTAAATGCACGAAGAATACCAAATGAAGTCAGAAATTGTGGAAATTTTGTGATGTGCCTTTGAATGGTGCATTTTGAACACACAAAAAGTAAGGAGTTCAAATAAGTTCAAAAAATGAAATCCCTTTGTAAGAGATGAGTTCTCGTTCGAAAGCGTGATACCTCGAGTGAGATTATCCGTTTTGTACACGAAGTGCATCCAGTTTTTGTCGTAGCCCTCTCAACTTTTTAACACATGCTATGTGGGTGAAATGATGATAGCATGCCAACTTTCAACATTTTCAGAGTTCATTTGTAGTGCTTTTCAATTTCAGGGTCAACTAGCTCAAAAAAAATAAGTAAATGCACGAAGAATACCAAATGAAGTCAAAAATTGTTGAAATTTTGTGATGTGCCTTTGAATGGTGCATTTTGAACACACAAAAAGTATGGAGTTCAAATAAGTTCAAAAAATGAAATCCCTTTGTAAGAGATGAGTTCTCGTTCGAAACCCTGATACTTCGAGAGAAATTGTCCGTTTTGTACACGAAGTGCATCCAGTTTTTGTCGTAGCCCTCTCAACTTTTTAACACATGATATGTGGGTGAAATGATGATAGCATGCCAACTTTCAACATTTTCACAGTTCATTTGTAGTGCTTTTCAATTTCAGGGTCAACTAGCTCAAAAAAAAAGGAAATGCACGAAGAATACCAAATGAAGTCAGAAATTGTTGAAATTTTGTGATGTGCCTTTGAATGGTGCATTTGAACACACAAAAAGTATGGAGTTCAAATAAGTTCAAAAAATGAAATCCCTTTGTAAGAGATGAGTTCTCGTTCGAAACCGTGATACCTCGAGTGAGATTGTCCGTTTTGTACCCGAAGTGCATCCAGTTTTTGTCGTAGCCCTCTCAACTTTTTAACACATGCTATGTGGGTGAAATGATGATAGCATGCCAACTTTCAACATTTTCAGAGTTCATTTGTAGTGCTTTTCAATTTCAGGGTCAACTAGCTCAAAAAAAATAAGTAAATGCACGAAGAATACCAAATGAAGTCAGAAATTGTTGAAATTTTGTGATGTGCCTTTGAATGGTGCATTTTGAACACACAAAAAGTATGGAGTTCAAATAAGTTCAAAAAAATGAAATCCCTTTGTAAGAGATGAGTTCTCGTTCGAAACCGTGATACCTCGAGTGAGATTATCCGTTTTGTACACGAAGTGCATCCAGTTTTTGTCGTAGCCCTCTCAACTTTTTAACACATGCTATGTGGGTGAAATGATGATAGCATCCCAACTTTCAACATTTTCAGAGTTCATTTGTAGTGCTTTTCAATTTCAGGGTCAACTAGCTCAAAAAAAAATAAGTAAATGCACGAAGAATACCAAATGAAGTCAGAAATTGTGGAAATTTTGTGATGTGCCTTTGAATGGTGCATTTTGAACACACAAAAAGTAAGGAGTTCAAATAAGTTCAAAAAATGAAATCCCTTTGTAAGAGATGAGTTCTCGTTCGAAAGCGTGATACCTCGAGTGAGATTATCCGTTTTGTACACGAAGTGCATCCAGTTTTTGTCGTAGCCCTCTCAACTTTTTAACACATGCTATGTGGGTGAAATGATGATAGCATGCCAACTTTCAACATTTTCAGAGTTCATTTGTAGTGCTTTTCAATTTCAGGGTCAACTAGCTCAAAAAAAATAAGTAAATGCACGAAGAATACCAAATGAAGTCAGAAATTGTTGAAATTTTGTGATGTGCCTTTGAATGGTGCATTTTGAACACACAAAAAGTAAGGAGTTCAAATAAGTTCAAAAAATGAAATCCCTTTGTAAGAGATGAGTTCTCGTTCGAAACCCTGATACTTCGAGAGAGATTGTCCGTTTTGTACACGAAGTGCATCCAGTTTTTGTCGTAGCCCTCTCAACTTTTTAACACATGCTATGTGGGTGAAATGATGATAGCATGCCAACTTTCAACATTTTCAGAGTTCATTTGTAGTGCTTTTCAATTTCAGGGTCAACTAGCTCAAAAAAAATAAGTAAATGCACGAAGAATACCAAATGAAGTCAGAAATTGTGGAAATTTTGTGATGTGCCTTTGAATGGTGCATTTTGAACACACAAAAAGTAAGGAGTTCAAATAAGTTCAAAAAATGAAATCCCTTTGTAAGAGATGAGTTCTCGTTCGAAACCCTGATACTTCGAGAGAGATTGTCCGTTTTGTACACGAAGTGCATCCAGTTTTTGTCGTAGCCCTCTCAACTTTTTAACACATGATATGTGGGTGAAATGATGATAGCATGCCAACTTTCAACATTTTCAGAGTTCATTTGTAGTGCTTTTCAATTTCAGGGTCAACTAGCTCAAAAAAAAATAAGTAAATGCACGAAGAATAACAAATGAAGTCAGAAATTGTTGAAATTTTGTGATGTGCCTTTGAATGGTGCATTTTGAACACACAAAAAGTATGGAGTTCAAATAAGTTCAAAAAATGAAATCCCTTTGTAAGAGATGAGTTCTCGTTCGAAACCCTGATACTTCGAGAGAGATTGTCCGTTTTGTACACGAAGTGCATCCAGTTTTTGTCGTAGCCCTCTCAACTTTTTAACACATGCTATGTGGGTGAAATGATGATAGCATGCCAACTTTCAACATTTTCAGAGTTCATTTGTAGTGCTTCTCAATTTCAGGGTCAACTAGCTCAAAAAAAATAAGTAAATGCACGAAGAATACCAAATGAAGTCTGAAATTGTTGAAATTTTGTGATGTGCCTTTGAATGGTGCATTTTGAACACAAAAAAAGTATGGAGTTCAAATAAGTTCAAAAAATGAAATCCCTTTGTAAGAGATGAGTTCTCGTTCGAAACCCTGATACTTCGAGAGAGATTGTCCGTTTTGTACACGAAGTGCATCCAGTTTTTGTCGTAGCCCTCTCAACTTTTTAACACATGCTATGTGGGTGAAATGATGATAGCATGCCAACTTTCAACATTTTCAGAGTTCATTTGTAGTGCTTTTCAATTTCAGGGTCAACTAGCTCAAAAAATAAGTAAATGCACGAAGAATACCAAATGAAGTCAGAAATTGTTGAAATTTTGTGATGTGCCTTTGAATGGTGCATTTTGAACACACAAAAAGTATGGAGTTCAAATAAGTTCAAAAAATGAAATCCCTTTGTAAGAGATGAGTTCTCGTTCGAAACCGTGATACTTCGAGAGAGATTGTCCGTTTTGTACACGAAGTGCATCCAGTTTTTGTCGTAGCCCTCTCAACTTTTTAACACATGATATGTGGGTGAAATGATGATAGCATGCCAACTTCCAACATTTTCAGAGTTCATTTGTAGTGCTTTTGAATTTCAGGGTCAACTAGCTCAAAAAAAATAAGTAAATGCACGAAGAATACCAAATGAAGTCAGAAATTGTTGAAATTTTGTGATGTGCCTTTGAATGGTGCATTTTGAACACAAAAAAAGTATGGAGTTCAAATAAGTTCAAAAAATGAAATCCCTTTGTAAGAGATGAGTTCTCGTTCGAAACCCTGATACTTCGAGAGAGATTGTCCGTTTTGTACACGAAGTGCATCCAGTTTTTGTCGTAGCCCTCTCAACTTTTTAACACATGATATGTGGGTGAAATGATGATAGCATGCCAACTTTCAACATTTTCAGAGTTCATTTGTAGTGCTTTTCAATTTCAGGGTCAACTAGCTCAAAAAAAAGTAAATGCACGAAGAATACCAAATGAAGTCAGAAATTGTTGAAATTTTGTGATGTGCCTTTGAATGGTGCATTTTGAACACACAAAACAAAGGAGTTCAAATAAGTTCAAAAAATGAAATCCCTTTGTAAGAGATGAGTTCTCGTTCGAAACCGTGATACTTCGAGAGAGATTGTCCGTTTTGTACACGAAGTGCATCTAGTTTTTGTCGTAGCCCTCTCAACTTTTTAAAACATGATATGTGGGTGAAATGATGATAGCATGCCAACTTTCAACATTTTCAGAGTTCATTTGTAGTGCTTTTCAATTTCAGGGTCAACTAGCTCAAAAAAAATAAGTAAATGCACGAAGAATACCAAATGAAGTCAGAAATTGTTGAAATTTTGTGATGTGCCTTTGAATGGTGCATTTTGAACACAAAAAAAGTATGGAGTTCAAATAAGTTCAAAAAATGAAATCCCTTTGTAAGAGATGAGTTCTCGTTCGAAACCCTGATACTTCGAGAGAGATTGTCCATTTTGTACACGAAGTTGTGACGCCCTCGGCTTAATCGTACGCTAATCATACACGCAAATGCGTACGATCAAACCCAAGGACTCACGGGGAGATATCACAACACAACTCTAGACACAAATAAAATAACATCAGCTTCATATTACAAGCCAGGGCCTCGAGGGCTAGAATACGAAAGCTCGTTAAGCACACGAGTCAGCGGAAGCAACAAATATCTGAGTACAGACATAAAACATGGGGTGCCTTAGAGAAGGCTAGCACAAAAGATACAACGATCGAACGAGGCGAGGCCTCCTGCCTGGGAACCTCCTAACTACTCCTGATCATCAGCGGCCTCCACGAAGTAGTAGGCACCGTCGGGGTAGCAGTCGTCGGCGACGGGGACCTCCATCTCCTGGGCTTCATCATCTGGTCGCAGCAAACGGACCAAGGGAACAAGGGGGGAGCAAAGCAGCGGTGAGTACTCATCCAAAGTACTCGCAAGTCTTACATCAAAACTATTCTAATAATGCATCAGTATCAAAGAAGGGGGTTATATGTGGACTGACTGCAGCAATGCGAGAAAGGAGAGAGAATGCCTAGTCCTATCGAAGACTAGCATCTTCAGGGTCTTGCAGCAATAGACGAGAGTAGAACAGGGGGGGGTAACACATTAATAGTCATATTGTTGCAGCAATATTAAAGTGAGGTCACGCCTAAAGATCCTCCCTCGACTCCCTGCGAGGAAGCAATCCCGAGGCAAACTAATTCCAGTTAAGTAACAATTGTAATTGTATAAGATCGGGGCACAACTCCAAGTCGTCCTGTAACCGTGGACACGGCTATCCGAATAGTTAATTTTCATCCCTGCAGGGGTGCACCACATGTCCCGTCACGCTCGATAACACTTTGGCCGGACAAACTTTTCTGGGTCCTGCCCGGCCTCGGAATATCGACACGTCGCAGCCCCACCTAAGACTAATCAGAGAGGCCAGCCCGCCGGTCTAAATCCTAAGCACAAAGGGTTCATGGGCCCAGTTCCCCTTCACGCTCCTGCACGTGGCGTGGGCGGCCGACGTCAGTCCTAGCATCCCTTAATCACAAGCGCGATGCATCTCGGGACCACTCGGGCGCGCGCCGCTACACTGCTGGCATCTGAAAAGCTTCGGCTGATACCGCGACGCCGAGTACCCATAATTCTTCCCGCGTAGCCGGTTAGTGCGAAAAGGTCTCCGACCAACCCAGATCAAATACCCAAATCCATTAGCATTTTAATTAGGCCAGCAACACAGTCTCGCGGGAATCCACCCGTCTTACAACTAATCACCAATGATCCCAGTAACATGGTCGAGTAACTGTGTGGTTGTAACATCGGGGGAATCCGAGGTATCACCCTCGTTGGATTCCGAACGACGTACCCGGCAAGGTGGGCTTAGAGGAATCACCCTCGGGGGTCCCACACTCGCGGGGTGGCACGACAGAGACGTCATCGGGAATGGTGAAAGAGGAATCACCCTCGATAACCACGACCGACTAGCTATACTACAGAGATATCATCAGGAGTACTTAGCGAGGTGTCACCCTCGGTACCCGATAGTATCCCTGTAGCGTCGTACAACGAAGGGGGGTGAACGTGATGTGTCGGGTCTGGCTCGTCGATCAGAGATCGAGATTTGGAAACAAGCGGGGCAACTGATCTACGGGGTCAGAGGGGATGACTGCTCCACCTATACTAAGCATATTAAAGGTACAGGACTGAAAGTAGCAGTTCATCAAAAACAGGCTATGCATCAGATATAGGAGCTAACTACAACAGTAGCAAAATACTAATGCAAGCAGTAGGAAGAAAGACATAGGCGATATAGGAATGATCAAGGGGAGTTTGCTTGCCTTGCTGCTCTGCGGCAAAGGACTGATCGGCAGGGTCGTAGATGTACCCGGCAGCAGCGTCAGTCTCGGGGTCTACCGGTAAGAAGAGGGGGAAGAAACAATAAATAATAGCACCGATGCAACACAAAACATGACATGGAAAAATGCAGGCTAGGCATGAGCTAACGCAGGAACATCCGTCATAGACGGGTCGGAAGAATATCTGACGATATTTTCCGGGTCTCGGGCTACTACCGGTTACACTGGAAATGATGGAAAAGTTCCATGTTTGCTATGCTAGGGACGTGTGACAGACAAACGGGCCGTGTATCCGGGTTCGTCTCGCTTTGCTGATCAACTTTCATGTTGAAATTATTTTGATCTGACTTACGGATTATTTAATATTAATTTTTAAAGTTTTGTTAATTATTTAAGAATTAAAAACAGATTTAAAAGATTTAGTAAAATCCTATTATGACATCATCGCGATGTCAGGCTGACATCACATTTGACCGGTCAACTGACCAGTGGGTCCCGAACGTCATAGGCACAAGTTTTTATTAAGATTAATTATTTATTAATCAGATTAATTCAACGAGGGACCCACGTGTCATACTCTAATTATGTTAATTAATTATCTTAACTAATATATCTATTTATTTATTTATTTAAGAAAAACATTATTTTTAATTATCGCGTGGGGCCTCCCTGTCATTGACAGCGGTGCATTGGCCCCACCGGTAAGTGGCCTAAGGTTATTTTCTCATTTATTTTTATTAGATACCTATCCGTGCAAATACCGTATTCCTCTAAATATCCAAATACACAAATACATACATCACATCTCATACATACATACATACATACGCATCTAATACACCATTTATTCTTTTTCATTTTTTTTTTCTCAACACTCATCTCTCATCTCTCTGTTAACAGAGACAGAGAAGTTCTTTTGCTACTCCACCTAGAAGAACACAAACTTCGAATCCTTCTACCGGAGTCCACCGTCGACGGATCGAGGCCCCGTTTGCCGGAACGGAACCGTGACGTCGAGGGGAACGTCAAGGTGGGAGGAGCCCGAGGAGGGGCTCACCGACGGTGATGTGACGGCCCGGTGAAGCCGGAGTTCGCACGAAGTGACGGTGGAGACGATGACGGTGAGGTTCCGGTGGTGATGTGCCGGCGAGGAGGAGCCGGTGTGGAGGCCCCGGTGAGGAGAGGCCCCCGGAGGTGGAGCCGCCGACGGGGAGGGGCTCGGCCGGCGGGGCTCCCGGGGTCGGCCGACGGGATGGGGAGGGCCCCGGCCGCCGGACCTGGAGGGGGGGGGGCGAGGTGGCCGGCGTGGTGGAGGGGGGCCGCCGGGTTGGGTGGCCCGGTGGAGGAGGTGGCCGCCGGGGGGGGCGACGGGGGAGCTCGCCGCGGAGAGAGGGGAGGAGCCGCCGGGGGGTGAGGGGGATGAGGGGGGCGGCCGTGGGGAGAGGAGGCCGCCGGGGGAGGGGGCTGCCGGCGGGGGGGGGGGGGGGGGAAGGGCGGCCGCCGGTTGGGGAGGGAGAGGGGCGAGGTGGAGAGGAGGGGGGCGATGGGATCTCGGGGGTGGGGGGCCGAGAGAGAGGGAGTGGAGGGAGTTACGGGATGGGAGGAGGGAGTGTCGGTGGGTGGAGGTGGGGCCCCACCATGAGGGTGGGGTGGCTGGCGGCGGCGTACAGGGGGGGGGAGTTGGCGTGGGGGAGGGTGGCGCCAGGAGGGCGCTAGGGTTTGGGGGTGGGGCGCGGGAGGTGGCCGGCTGGGCCCTTTTTGGCCCAGCTGGGCCGGCTGGGGGGGGGCTTTCTCCTTTTTTTTTTTTGATTTGTTTTTATTTTGCTTTACCTTTTCCCTTTTCTTTTTATTATTTCTTTCTTTCAGTTTTCTTTCTTTCTTTTATCATTACTATTTCTTCAATACTTTCCTCTTATATGTATATCTTTTTAATACTTGTAATGAACCGATAAGGTGCTTCCCATTGCTTTCAAATCATCGATCCGGACAGACGCGAATCCACGCGGGTCTGAGATGGGAATTCGATGACGTGGCATCATTAGCGGTGATCACTGTAGCTTAATTACAATTACTACTGTAGCAAAAGTCGAGGATGTCACAATTCTCCCCTACTAACAAGAATTCTCGTCCCGAGAATTAAGAGGTAGAGGGAAAGAGCCCGGGGTATTCATCACGAAGATGATCCTCGCGTTCCCAAGTGGCTTCATCTTCAGAGTGATTTGACCACTGCACCTTAAGGAACTTAGTGACCTTGCGACGAGTCTTACGTTCAGCTTGATCGAGAATGCGGACCGGATGCTCTTTATAAGAGAGGTCTTGTTGTAGCTCTAGCATATCGTGATCCACTGCTCGAATAGGGTCCTTGAAGCAGCGACGGAGTTGAGAAACATGGAAGACATCGTGAACCTGAGAAAGATTCGCTGGCAGTTCCAATTGATAAGCCACTCTTCCACGCCTTTCGAGAACAGTGAAAGGACCAATATAACGAGGAGCTAACTTGCCCTTGATTCCGAAACGGTGTGCACCTCTCATTGGTGTGACACGAAGATAAGCCTTTTCGCCAGGTTGATAGACCATATCTTGATGATGACGGTCATACTGACTCTTCTGACGAGACTGAGCAGCCTTCAGATTCTCATGAATAATGCGGACTTGATCTTCGGCATGTTGAATAATATCCGGACCGAAGAGTGATCGTTCTCCAGTTTCTGACCAATTCAGAGGAGTTCGACACCTCCGCCCATACAATACTTCGAAAGGGGCCATCTTCAGACTAGCTTGATAGCTATTGTTGTAAGAGAACTCGGCATACGGGAGAGATTCCTCCCATTTCTTACCGAAAGAAATGACACAAGCTCGAAGCATGTCCTCGAGAATTTGATTGACTCGTTCAACTTGTCCCTGGGATTGAGGATGAAATGCAGTGCTGAAGGACAGATGAGTCCCCATAGCCTTCTGAAAACTTTCCCAGAATTTTGAAGTAAACAAGCTGCCACGGTCCGAACTGATTACCAACGGAATACCGTGAAGTGAAACAACTCTTGACATATAAAGATCTGCCAGCTGACTAGCATTAATCGTTTCTTTGACGGCCAGGAAATGTGCAACTTTGGACAGTCGATCAATGACGACAAGAATAGCATCATTACCTTTCTGAGACCTGGGAAAACCAGTGACAAAGTCCATTTCAACGTGATCCCATTTCCACTCGGGAATAGAGATAGGTTGCAGAGTTCCAGCAGGCTTTTGGTGTTCTGCTTTGATACGCCGGCAATTATCACATTCTGCCACATAGCGTGCAATGTCTTGTTTCATATTGGGCCACCAGAATCTTTGCCGGATGTCTTGGTACATCTTGGTACTACCCGGGTGAATAGACAATGGTGTGTCATGAGCTTCTTCCATCACCTTCCCAGTCATCCTGAGATTTTCCTTCTTATTTGGAACGAATAGGCGACCCTTGAAATACAAGGCACCACCTTCATCAACAGTGAAAAAGGAGGGTTTACCCTTCGCAATATAACTCTTAATCCTGTCGACATCATCGTCAAAGTTTTGTATATTCTTTATGGAGCTCACAAGATCTGGTTCAACCACTAGGTTACTGAGGGAACCCTGATTAACAACACGAAGGTTCATCTTTTGATACTCTTCAGGAGGCGGGACAAGGTAACCCTGAGGAACAATGTGGAGGTTCAGCTTACGGAATTCCTCTTGCAGACGATCGTGAACCTGATGAACCTGGAGGTGGTTACAGTATGACTTGCGACTTAAGGCATCAGCCATTACATTAGCCTTGCCAGGGGTATATGATATACTACAGTCAAAATCTGCTATACGCTCCATCCATCTTTGTTGACGCAGGTTCAGCTCCGGTTGAGTGAACAAGTACTTCAAACTTTGATGGTCGGTGTAGATTTCACAGCGATTACCGACAAGGTATTGTCGCCATTCCTTCAATGCATGAATGACTGCGGCAAGCTCGAGATCATGAACTGGGTAGTTCTCTTCATGAGCACGCAGTTGACGTGAAGCATAAGCGATCACCTTGCGATCCTGCATTAGGACACAACCTATTCCTTGACGAGAAGCATCACAGTATATGACGAAATCCCTTTTCGTATCTGGAGGAGCAAGTACTGGAGCGGACGTTAGTTTGTCCTTGAGTGCCTGGAAACTTTCCTGACATTTATCAGTCCATTCATACTTAACACCTTTGTGAAGCAGGTTGGTTAAGGGCTTCGCAATCTTGGAGAAGTTCTCGACGAATCGACGGCAATAGCTGGCGAGTCCGAGAAAACTTCTGACTTGCTTGACATTCTTCGGGGGAGTCCAATCAAGAATAGCTTGAATTCGTTCGGGGTTGACCGCAATACCATCCTTGGAAATCACATGACCAAGGTAAGTCACTTCGTCTAGCCAGAACTCACATTTGGAATACTTCGCATAGAGTTTATGCTCCCGAAGCTTATCCAGTACAAGACGAAGATGTTCAGCATGCTCTTCTTTGTTCTTCGAAAACACCAGAATATCATCCAGATATACCACGACAAATTTGTCGAGGTAGTCCATGAATATATAATTCATCAGTCGAGAGAAGGTTGCCGGTGCATTGGTTAAGCCGAAGGACATGACGGTGTACTCGTATGACCCATATCGAGTAACAAAGGCGGTCTTTGGAATATCCTCCTTGCGAACACGGATCTGGTGGTATCCCAATCTCAAGTCGAGCTTAGAGAAAACGGTGGAACCAGCAAGTTGATCATACAAATCATTTATCCGCGGGAGAGGATATTTGTTTTGAATAGTGGCCTGGTTGATAGGACGATAGTCTTGAACCAATCGATTTGTCCCATCCTTCTTCTTAACAAAGAGAGAAGGTGCTCCCCAAGCAGAGGAACTCGGACGGATGAAACCCAGACGGAGCGAGTTGTCAATTTCTTGCTTAAGTTCAAGGAGTTCATGTGGTGGCATTTTATAAGGACGCTTGGCAATAGGAGTGATACCGGGTACCAAGTCAATGACAAACTCGACAGCTCGAGCAGGGGGAATCCCCGGAAGTTCTTCTGGAAAGACATCTTGGAACTCTCGGACCACTGGAATGTTTTCAATCCCTTCAAGAGGCGACGCATTTAATGCATTCAAAGCATACAGCCGTGCCTCAGCATTACGGACGAGATGCGCATGGTAGCTTACTAGTTCATCTGAAGGGTGTAGGAGGTGGACGGTCTTGGTGGCACAAACGATCGATGCCGTATGAGCTTTCAACCAGTCCATCCCCAATATGAGATCAATGTTGGATGACTTTAGTAGGATGGGGTTGGCAAGGAATTCTAATCCTTCAATTTCAACTGGAACATGGGGGCAAACCACAGAGGTTCGACATTCGCCCCCAGGGGTGTTTACCACTATCGGGAGGTTCATCTCTTCGCTCCTAATGTCATGCATGTATGCAAAATTTTCCGACATAAAGGAATGCGATGCTCCTGTATCAAACAATACAGAAGCAGGTACTGAGTTAACGAGAAGTGTACCCATCACGGTAGCAGGCTGGTCTTGAGCTTGACCCATATCAATGTTGTTGGCCTGACCACGAACATAAGCAGGCTTAGTGTTGAAGTTGCGGTTCTGGTTGTTGCCACGGCCAGTTGCGGGAAGTGCCAGCTGATTCTGATTCTGCCTGCAGTCTCTAGCACGGTGACCTGGACGGCCACACTTGAAGCACAGCCCGTCCTCAGGACGGGAAGGAGGAACTCGAGGCGGTGGAGCTGGAAGCCTCGGCTGCCTAGGTGGTGGAGGAGGCAGGCGAGGTGCAGCATAGGACGGCCTCGGAGTAGGAGCAGGTGCATGGTACATGTTGTTGGGAATCCAGATCTTCCGCTTCTGTGCAGATGAGCCCGAAGATGAGCCCATGTCACGGTTGCGCTTGCTGCTATCTTTGTATTCCTGCAGACCAGTCTCAACCTGAATAGCCTTGTTCACGAGGGTGGCGAAATCAGCATAGTCCTGAACGAGGAGTGTCAGCTTGATATCAGGGTGGAGGCCTTCACGGAACTTCTCCTGCCTGCGTGCATCAGTCGCAATGTCTTCTTCAGCATAGCGAGATAATTCCAGAAATTCCCGCTGATAAGCATCCACAGTCTTGTTGCCCTGGACTAAGTTGCGGAACTCACGCTTCTTCCGGTCCATGATTCCCTGGGGAATGTATCGAGCACGGAAAGCAGCCTTGAACTCTGCCCAAGTGATGATAGTTCCATCGGGCTGAGAGCGCCTGTGGCTGTCCCACCATTGAGCAGCGGGACCCTTCAGAAAGTAGGCGGCAAAGTTGACATAGCTCGCCAGGGGCACATTGGCAGACTCTAGCTCATAAGAAATGTCACGGAGCCAGTCATCAGCATCAAGAGGCTGAGTTGAGCTGCGGTAGATCGCAGGGTTGAGACGGCAGAAGTCTTGCAGTGTCACGCCTTGTGGTTGGTTCAGGTTCGGCCTTTGGAACTGATCCATGAGCCCTTGCATAAATTGGCGGTTCAGCTCAAACTGTTGGATCATCCCCGCCATATACTCAGGAGGCGGGGGTGGTGCATCGTTGGCACGGCCACGCGGGCGGCCAGCTGGTCTAACCATCCTGTTAAATATTTAGCAGGGGTAGTTTAGCTTAAAGTAATTGAAAGGCATCGCACGCATTCATGAAGTAACCAAGCATAACGAAAGGGAAATGCGATAGATACTCCATAGTAGCTGAGTTCGACATACAGACCCATACATAAGTTCGATTACAGACTAATGATTAAAAACTCGAAATTTGGCGATAGCCCGAACGCATTTGACGATACCCTGGACTCACTAGGCGGCGCGCAGGCACGCGATGGAAGAGTACCACAACGAGATGTAGCGATAAGACTACATCAACGTCGGAGAGGACGAACGAATCCTGGTAGCTGGCGGTGATAGAAGGTAGGGACAGGACCCTGTGTCCCGTTGTGACTCTGGTGACGGTACCGCATCCAGTCGAGGAGCTGAGGTCCAAGTGCAGGGGTTCTACCCCCAACATCTGTCCACTCGAGAGCTGATGGTAGCTCTGTCCTGCTCGGCTCGCGGATGCGCAAAGGGGGAACCCTCGGACAGTGTGATGGCTGCAGCTCTGTCAACGCGTCGTAAAGACGAGCGCGTGTAGCATACAACTCCACAGTCAGAGCTCGGAAAGCACGATCCATTGCCTCAGTGTACTGCACCAAAATCCGCGCGTCGTACCGACGCGTCACGTAGGGGGCGCAGACAGCGACGTAGGAACGGTCGTTGCGCTCCCGAACGTCAGAAGCGTAGGCAGTGAGATCAGACCCAGTCTCATCCCCAGCAGGAGCATGCGGGATGTATCTGAAAGGGCTCTCCTCCAGGTGAGGGTACGCTCCACGGAGACGGGTGATGGCGATGTAGGCCGCATCATGGACGGCCATCTCGACCGACACTCCAATACCACAAAACACGTGGCGCTCGAGGGTCTCGCCGCCCCTCTGGTCGAAGATGCGAACCTCAGCCTGGTACTGGTACTGGTTGTACTCGCGAAAATCCTCGAACACAGTGTACTCGGGGTACCAGCGATATCCCAGCCTGGTCAGGAGATCGACCAAAATGGCCGGGAACCCAGTCGTCTCGGTGGCCTGTGTCAGGCGCACGTGCTGTCTTGCGGGACGCATCTGAAAATAAGATTGACGAATGTCAATGACAGTGTGTGTAATACATATTCACGAGAGAAAGAGTAGATAGTCCAGCGCTCCGGATTGATGTGATTCGAGAACCTAATGTTAGAGTTAGTAAAATCTTTGACCCGAAAGAGAAGAGAAAGTAGAGCCCAGAGTATAGGAAAGGAGTAAAAGGTACTAATACCACCCAATTGAGATGTGGGCCCGTAAGCCACAACATCAGCGTTAGTAAAGTTTTTCAAACACTAGACTCAACTTCGGCCAAGGAGTTGGAAAGGGGGCTACCTACACGCAGTTGGCTCTGATACCAACTTGTGACGCCCTCGGCTTAATCGTACGCTAATCATACACGCAAATGCGTACGATCAAACCCAAGGACTCACGGGGAGATATCACAACACAACTCTAGACACAAATAAAATAACATCAGCTTCATATTACAAGCCAGGGCCTCGAGGGCTAGAATACGAAAGCTCGATAAGCACACGAGTCAGCGGAAGCAACAAATATCTGAGTACAGACATAAAACATGGGGTGCCTTAGAGAAGGCTAGCACAAAAGATACAACGATCGAACGAGGCGAGGCCTCCTGCCTGGGAACCTCCTAACTACTCCTGATCATCAGCGGCCTCCACGAAGTAGTAGGCACCGTCGGGGTAGCAGTCGTCGGCGACGGGGACCTCCATCTCCTGGGCTTCATCATCTGGTCGCAGCAAACGGACCAAGGGAACAAGGGGGGAGCAAAGCAGCGGTGAGTACTCATCCAAAGTACTCGCAAGTCTTACATCAGAACTATTCTAATAATGCATCAGTATCAAAGAAGGGGGTTATATGTGGACTGACTGCAGCAATGCGAGAAAGGAGAGAGAATGCCTAGTCCTATCGAAGACTAGCATCTTCAGGGTCTTGCAGCAATAGACGAGAGTAGAACAGGGGGGGGGGGTAACACATTAATAGTCATATTGTTGCAGCAATATTAAAGTGAGGTCACGCCTAAAGATCCTCCCTCGACTCCCTGCGAGGAAGCAATCCCGAGGCAAACTAATTCCAGTTAAGTAACAATTGTAATTGTATAAGATCGGGGCACAACTCCAAGTCGTCCTGTAACCGTGGACACGGCTATCCGAATAGTTAATTTTCATCCCTGCAGGGGTGCACCACATGTCCCGTCACGCTCGATAACACTTTGGCCGGACAAACTTTTCTGGGTCCTGCCCGGCCTCGGAATATCGACACGTCGCAGCCCCACCTAAGACTAATCAGAGAGGCCAGCCCGCCGGTCTAAATCCTAAGCACAAAGGGTTCATGGGCCCAGTTCCCCTTCACGCTCCTGCACGTGGCGTGGGCGGCCGACGTCAGTCCTAGCATCCCTTAATCACAAGCGCGATGCATCTCGGGACCACTCGGGCGCGCGCCGCTACACTGCTGGCATCTGAAAAGCTTCGGCTGATACCGCGACGCCGAGTACCCATAATTCTTCCCGCGTAGCCGGTTAGTGCGAAAAGGTCTCCGACCAACCCAGATCAAATACCCAAATCCATTAGCATTTTAATTAGGCCAGCAACACAGTCTCGCGGGAATCCACCCGTCTTACAACTAATCACCAATGATCCCAGTAACATGGTCGAGTAACTGTGTGGTTGTAACATCGGGGGAATCCGAGGTATCACCCTCGTTGGATTCCGAACGACGTACCCGGCAAGGTGGGCTTAGAGGAATCACCCTCGGGGGTCCCACACTCGCGGGGTGGCACGACAGAGACGTCATCGGGAATGGTGAAAGAGGAATCACCCTCGATAACCACGACCGACTAGCTATACTACAGAGATATCATCAGGAGTACTTAGCGAGGTGTCACCCTCGGTACCCGATAGTATCCCTGTAGCGTCGTACAACGAAGGGGGGTGAACGTGATGTGTCGGGTCTGGCTCGTCGATCAGAGATCGAGATTTGGAAACAAGCGGGGCAACTGATCTACGGGGTCAGAGGGGATGACTGCTCCACCTATACTAAGCATATTAAAGGTACAGGACTGAAAGTAGCAGTTCATCAAAAACAGGCTATGCATCAGATATAGGAGCTAACTACAACAGTAGCAAAATACTAATGCAAGCAGTAGGAAGAAAGACATAGGCGATATAGGAATGATCAAGGGGAGTTTGCTTGCCTTGCTGCTCTGCGGCAAAGGACTGATCGGCAGGGTCGTAGATGTACCCGGCAGCAGCGTCAGTCTCGGGGTCTACCGGTAAGAAGAGGGGGAAGAAACAATAAATAATAGCACCGATGCAACACAAAACATGACATGGAAAAATGCAGGCTAGGCATGAGCTAACGCAGGAACATCCGTCATAGACGGGTCGGAAGAATATCTGACGATATTTTCCGGGTCTCGGGCTACTACCGGTTACACTGGAAACGATGGAAAAGTTCCATGTTTGCTATGCTAGGGACGTGTGACAGACGAACGGGCCGTGTATCCGGGTTCGTCTCGCTTTGCTGATCAACTTTCATGTTGAAATTATTTTGATCTGACTTACGGATTATTTAATATTAATTTTTAAAGTTTTGTTAATTATTTAAGAATTAAAAACAGATTTAAAAGATTTAGTAAAATCCTATTATGACATCATCGCGATGTCAGGCTGACATCACATTTGACCGGTCAACTGACCAGTGGGTCCCGAACGTCATAGGCACAAGTTTTTATTAAGATTAATTATTTATTAATCAGATTAATTCAACGAGGGACCCACGTGTCATACTCTAATTATGTTAATTAATTATCTTAACTAATATATCTATTTATTTATTTATTTAAGAAAAACATTATTTTTAATTATCGCGTGGGGCCTCCCTGTCATTGACAGCGGTGCATTGGCCCCACCGGTAAGTGGCCTAAGGTTATTTTCTCATTTATTTTTATTAGATACCTATCCGTGCAAATACCGTATTCCTCTAAATATCCAAATACACAAATACATACATCACATCTCATACATACATACATACATACGCATCTAATACACCATTTATTCTTTTTCATTTATTTTTTTTCTCAACACTCATCTCTCATCTCTCTGTTAACAGAGACACAGAAGTTCTTTTGCTACTCCACCTAGAAGAACACAAACTTCGAATCCTTCTACCGGAGTCCACCGTCGACGGATCGAGGCCCCGTTTGCCGGAACGGAACCGTGACGTCGAGGGGAACGTCAAGGTGGGAGGAGCCCGAGGAGGGGCTCACCGACGGTGATGTGACGGCCCGGTGAAGCCGGAGTTCGCACGAAGTGACGGTGGAGACGATGACGGTGAGGTTCCGGTGGTGATGTGCCGGCGAGGAGGAGCCGGTGTGGAGGCCCCGGTGAGGAGAGGCCCCCGGAGGTGGAGCCGCCGACGGGGAGGGGCTCGGCCGGCGGGGCTCCCGGGGTCGGCCGACGGGATGGGGAGGGCCCCGGCCGCCGGACCTGGAGGGGGGGGGCGAGGTGGCCGGCGTGGTGGAGGGGGGCCGCCGGGTTGGGTGGCCCGGTGGAGGAGGTGGCCGCCGGGGGGGGGGGGGGGCGACGGGGGAGCTCGCCGCGGAGAGAGGGGAGGAGCCGCCGGGGGGTGAGGGGGATGAGGGGGGCGGCCGTGGGGAGAGGAGGCCGCCGGGGGAGGGGGCTGCCGGCGGGGGGGGAAGGGCGGCCGCCGGTTGGGGAGGGAGAGGGGCGAGGTGGAGAGGAGGGGGGCGATGGGATCTAGGGGGTGGGGGGCCGAGAGAGAGGGAGTGGAGGGAGTTACGGGATGGGAGGAGGGAGTGTCGGTGGGTGGAGGTGGGGCCCCACCACGAGGGTGGGGTGGCTGGCGGCGGCGTACAGGGGGGGGAGTTGGCGTGGGGGAGGGTGGCGCCAGGAGGGCGCTAGGGTTTGGGGGTGGGGCGCGGGAGGTGGCCGGCTGGGCCCTTTTTGGCCCAGCTGGGCCGGCTGGGGGGGGGGGGCTTTCTCCTTTTTTTTTTTTGATTTGTTTTTATTTTGCTTTACCTTTTCCCTTTTCTTTTTATTATTTCTTTCTTTCAGTTTTCTTTCTTTCTTTTATCATTACTATTTCTTCAATACTTTCCTCTTATATGTATATCTTTTTAATACTTGTAATGAACCGATAAGGTGCTTCCCATTGCTTTCAAATCATCGATCCGGACAGACGCGAATCCACGCGGGTCTGAGATGGGAATTCGATGACGTGGCATCATTAGCGGTGATCACTGTAGCTTAATTACAATTACTACTGTAGCAAAAGTCGAGGATGTCACAGAAGTGCATCCAGTTTTTGTCGTAGCCCACTCAACTTTTTAACACATGATATGTGGGTGAAATGATGATAGCATGCCAACTTTCAACATTTTCAGAGTTCATTTGTAGTGCTTTTCAATTTCAGGGTCAACTAGCTCAAAAAAAAATAAGTAAATGCACGAAGAATAACAAATGAAGTCAGAAATTGTTGAAATTTTGTGATGTGCCTTTGAATGGTGCATTTTGAACACACAAAAAGTATGGAGTTCAAATAAGTTCAAAAAATGAAATCCCTTTGTAAGAGATGAGTTCTCGTTCGAAACCCTGATACTTCGAGAGAGATTGTCCGTTTTGTACACGAAGTGCATCCAGTTTTTGTCGTAGCCCTCTCAACTTTTTAACACATGCTATGTGGGTGAAATGATGATAGCATGCCAACTTTCAACATTTTCAGAGTTCATTTGTAGTGCTTCTCAATTTCAGGGTCAACTAGCTCAAAAAAAATAAGTAAATGCACGAAGAATACCAAATGAAGTCAGAAATTGTTGAAATTTTGTGATGTGCCTTTGAATGGTGCATTTTGAACACAAAAAAAGTATGGAGTTCAAATAAGTTCAAAAAATGAAATCCCTTTGTAAGAGATGAGTTCTCGTTCGAAACCCTGATACTTCGAGAGAGATTGTCCGTTTTGTACACGAAGTGCATCCAGTTTTTGTCGTAGCCCTCTCAACTTTTTAACACATGATATGTGGGTGAAATGATGATAGCATGCCAACTTTCAACATTTTCAGAGTTCATTTGTAGTGCTTTTCAATTTCAGGGTCAACTAGCTCAAAAAAAAAGTAAATGCACGAAGAATACCAAATGAAGTCCGAAATTGTTGAAATTTTGTGATGTGCCTTTGAATGGTGCATTTTGAACACACAAAAAGTAAGGAGTTCAAATAAGTTCAAAAAATGAAATCCCTTTGTAAGAGATGAGTTCTCGTTCGAAACCCTGATACTTCGAGAGAGATTGTCTGTTTTGTACACGAAGTCCATCCAGTTTTTGTCGTAGCCCTCTCAACTTTTTAACACATGATATGTGGGTGAAATGATGATAGCATGCCAACTTTCAACATTTTCAGAGTTCATTTGTAGTGCTTTTCAATTTCAGGGTCAACTAGCTCAAAAAAAAATAAGTAAATGCACGAAGAATAACAAATGAAGTCAGAAATTGTTGAAATTTTGTGATGTGCCTATGAATGGTGCATTTTGAACACACAAAAAGTATGGAGTTCAAATAAGTTCAAAAAATGAAATCCCTTTGTAAGAGATGAGTTCTCG
Source organism: Hordeum vulgare subsp. vulgare (assembly GCF_904849725.1). Taxonomy (NCBI): domain Eukaryota; kingdom Viridiplantae; phylum Streptophyta; class Magnoliopsida; order Poales; family Poaceae; genus Hordeum; species Hordeum vulgare. Next base: position 10,659,662 of record NC_058524.1, on the reverse strand, counting down.
TTCGAAACCCTGATACTTCGAGAGAGATTGTCCGTTTTGTACACGAAGTGCATCCAGTTTTTGTCGTAGCCCTCTCAACTTTTTAACACATGCTATGTGGGTGAAATGATGATAGCATGCCAACTTTCAACATTTTCAGAGTTCATTTGTAGTGCTTTTCAATTTCAGGGTCAACTAGCTCAAAAAAAATAAGTAAATGCACGCAGAATACCAAATGAAGTCAGAAATTGTTGAAATTTTGTGATGTGCCTTTGAATGGTGCATTTTGAACACAAAAAAAGTATGGAGTTCAAATAAGTTCAAAAAATGAAATCCCTTTGTAAGAGATGAGTTCTCGTTCGAAACCCTGATACTTCGAGAGAGATTGTCCGTTTTGTACACGAAGTGCATCCAGTTTTTGTCGTAGCCCTCTCAACTTTTTAACACATGATATGTGGGTGAAATGATGATAGCATGCCAACTTTCAACATTTTCAGAGTTCATTTGTAGTGTTTTTCAATTTCAGGGTCAACTAGCTCAAAAAAAAAGTAAATGCACGAAGAATACCAAATGAAGTCAGAAATTGTTGAAATTTTGTGATGTGCCTTTGAATGGTGCATTTTGAACACACAAAAAGTATGGAGTTCAAATAAGTTCAAAAAATGAAATCCCTTTGTAAGAGATGAGTTCTCGTTCGAAACCCTGATACTTCGAGAGAGATTGTCCGTTTTGTACACGAAGTGCATCCAGTTTTTGTCGTAGCCCTCTCAATTTTTTAACACATGATATGTGGGTGAAATGATGATAGCATGCCAACTTTCAACATTTTCAGAGTTCATTTGTAGTGTTTTTCAATTTCAGGGTCAACTAGCTCAAAAAAAAAGTAAATGCACGAAGAATACCAAATGAAGTCAGAAATTGTTGAAATTTTGTGATGTGCCTATGAATGGTGCATTTTGAACACACAAAAAGTATGGAGTTCAAATAAGTTCAAAAAATGAAATCCCTTTGTAAGAGATGAGTTCTCGTTCGAAACCGTGATACTTCGAGAGAGATTGTCCGTTTTGTACACGAAGTGCATCCAGTTTTTGTCCTAGCCCTCTCAACTTTTTAACACATGCTATGTGGGTGAAATGATGATAGCATGCCAACTTTCAACATTTTCAGAGTTCATTTGTAGTGCTTTTCAATTTCAGGGTCAACTAGCTCAAAAAAAATAAGTAAATGCACGAAGAATACCAAATGAAGTCAGAAATTGTTGAAATTTTGTGATGTGCCTTTGAATGGTGCATTTTGAACAAAAAAAAAGTATGGAGTTCAAATAAGTTCAAAAAATGAAATCCCTTTGTAAGAGATGAGTTCTCGTTCGAAACCCTGATACTTCGAGAGAGATTGTCTGTTTTGTACACGAAGTCCATCCAGTTTTTGTCGTAGCCCTCTCAACTTTTTAACACATGATATGTGGGTGAAATGATGATAGCATGCCAACTTTCAACATTTTCAGAGTTCATTTGTAGTGCTTTTCAATTTCAGGGTCAACTAGCTCAAAAAAAAAAAAGTAAATGCACGAAGAATAACAAATGAAGTCAGAAATTGTTGAAATTTTGTGATGTGCCTTTGAATGGTGCATTTTGAACACACAAAAAGTATGGAGTTCAAATAAGTTCAAAAAATGAAATCCCTTTGTAAGAGATGAGCTCTCATTCGAAACCCTGATACTTCGAGAGAGATTGTCCGTTTTGTACACGAAGTGCATCCAGTTTTTGTCCTAGCCCTCTCAACTTTTTAACACATGCTATGTGGGTGAAATGATGATAGCATGCCAACTTTCAACATTTTCAGAGTTCATTTGTAGTGCTTTTCAATTTCAGGGTCAACTAGCTCAAAAAAATAAGTAAATGCACGAAGAATACCAAATGAAGTCAGAAATTGTTGAAATTTTGTGATGTGCCTTTGAATGGTGCATTTTGAACACACAAAAAGTATGGAGTTCAAATAAGTTCAAAAAATGAAATCCCTTTGTAAGAGATGAGTTCTCGTTCGAAACCCTGATACTTCGAGAGAGATTGTCCGTTTTGTACACGAAGTGCATCCAGTTTTTGTCGTAGCCCTCTCAATTTTTTAACACATGATATGTGGGTGAAATGATGATAGCATGCCAACTTTCAACATTTTCAGAGTTCATTTGTAGTGTTTTTCAATTTCAGGGTCAACTAGCTCAAAAAAAAAGTAAATGCACGAAGAATACCAAATGAAGTCAGAAATTGTTGAAATTTTGTGATGTGCCTATGAATGGTGCATTTTGAACACACAAAAAGTATGGAGTTCAAATAAGTTCAAAAAATGAAATCCCTTTGTAAGAGATGAGTTCTCGTTCGAAACCGTGATACTTCGAGAGAGATTGTCCGTTTTGTACACGAAGTGCATCCAGTTTTTGTCGTAGCCCTCTCAACTTTTTAACACATGCTATGTGGGTGAAATGATGATAGCATGCCAACTTTCAACATTTTCAGAGTTCATTTGTAGTGCTTTTCAATTTCAGGGTCAACTAGCTCAAAAAAAATAAGTAAATGCACGCAGAATACCAAATGAAGTCAGAAATTGTTGAAATTTTGTGATGTGCCTTTGAATGGTGCATTTTGAACACAAAAAAAGTATGGAGTTCAAATAAGTTCAAAAAATGAAATCCCTTTGTAAGAGATGAGTTCTCGTTCGAAACCCTGATACTTCGAGAGAGATTGTCCGTTTTGTACACGAAGTGCATCCAGTTTTTGTCGTAGCCCTCTCAACTTTTTAACACATGATATGTGGGTGAAATGATGATAGCATGCCAACTTTCAACATTTTCAGAGTTCATTTGTAGTGCTTTTCAATTTCAGGGTCAACTAGCTCAAAAAAAAAGTAAATGCACGAAGAATACCAAATGAAGTCAGAAATTGTTGAAATTTTGTGATGTGCCTTTGAATGGTGCATTTTGAACACACAAAAAGTAAGGAGTTCAAATAAGTTCAAAAAATGAAATCCCTTTGTAAGAGATGAGTTCTCGTTCGAAACCGTGATACTTCGAGAGAGATTGTCCGTTTTGTACACGAAGTGCATCCAGTTTTTGTCGTAGCCCTCTCAACTTTTTAACACATGCTATGTGGGTGAAATGATGATAGCATGCCAACTGTCAACATTTTCAGAGTTCATTTGTAGTGCTTTTCAATTTCAGGGTCAACTAGCTCAAAAAAAAAAAGTAAATGCACGAAGAATACCAAATGAAGTCAGAAATTGTTGAAATTTTGTGATGTGCCTTTGAATGGTGCATTTTGAACAAAAAAAAAGTATGGAGTTCAAATAAGTTCAAAAAATGAAATCCCTTTGTAAGAGATGAGTTCTCGTTCGAAACCCTGATACTTCGAGAGAGATTGTCTGTTTTGTACACGAAGTCCATCCAGTTTTTGTCGTAGCCCTCTCAACTTTTTAACACATGATATGTGGGTGAAATGATGATAGCATGCCAACTTTCAACATTTTCAGAGTTCATTTGTAGTGCTTTTCAATTTCAGGGTCAACTAGCTCAAAAAAAAATAAGTAAATGCACGAAGAATAACAAATGAAGTCAGAAATTGTTGAAATTTTGTGATGTGCCTTTGAATGGTGCATTTTGAACACACAAAAAGTATGGAGTTCAAATAAGTTCAAAAAATGAAATCCCTTTGTAAGAGATGAGCTCTCATTCGAAACCCTGATACTTCGAGAGAGATTGTCCGTTTTGTACACGAAGTGCATCCAGTTTTTGTCCTAGCCCTCTCAACTTTTTAACACATGCTATGTGGGTGAAATGATGATAGCATGCCAACTTTCAACATTTTCAGAGTTCATTTGTAGTGCTTTTCAATTTCAGGGTCAACTAGCTCAAAAAAATAAGTAAATGCACGAAGAATACCAAATGAAGTCAGAAATTGTTGAAATTTTGTGATGTGCCTTTGAATGGTGCATTTTGAACACACAAAAAGTATGGAGTTCAAATAAGTTCAAAAAATGAAATCCCTTTGTAAGAGATGAGTTCTCGTTCGAAACCCTGATACTTCGAGAGAGATTGTCCGTTTTGTACACGAAGTGCATCCAGTTTTTGTCGTAGCCCTCTCAATTTTTTAACACATGATATGTGGGTGAAATGATGATAGCATGCCAACTTTCAACATTTTCAGAGTTCATTTGTAGTGTTTTTCAATTTCAGGGTCAACTAGCTCAAAAAAAAAGTAAATGCACGAAGAATACCAAATGAAGTCAGAAATTGTTGAAATTTTGTGATGTGCCTATGAATGGTGCATTTTGAACACACAAAAAGTATGGAGTTCAAATAAGTTCAAAAAATGAAATCCCTTTGTAAGAGATGAGTTCTCGTTCGAAACCGTGATACTTCGAGAGAGATTGTCCGTTTTGTACACGAAGTGCATCCAGTTTTTGTCCTAGCCCTCTCAACTTTTTAACACATGCTATGTGGGTGAAATGATGATAGCATGCCAACTTTCAACATTTTCAGAGTTCATTTGTAGTGCTTTTCAATTTCAGGGTCAACTAGCTCAAAAAAAATAAGTAAATGCACGAAGAATACCAAATGAAGTCAGAAATTGTTGAAATTTTGTGATGTGCCTTTGAATGGTGCATTTTGAACAAAAAAAAAGTATGGAGTTCAAATAAGTTCAAAAAATGAAATCCCTTTGTAAGAGATGAGTTCTCGTTCGAAACCCTGATACTTCGAGAGAGATTGTCTGTTTTGTACACGAAGTCCATCCAGTTTTTGTCGTAGCCCTCTCAACTTTTTAACACATGATATGTGGGTGAAATGATGATAGCATGCCAACTTTCAACATTTTCAGAGTTCATTTGTAGTGCTTTTCAATTTCAGGGTCAACTAGCTCAAAAAAAAATAAGTAAATGCACGAAGAATAACAAATGAAGTCAGAAATTGTTGAAATTTTGTGATGTGCCTTTGAATGGTGCATTTTGAACACACAAAAAGTATGGAGTTCAAATAAGTTCAAAAAATGAAATCCCTTTGTAAGAGATGAGCTCTCATTCGAAACCCTGATACTTCGAGAGAGATTGTCCGTTTTGTACACGAAGTGCATCCAGTTTTTGTCCTAGCCCTCTCAACTTTTTAACACATGCTATGTGGGTGAAATGATGATAGCATGCCAACTTTCAACATTTTCAGAGTTCATTTGTAGTGCTTTTCAATTTCAGGGTCAACTAGCTCAAAAAAATAAGTAAATGCACGAAGAATACCAAATGAAGTCAGAAATTGTTGAAATTTTGTGATGTGCCTTTGAATGGTGCATTTTGAACACACAAAAAGTATGGAGTTCAAATAAGTTCAAAAAATGAAATCCCTTTGTAAGAGATGAGTTCTCGTTCGAAACCCTGATACTTCGAGAGAGATTGTCCGTTTTGTACACGAAGTGCATCCAGTTTTTGTCGTAGCCCTCTCAATTTTTTAACACATGATATGTGGGTGAAATGATGATAGCATGCCAACTTTCAACATTTTCAGAGTTCATTTGTAGTGTTTTTCAATTTCAGGGTCAACTAGCTCAAAAAAAAAGTAAATGCACGAAGAATACCAAATGAAGTCAGAAATTGTTGAAATTTTGTGATGTGCCTATGAATGGTGCATTTTGAACACACAAAAAGTATGGAGTTCAAATAAGTTCAAAAAATGAAATCCCTTTGTAAGAGATGAGTTCTCGTTCGAAACCGTGATACTTCGAGAGAGATTGTCCGTTTTGTACACGAAGTGCATCCAGTTTTTGTCGTAGCCCTCTCAACTTTTTAACACATGCTATGTGGGTGAAATGATGATAGCATGCCAACTTTCAACATTTTCAGAGTTCATTTGTAGTGCTTTTCAATTTCAGGGTCAACTAGCTCAAAAAAAATAAGTAAATGCACGCAGAATACCAAATGAAGTCAGAAATTGTTGAAATTTTGTGATGTGCCTTTGAATGGTGCATTTTGAACACAAAAAAAGTATGGAGTTCAAATAAGTTCAAAAAATGAAATCCCTTTGTAAGAGATGAGTTCTCGTTCGAAACCCTGATACTTCGAGAGAGATTGTCCGTTTTGTACACGAAGTGCATCCAGTTTTTGTCGTAGCCCTCTCAACTTTTTAACACATGATATGTGGGTGAAATGATGATAGCATGCCAACTTTCAACATTTTCAGAGTTCATTTGTAGTGCTTTTCAATTTCAGGGTCAACTAGCTCAAAAAAAAAGTAAATGCACGAAGAATACCAAATGAAGTCAGAAATTGTTCAAATTTTGTGATGTGCCTTTGAATGGTGCATTTGAACACACAAAAAGTATGGAGTTCAAATAAGTTCAAAAAATGAAATCCCTTTGTAAGAGATGAGTTCTCGTTCGAAACCGTGATACTTCGAGAGAGATTGTCCGTTTTGTACACGAAGTGCATCCAGTTTTTGTCGTAGCCCTCTCAACTTTTTAACACATGCTATGTGGGTGAAATGATGAAAACATGCCAACTTTCAACATTTTCAGAGTTCATTTGTAGTGCTTTTCAATTTCAGGGTCAACTAGCTCAAAAAAAATAAGTAAATGCACGAAGAATACCAAATGAAGTCAGAAATTGTTGAAATTTTGTGATGTGCCTTTGAATGGTGCATTTTGAACACACAAAAAGTATGGAGTTCAAATAAGTTCAAAAAAATGAAATCCCTTTGTAAGAGATGAGTTCTCGTTCGAAACCGTGATACCTCGAGTGAGATTATCCGTTTTGTACACGAAGTGCATCCAGTTTTTTTCGTAGCCCTCTCAACTTTTTAACACATGATATGTGGGTGAAATGATGATAGCATGCCAACTTTCAACATTTTCAGAGTTCATTTGTAGTGCTTTTCAATTTCAGGGTCAACTAGCTCAAAAAGAAATAAGTAAATGCACGAAGAATAACAAATGAAGTCAGAAATTGTTGAAATTTTGTGATGTGCCTTTGAATGGTGCATTTTGAACAGACAAAAAGTATGGAGTTAAAATAAGTTCAAAAAATGAAATCCCTTTGTAAGAGATGAGTTCTCGTTCGAAACCCTGATACTTCGAGAGAGATTGTCCGTTTTGTACACGAAGTGCATCCAGTTTTTGTCGTAGCCCTCTCAACTTTATAACACATGATATGTGGGTGAAATGATGATAGCATGCCAACTTTCAACATTTTCAGAGTTCATTTGTAGTGCTTTTCAATTTCAGGGTCAACTAGCTCAAAAAAAAAGTAAATCCACGAAGAATACCAAATGAAGTCAGAAATTGTTGAAATTTTGTGATGTGCCTTTGAATGGTGCATTTTGAACACACAAAAAGTAAGGAGTTCAAATAAGTTCAAAAAATGAAATCCCTTTGTAAGAGATAAGTTCTCGTTCGAAACCGTGATACTTCGAGAGAGATTGTCCGTTTTGTACATGAAGTGCATCCAGTTTTTGTCGTAGCCCTCTCAACTTTTTAACACATGCTATGTGGGTGAAATGATGATAGCATGCCAACTTTCAACATTTTCAGAGTTCATTTGTAGTGCTTTTCAATTTCAGGGTCAACTAGCTCAAAAAATAAGTAAATGCACGAAGAATACCAAATGAAGTCAGAAATTGTTGAAATTTTGTGATGTGCCTTTGAATGGTGCATTTTGAACACACAAAAAGTATGGAGTTCAAATAAGTTCAAAAAATGATATCCCTTTGTAAGAGATGAGTTCTCGTTCGAAACCGTGATACTTCGAGAGAGATTGTCCGTTTTGTACACGAAGTGCATCCAGTTTTTGTCGTACCCCTCTCAACTTTTTAACACATGATATGTGGGTGAAATGATGATAGCATGCCAACTTTCAACATTTTCACAGTTCATTTGTAGTGCTTTTCAATTTCAGGGTCAACTAGCTCAAAAAAAAAAGTAAATGCACGAGGAATACCAAATGAAGTCAGAAATTGTTGAAATTTTGTGATGTGCCTTTGAATGGTGCATTTTGAACACACAAAAAGTAAGGAGTTCAAATAAGTTCAAAAAATGAAATCCCTTTGTAAGAGATGAGTTCTCGTTCGAAACCGTGATACTTCGAGAGAGATTGTCCGTTTTGTACACGAAGTGCATCCAGTTTTTGTCGTAGCCCTCTCAACTTTTTAACACATGCTATGTGGGTGAAATGATGATAGCATGCCAACTTTCAACATTTTCAGAGTTCATTTGTAGTGCTTTTCAATTTCAGGGTCAACTAGCTCAAAAAAAATAAGTAAATGCACGCAGAATACCAAATGAAGTCAGAAATTGTTGAAATTTTGTGATGTGCCTTTGAATGGTGCATTTTGAACACAAAAAAAGTATGGAGTTCAAATAAGTTCAAAAAATGAAATCCCTTTGTAAGAGATGAGTTCTCGTTCGAAACCCTGATACTTCGAGAGAGATTGTCCGTTTTGTACACGAAGTGCATCCAGTTTTTGTCGTAGCCCTCTCAACTTTTTAACACATGATATGTGGGTGAAATGATGATAGCATGCCAACTTTCAACATTTTCAGAGTTCATTTGTAGTGCTTTTCAATTTCAGGGTCAACTAGCTCAAAAAAAAAGTAAATGCACGAAGAATACCAAATGAAGTCAGAAATTGTTGAAATTTTGTGATGTGCCTTTGAATGGTGCATTTGAACACACAAAAAGTATGGAGATCAAATAAGTTCAAAAAATGAAATCCCTTTGTAAGAGATGAGTTCTCTTTCGAAACCGTGATACTTCGAGAGAGATTGTCCGTTTTGTACACGAAGTGCATCCAGTTTTTGTCGTAGCCCTCTCAACTTTTTAACACATGCTATGTGGGTGAAATGATGATAGCATGCCAACTTTCAACATTTTCAGAGTTCATTTGTAGTGCTTTTCAATTTCAGGGTCAACTAGCTCAAAAAAAATAAGTAAATGCACGCAGAATACCAAATGAAGTCAGAAATTGTTGAAATTTTGTGATGTGCCTTTGAATGGTGCATTTTGAACACAAAAAAAGTATGGAGTTCAAATAAGTTCAAAAAATGAAATCCCTTTGTAAGAGATGAGTTCTCGTTCGAAACCCTGATACTTCGAGAGACATTGTCCGTTTTGTACACGAAGTGCATCCAGTTTTTGTCGTAGCCCTCTCAACTTTTTAACACATGATATGTGGGTGAAATGATGATAGCATGCCAACTTTCAACATTTTCAGAGTTCATTTGTAGTGCTTTTCAATTTCAGGGTCAACTAGCTCAAAAAAAAAAGTAAATGCACGAAGAATACCAAATGAAGTCAGAAATTGTTGAAATTTTGTGATGTGCCTTTGAATGGTGCATTTGAACACACAAAAAGTATGGAGATCAAATAAGTTCAAAAAATGAAATCCCTTTGTAAGAGATGAGTTCTCTTTCGAAACCGTGATACTTCGAGAGAGATTGTCCGTTTTGTACACGAAGTGCATCCAGTTTTTGTCGTAGCCCTCTCAACTTTTTAACACATGCTATGTGGGTGAAATGATGATAGCATGCCAACTTTCAACATTTTCAGAGTTCATTTGTAGTGCTTTTCAATTTCAGGGTCAACTAGCTCAAAAAAAATAAGTAAATGCACGCAGAATACCAAATGAAGTCAGAAATTGTTGAAATTTTGTGATGTGCCTTTGAATGGTGCATTTTGAACACAAAAAAAGTATGGAGTTCAAATAAGTTCAAAAAATGAAATCCCTTTGTAAGAGATGAGTTCTCGTTCGAAACCCTGATAATTCGAGAGAGATTGTCCGTTTTGTACACGAAGTGCATCCAGTTTTTGTCGTAGCCCTCTCAACTTTTTAACACATGATATGTGGGTGAAATGATGATAGCATGCCATCTTTCAACATTTTCGGAGTTCATTTGTAGTGCTTTTCAATTTCAGGGTCAACTAGCTCAAAAAAAAAGTAAATGCACGAAGAATACCAAATGAAGTCAGAAATTGTTGAAATTTTGTGATGTGCCTTTGAATGGTGCATTTGAACACACAAAAAGTATGGAGATCAAATAAGTTCAAAAAAATGAAATCCCTTTGTAAGAGATGAGTTCTCTTTCGAAACCGTGATACTTCGAGAGAGATTGTCCGTTTTGTACACGAAGTGCATCCAGTTTTTGTCGTAGCCCTCTCAACTTTTTAACACATGCTATGTGGGTGAAATGATGATAGCATGCCAACTTTCAAGATTTTCAGAGTTCATTTGTAGTGCTTTTCAATTTCAGGGTCAACTAGCTCGAAAAAAATAAGTAAATGCACGAAGAATACCAAATGAAGTCAGAAATTGTTGAAATTTTGTGATGTGCCTTTGAATGGTGCATTTTGAACACACAAAAAGTATGGAGTTCAAATAAGTTCAAAAAAATGAAATCCCTTTGTAAGAGATGAGTTCTCGTTCGAAACCGTGATACCTCGAGTGAGATTATCCGTTTTGTACACGAAGTGCATCCAGTTTTTTTCGTAGCCCTCTCAACTTTTTAACACATGATATGTGGGTGAAATGATGATAGCATGCCAACTTTCAACATTTTCAGAGTTCATTTGTAGTGCTTTTCAATTTCAGGGTCAACTAGCTCAAAAAGAAATAAGTAAATGCACGAAGAATAACAAATGAAGTCAGAAATTGTTGAAATTTTGTGATGTGCCTTTGAATGGTGCATTTTGAACAGACAAAAAGTATGGAGTTCAAATAAGTTCAAAAAATGAAATCCCTTTGTAAGAGATGAGTTCTCGTTCGAAACCCTGATACTTCGAGAGAGATTGTCCGTTTTGTACACGAAGTGCATCCAGTTTTTGTCGTAGCCCTCTCAACTTTATAACACATGATATGTGGGTGAAATGATGATAGCATGCCAACTTTCAACATTTTCAGAGTTCATTTGTAGTGCTTTTCAATTTCAGGGTCAACTAGCTCAAAAAAAAAGTAAATCCACGAAGAATACCAAATGAAGTCAGAAATTGTTGAAATTTTGTGATGTGCCTTTGAATGGTGCATTTTGAACACACAAAAAGTAAGGAGTTCAAATAAGTTCAAAAAATGAAATCCCTTTGTAAGAGATAAGTTCTCGTTCGAAACCGTGATACTTCGAGAGAGATTGTCCGTTTTGTACACGAAGTGCATCCAGTTTTTGTCGTAGCCCTCTCAACTTTTTAACACATGCTATGTGGGTGAAATGATGATAGCATGCCAACTTTCAACATTTTCAGAGTTCATTTGTAGTGCTTTTCAATTTCAGGGTCAACTAGCTCAAAAAAAATAAGTAAATGCACGAAGAATACCAAATGAAGTCAGAAATTGTTGAAATTTTGTGATGTGCCTTTGAATGGTGCATTTTGAACACAAAAAAAGTATGGAGTTCAAATAAGTTCAAAAAATGAAATCCCTTTGTAAGAGATGAGTTCTCGTTCGAAACCCTGATACTTCGAGACAGATTCTCCGTTTTGTACACGAAGTGCATCCAGTTTTTGTCGTAGCCCTCTCAACCTTTTAACACATGATATGTGGGTGAAATGATGATAGCATGCCAACTTTCAACATTTTCAGAGTTCATTTGTAGTGCTTTTCAATTTCAGGGTCAACTAGCTCAAAAAGAAATAAGTAAATGCACGAAGAATAACAAATGAAGTCAGAAATTGTTGAAATTTTGTGATGTGCCTTTGAATGGTGCATTTTGAACACACAAAAAGTATGGAGTTCAAATAAGTTCAAAAAATGAAATCCCTTTGTAAGAGATGAGTTCTCGTTCGAAACCGTGATACTTCGAGAGAGATTGTCCGTTTTGTACACGAAGTGCATCCAGTTTTTGTCGTAGCCCTCTCAACTTTTTAACACATGCTATGTGGGTGAAATGATGATAGCATGCCAACTTTCAACATTTTCAGAGTTCATTTGTAGTGCTTTTCAATTTCAGGGTCAACTAGCTCAAAAAAATAAGTAAATGCACGAAGAATACCAAATAAAGTCAGAAATTGTTGAAATTTTGTGATGTGCCTTTGAATGGTGCATTTTGAACACACAAAAAGTAAGGAGTTCAAATAAGTTCAAAAAATGAAATCCCTTTGTAAGAGATGAGTTCTCGTTCGAAACCCTGATACTTCGAGAGAGATTGTCCGTTTTGTACACGAAGTGCATCCAGTTTTTGTCGTAGCCCTCTCAACTTTTTAACACATGATATGTGGGTGAAATGATGATAGCATGCCAACTTTCAACATTTTCAGAGTTCATTTGTAGTGTTTTTCAATTTCAGGGTCAACTAGCTCAAAAAAAAAGTAAATGCACGAAGAATACCAAATGAAGTCAGAAATTGTTGAAATTTTGTGATGTGCCTTTGAATGGTGCATTTTGAACACACAAAAAGTATGGAGTTCAAATAAGTTCAAAAAATGAAATCCCTTTGTAAGAGATGAGTTCTCGTTCGAAACCGTGATACTTCGAGAGAGATTGTCCGTTTTGTACACGAAGTGCATCCAGTTTTTGCCGTAGCCTTCTCAACTTTTTAACACATGCTATGTGGGTGAAATGATGATAGCAAGCCAACTTTCAACATTTTCAGAGTTCATTTGTAGTGCTTTTCAATTTCAGTGTCAATTAGCTCAAAAAAAAAGTAAATGCACGAAGAATACCAAATGAAGTCAGAAATTGTTGAAATTTTGTGATGTGCCTTTGAATGGTGCATTTTGAAAACACAAAAAGTATGGAGTTCAAATAAGTTCAAAAAATGAAATCCCTTTGTAAGAGATGAGTTCTCGTTCGAAACCCTGATACTTCGAGAGAGATTGTCCATTTTGTACACGAAGTGCATCCAGTTTTTGTCGTAGCCCTCTCAACTTTTTAACACATGCTATGTGGGTGAAATGATGATAGCATGCCAACTTTCAACATTTTCAGAGTTCATTTGTAGTGCTTTTCAATTTCAGGGTCAACTAGCTCAAAAAAAAATAAGTAAATGCACGAAGAATACCAAATGAAGTCAGAAATTGTTGAAATTTTGTGATGTGCCTTTGAATGGTGCATTTTGAACACACAAAAATTATGGAGTTCAAATAAGTTCAAAAAAATGAAATCCCTTTGTAAGAGATGAGTTCTCGTTCGAAACCGTGATACTTCGAGTGAGATTATCCGTTTTGTACACGAAGTGCATCCAGTTTTTGTCGTAGCCCTCTCAACTTTTTAACACATGCTATGTGGGTGAAATGATGATAGCATTCCAACTTTCAACATTTTTAGAGTTCATTTGTAGTGCTTTTCAATTTCAGGGTCAACTAGCTCAAAAAAAAATAAGTAAATGCACGAAGAATAACAAATGAAGTCACAAATTGTTGAAATTTTGTGATGTGCCTTTGAATGGTGCATTTTGAACACACAAAAAGTATGGAGTTCAAATAAGTTCAAAAAATGAAATCCCTTTGTAAGAGATGAGTTCTCGTTCGAAACCCTGATACTTCGAGAGAGATTGTCCGTTTTGTACACGAAGTGCATCCAGTTTTTGTCGTAGCCCTCTCAACTTTTTAACACATGCTATGTGGGTGAAATGATGATAGCATGCCAACTTTCAACATTTTCAGAGTTCATTTGTAGTGCTTTTCAATTTCAGGGTCAACTAGCTCAAAAAAAAAGTAAATGCACAAAGAATACCAAATGAAGTCAGAAATTGTTGAAATTTTGTGATGTGCCTTTGAATGATGCATTTTGAACACACAAAAAGTATGGAGTTCAAATAAGTTCAAAAAATGAAATCCCTTTGTAAGAGATGAGTTCTCGTTCGAAACCGTGATACTTCGAGAGAGATTGTCCGTTTTGTACACGAAGTGCATCCAGTTTTTGTCGTAGCCCTCTCAACTTTTTAACACATGATATGTGGGTGAAATGATGATAGCATGCCAACTTTCAACATTTTCAGAGTTCATTTGTAGTGCTTTTCAATTTCAGGGTCAACTAGCTCAAAAAAAAAGTAAATGCATGAAGAATACCAAATGAAGTCAGAAATTGTTGAAATTTTGTGATGTGCCTTTGAATGGTGCATTTTGAACACACAAAAAGTATGGAGTTCAAATAAGTTCAAAAAATGAAATCCCTTTGTAAGAGATGAGTTCTCGTTCGAAACCGTGATACTTCGAGAGAGATTGTCCGTTTTGTACACGAAGTGCATCCAGTTTTTGTCGTAGCCCTCTCAACTTTTTAACACATGCTATGTGGGTGAAATGATGATAGCAGGCCAACTTTCAACATTTTCAGAGTTCATTTGTAGTGCTTTTCAATTTCAGGGTCAACTAGCTCAAAAAAAAAGTAAATGCACGAAGAATACCAAATGAAGTCAGAAATTGTTGAAATTTTGTGATGTGCCTTTGAATGGTGCATTTTGAACACACAAAAAGTATGGAGTTCAAATAAGTTCAAAAAATGAAATCCCTTTGTAAGAGATGAGTTCTCGTTCGAAACCCTGATACTTCGAGAGAGATTGTCCATTTTGTACACGAAGTGCATCCAGTTTTTGTCGTAGCCCTCTCAACTTTTTAACACATGATATGTGGGTGAAATGATGATAGCATGCCAACTTTCAACATTTTCAGAGTTCATTTGTAGTGCTTTTCAATTTCAGGGTCAACTAGCTCAAAAAAAAAGTAAATGCACGAAGAATACCAAATGAAGTCAGAAATTGTTGAAATTTTGTGATGTGCCTTTGAATGGTGCATTTGAACACACAAAAAGTATGGAGATCAAATAAGTTCAAAAAATGAAATCCCTTTGTAAGAGATGAGTTCTCTTTCGAAACCGTGATACTTCGAGAGAGATTGTCCGTTTTGTACACGAAGTGCATCCAGTTTTTGTCGTAGCCCTCTCAACTTTTTAACACATGCTATGTGGGTGAAATGATGATAGCATGCCAACTTTCAACATTTTCAGAGTTCATTTGTAGTGCTTTTCAATTTCAGGGTCAACTAGCTCAAAAAAAATAAGTAAATGCACGCAGAATACCAAATGAAGTCAGAAATTGTTGAAATTTTGTGATGTGCCTTTGAATGGTGCATTTTGAACACAAAAAAAGTATGGAGTTCAAATAAGTTCAAAAAATGAAATCCCTTTGTAAGAGATGAGTTCTCGTTCGAAACCCTGATACTTCGAGAGACATTGTCCGTTTTGTACACGAAGTGCATCCAGTTTTTGTCGTAGCCCTCTCAACTTTTTAACACATGATATGTGGGTGAAATGATGATAGCATGCCAACTTTCAACATTTTCAGAGTTCATTTGTAGTGCTTTTCAATTTCAGGGTCAACTAGCTCAAAAAAAAAAGTAAATGCACGAAGAATACCAAATGAAGTCAGAAATTGTTGAAATTTTGTGATGTGCCTTTGAATGGTGCATTTGAACACACAAAAAGTATGGAGATCAAATAAGTTCAAAAAATGAAATCCCTTTGTAAGAGATGAGTTCTCTTTCGAAACCGTGATACTTCGAGAGAGATTGTCCGTTTTGTACACGAAGTGCATCCAGTTTTTGTCGTAGCCCTCTCAACTTTTTAACACATGCTATGTGGGTGAAATGATGATAGCATGCCAACTTTCAACATTTTCAGAGTTCATTTGTAGTGCTTTTCAATTTCAGGGTCAACTAGCTCAAAAAAAATAAGTAAATGCACGCAGAATACCAAATGAAGTCAGAAATTGTTGAAATTTTGTGATGTGCCTTTGAATGGTGCATTTTGAACACAAAAAAAGTATGGAGTTCAAATAAGTTCAAAAAATGAAATCCCTTTGTAAGAGATGAGTTCTCGTTCGAAACCCTGATACTTCGAGAGAGATTGTCCGTTTTGTACACGAAGTGCATCCAGTTTTTGTCGTAGCCCTCTCAACTTTTTAACACATGATATGTGGGTGAAATGATGATAGCATGCCATCTTTCAACATTTTCAGAGTTCATTTGTAGTGCTTTTCAATTTCAGGGTCAACTAGCTCAAAAAAAAAGTAAATGCACGAAGAATACCAAATGAAGTCAGAAATTGTTGAAATTTTGTGATGTGCCTTTGAATGGTGCATTTGAACACACAAAAAGTATGGAGATCAAATAAGTTCAAAAAAATGAAATCCCTTTGTAAGAGATGAGTTCTCTTTCGAAACCGTGATACTTCGAGAGAGATTGTCCGTTTTGTACACGAAGTGCATCCAGTTTTTGTCGTAGCCCTCTCAACTTTTTAACACATGCTATGTGGGTGAAATGATGATAGCATGCCAACTTTCAAGATTTTCAGAGTTCATTTGTAGTGCTTTTCAATTTCAGGGTCAACTAGCTCGAAAAAAATAAGTAAATGCACGAAGAATACCAAATGAAGTCAGAAATTGTTGAAATTTTGTGATGTGCCTTTGAATGGTGCATTTTGAACACACAAAAAGTATGGAGTTCAAATAAGTTCAAAAAAATGAAATCCCTTTGTAAGAGATGAGTTCTCGTTCGAAACCGTGATACCTCGAGTGAGATTATCCGTTTTGTACACGAAGTGCATCCAGTTTTTTTCGTAGCCCTCTCAACTTTTTAACACATGATATGTGGGTGAAATGATGATAGCATGCCAACTTTCAACATTTTCAGAGTTCATTTGTAGTGCTTTTCAATTTCAGGGTCAACTAGCTCAAAAAGAAATAAGTAAATGCACGAAGAATAACAAATGAAGTCAGAAATTGTTGAAATTTTGTGATGTGCCTTTGAATGGTGCATTTTGAACAGACAAAAAGTATGGAGTTCAAATAAGTTCAAAAAATGAAATCCCTTTGTAAGAGATGAGTTCTCGTTCGAAACCCTGATACTTCGAGAGAGATTGTCCGTTTTGTACACGAAGTGCATCCAGTTTTTGTCGTAGCCCTCTCAACTTTATAACACATGATATGTGGGTGAAATGATGATAGCATGCCAACTTTCAACATTTTCAGAGTTCATTTGTAGTGCTTTTCAATTTCAGGGTCAACTAGCTCAAAAAAAAAGTAAATCCACGAAGAATACCAAATGAAGTCAGAAATTGTTGAAATTTTGTGATGTGCCTTTGAATGGTGCATTTTGAACACACAAAAAGTAAGGAGTTCAAATAAGTTCAAAAAATGAAATCCCTTTGTAAGAGATAAGTTCTCGTTCGAAACCGTGATACTTCGAGAGAAATTGTCCGTTTTGTACACGAAGTGCATCCAGTTTTTGTCGTAGCCCTCTCAACTTTTTAACACATGCTATGTGGGTGAAATGATGATAGCATGCCAACTTTCAACATTTTCAGAGTTCATTTGTAGTGCTTTTCAATTTCAGGGTCAACTAGCTCAAAACAAATAAGTAAATGCACGAAGAATACCAAATGAAGTCAGAAATTGTTGAAATTTTGTGATGTGCCTTTGAATGGTGCATTTTGAACACAAAAAAAGTATGGAGTTCAAATAAGTTCAAAAAATGAAATCCCTTTGTAAGAGATGAGTTCTCGTTCGAAACCCTGATACTTCGAGACAGATTCTCCGTTTTGTACACGAAGTGCATCCAGTTTTTGTCGTAGCCCTCTCAACCTTTTAACACATGATATGTGGGTGAAATGATGATAGCATGCCAACTTTCAACATTTTCAGAGTTCATTTGTAGTGCTTTTCAATTTCAGGGTCAACTAGCTCAAAAAGAAATAAGTAAATGCACGAAGAATAACAAATGAAGTCAGAAATTGTTGAAATTTTGT
Source organism: Hordeum vulgare subsp. vulgare (assembly GCF_904849725.1). Lineage (NCBI taxonomy): Eukaryota > Viridiplantae > Streptophyta > Magnoliopsida > Poales > Poaceae > Hordeum > Hordeum vulgare. The sequence goes on along the minus strand of NC_058524.1, from coordinate 10,641,934 downwards.
GATGTGCCTTTGAATGGTGCATTTTGAACACACAAAAAGTATGGAGTTCAAATAAGTTCAAAAAATGAAATCCCTTTGTAAGAGATGAGTTCTCGTTCGAAACCGTGATACTTCGAGAGAGATTGTCCGTTTTGTACACGAAGTGCATCCAGTTTTTGTCGTAGCCCTCTCAACTTTTTAACACATGCTATGTGGGTGAAATGATGATAGCATGCCAACTTTCAACATTTTCAGAGTTCATTTGTAGTGCTTTTCAATTTCAGGGTCAACTAGCTCAAAAAAATAAGTAAATGCACGAAGAATACCAAATAAAGTCAGAAATTGTTGAAATTTTGTGATGTGCCTTTGAATGGTGCATTTTGAACACACAAAAAGTAAGGAGTTCAAATAAGTTCAAAAAATGAAATCCCTTTGTAAGAGATGAGTTCTCGTTCGAAACCCTGATACTTCGAGAGAGATTGTCCGTTTTGTACACGAAGTGCATCCAGTTTTTGTCGTAGCCCTCTCAACTTTTTAACACATGATATGTGGGTGAAATGATGATAGCATGCCAACTTTCAACATTTTCAGAGTTCATTTGTAGTGTTTTTCAATTTCAGGGTCAACTAGCTCAAAAAAAAAGTAAATGCACGAAGAATACCAAATGAAGTCAGAAATTGTTGAAATTTTGTGATGTGCCTTTGAATGGTGCATTTTGAACACACAAAAAGTATGGAGTTCAAATAAGTTCAAAAAATGAAATCCCTTTGTAAGAGATGAGTTCTCGTTCGAAACCGTGATACTTCGAGAGAGATTGTCCGTTTTGTACACGAAGTGCATCCAGTTTTTGCCGTAGCCTTCTCAACTTTTTAACACATGCTATGTGGGTGAAATGATGATAGCAAGCCAACTTTCAACATTTTCAGAGTTCATTTGTAGTGCTTTTCAATTTCAGTGTCAATTAGCTCAAAAAAAAAGTAAATGCACGAAGAATACCAAATGAAGTCAGAAATTGTTGAAATTTTGTGATGTGCCTTTGAATGGTGCATTTTGAAAACACAAAAAGTATGGAGTTCAAATAAGTTCAAAAAATGAAATCCCTTTGTAAGAGATGAGTTCTCGTTCGAAACCCTGATACTTCGAGAGAGATTGTCCATTTTGTACACGAAGTGCATCCAGTTTTTGTCGTAGCCCTCTCAACTTTTTAACACATGCTATGTGGGTGAAATGATGATAGCATGCCAACTTTCAACATTTTCAGAGTTCATTTGTAGTGCTTTTCAATTTCAGGGTCAACTAGCTCAAAAAAAAATAAGTAAATGCACGAAGAATACCAAATGAAGTCAGAAATTGTTGAAATTTTGTGATGTGCCTTTGAATGGTGCATTTTGAACACACAAAAATTATGGAGTTCAAATAAGTTCAAAAAAATGAAATCCCTTTGTAAGAGATGAGTTCTCGTTCGAAACCGTGATACTTCGAGTGAGATTATCCGTTTTGTACACGAAGTGCATCCAGTTTTTGTCGTAGCCCTCTCAACTTTTTAACACATGCTATGTGGGTGAAATGATGATAGCATTCCAACTTTCAACATTTTTAGAGTTCATTTGTAGTGCTTTTCAATTTCAGGGTCAACTAGCTCAAAAAAAAATAAGTAAATGCACGAAGAATAACAAATGAAGTCACAAATTGTTGAAATTTTGTGATGTGCCTTTGAATGGTGCATTTTGAACACACAAAAAGTATGGAGTTCAAATAAGTTCAAAAAATGAAATCCCTTTGTAAGAGATGAGTTCTCGTTCGAAACCCTGATACTTCGAGAGAGATTGTCCGTTTTGTACACGAAGTGCATCCAGTTTTTGTCGTAGCCCTCTCAACTTTTTAACACATGCTATGTGGGTGAAATGATGATAGCATGCCAACTTTCAACATTTTCAGAGTTCATTTGTAGTGCTTTTCAATTTCAGGGTCAACTAGCTCAAAAAAAAAGTAAATGCACAAAGAATACCAAATGAAGTCAGAAATTGTTGAAATTTTGTGATGTGCCTTTGAATGATGCATTTTGAACACACAAAAAGTATGGAGTTCAAATAAGTTCAAAAAATGAAATCCCTTTGTAAGAGATGAGTTCTCGTTCGAAACCGTGATACTTCGAGAGAGATTGTCCGTTTTGTACACGAAGTGCATCCAGTTTTTGTCGTAGCCCTCTCAACTTTTTAACACATGATATGTGGGTGAAATGATGATAGCATGCCAACTTTCAACATTTTCAGAGTTCATTTGTAGTGCTTTTCAATTTCAGGGTCAACTAGCTCAAAAAAAAAGTAAATGCATGAAGAATACCAAATGAAGTCAGAAATTGTTGAAATTTTGTGATGTGCCTTTGAATGGTGCATTTTGAACACACAAAAAGTATGGAGTTCAAATAAGTTCAAAAAATGAAATCCCTTTGTAAGAGATGAGTTCTCGTTCGAAACCGTGATACTTCGAGAGAGATTGTCCGTTTTGTACACGAAGTGCATCCAGTTTTTGTCGTAGCCCTCTCAACTTTTTAACACATGCTATGTGGGTGAAATGATGATAGCAGGCCAACTTTCAACATTTTCAGAGTTCATTTGTAGTGCTTTTCAATTTCAGGGTCAACTAGCTCAAAAAAAAAGTAAATGCACGAAGAATACCAAATGAAGTCAGAAATTGTTGAAATTTTGTGATGTGCCTTTGAATGGTGCATTTTGAACACACAAAAAGTATGGAGTTCAAATAAGTTCAAAAAATGAAATCCCTTTGTAAGAGATGAGTTCTCGTTCGAAACCCTGATACTTCGAGAGAGATTGTCCATTTTGTACACGAAGTGCATCCAGTTTTTGTCGTAGCCCTCTCAACTTTTTCACACATGCTATGTGGGTGAAATGATGATAGCATGCCAACTTTCAACATTTTCAGAGTTCATCTGTAGTGCTTTTCAATTTCAGGGTCAGCTAGCTCAAAAAAATAAGTAAATGCACGAAGAATACCAAATGAAGTCAGAAATTGTTGAAATTTTGTGATGTGCCTTTGAATGGTGCATTTTGAACACACAAAAAGTATGGAGTTCAAATAAGTTCAAAAAATGAAATCCCTTTGTAAGAGATGAGTTCTCGTTCGAAACCCTGATACTTCGAGAGAGATTGTCCGTTTTGTACACGAAGTGCATCCAGTTTTTGTCGTAGCCCTCTCAACTTTTTAACACATGCTATGTGGGTGAAATGATGATAGCATGCCAACTTTCAACATTTTCAGAGTTCATCTGTAGTGCTTTTCAATTTCAGGGTCAGCTAGCTCAAAAAAATAAGTAAATGCACGAAGAATACCAAATGAAGTCAGAAATTGTTGAAATTTTGTGATGTGCCTTTGAATGGTGCATTTTGAACACACAAAAAGTATGGAGTTCAAATAAGTTCAAAAAATGAAATCCCTTTGTAAGAGATGAGTTCTCGTTCGAAACCCTGATACTTCGAGAGAGATTGTCCGTTTTGTACACGAAGTGCATCCAGTTTTTGTCGTAGCCCTCTCAACTTTTTAACACATGCTATGTGGGTGAAATGATGATAGCATTCCAACTTTCAACATTTTCAGAGTTCATTTGTAGTGCTTTTCAATTTCAGGGTCAACTAGCTCAAAAAAAAGTAAATGCACGAAGAATACCAAATGAAGTCAGAAATTGTTGAAATTTTGTGATGTGCCTTTGAATGGTGCATTTTGAAAACACAAAAACTATGGAGTTCAAATAAGTTCGAAAAATGAAATCCCTTTGTAAGAGATGAGTTCTCGTTCGAAACCGTGATACTTCGAGAGAGATTGTCCGTTTTGTACACGAAGTGCATCCAGTTTTTGTCGTAGCCCTCTCAACTTTTTAACACATGCTATGTGGGTGAAATGATGATAGTATGCCAACTTTCAACATTTTCAGAGTTCATTTGTAGTGCTTTTCAATTTTAGGGTCAACTAGCTCAAAAAAAAATAAGTAAATGCACGAAGAATACCAAATGAAGTCAGAAATTGTTGAAATTTTGTGATGTGCCTTTGAATGGTGCATTTTGAACACACAAAAAGTATGGAGTTCAAATAAGTTCAAAAAATGAAATCCCTTTGTAAGAGATGAGTTCTCGTTCGAAACCCTGATACTTCGAGAGAGATTGTCCATTTTGTACACGAAGTGCATCCAGTTTTTGTCGTAGCCCTCTCAACTTTCTAACACATGCTATGTGGGTGGAATGATGATAGCATGCCAACTTTCAACATTTTCAGAGTTCATTTGTAGTGCTTTTCAATTTCAGGGTCAACTAGCTCAAAAAAAATAAGTAAATGCACGAAGAATACCAAATGAAGTCAGAAATTGTTGAAATTTTGTGATGTGCCTTTGAATGGTGCATTTTGAACACACAAAAAGTATGGAGTTCAAATAAGTTCAAAAAATGAAATCCCTTTGTAAGAGATGAGTTCTCGTTCGAAACCCTGATACTTCGAGAGAGATTGTCCGTTTTGTACACGAAGTGCATCCAGTTTTTGTCGTAGCCCTCTCAACTTTTTAACACATGCTATGTGGGTGAAATGATGATAGCATTCCAACTTTCAACATTTTCAGAGTTCATTTGTAGTGCTTTTCAATTTCAGGGTCAACTAGCTCAAAAAAAAGTAAATGCACGAAGAATACCAAATGAAGTCAGAAATTGTTGAAATTTTGTGATGTGCCTTTGAATGGTGCATTTTGAAAACACAAAAACTATGGAGTTCAAATAAGTTCAAAAAATGAAATCCCTTTGTAAGAGATGAGTTCTCGTTCGAAACCGTGATACTTCGAGAGAGATTGTCCGTTTTGTACACGAAGTGCATCCAGTTTTTGTCGTAGCCCTCTCAACTTTTTAACACATGCTATGTGGGTGAAATGATGATAGTATGCCAACTTTCAACATTTTCAGAGTTCATTTGTAGTGCTTTTCAATTTCAGGGTCAACTAGCTCAAAAAAAAAATAAGTAAATGCACGAAGAATACCAAATGAAGTCAGAAATTGTTGAAATTTTGTGATGTGCCTTTGAATGGTGCATTTTGAACACACAAAAAGTATGGAGGTCAAATAAGTTCAAAAAAATGAAATCCCTTTGTAAGAGATGAGTTCTCGTTCGAAACCGTGATACTTCGAGTGAGATTATCCGTTTTGTACACGAAGTGCATCCAGTTTTTGTCGTAGCCCTCTCAACTTTTTAACACATGCTATGTGGGTGAAATGATGATAGCATTCCAACTTTCAACATTTTCAGAGTTCATTTGTAGTGCTTTTCAATTTCAGGGTCAACTAGCTCAAAAAAAATAAGTAAATGCACGAAGAATAACAAATGAAGTCAGAAATTGTTGAAATTTTGTGATGTGCCTTTGAATGGTGCATTTTGAACACACAAAAAGTATGGAGTTCAAATAAGTTCAAAAAATGAAATCCCTTTGTAAGAGATGAGTTCTCGTTCGAAACCCTGATACTTCGAGAGAGATTGTCCATTTTGTACACGAAGTGCATCCAGTTTTTGTCGTAGCCCTCTCAACTTTTTAACACATGCTATGAAGGTGAAATGAGGATAGCATGCCAACTTTCAACATTTTCAGAGTTCATTTGTAGTGCTTTTCAATTTCAGGGTCAACTAGCTCAAAAAAAAGTAAATGCACAAAGAATACCAAATGAAGTCAGAAATTGTTGAAATTTTGTGATGTGCCTTTGAATGGTGCATTTTGAACACACAAAAAGTATGGAGTTCAAATAAGTTCAAAAAATGAAATCCCTTTGTAAGAGATGAGTTCTCGTTCGAAACCCTGATACTTCGAGAGAGATTGTTCGTTTTGTACACGTAGTGCATCCAGTTTTTGTCGTAGCCCTCTCAACTTTTTAACACATGATATGTGGGTGAAATGATGATAGCATGCCAACTTTCAACATTTTCAGAGTTCATTTGTAGTGCTTTTCAATTTCAGGATCAACTAGCTCAAAAAAAAAGTAAATGCACGAAGAATACCAAATGAAGTCAGAAATTGTTGAAATTTTGTGATGTGCCTTTGAATGGTGCATTTTGAACACAATGGAGTTCAAATAAGTTCAAAAAATGAAATCCCTTTGTAAGAGATGAGTTCTCGTTCGAAACCGTGATACTTCGAGAGAGATTGTCCGTTTTGTACACGAAGTGCATCCAGTTTTTGTCGTAGCCCTCTCAACTTTTTAACACATGCTATGTGGGTGAAATGATGATAGCATGCCAACTTTCAACATTTTTAGAGTTCATCTGTAGTGCTTTTCAATTTCAGGGTCAACTAGCTCAAAAAAAAAGTAAATGCACGAAGAATACCAAATGAAGTCAGAAATTGTTGAAATTTTGTGATGTGCCTTTGAATGGTGCATTTTGAACACACAAAAAGTATGGAGTTCAAATAAGTTCAAAAAATGAAATCCCTTTGTAAGAGATGAGTTCTCGTTCGAAACCCTGATACTTCGAGAGAGATTGTCCGTTTTGTACACGAAGTGCATCCAGTTTTTGTCGTAGCCCTCTCAACTTTTTAAAACATGCTATGTGGGTGAAATGATGATAGCATTCCAACTTTCAACATTTTCAGAGTTCATTTGTAGTGCTTTTCAATTTCAGGGTCAACTAGCTCAAAAAAAAAAGTAAATGCACAAAGAATACCAAATGAAGTCAGAAATTGTTGAAATTTTGTGATGTGCCTTTGAATGGTGCATTTTGAACACACAAAAAGTATGGAGTTCAAATAAGTTCAAAAAATGAAATCCCTTTGTAAGAGATGAGTTCTCGTTCGAAAACCTGATACTTCGAGAGAGATTGTCCGTTTTGTACACGAAGTGCATCCAGTTTTTGTCGTAGCCCTCTCAACTTTTTAACACATGCTATGTGGGTGAAATGATGATAGCATTCCAACTTTCAACATTTTCAGAGTTCATTTGTAGTGCTTTTCAATTTCAGGGTCAACTAGCTCAAAAAAAAAGTAAATGCACGAAGAATACCAAATGAAGTCAGAAATTGTTGAAATTTTGTGATGTGCCTTTGAATGGTGCATTTTGAACACAATGGAGTTCAAATAAGTTCAAAAAATGAAATCCCTTTGTAAGAGATGAGTTCTCGTTCGAAACCGTGATACTTCGAGAGAGATTGTCCGTTTTGTACACGAAGTGCATCCAGTTTTTGTCGTAGCCCTCTCAACTTTTTAACACATGCTATGTGGGTGAAATGATGATAGCATGCCAACTTTCAACATTTTCAGAGTTCATTTGTAGTGCTTTTCAATTTCAGGGTCAACTAGCTCAAAAAAAAATAAGTAAATGCACGAAGAATACCAAATGAAGTCAGAAATTGTTGAAATTTTGTGATGTGCCTTTGAATGGTGCATTTTGAACACACAAAAAGTATGGAGTTCAAATAAGTTCAAAAAATGAAATCCCTTTGTAAGAGATGAGTTCTCGTTCGAAACCCTGATACTTCGAGAGAGATTGTCCATTTTGTACACGAAGTGCATCCAGTTTTTGTCGTAGCCCTCTCAACTTTTTAACACATGCTATGTGGGTGAAATGATGATAGCATGCCAACTTTCAACATTTTCAGAGTTCATTTGTAGTGCTTTTCAATTTCAGGATCAACTAGCTCAAAAAAAATAGGTAAATGCACGAAGAATACCAAATGAAGTCAGAAATTGTTGAAATTTTGTGATGTGCCTTTGAATGGTGCATTTTGAACACACAAAAAGTATGGAGTTCAAATAAGTTCAAAAAAATGAAATCCCTTTGTAAGAGATGAGTTCTCGTTCGAAACCGTGATACTTCGAGTGAGATTATCCGTTTTGTACACGAAGTGCATCCAGTTTTTGTCGTAGCCCTCTCAACTTTTTAACACATGCTATGTGGGTGAAATGATGATAGCATTCCAACTTTCAACATTTTCAGAGTTCATTTGTAGTGCTTTTCAATTTCAGGGTCAACTAGCTCAAAAAAAATAAGTAAATGCACGAAGAATAACAAATGAAGTCAGAAATTGTTGAAATTTTGTGATGTGCCTTTGAATGGTGCATTTTGAACACACAAAAAGTATGGAGTTCAAATAAGTTCAAAAAATGAAATCCCTTTGTAAGAGATGAGTTCTCGTTCGAAACCCTGATACTTCGAGAGAGATTGTCCGTTTTGTACACGAAGTGCATCCAGTTTTTGTCATAGCCCTCTCAACTTTTTAACACATGCTATGTGGGTGAAATGAGGATAGCATGCCAACTTTCAACATTTTCAGAGTTCATTTTTAGTGCTTTTCAATTTCAGGGTCAACTAGCTCAAAAAAAGTAAATGCACAAAGAATACCAAATGAAGTCAGAAATTGTTGAAATTTTGTGATGTGCCTTTGAATGGTGCATTTTGAACACACAAAAAGTATGGAGTTCAAATAAGTTCAAAAAATGAAATCCCTTTGTAAGAGATGAGTTCTCGTTCGAAACCCTGATACTTCGAGAGAGATTGTCCGTTTTGTACACGAAGTGCATCCAGTTTTTGTCGTAGCCCTCTCAACTTTTTAACACATGCTATGTGGGTGAAATGATGATAGCATTCCAACTTTCAACATTTTCAGAGTTCATTTGTAGTGCTTTTCAATTTCAGGGTCAACTAGCTCAAAAAAAAAGTAAATGCACGAAGAATACCAAATGAAGTCAGAAATTGTTGAAATTTTGTGATGTGCCTTTGAATGGTGCATTTTGAACACAATGGAGTTCAAATAAGTTCAAAAAATGAAATCCCTTTGTAAGAGATGAGTTCTCGTTCGAAACCGTGATACTTCGAGAGAGATTGTCCGTTTTGTACACGAAGTGCATCCAGTTTTTGTCGTAGCCCTCTCAACTTTTTAACACATGCTATGTGGGTGAAATGATGATAGCATGCCAACTTTCAACATTTTCAGAGTTCATCTGTAGTGCTTTTCAATTTCAGGGTCAACTAGCTCAAAAAAAAAGTAAATGCACGAAGAATACCAAATGAAGTCAGAAATTGTTGAAATTTTGTGATGTGCCTTTGAATGGTGCATTTTGAACACACAAAAAGTATGGAGTTCAAATAAGTTCAAAAAATGAAATCCCTTTGTAAGAGATGAGTTCTCGTTCGAAACCCTGATACTTCGAGAGAGATTGTCCGTTTTGTACACGAAGTGCATCCAGTTTTTGTCGTAGCCCTCTCAACTTTTTAACACATGCTATGTGGGTGAAATGATGATAGCATGCCAACTTTCAACATTTTCAGAGTTCATTTGTAGTGCTTTTCAATTTCAGGGTCAACTAGCTCAAAAAAAATAAGTAAATGCACGAAGAATACCAAATGAAGTCAGAAATTGTTGAAATTTTGTGATGTGCCTTTGAATGGTGCATTTTGAAAACACAAAAAGTATGGAGTTCAAATAAGTTCAAAAAAATGAAATCCCTTTGTAAGAGATGAGTTCTCGTTCGAAACCGTGATACTTCGAGTGAGATTATCCGTTTTGTACACGAAGTGCATCCAGTTTTTGTCGTAGCCCTCTCAACTTTTTAACACATGCTATGTGGGTGAAATGATGATAGCATTCCAACTTTCAACATTTTCAGAGTTCATTTGTAGTGCTTTTCAATTTCAGGGTCAACTAGCTCAAAAAAAAAAAGTAAATGCACGAAGAATAACAAATGAAGTCAGAAATTGTTGAAATTTTGTGATGTGCCTTTGAATGGTGCATTTTGAACACACAAAAAGTATGGAGTTCAAATAAGTTCAAAAAATGAAATCCCTTTGTAAGAGATGAGTTCTCGTTCGAAACCCTGATACTTCGAGAGAGATTGTCCGTTTTGTACACGAAGTGCATCCAGTTTTTGTCGTAGCCCTCTCAACTTTTTAACACATGCTATGTGGGTGAAATGAGGATAGCATGCCAACTTTCAACATTTTCAGAGTTCATTTGTAGTGCTTTTCAATTTCAGGGTCAACTAGCTCAAAAAAAGTAAATGCACAAAGAATACCAAATGAAGTCAGAAATTGTTGAAATTTTGTGATGTGCCTTTGAATGGTGCATTTTGAACACACAAAAAGTATGGAGTTCAAATAAGTTCAAAAAATGAAATCCCTTTGTAAGAGATGAGTTCTCGTTCGAAACCCTGATACTTCGAGAGAGATTGTCCGTTTTGTACACGAAGTGCATCCAGTTTTTGTCGTAGCCCTCTCAACTTTTTAACACATGCTATGTGGGTGAAATGATGATAGCATTCCAACTTTCAACATTTTCAGAGTTCATTTGTAGTGCTTTTCAATTTCAGGGTCAACTAGCTCAAAAAAAAAGTAAATGCACGAAGAATACCAAATGAAGTCAGAAATTGTTGAAATTTTGTGATGTGCCTTTGAATGGTGCATTTTGAACACAATGGAGTTCAAATAAGTTCAAAAAATGAAATCCCTTTGTAAGAGATGAGTTCTCGTTCGAAACCCTGATACTTCGAGAGAGATTGTCCGTTTTGTACACGAAGTGCATCCAGTTTTTGTCGTAGCCCTCTCAACTTTTTAACACATGCTATGTGGGTGAAATGAGGATAGCATGCCAACTTTCAACATTTTCAGAGTTCATTTGTAGTGCTTTTCAATTTCAGGGTCAACTAGCTCAAAAAAAGTAAATGCACAAAGAATACCAAATGAAGTCAGAAATTGTTGAAATTTTGTGATGTGCCTTTGAATGGTGCATTTTGAACACACAAAAAGTATGGAGTTCAAATAAGTTCAAAAAATGAAATCCCTTTGTAAGAGATGAGTTCTCGTTCGAAACCCTGATACTTCGAGAGAGATTGTCCGTTTTGTACACGAAGTGCATCCAGTTTTTGTCGTAGCCCTCTCAACTTTTTAACACATGCTATGTGGGTGAAATGATGATAGCATTCCAACTTTCAACATTTTCAGAGTTCATTTGTAGTGCTTTTCAATTTCAGGGTCAACTAGCTCAAAAAAAATAAGTAAATGCACGAAGAATAACAAATGAAGTCAGAAATTGTTGAAATTTTGTGATGTGCCTTTGAATGGTGCATTTTGAAAACACAAAAAGTATGGAGTTGAAATAAGTTCAAAAAATGAAATCCCTTTGTAAGAGATGAGTTCTCGTTCGAAACCCTGATACTTCGAGAGAGATTGTCCGTTTTGTACACGAAGTGCATCCAGTTTTTGTCGTAGCCCTCTCAACTTTTTAACACATGCTATGTGGGTGAAATGAGGATAGCATGCCAACTTTCAACATTTTCAGAGTTCATTTGTAGTGCTTTTCAATTTCAGGGTCAACTAGCTCAAAAAAAGTAAATGCACAGAGAATACCAAATGAAGTCAGAAATTGTTGAAATTTTGTGATGTGCCTTTGAATGGTGCATTTTGAACACACAAAAAGTATGGAGTTCAAATAAGTTCAAAAAATGAAATCCCTTTGTAAGAGATGAGTTCTCGTTCGAAACCCTGATACTTCGAGAGAGATTGTCCGTTTTGTACACGAAGTGCATCCAGTTTTTGTCGTAGCCCTCTCAACTTTTTAACACATGCTATGTGGGTGAAATGATGATAGCATTCCAACTTTCAACATTTTCAGAGTTCATTTGTAGTGCTTTTCAATTTCAGGGTCAACTAGCTCAAAAAAAAAGTAAATGCACGAAGAATACCAAATGAAGTCAGAAATTGTTGAAATTTTGTGATGTGCCTTTGAATGGTGCATTTTGAACACAATGGAGTTCAAATAAGTTCAAAAAATGAAATCCCTTTGTAAGAGATGAGTTCTCGTTCGAAACCCTGATACTTCGAGAGAGATTGTCCGTTTTGTACACGAAGTGCATCCAGTTTTTGTCGTAGCCCTCTCAACTTTTTAACACATGCTATGTGGGTGAAATGAGGATAGCATGCCAACTTTCAACATTTTCAGAGTTCATTTGTAGTGCTTTTCAATTTCAGGGTCAACTAGCTCAAAAAAAGTAAATGCACAAAGAATACCAAATGAAGTCAGAAATTGTTGAAATTTTGTGATGTGCCTTTGAATGGTGCATTTTGAACACACAAAAAGTATGGAGTTCAAATAAGTTCAAAAAATGAAATCCCTTTGTAAGAGATGAGTTCTCGTTCGAAACCCTGATACTTCGAGAGAGATTGTCCGTTTTGTACACGAAGTGCATCCAGTTTTTGTCGTAGCCCTCTCAACTTTTTAACACATGCTATGTGGGTGAAATGATGATAGCATTCCAACTTTCAACATTTTCAGAGTTCATTTGTAGTGCTTTTCAATTTCAGGGTCAACTAGCTCAAAAAAAAAGTAAATGCACGAAGAATACCAAATGAAGTCAGAAATTGTTGAAATTTTGTGATGTGCCTTTGAATGGTGCATTTTGAACACAATGGAGTTCAAATAAGTTCAAAAAATGAAATCCCTTTGTAAGAGATGAGTTCTCGTTCGAAACCGTGATACTTCGAGAGAGATTGTCCGTTTTGTACACGAAGTGCATCCAGTTTTTGTCGTAGCCCTCTCAACTTTTTAACACATGCTATGTGGGTGAAATGATGATAGCATGCCAACTTTCAACATTTTCAGAGTTCATCTGTAGTGCTTTTCAATTTCAGGGTCAACTAGCTCAAAAAAAAAGTAAATGCACGAAGAATACCAAATGAAGTCAGAAATTGTTGAAATTTTGTGATGTGCCTTTGAATGGTGCATTTTGAACACACAAAAAGTATGGAGTTCAAATAAGTTCAAAAAATGAAATCCCTTTGTAAGAGATGAGTTCTCGTTCGAAACCCTGATACTTCGAGAGAGATTGTCCGTTTTGTACACGAAGTGCATCCAGTTTTTGTCGTAGCCCTCTCAACTTTTTAACACATGCTATGTGGGTGAAATGATGATAGCATTCCAACTTTCAACATTTTCAGAGTTCATTTGTAGTGCTTTTCAATTTCAGGGTCAACTAGCTCAAAAAAAAAGTAAATGCACGAAGAATACCAAATGAAGTCAGAAATTGTTGAAATTTTGTGATGTGCCTTTGAATGGTGCATTTTGAAAACACAAAAAGTATGGAGTTCAAATAAGTTCAAAAAATGAAATCCCTTTGTAAGAGATGAGTTCTCGTTCGAAACCGTGATACTTCGAGAGAGATTGTCCGTTTTGTACACGAAGTGCATCCAGTTTTTGTCGTAGCCCTCTCAACTTTTTAACACATGCTATGTGGGTGAAATGATGATAGCATGCCAACTTTCAACATTTTCAGAGTTCATTTGTAGTGCTTTTCAATTTCAGGGTCAACTAGCTCAAAAAAAAATAAGTAAATGCACGAAGAATACCAAATGAAGTCAGAAATTGTTGAAATTTTGTGATGTGCCTTTGAATGGTGCATTTTGAACACACAAAAAGTATGGAGTTCAAATAAGTTCAAAAAATGAAATCCCTTTGTAAGAGATGAGTTCTCGTTCGAAACCCTGATACTTCGAGAGAGATTGTCCATTTTGTACACGAAGTGCATCCAGTTTTTGTCGTAGCCCTCTCAACTTTTTAACACATGCTATGTGGGTGAAATGATGATAGCATGCCAACTTTCAACATTTTCAGAGTTCATTTGTAGTGCTTTTCAATTTCAGGGTCAACTAGCTCAAAAAAAATAAGTAAATGCACGAAGAATACCAAATGAAGTCAGAAATTGTTGAAATTTTGTGATGTGCCTTTGAATGGTGCATTTTGAACACACAAAAAGTATGGAGTTCAAATAAGTTCAAAAAAATGAAATCCCTTTGTAAGAGATGAGTTCTCGTTCGAAACCGTGATACTTCGAGTGAGATTATCCGTTTTGTACACGAAGTGCATCCAGTTTTTGTCGTAGCCCTCTAAACTTTTTAACACATGCTATGTGGGTGAAATGATGATAGCATTCCAACTTTCAACATTTTCAGAGTTCATTTGTAGTGCTTTTCAATTTCAGGGTCAACTAGCTCAAAAAAAATAAGTAAATGCACGAAGAATAACAAATGAAGTCAGAAATTGTTGAAATTTTGTGATGTGCCTTTGAATGGTGCATTTTGAACACACAAAAAGTATGGAGTTCAAATAAGTTCAAAAAATGAAATCCCTTTGTAAGAGATGAGTTCTCGTTCGAAACCCTGATACTTCGAGAGAGATTGTCCGTTTTGTACACGAAGTGCATCCAGTTTTTGTCGTAGCCCTCTCAACTTTTTAACACATGCTATGTGGGTGAAATGAGGATAGCATGCCAACTTTCAACATTTTCAGAGTTCATTTGTAGTGCTTTTCAATTTCAGGGTCAACTAGCTCAAAAAAAGTAAATGCACAAAGAATACCAAATGAAGTCAGAAATTGTTGAAATTTTGTGATGTGCCTTTGAATGGTGCATTTTGAACACACAAAAAGTATGGAGTTCAAATAAGTTCAAAAAATGAAATCCCTTTGTAAGAGATGAGTTCTCGTTCGAAACCCTGATACTTCGAGAGAGATTGTCCGTTTTGTACACGAAGTGCATCCAGTTTTTGTCGTAGCCCTCTCAACTTTTTAACACATGCTATGTGGGTGAAATGAGGATAGCATTCCAACTTTCAACATTTTCAGAGTTCATTTGTAGTGCTTTTCAATTTCAGGGTCAACTAGCTCAAAAAAAAAGTAAATGCACGAAGAATACCAAATGAAGTCAGAAATTGTTGAAATTTTGTGATGTGCCTTTGAATGGTGCATTTTGAACACAATGGAGTTCAAATAAGTTCAAAAAATGAAATCCCTTTGTAAGAGATGAGTTCTCGTTCGAAACCCTGATACTTCGAGAGAGATTGTCCGTTTTGTACACGAAGTGCATCCAGTTTTTGTCGTAGCCCTCTCAACTTTTTAACACATGCTATGTGGGTGAAATGATGATAGCATGCCAACTTTCAACATTTTCAGAGTTCATCTGTAGTGCTTTTCAATTTCAGGGTCAACTAGCTAAAAAAAAGTAAATGCACGAAGAATACCAAATGAAGTCAGAAATTGTTGAAATTTTGTGATGTGCCTTTGAATGGTGCATTTTGAACACACAAAAAGTATGGAGTTCAAATAAGTTCAAAAAATGAAATCCCTTTGTAAGAGATGAATTCTCGTTCGAAACCCTGATACTTCGAGAGAGATTGTCCGTTTTGTACACGAAGTGCATCCAGTTTTTGTCGTAGCCCTCTCAACTTTTTAACACATGCTATGTGGGTGAAATGATGATAGCATTCCAACTTTCAACATTTTCAGAGTTCATTTGTAGTGCTTTTCAATTTCAGGGTCAACTAGCTCAAAAAAAAGTAAATGCACGAAGAATACCAAATGAAGTCAGAAATTGTTGAAATTTTGTGATGTGCCTTTGAATGGTGCATTTTGAACACACAAAAAGTATGGAGTTCAAATAAGTTCAAAAAATGAAATCCCTTTGTAAGAGATGAGTTCTCGTTCGAAACCGTGATACTTCGAGAGAGATTGTCCGTTTTGTACACGAAGTGCATCCAGTTTTTGTCGTAGCCCTCTCAACTTTTTAACACATGCTATGTGGGTGAAATGATGATAGCATTCCAACTTTCAACATTTTCAGAGTTCATTTGTAGTGCTTTTCAATTTCAGGGTCAACTAGCTCAAAAAAAAATAAGTAAATGCACGAAGAATACCAAATGAAGTCAGAAATTGTTGAAATTTTGTGATGTGCCTTTGAATGGTGCATTTTGAAAACACAAAAAGTATGGAGTTCAAATAAGTTCAAAAAATGAAATCCCTTTGTAAGAGATGAGTTCTCGTTCGAAACCCTGATACTTCGAGAGAGATTGTCCGTTTTGTACACGAAGTGCATCCAGTTTTTGTCGTAGCCCTCTCAACTTTTTAACACATGCTATGTGGGTGAAATGAGGATAGCATGCCAACTTTCAACATTTTCAGAGTTCATTTGTAGTGCTTTTCAATTTCAGGGTCAACTAGCTCAAAAAAAGTAAATGCACAGAGAATACCAAATGAAGTCAGAAATTGTTGAAATTTTGTGATGTGCCTTTGAATGGTGCATTTTGAACACACAAAAAGTATGGAGTTCAAATAAGTTCAAAAAATGAAATCCCTTTGTAAGAGATGAGTTCTCGTTCGAAACCCTGATACTTCGAGAGAGATTGTCCGTTTTGTACACGAAGTGCATCCAGTTTTTGTCGTAGCCCTCTCAACTTTTTAACACATGCTATGTGGGTGAAATGATGATAGCATTCCAACTTTCAACATTTTCAGAGTTCATTTGTAGTGCTTTTCAATTTCAGGGTCAACTAGCTCAAAAAAAATAAGTAAATGCACGAAGAATAACAAATGAAGTCAGAAATTGTTGAAATTTTGTGATGTGCCTTTGAATGGTGCATTTTGAAAACACAAAAAGTATGGAGTTGAAATAAGTTCAAAAAATGAAATCCCTTTGTAAGAGATGAGTTCTCGTTCGAAACCCTGATACTTCGAGAGAGATTGTCCGTTTTGTACACGAAGTGCATCCAGTTTTTGTCGTAGCCCTCTCAACTTTTTAACACATGCTATGTGGGTGAAATGAGGATAGCATGCCAACTTTCAACATTTTCAGAGTTCATTTGTAGTGCTTTTCAATTTCAGGGTCAACTAGCTCAAAAAAAGTAAATGCACAGAGAATACCAAATGAAGTCAGAAATTGTTGAAATTTTGTGATGTGCCTTTGAATGGTGCATTTTGAACACACAAAAAGTATGGAGTTCAAATAAGTTCAAAAAATGAAATCCCTTTGTAAGAGATGAGTTCTCGTTCGAAACCCTGATACTTCGAGAGAGATTGTCCGTTTTGTACACGAAGTGCATCCAGTTTTTGTCGTAGCCCTCTCAACTTTTTAACACATGCTATGTGGGTGAAATGATGATAGCATTCCAACTTTCAACATTTTCAGAGTTCATTTGTAGTGCTTTTCAATTTCAGGGTCAACTAGCTCAAAAAAAAAGTAAATGCACGAAGAATACCAAATGAAGTCAGAAATTGTTGAAATTTTGTGATGTGCCTTTGAATGGTGCATTTTGAACACAATGGAGTTCAAATAAGTTCAAAAAATGAAATCCCTTTGTAAGAGATGAGTTCTCGTTCGAAACCGTGATACTTCGAGAGAGATTGTCCGTTTTGTACACGAAGTGCATCCAGTTTTTGTCGTAGCCCTCTCAACTTTTTAACACATGCTATGTGGGTGAAATGATGATAGCATGCCAACTTTCAACATTTTCAGAGTTCATCTGTAGTGCTTTTCAATTTCAGGGTCAACTAGCTAAAAAAAAGTAAATGCACGAAGAATACCAAATGAAGTCAGAAATTGTTGAAATTTTGTGATGTGCCTTTGAATGGTGCATTTTGAACACACAAAAAGTATGGAGTTCAAATAAGTTCAAAAAATGAAATCCCTTTGTAAGAGATGAGTTCTCGTTCGAAACCCTGATACTTCGAGAGAGATTGTCCGTTTTGTACACGAAGTGCATCCAGTTTTTGTCGTAGCCCTCTCAACTTTTTAACACATGCTATGTGGGTGAAATGATGATAGCATTCCAACTTTCAACATTTTCAGAGTTCATTTGTAGTGCTTTTCAATTTCAGGGTCAACTAGCTCAAAAAAAAGTAAATGCACGAAGAATACCAAATGAAGTCAGAAATTGTTGAAATTTTGTGATGTGCCTTTGAATGGTGCATTTTGAAAACACAAAAAGTATGGAGTTCAAATAAGTTCAAAAAATGAAATCCCTTTGTAAGAGATGAGTTCTCGTTCGAAACCGTGATACTTCGAGAGAGATTGTCCGTTTTGTACACGAAGTGCATCCAGTTTTTGTCGTAGCCCTCTCAACTTTTTAACACATGCTATGTGGGTGAAATGATGATAGCATGCCAACTTTCAACATTTTCAGAGTTCATTTGTAGTGCTTTTCAATTTCAGGGTCAACTAGCTCAAAAAAAAATAAGTAAATGCACGAAGAATACCAAATGAAGTTAGAAATTGTTGAAATTTTGTGATGTGCCTTTGAATGGTGCATTTTGAACACACAAAAAGTATGGAGTTCAAATAAGTTCAAATAATGAAATCCCTTTGTAAGAGATGAGTTCTCGTTCGAAACCCTGATACTTCGAGAGAGATTGTCCATTTTGTACACGAAGTGCATCTAGTTTTTGTCGTAGCCCTCTCAACTTTTTAACACATGCTATGTGGGTGAAATGATGATAGCATGCCAACTTTCAACATTTTCAGAGTTCATTTGTAGTGCTTTTCAATTTCAGGGTCAACTAGCTCAAAAAAAATAAGTAAATGCACGAAGAATACCAAATGAAGTCAGAAATTGTTGAAATTTTGTGATGTGCCTTTGAATGGTGCATTTTGAACACACAAAAAGTATGGAGTTCAAATAAGTTCAAAAAAATGAAATCCCTTTGTAAGAGATGAGTTCTTGTTCGAAACCGTGATACTTCGAGTGAGATTATCCGTTTTGTACACGAAGTGCATCCAGTTTTTTTCGTAGCCCTCTCAACTTTTTAACACATGCTATGTGGGTGAAATGATGATAGCATTCCAACTTTCAACATTTTCAGAGTTCATTTGTAGTGCTTTTCAATTTCAGGGTCAACTAGCTCAAAAAAAATAAGTAAATGCACGAAGAATAACAAATGAAGTCAGAAATTGTTGAAATTTTGTGATGTGCCTTTGAATGGTGCATTTTGAACACAATGGAGTTCAAATAAGTTCAAAAAATGAAATCCCTTTGTAAGAGATGAGTTCTCGTTCGAAACCGTGATACTTCGAGAGAGATTGTCCGTTTTGTACACGAAGTGCATCCAGTTTTTGTCGTAGCCCTCTCAACTTTTTAACACATGCTATGTGGGTGAAATGATGATAGCATGCCAACTTTCAACATTTTCAGAGTTCATCTGTAGTGCTTTTCAATTTCAGGGTCAACTAGCTCAAAAAAAAAGTAAATGCACGAAGAATACCAAATGAAGTCAGAAATTGTTGAAATTTTGTGATGTGCCTTTGAATGGTGCATTTTGAACACACAAAAAGTATGGAGTTCAAATAAGTTCAAAAAATGAAATCCCTTTGTAAGAGATGAGTTCTCGTTCGAAACCCTGATACTTCGAGAGAGATTGTCCGTTTTGTACACGAAGTGCATCCAGTTTTTGTCGTAGCCCTCTCAACTTTTTAACACATGCTATGTGGGTGAAATGATGATAGCATTCCAACTTTCAACATTTTCAGAGTTCATTTGTAGTGCTTTTCAATTTCAGGGTCAACTAGCTCAAAAAAAAAGTAAATGCACGAAGAATACCAAATGAAGTCAGAAATTGTTGAAATTTTGTGATGTGCCTTTGAATGGTGCATTTTGAAAACACAAAAAGTATGGAGTTCAAATAAGTTCAAAAAATGAAATCCCTTTGTAAGAGATGAGTTCTCGTTCGAAACCGTGATACTTCGAGAGAGATTGTCCGTTTTGTACACGAAGTGCATCCAGTTTTTGTCGTAGCCCTCTCAACTTTTTAACACATGCTATGTGGGTGAAATGATGATAGCATGCCAACTTTCAACATTTTCAGAGTTCATTTGTAGTGCTTTTCAATTTTAGGGTCAACTAGCTCAAAAAAAAATAAGTAAATGCACGAAGAATACCAAATGAAGTCAGAAATTGTTGAAATTTTGTGATGTGCCTTTGAATGGTGCATTTTGAACACACAAAAAGTATGGAGTTCAAATAAGTTCAAAAAATGAAATCCCTTTGTAAGAGATGAGTTCTCGTTCGAAACCCTGATACTTCGAGAGAGATTGTCCATTTTGTACACGAAGTGCATCCAGTTTTTGTCGTAGCCCTCTCAACTTTTTAACACATGCTATGTGGGTGAAATGATGATAGCATGCCAACTTTCAACATTTTCAGAGTTCATTTGTAGTGCTTTTCAATTTCAGGGTCAACTAGCTCAAAAAAAATAAGTAAATGCACGAAGAATACCAAATGAAGTCAGAAATTGTTGAAATTTTGTGATGTGCCTTTGAATGGTGCATTTTGAACACACAAAAAGTATGGAGTTCAAATAAGTTCAAAAAAATGAAATCCCTTTGTAAGAGATGAGTTCTCGTTCGAAACCGTGATACTTCGAGTGAGATTATCCGTTTTGTACACGAACTGCATCCAGTTTCTGTCGTAGCCCTCTCAACTTTTTAACACATGCTATGTGGGTGAAATGATGATAGCATTCCAACTATCAACATTTTCAGAGTTCATTTGTAGTGCTTTTCAATTTCAGGGTCAACTAGCTCAAAAAAAATAAGTAAATGCACGAAGAATAACAAATGAAGTCAGAAATTGTTGAAATTTTGTGATGTGCCTTTGAATGGTGCATTTTGAACACACAAAAAGTATGGAGTTCAAATAAGTTCAAAAAATGAAATCCCTTTGTAAGAGATGAGTTCTCGTTCGAAACCCTGATACTTCGAGAGAGATTGTCCGTTTTGTACACGAAGTGCATCCAGTTTTTGTCGTAGCCCTCTCAACTTTTTAACACATGATATGTGGGTGAAATGAGGATAGCATGCCAACTTTCAACATTTTCAGAGTTCATTTGTAGTGCTTTTCAATTTCAGGGTCAACTAGCTCAAAAAAAGTAAATGCACAAAGAATACCAAATGAAGTCAGAAATTGTTGAAATTTTGTGATGTGCCTTTGAAAGGTGCATTTTGAACACACAAAAAGTATGGAGTTCAAATAAGTTCAAAAAATGAAATCCCTTTGTAAGAGATGAGTTCTCGTTCGAAACCCTGATACTTCGAGAGAGATTGTCCGTTTTGTACACGAAGTGCATCCAGTTTTTGTCGTAGCCCTCTCAACTTTTTAACACATGCTATGTGGGTGAAATGATGATAGCATTCCAACTTTCAACATTTTCAGAGTTCATTTGTAGTGCTTTTCAATTTCAGGGTCAACTAGCTCAAAAAAAAAGTAAATGCACGAAGAATACCAAATGAAGTCAGAAATTGTTGAAATTTTGTGATGTGCCTTTGAATGGTGCATTTTGAACACAATGGAGTTCAAATAAGTTCAAAAAATGAAATCCCTTTGTAAGAGATGAGTTCTCGTTCGAAACCCTGATACTTCGAGAGAGATTGTCCGTTTTGTACACGAAGTGCATCCAGTTTTTGTCGTAGCCCTCTCAACTTTTTAACACATGCTATGTGGGTGAAATGATGATAGCATGCCAACTTTCAACATTTTCAGAGTTCATCTGTAGTGCTTTTCAATTTCAGGGTCAACTAGCTAAAAAAAAAGTAAATGCACGAAGAATACCAAATGAAGTCAGAAATTGTTGAAATTTTGTGATGTGCCTTTGAATGGTGCATTTTGAACACACAAAAAGTATGGAGTTCAAATAAGTTCAAAAAATGAAATCCCTTTGTAAGAGATGAGTTCTCGTTCGAAACCCTGATACTTCGAGAGAGATTGTCCGTTTTGTACACGAAGTGCATCCAGTTTTTGTCGTAGCCCTCTCAACTTTTTAACACATGCTATGTGGGTGAAATGATGATAGCATTCCAACTTTCAACATTTTCAGAGTTCATTTGTAGTGCTTTTCAATTTCAGGGTCAACTAGCTCAAAAAAAAGTAAATGCACGAAGAATACCAAATGAAGTCAGAAATTGTTGAAATTTTGTGATGTGCCTTTGAATGGTGCATTTTGAACACACAAAAAGTATGGAGTTCAAATAAGTTCAAAAAATGAAATCCCTTTGTAAGAGATGAGTTCTCGTTCGAAACCGTGATACTTCGAGAGAGATTGTCCGTTTTGTACACGAAGTGCATCCAGTTTTTGTCGTAGCCCTCTCAACTTTTTAACACATGCTATGTGGGTGAAATGATGATAGCATTCCAACTTTCAACATTTTCAGAGTTCATTTGTAGTGCTTTTCAATTTCAGGGTCAACTAGCTCAAAAAAAGTAAATGCACGAAGAATACCAAATGAAGTCAGAAATTGTTGAAATTTTGTGATGTGCCTTTGAATGGTGCATTTTGAACACACAAAAAGTATGGAGTTCAAATAAGTTCAAAAAATGAAATCCCTTTGTAAGAGATGAGTTCTCGTTCGAAACCCTGATACTTCGAGAGAGATTGTCCATTTTGTACACGAAGTGCATCCAGTTTTTGTCGTAGCCCTCTCAACTTTTTAACACATGCTATGTGGGTGAAATGATGATAGCATGCCAACTTTCAACATTTTCAGAGTTCATTTGTAGTGCTTTTCAATTTCAGGGTCAACTAGCTCAAAAAAAATAAGTAAATGCACGAAGAATACCAAATGAAGTCAGAAATTGTTGAAATTTTGTGATGTGCCTTTGAATGGTGCATTTTGAACACACAAAAAGTATGGAGTTCAAATAAGTTCAAAAAAATGAAATCCCTTTGTAAGAGATGAGTTCTCGTTCGAAACCGTGATACTTCGAGTGAGATTATCCGTTTTGTACACGAACTGCATCCAGTTTTTGTCGTAGCCCTCTCAACTTTTTAACACATGCTATGTGGGTGAAATGATGATAGCATTCCAACTATCAACATTTTCAGAGTTCATTTGTAGTGCTTTTCAATTTCAGGGTCAACTAGCTCAAAAAAAATAAGTAAATGCACGAAGAATAACAAATGAAGTCAGAAATTGTTGAAATTTTGTGATGTGCCTTTGAATGGTGCATTTTGAACACACAAAAAGTATGGAGTTCAAATAAGTTCAAAAAATGAAATCCCTTTGTAAGAGATGAGTTCTCGTTCGAAACCCTGATACTTCGAGAGAGATTGTCCGTTTTGTACACGAAGTGCATCCAGTTTTTGTCGTAGCCCTCTCAACTTTTTAACACATGCTATGTGGGTGAAATGAGGATAGCATGCCAACTTTCAACATTTTCAGAGTTCATTTGTAGTGCTTTTCAATTTCAGGGTCAACTAGCTCAAAAAAAGTAAATGCACAAAGAATACCAAATGAAGTCAGAAATTGTTGAAATTTTGTGATGTGCCTTTGAAAGGTGCATTTTGAACACACAAAAAGTATGGAGTTCAAATAAGTTCAAAAAATGAAATCCCTTTGTAAGAGATGAGTTCTCGTTCGAAACCCTGATACTTCGAGAGAGATTGTCCGTTTTGTACACGAAGTGCATCCAGTTTTTGTCGTAGCCCTCTCAACTTTTTAACACATGCTATGTGGGTGAAATGATGATAGCATTCCAACTTTCAACATTTTCAGAGTTCATTTGTAGTGCTTTTCAATTTCAGGGTCAACTAGCTCAAAAAAAAAGTAAATGCACGAAGAATACCAAATGAAGTCAGAAATTGTTGAAATTTTGTGATGTGCCTTTGAATGGTGCATTTTGAACACAATGGAGTTCAAATAAGTTCAAAAAATGAAATCCATTTGTAAGAGATGAGTTCTCGTTCGAAACCCTGATACTTCGAGAGAGATTGTCCGTTTTGTACACGAAGTGCATCCAGTTTTTGTCGTAGCCCTCTCAACTTTTTAACACATGCTATGTGGGTGAAATGATGATAGCATGCCAACTTTCAACATTTTCAGAGTTCATCTGTAGTGCTTTTCAATTTCAGGGTCAACTAGCTAAAAAAAAAGTAAATGCACGAAGAATACCAAATGAAGTCAGAAATTGTTGAAATTTTGTGATGTGCCTTTGAATGGTGCATTTTGAACACACAAAAAGTATGGAGTTCAAATAAGTTCAAAAAATGAAATCCCTTTGTAAGAGATGAGTTCTCGTTCGAAACCCTGATACTTCGAGAGAGATTGTCCGTTTTGTACACGAAGTGCATCCAGTTTTTGTCGTAGCCCTCTCAACTTTTTAACACATGCTATGTGGGTGAAATGATGATAGCATTCCAACTTTCAACATTTTCAGAGTTCATTTGTAGTGCTTTTCAATTTCAGGGTCAACTAGCTCAAAAAAAAGTAAATGCACGAAGAATACCAAATGAAGTCAGAAATTGTTGAAATTTTGTGATGTGCCTTTGAATGGTGCATTTTGAACACACAAAAAGTATGGAGTTCAAATAAGTTCAAAAAATGAAATCCCTTTGTAAGAGATGAGTTCTCGTTCGAAACCGTGATACTTCGAGAGAGATTGTCCGTTTTGTACACGAAGTGCATCCAGTTTTTGTCGTAGCCCTCTCAACTTTTTAACACATGCTATGTGGGTGAAATGATGATAGCATTCCAACTTTCAACATTTTCAGAGTTCATTTGTAGTGCTTTTCAATTTCAGGGTCAACTAGCTCAAAAAAAAATAAGTAAATGCACGAAGAATACCAAATGAAGTCAGAAATTGTTGAAATTTTGTGATGTGCCTTTGAATGGTGCATTTTGAAAACACAAAAAGTATGGAGTTCAAATAAGTTCAAAAAATGAAATCCCTTTGTAAGAGATGAGTTCTCGTTCGAAACCCTGATACTTCGAGAGAGATTGTCCGTTTTGTACACGAAGTGCATCCAGTTTTTGTCGTAGCCCTCTCAACTTTTTAACACATGCTATGTGGGTGAAATGAGGATAGCATGCCAACTTTCAACATTTTCAGAGTTCATTTGTAGTGCTTTTCAATTTCAGGGTCAACTAGCTCAAAAAAAGTAAATGCACAGAGAATACCAAATGAAGTCAGAAATTGTTGAAATTTTGTGATGTGCCTTTGAATGGTGCATTTTGAACACACAAAAAGTATGGAGTTCAAATAAGTTCAAAAAATGAAATCCCTTTGTAAGAGATGAGTTCTCGTTCGAAACCCTGATACTTCGAGAGAGATTGTCCGTTTTGTACACGAAGTGCATCCAGTTTTTGTCGTAGCCCTCTCAACTTTTTAACACATGCTATGTGGGTGAAATGATGATAGCATTCCAACTTTCAACATTTTCAGAGTTCATTTGTAGTGCTTTTCAATTTCAGGGTCAACTAGCTCAAAAAAAATAAGTAAATGCACGAAGAATAACAAATGAAGTCAGAAATTGTTGAAATTTTGTGATGTGCCTTTGAATGGTGCATTTTGAAAACACAAAAAGTATGGAGTTGAAATAAGTTCAAAAAATGAAATCCCTTTGTAAGAGATGAGTTCTCGTTCGAAACCCTGATACTTCGAGAGAGATTGTCCGTTTTGTACACGAAGTGCATCCAGTTTTTGTCGTAGCCCTCTCAACTTTTTAACACATGCTATGTGGGTGAAATGAGGATAGCATGCCAACTTTCAACATTTTCAGAGTTCATTTGTAGTGCTTTTCAATTTCAGGGTCAACTAGCTCAAAAAAAGTAAATGCACAGAGAATACCAAATGAAGTCAGAAATTGTTGAAATTTTGTGATGTGCCTTTGAATGGTGCATTTTGAACACACAAAAAGTATGGAGTTCAAATAAGTTCAAAAAATGAAATCCCTTTGTAAGAGATGAGTTCTCGTTCGAAACCCTGATACTTCGAGAGAGATTGTCCGTTTTGTACACGAAGTGCATCCAGTTTTTGTCGTAGCCCTCTCAACTTTTTAACACATGCTATGTGGGTGAAATGATGATAGCATTCCAACTTTCAACATTTTCAGAGTTCATTTGTAGTGCTTTTCAATTTCAGGGTCAACTAGCTCAAAAAAAAAGTAAATGCACGAAGAATACCAAATGAAGTCAGAAATTGTTGAAATTTTGTGATGTGCCTTTGAATGGTGCATTTTGAACACAATGGAGTTCAAATAAGTTCAAAAAATGAAATCCCTTTGTAAGAGATGAGTTCTCGTTCGAAACCGTGATACTTCGAGAGAGATTGTCCGTTTTGTACACGAAGTGCATCCAGTTTTTGTCGTAGCCCTCTCAACTTTTTAACACATGCTATGTGGGTGAAATGATGATAGCATGCCAACTTTCAACATTTTCAGAGTTCATCTGTAGTGCTTTTCAATTTCAGGGTCAACTAGCTAAAAAAAAAGTAAATGCACGAAGAATACCAAATGAAGTCAGAAATTGTTGAAATTTTGTGATGTGCCTTTGAATGGTGCATTTTGAACACACAAAAAGTATGGAGTTCAAATAAGTTCAAAAAATGAAATGCCTTTGTAAGAGATGAGTTCTCGTTCGAAACCCTGATACTTCGAGAGAGATTGTCCGTTTTGTACACGAAGTGCATCCAGTTTTTGTCGTAGCCCTCTCAACTTTTTAACACATGCTATGTGGGTGAAATGATGATAGCATTCCAACTTTCAACATTTTCAGAGTTCATTTGTAGTGCTTTTCAATTTCAGGGTCAACTAGCTCAAAAAAAAGTAAATGCACGAAGAATACCAAATGAAGTCAGAAATTGTTGAAATTTTGTGATGTGCCTTTGAATGGTGCATTTTGAAAACACAAAAAGTATGGAGTTCAAATAAGTTCAAAAAATGAAATCCCTTTGTAAGAGATGAGTTCTCGTTCGAAACCGTGATACTTCGAGAGAGATTGTCCGTTTTGTACACGAAGTGCATCCAGTTTTTGTCGTAGCCCTCTCAACTTTTTAACACATGCTATGTGGGTGAAATGATGATAGCATGCCAACTTTCAACATTTTCAGAGTTCATTTGTAGTGCTTTTCAATTTCAGGGTCAACTAGCTCAAAAAAAAATAAGTAAATGCACGAAGAATACCAAATGAAGTTAGAAATTGTTGAAATTTTGTGATGTGCCTTTGAATGGTGCATTTTGAACACACAAAAATTATGGAGTTCAAATAAGTTCAAAAAATGAAATCCCTTTGTAAGAGATGAGTTCTCGTTCGAAACCCTGATACTTCGAGAGAGATTGTCCATTTTGTACACGAAGTGCATCTAGTTTTTGTCGTAGCCCTCTCAACTTTTTAACACATGCTATGTGGGTGAAATGATGATAGCATGCCAACTTTCAACATTTTCAGAGTTCATTTGTAGTGCTTTTCAATTTCAGGGTCAACTAGCTCAAAAAAAATAAGTAAATGCACGAAGAATACCAAATGAAGTCAGAAATTGTTGAAATTTTGTGATGTGCCTTTGAATGGTGCATTTTGAACACACAAAAAGTATGGAGTTCAAATAAGTTCAAAAAAATGAAATCCCTTTGTAAGAGATGAGTTCTTGTTCGAAACCGTGATACTTCGAGTGAGATTATCCGTTTTGTACACGAAGTGCATCCAGTTTTTTTCGTAGCCCTCTCAACTTTTTAACACATGCTATGTGGGTGAAATGATGATAGCATTCCAACTTTCAACATTTTCAGAGTTCATTTGTAGTGCTTTTCAATTTCAGGGTCAACTAGCTCAAAAAAAATAAGTAAATGCACGAAGAATAACAAATGAAGTCAGAAATTGTTGAAATTTTGTGATGTGCCTTTGAATGGTGCATTTTGAACACACAAAAAGTATGGAGTTCAAATAAGTTCAAAAAATGAAATCCCTTTGTAAGAGATGAGTTCTCTTTCGAAACCGTGATACTTCGAGAGAGATTGTCCGTTTTGTACACGAAGTGCATCCAGTTTTTGTCGTAGCCCTCTCAACTTTTTAACACATGCTATGTGGGTGAAATGATGATAGCATGCCAACTTTCAACATTTTCAGAGTTCATCTGTAGTGCTTTTCAATTTCAGGGTCAACTAGCTAAAAAAAAAGTAAATGCACGAAGAATACCAAATGAAGTCAGAAATTGTTGAAATTTTGTGATGTGCCTTTGAATGGTGCATTTTGAACACACAAAAAGTATGGAGTTCAAATAAGTTCAAAAAATGAAATCCCTTTGTAAGAGATGAGTTCTCGTTCGAAACCCTGATACTTCGAGAGAGATTGTCCGTTTTGTACACGAAGTGCATCCAGTTTTTGTCGTAGCCCTCTCAACTTTTTAACACATGCTATGTGGGTGAAATGATGATAGCATTCCAACTTTCAACATTTTCAGAGTTCATTTGTAGTGCTTTTCAATTTCAGGGTCAACTAGCTCAAAAAAAAGTAAATGCACGAAGAATACCAAATGAAGTCAGAAATTGTTGAAATTTTGTGATGTGCCTTTGAATGGTGCATTTTGAAAACACAAAAAGTATGGAGTTCAAATAAGTTCAAAAAATGAAATCCCTTTGTAAGAGATGAGTTCTCGTTCGAAACCGTGATACTTCGAGAGAGATTGTCCGTTTTGTACACGAAGTGCATCCAGTTTTTGTCGTAGCCCTCTCAACTTTTTAACACATGCTATGTGGGTGAAATGATGATAGCATGCCAACTTTCAACATTTTCAGAGTTCATTTGTAGTGCTTTTCAATTTCAGGGTCAACTAGCTCAAAAAAAAATAAGTAAATGCACGAAGAATACCAAATGAAGTTAGAAATTGTTGAAATTTTGTGATGTGCCTTTGAATGGTGCATTTTGAACACACAAAAAGTATGGAGTTCAAATAAGTTCAAAAAATGAAATCCCTTTGTAAGAGATGAGTTCTCGTTCGAAACCCTGATACTTCGAGAGAGATTGTCCATTTTGTACACGAAGTGCATCTAGTTTTTGTCGTAGCCCTCTCAACTTTTTAACACATGCTATGTGGGTGAAATGATGATAGCATGCCAACTTTCAACATTTTCAGAGTTCATTTGTAGTGCTTTTCAATTTCAGGGTCAACTAGCTCAAAAAAAATAAGTAAATGCACGAAGAATACCAAATGAAGTCAGAAATTGTTGAAATTTTGTGATGTGCCTTTGAATGGTGCATTTTGAACACACAAAAAGTATGGAGTTCAAATAAGTTCAAATAAATGAAATCCCTTTGTAAGAGATGAGTTCTTGTTCGAAACCGTGATACTTCGAGTGAGATTATCCGTTTTGTACACGAAGTGCATCCAGTTTTTTTCGTAGCCCTCTCAACTTTTTAACACATGCTATGTGGGTGAAATGATGATAGCATTCCAACTTTCAACATTTTCAGAGTTCATTTGTAGTGCTTTTCAATTTCAGGGTCAACTAGCTCAAAAAAAATAAGTAAATGCACGAAGAATAACAAATGAAGTCAGAAATTGTTGAAATTTTGTGATGTGCCTTTGAATGGTGCATTTTGAACACACAAAAAGTATGGAGTTCAAATAAGTTCAAAAAATGAAATCCCTTTGTAAGAGATGAGTTCTCGTTCGAAACCCTGATACTTCGAGAGAGATTGTCCGTTTTGTACACGAAGTGCATCCAGTTTTTGTCGTAGCCCTCTCAACTTTCTAACACATGCTATGTGGGTGAAATGAGGATAGCATGCCAACTTTCAACATTTTCAGAGTTCATTTGTAGTGCTTTTCAATTTCAGGGTCAACTAGCTCAGAAAAAGTAAATGCACAAAGAATACCAAATGAAGTCAGAAATTGTTGAAATTTTGTGATGTGCCTTTGAATGGTGCATTTTGAACACACAAAAAGTATGGAGTTCAAATAAGTTCAAAAAATGAAATCCCTTTGTAAGAGATGAGTTCTCGTTCGAAACCCTGATACTTCGAGAGAGATTGTTCGTTTTGTACACGAAGTGCATCCAGTTTTTGTCGTAGCCCTCTCAACTTTTTAACACATGATATGTGGGTGAAATGATGATAGCATGCCAACTTTCAACATTTTCAGAGTTCATTTGTAGTGCTTTTCAATTTCAGGGTCAACTAGCTCAAAAAAAAAGTAAATGCACGAAGAATACCAAATGAAGTCAGAAATTGTTGAAATTTTGTGATGTGCCTTTGAATGGTGCATTTTGAACACAATGGAGTTCAAATAAGTTCAAAAAATGAAATCCCTTTGTAAGAGATGAGTTCTCGTTCGAAACCGTGATACTTCGAGAGAGATTGTCCGTTTTGTACACGAAGTGCATCCAGTTTTTGTCGTAGGCCTCTCAACTTTTTAACACATGCTATGTGGGTGAAATGATGATAGCATGCCAACTTTCAACATTTTCAGAGTTCATCTGTAGTGCTTTTCAATTTCAGGGTCAGCTAGCTCAAAAAAAAAATAAGTAAATGCACGAAGAATACCAAATGAAGTCAGAAATTGTTGAAATTTTGTGATGTGCCTTTGAATGGTGCATTTTGAACACACAAAAAGTATGGAGTTCAAATAAGTTCAAAAAATGAAATCCCTTTGTAAGAGATGAGTTCTCGTTCGAAACCCTCATACTTCGAGAGAGATTGTCCGTTTTGTACACGAAGTGCATCCAGTTTTTGTCGTAGCCCTCTCAACTTTTTAACACATGATATGTGGGTGAAATGATGATAGCATGCCAACTTTCAACATTTTCAGAGTTCATCTGTAGTGCTTTTCAATTTCAGGGTCAACTAGCTCAAAAAAAAGTAAATGCACGAAGAATACCAAATGAAGTCAGAAATTGTTGAAATTTTGTGATGTGCCTTTGAATGGTGCATTTTGAACACACAAAATCTATGGAGTTCAAATAAGTTCAAAAAATGAAATCCCTTTGTAAGAGATGAGTTCTCGTTCGAAACCGTGATACTTCGAGAGAGATTGTCCGTTTTGTACACGAAGTGCATCCAGTTTTTGTCGTAGCCCTCTCAACTTTTTAACACATGCTATGTGGGTGAAATGATGATAGCATGCCAACTTTCAACATTTTCAGAGTTCATCTGTAGTGCTTTTCCATTTCAGGGTCAGCTAGCTCAAAAAAAATAAGTAAATGCACGAAGAATACCAAATGAAGTCAGAAATTGTTGAAATTTTGTGATGTGCCTTTGAATGGTGCATTTTGAACACACAAAAAGTGTGGAGTTCAAATAAGTTCAAAAAATGAAATCCCTTTGTAAGAGATGAGTTCTCGTTCGAAACCCTCATACTTCGAGAGAGATTGTCCGTTTTGTACACGAAGTGCATCCAGTTTTTGTCGTAGCCCTCTCAACTTTTTAACACATGATATGTGGGTGAAATGATGATAGCATGCCAACTTTCAACATTTTCAGAGTTCATTTGTAGTGCTTTTCAATTTCAGGGTCAACTAGCTCAAAAAAAAAGTAAATGCACGAAGAATACCAAATGAAGTCAGAAATTGTTGAAATTTTGTGATGTGCCTTTGAATGGTGCATTTTGAACACACAAAATGTATGGAGTTCAAATAAGTTCAAAAAATGAAATCCCTTTGTAAGAGATGAGTTCTCGTTCGAAACCCTGAAACTTCGAGAGAGATTGTCCGTTTTGTACACGAAGTGCATCCAGTTTTTGTCGTAGCCCTCTCAACTTTTTAACACATGCTATGTGGGTGAAATGATGATAGCATTCCAACTTTCAACATTTTCAGAGTTCATTTGTAGTGCTTTTCAATTTCAGGGTCAACTAGCTCAAAAAAAAAGTAAATGCACGAAGAATACCAAATGAAGTCAGAAATTGTTGAAATTTTGTGATGTGCCTTTGAATGGTGCATTTTGAAAACACAAAAAGTATGGAGTTCAAATAAGTTCAAAAAATGAAATCCCTTTGTAAGAGATGAGTTCTCGTTCGAAACCGTGATACTTCGAGAGAGATTGTCCGTTTTGTACACGAAGTGCATCCAGTTTTTGTCGTAGCCCTCTCAACTTTTTAACACATGCTATGTGGGTGAAATGATGATAGCATGCCAACTTTCAACATTTTCAGAGTTCATTTGTAGTGCCTTTCAATTTCAGGGTCAACTAGCTCAAAAAAAAATAAGTAAATGCACGAAGAATACCAAATGAAGTCAGAAATTGTTGAAATTTTGTGATGTGCCTTTGAATGGTGCATTTTGAACACACAAAAAGTATGGAGTTCAAATAAGTTCAAAAAATGAAATCCCTTTGTAAGAGATGAGTTCTCGTTCGAAACCCTGATACTTCGAGAGAGATTGTCCATTTTGTACACGAAGTGCATCCAGTTTTTGTCGTAGCCCTCTCAACTTTTAAACACATGCTATGTGGGTGATATTATGATAGCATGCCAACTTTCAACATTTTCAGAGTTCATTTGTAGTGCTTTTCAATTTCAGGGTCAACTAGCTCAAAAAAAATAAGTAAATGCACGAAGAATACCAAATGAAGTCAGAAATTGTTGAAATTTTGTGATGTGCCTTTGAATGGTGCATTTTGAACACACAAAAAGTATGGAGTTCAAATAAGTTCAAAAAAATGAAATCCCTTTGTAAGAGATGAGTTCTCGTTCGAAACCGTGATACTTCGAGTGAGATTATCCGTTTTGTACACGAAGTGCATCCAGTTTTTGTCGTAGCCCTCTCAACTTTTTAACACATGCTATGTGGGTGAAATGATGATAGCATTCCAACTTTCAACATTTTCAGAGTTCATTTGTAGTGCTTTTCAATTTCAGGGTCAACTAGCTCAAAAAAAATAAGTAAATGCACGAAGAATACCAAATGAAGTCAGAAATTGTTGAAATTTTGTGATGTGCCTTTGAATGGTGCATTTTGAACACACAAAAAGTATGGAGTTCAAATAAGTTCAAAAAAATGAAATCCCTTTGTAAGAGATGAGTTCTTGTTCGAAACCGTGATACTTCGAGTGAGATTATCCGTTTTGTACACGAAGTGCATCCAGTTTTTTTCGTAGCCCTCTCAACTTTTTAACACATGCTATGTGGGTGAAATGATGATAGCATTCCGACTTTCAACATTTTCAGAGTTCATTTGTAGTGCTTTTCAATTTCAGGGTCAACTAGCTCAAAAAAAATAAGTAAATGCACGAAGAATAACAAATGAAGTCAGAAATTGTTGAAATTTTGTGATGTGCCTTTGAATGGTGCATTTTGAACACACAAAAAGTATGGAGTTCAAATAAGTTCAAAAAATGAAATCCCTTTGTAAGAGATGAGTTCTCGTTCGAAACCCTGATACTTCGAGAGAGATTGTCCGTTTTGTACACGAAGTGCATCCAGTTTTTGTCGTAGCCCTCTCAACTTTTTAACACATGCTATGTGGGTGAAATGAGGATAGCATGCCAACTTTCAACATTTTCAGAGTTCATTTGTAGTGCTTTTCAATTTCAGGGTCAACTAGCTCAGAAAAAGTAAATGCACAAAGAATACCAAATGAAGTCAGAAATTGTTGAAATTTTGTGATGTGCCTTTGAATGGTGCATTTTGAACACACAAAAAGTATGGAGTTCAAATAAGTTCAAAAAATGAAATCCCTTTGTAAGAGATGAGTTCTCGTTCGAAACCCTGATACTTCGAGAGAGATTGTTCGTTTTGTACACGAAGTGCATCCAGTTTTTGTCGTAGCCCTCTCAACTTTTTAACACATGATATGTGGGTGAAATGATGATAGCATGCCAACTTTCAACATTTTCAGAGTTCATTTGTAGTGCTTTTCAATTTCAGGGTCAACTAGCTCAAAAAAAAAGTAAATGCACGAAGAATACCAAATGAAGTCAGAAATTGTTGAAATTTTGTGATGTGCCTTTGAATGGTGCATTTTGAACACAATGGAGTTCAAATAAGTTCAAAAAATGAAATCCCTTTGTAAGAGATGAGTTCTCGTTCGAAACCGTGATACTTCGAGAGAGATTGTCCGTTTTGTACACGAAGTGCATCCAGTTTTTGTCGTAGCCCTCTCAACTTTTTAACACATGCTATGTGGGTGAAATGATGATAGCATGCCAACTTTCAACATTTTCAGAGTTCATCTGTAGTGCTTTTCAATTTCAGGGTCAACTAGCTCAAAAAAAAAGTAAATGCACGAAGAATACCAAATGAAGTCAGAAATTGTTGAAATTTTGTGATGTGCCTTTGAATGGTGCATTTTGAACACACAAAAAGTATGGAGTTCAAATAAGTTCAAAAAATGAAATCCCTTAGTAAGAGATGAGTTCTCGTTCGAAACCCTGATACTTCGAGAGAGATTGTCCATTTTGTACACGAAGTGCATCCAGTTTTTGTCGTAGGCCTCTCAACTTTTTAACACATGCTATGTGGGTGAAATGATGATAGCATGCCAACTTTCAACATTTTCAGAGTTCATCTGTAGTGCTTTTCAATTTCAGGGTCAGCTAGCTAAAAAAAAAAATAAGTAAATGCACGAAGAATACCAAATGAAGTCAGAAATTGTTGAAATTTTGTGATGTGCCTTTGAATGGTGCATTTTGAACACACAAAAAGTATGGAGTTCAAATAAGTTCAAAAAATGAAATCCCTTTGTAAGAGATGAGTTCTCGTTCGAAACCCTCATACTTCGAGAGAGATTGTCCGTTTTGTACACGAAGTGCATCCAGTTTTTGTCGTAGCCCTCTCAACTTTTTAACACATGATATGTGGGTGAAATGATGATAGCATGCCAACTTTCAACATTTTCAGAGTTCATCTGTAGTGCTTTTCAATTTCAGGGTCAACTAGCTCAAAAAAAAGTAAATGCACGAAGAATACCAAATGAAGTCAGAAATTGTTGAAATTTTGTGATGTGCCTTTGAATGGTGCATTTTGAACACACAAAATCTATGGAGTTCAAATAAGTTCAAAAAATGAAATCCCTTTGTAAGAGATGAGTTCTCGTTCGAAACCGTGATACTTCGAGAGAGATTGTCCGTTTTGTACACGAAGTGCATCCAGTTTTTGTCGTAGCCCTCTCAACTTTTTAACACATGCTATGTGGGTGAAATGATGATAGCATGCCAACTTTCAACATTTTCAGAGTTCATCTGTAGTGCTTTTCCATTTCAGGGTCAGCTAGCTCAAAAAAAATAAGTAAATGCACGAAGAATACCAAATGAAGTCAGAAATTGTTGAAATTTTGTGATGTGCCTTTGAATGGTGCATTTTGAACACACAAAAAGTGTGGAGTTCAAATAAGTTCAAAAAATGAAATCCCTTTGTAAGAGATGAGTTCTCGTTCGAAACCCTCATACTTCGAGAGAGATTGTCCGTTTTGTACACGAAGTGCATCCAGTTTTTGTCGTAGCCCTCTCAACTTTTTAACACATGATATGTGGGTGAAATGATGATAGCATGCCAACTTTCAACATTTTCAGAGTTCATTTGTAGTGCTTTTCAATTTCAGGGTCAACTAGCTCAAAAAAAAAAGTAAATGCACGAAGAATACCAAATGAAGTCAGAAATTGTTGAAATTTTGTGATGTGCCTTTGAATGGTGCATTTTGAACACACAAAATGTATGGAGTTCAAATAAGTTCAAAAAATGAAATCCCTTTGTAAGAGATGAGTTCTCGTTCGAAACCCTGATACTTCGAGAGAGATTGTCCGTTTTGTACACGAAGTGCATCCAGTTTTTGTCGTAGCCCTCTCAACTTTTTAACACATGCTATGTGGGTGAAATGATGATAGCATTCCAACTTTCAACATTTTCAGAGTTCATTTGTAGTGCTTTTCAATTTCAGGGTCAACTAGCTCAAAAAAAAAGTAAATGCACGAAGAATACCAAATGAAGTCAGAAATTGTTGAAATTTTGTGATGTGCCTTTGAATGGTGCATTTTGAAAACACAAAAAGTATGGAGTTCAAATAAGTTCAAAAAATGAAATCCCTTTGTAAGAGATGAGTTCTCGTTCGAAACCGTGATACTTCGAGAGATATTGTCCGTTTTGTACACGAAGTGCATCCAGTTTTTGTCGTAGCCCTCTCAACTTTTTAACACATGCTATGTGGGTGAAATGATGATAGCATGCCAACTTTCAACATTTTCAGAGTTCATTTGTAGTGCCTTTCAATTTCAGGGTCAACTAGCTCAAAAAAAAATAAGTAAATGCACGAAGAATACCAAATGAAGTCAGAAATTGTTGAAATTTTGTGATGTGCCTTTGAATGGTGCATTTTGAACACACAAAAAGTATGGAGTTCAAATAAGTTCAAAAAATGAAATCCCTTTGTAAGAGATGAGTTCTCGTTCGAAACCCTGATACTTCGAGAGAGATTGTCCATTTTGTACACGAAGTGCATCCAGTTTTTGTCGTAGCCCTCTCAACTTTTAAACACATGCTATGTGGGTGATATTATGATAGCATGCCAACTTTCAACATTTTCAGAGTTCATTTGTAGTGCTTTTCAATTTCAGGGTCAACTAGCTCAAAAAAAATAAGTAAATGCACGAAGAATACCAAATGAAGTCAGAAATTGTTGAAATTTTGTGATGTGCCTTTGAATGGTGCGTTTTGAACACACAAAAAGTATGGAGTTCAAATAAGTTCAAAAAAATGAAATCCCTTTGTAAGAGATGAGTTCTCGTTCGAAACCGTGATACTTCGAGTGAGATTATCCGTTTTGTACACGAAGTGCATCCAGTTTTTGTCGTAGCCCTCTCAACTTTTTAACACATGCTATGTGGGTGAAATGATGATAGCATTCCAACTTTCAACATTTTCAGAGTTCATTTGTAGTGCTTTTCAATTTCAGGGTCAACTAGCTCAAAAAAAATAAGTAAATGCACGAAGAATACCAAATGAAGTCAGAAATTGTTGAAATTTTGTGATGTGCCTTTGAATGGTGCATTTTGAACACACAAAAAGTATGGAGTTCAAATAAGTTCAAAAAAATGAAATCCCTTTGTAAGAGATGAGTTCTTGTTCGAAACCGTGATACTTCGAGTGAGATTATCCGTTTTGTACACGAAGTGCATCCAGTTTTTTTCGTAGCCCTCTCAACTTTTTAACACATGCTATGTGGGTGAAATGATGATAGCATTCCGACTTTCAACATTTTCAGAGTTCATTTGTAGTGCTTTTCAATTTCAGGGTCAACTAGCTCAAAAAAAATAAGTAAATGCACGAAGAATAACAAATGAAGTCAGAAATTGTTGAAATTTTGTGATGTGCCTTTGAATGGTGCATTTTGAACACACAAAAAGTATGGAGTTCAAATAAGTTCAAAAAATGAAATCCCTTTGTAAGAGATGAGTTCTCGTTCGAAACCCTGATACTTCGAGAGAGATTGTCCGTTTTGTACACGAAGTGCATCCAGTTTTTGTCGTAGCCCTCTCAACTTTTTAACACATGCTATGTGGGTGAAATGAGGATAGCATGCCAACTTTCAACATTTTCAGAGTTCATTTGTAGTGCTTTTCAATTTCAGGGTCAACTAGCTCAGAAAAAGTAAATGCACAAAGAATACCAAATGAAGTCAGAAATTGTTGAAATTTTGTGATGTGCCTTTGAATGGTGCATTTTGAACACACAAAAAGTATGGAGTTCAAATAAGTTCAAAAAATGAAATCCCTTTGTAAGAGATGAGTTCTCGTTCGAAACCCTGATACTTCGAGAGAGATTGTTCGTTTTGTACACGAAGTGCATCCAGTTTTTGTCGTAGCCCTCTCAACTTTTTAACACATGATATGTGGGTGAAATGATGATAGCATGCCAACTTTCAACATTTTCAGAGTTCATTTGTAGTGCTTTTCAATTTCAGGGTCAACTAGCTCAAAAAAAAAGTAAATGCACGAAGAATACCAAATGAAGTCAGAAATTGTTGAAATTTTGTGATGTGCCTTTGAATGGTGC
This sequence comes from Hordeum vulgare subsp. vulgare, assembly GCF_904849725.1. Classification (NCBI taxonomy): domain Eukaryota; kingdom Viridiplantae; phylum Streptophyta; class Magnoliopsida; order Poales; family Poaceae; genus Hordeum; species Hordeum vulgare. The sequence continues at coordinate 10,604,429 of NC_058524.1, read as the reverse complement.
ATTTTGAACACAATGGAGTTCAAATAAGTTCAAAAAATGAAATCCCTTTGTAAGAGATGAGTTCTCGTTCGAAACCGTGATACTTCGAGAGAGATTGTCCGTTTTGTACACGAAGTGCATCCAGTTTTTGTCGTAGCCCTCTCAACTTTTTAACACATGCTATGTGGGTGAAATGATGATAGCATGCCAACTTTCAACATTTTCAGAGTTCATCTGTAGTGCTTTTCAATTTCAGGGTCAACTAGCTCAAAAAAAAAGTAAATGCACGAAGAATACCAAATGAAGTCAGAAATTGTTGAAATTTTGTGATGTGCCTTTGAATGGTGCATTTTGAACACACAAAAAGTATGGAGTTCAAATAAGTTCAAAAAATGAAATCCCTTAGTAAGAGATGAGTTCTCGTTCGAAACCCTGATACTTCGAGAGAGATTGTCCATTTTGTACACGAAGTGCATCCAGTTTTTGTCGTAGGCCTCTCAACTTTTTAACACATGCTATGTGGGTGAAATGATGATAGCATGCCAACTTTCAACATTTTCAGAGTTCATCTGTAGTGCTTTTCAATTTCAGGGTCAGCTAGCTCAAAAAAAAAATAAGTAAATGCACGAAGAATACCAAATGAAGTCAGAAATTGTTGAAATTTTGTGATGTGCCTTTGAATGGTGCATTTTGAACACACAAAAAGTATGGAGTTCAAATAAGTTCAAAAAATGAAATCCCTTTGTAAGAGATGAGTTCTCGTTCGAAACCCTCATACTTCGAGAGAGATTGTCCGTTTTGTACACGAAGTGCATCCAGTTTTTGTCGTAGCCCTCTCAACTTTTTAACACATGATATGTGGGTGAAATGATGATAGCATGCCAACTTTCAACATTTTCAGAGTTCATCTGTAGTGCTTTTCAATTTCAGGGTCAACTAGCTCAAAAAAAAGTAAATGCACGAAGAATACCAAATGAAGTCAGAAATTGTTGAAATTTTGTGATGTGCCTTTGAATGGTGCATTTTGAACACACAAAAAGTATGGAGTTCAAATAAGTTCAAAAAATGAAATCCCTTTGTAAGAGATGAGTTCTCGTTCGAAACCCTCATACTTCGAGAGAGATTGTCCGTTTTGTACACGAAGTGCATCCAGTTTTTGTCGTAGCCCTCTCAACTTTTTAACACATGATATGTGGGTGAAATGATGATAGCATGCCAACTTTCAACATTTTCAGAGTTCATCTGTAGTGCTTTTCAATTTCAGGGTCAACTAGCTCAAAAAAAAGTAAATGCACGAAGAATACCAAATGAAGTCAGAAATTGTTGAAATTTTGTGATGTGCCTTTGAATGGTGCATTTTGAACACACAAAATCTATGGAGTTCAAATAAGTTCAAAAAATGAAATCCCTTTGTAAGAGATGAGTTCTCGTTCGAAACCCTCATACTTCGAGAGAGATTGTCCGTTTTGTACACGAAGTGCATCCAGTTTTTGTCGTAGCCCTCTCAACTTTTTAACACATGCTATGTGGGTGAAATGATGATAGCATGCCAACTTTCAACATTTTCAGAGTTCATTTGTAGTGCTTTTCAATTTCAGGGTCAGCTAGCTCAAAAAAAATAAGTAAATGCACGAAGAATACCAAATGAAGTCAGAAATTGTTGAAATTTTGTGATGTGCCTTTGAATGGTGCATTTTGAACACACAAAAAGTGTGGAGTTCAAATAAGTTCAAAAAATGAAATCCCTTTGTAAGAGATGAGTTCTCGTTCGAAACCCTGATACTTCGAGAGAGATTGTCCGTTTTGTACACGAAGTGCATCCAGTTTTTGTCGTAGCCCTCTCAACTTTTTAACACATGCTATGTGGGTGAAATGATGATAGCATTCCAACTTTCAACATTTTCAGAGTTCATTTGTAGTGCTTTTCAATTTCAGGGTCAACTAGCTCAAAAAAAAAGTAAATGCACGAAGAATACCAAATGAAGTCAGAAATTGTTGAAATTTTGTGATGTGCCTTTGAATGGTGCATTTTGAACACACAAAATGTATGGAGTTCAAATAAGTTCAAAAAATGAAATCCCTTTGTAAGAGATGAGTTCTCGTTCGAAACCCTGATACTTCGAGAGAGATTGTCCGTTTTGTACACGAAGTGCATCCAGTTTTTGTCGTAGCCCTCTCAACTTTGTAACACATGCTATGTGGGTGAAATGATGATAGCATTCCAACTTTCAACATTTTCAGAGTTCATTTGTAGTGCTTTTCAATTTCAGGGTCAACTAGCTCAAAAAAAAAGTAAATGCACGAAGAATACCAAATGAAGTCAGAAATTGTTGAAATTTTGTGATGTGCCTTTGAATGGTGCATTTTGAACACACAAAAAGTATGGAGTTCAAATAAGTTCAAAAAATGAAATCCCTTTGTAAGAGATGAGTTCTTGTTCGAAACCGTGATACTTCGAGTGAGATTATCCGTTTTGTACACGAAGTGCATCCAGTTTTTTTCGTAGCCCTCTCAACTTTTTAACACATGCTATGTGGGTGATATTATGATAGCATGCCGACTTTCAACATTTTCAGAGTTCATTTGTAGTGCTTTTCAATTTCAGGGTCAACTAGCTCAAAAAAAATAAGTAAATGCACGAAGAATACCAAATGAAGTCAGAAATTGTTGAAATTTTGTGATGTGCCTTTGAATGGTGCATTTTGAACACACAAAAAGTATGGAGTTCAAATAAGTTCAAAAAAATGAAATCCCTTTGTAAGAGATGAGTTCTCGTTCGAAACCGTGATACTTCGAGTGAGATTATCCGTTTTGTACACGAAGTGCATCCAGTTTTTGTCGTAGCCCTCTCAACTTTTTAACACATGCTATGTGGGTGAAATGATGATAGCATTCCAACTTTCAACATTTTCAGAGTTCATTTGTAGTGCTTTTCAATTTCAGGGTCAACTAGCTCAAAAAAAATAAGTAAATGCACGAAGAATACCAAATGAAGTCAGAAATTGTTGAAATTTTGTGATGTGCCTTTGAATGGTGCATTTTGAACACACAAAAAGTATGGAGTTCAAATAAGTTCAAAAAAATGAAATCCCTTTGTAAGAGATGAGTTCTTGTTCGAAACCGTGATACTTCGAGTGAGATTATCCGTTTTGTACACGAAGTGCATCCAGTTTTTTTCGTAGCCCTCTCAACTTTTTAACACATGCTATGTGGGTGAAATGATGATAGCATTCCGACTTTCAACATTTTCAGAGTTCATTTGTAGTGCTTTTCAATTTCAGGGTCAACTAGCTCAAAAAAAATAAGTAAATGCACGAAGAATAACAAATGAAGTCAGAAATTGTTGAAATTTTGTGATGTGCCTTTGAATGGTGCATTTTGAACACACAAAAAGTATGGAGTTCAAATAAGTTCAAAAAATGAAATCCCTTTGTAAGAGATGAGTTCTCGTTCGAAACCCTGATACTTCGGGAGAGATTGTCCGTTTTGTACACGAAGTGCATCCAGTTTTTGTCGTAGCCCTCTCAACTTTTTAACACATGCTATGTGGGTGAAATGAGGATAGCATGCCAACTTTCAACATTTTCAGAGTTCATTTGTAGTGCTTTTCAATTTCAGGGTCAACTAGCTCAGAAAAAGTAAATGCACAAAGAATACCAAATGAAGTCAGAAATTGTTGAAATTTTGTGATGTGCCTTTGAATGGTGCATTTTGAACACACAAAAAGTATGGAGTTCAAATAAGTTCAAAAAATGAAATCCCTTTGTAAGAGATGAGTTCTCGTTCGAAACCCTGATACTTCGAGAGAGATTGTTCGTTTTGTACACGAAGTGCATCCAGTTTTTGTCGTAGCCCTCTCAACTTTTTAACACATGATATGTGGGTGAAATGATGATAGCATGCCAACTTTCAACATTTTCAGAGTTCATTTGTAGTGCTTTTCAATTTCAGGGTCAACTAGCTCAAAAAAAAAGTAAATGCACGAAGAATACCAAATGAAGTCAGAAATTGTTGAAATTTTGTGATGTGCCTTTGAATGGTGCATTTTGAACACAATGGAGTTCAAATAAGTTCAAAAAATGAAATCCCTTTGTAAGAGATGAGTTCTCGTTCGAAACCGTGATACTTCGAGAGAGATTGTCCGTTTTGTACACGAAGTGCATCCAGTTTTTGTCGTAGCCCTCTCAACTTTTTAACACATGCTATGTGGGTGAAATGATGATAGCATGCCAACTTTCAACATTTTCAGAGTTCATCTGTAGTGCTTTTCAATTTCAGGGTCAACTAGCTCAAAAAAAAAGTAAATGCACGAAGAATACCAAATGAAGTCAGAAATTGTTGAAATTTTGTGATGTGCCTTTGAATGGTGCATTTTGAACACACAAAAAGTATGGAGTTCAAATAAGTTCAAAAAATGAAATCCCTTAGTAAGAGATGAGTTCTCGTTCGAAACCCTGATACTTCGAGAGAGATTGTCCATTTTGTACACGAAGTGCATCCAGTTTTTGTCGTAGGCCTCTCAACTTTTTAACACATGCTATGTGGGTGAAATGATGATAGCATGCCAACTTTCAACATTTTCAGAGTTCATCTGTAGTGCTTTTCAATTTCAGGGTCAGCTAGCTCAAAAAAAAAATAAGTAAATGCACGAAGAATACCAAATGAAGTCAGAAATTGTTGAAATTTTGTGATGTGCCTTTGAATGGTGCATTTTGAACACACAAAAAGTATGGAGTTCAAATAAGTTCAAAAAATGAAATCCCTTTGTAAGAGATGAGTTCTCGTTCGAAACCCTCATACTTCGAGAGAGATTGTCCGTTTTGTACACGAAGTGCATCCAGTTTTTGTCGTAGCCCTCTCAACTTTTTAACACATGATATGTGGGTGAAATGATGATAGCATGCCAACTTTCAACATTTTCAGAGTTCATCTGTAGTGCTTTTCAATTTCAGGGTCAACTAGCTCAAAAAAAAGTAAATGCACGAAGAATACCAAATGAAGTCAGAAATTGTTGAAATTTTGTGATGTGCCTTTGAATGGTGCATTTTGAACACACAAAATCTATGGAGTTCAAATAAGTTCAAAAAATGAAATCCCTTTGTAAGAGATGAGTTCTCGTTCGAAACCGTGATACTTCGAGAGAGATTGTCCGTTTTGTACACGAAGTGCATCCAGTTTTTGTCGTAGCCCTCTCAACTTTTTAACACATGCTATGTGGGTGAAATGATGATAGCATGCCAACTTTCAACATTTTCAGAGTTCATCTGTAGTGCTTTTCCATTTCAGGGTCAGCTAGCTCAAAAAAAATAAGTAAATGCACGAAGAATACCAAATGAAGTCAGAAATTGTTGAAATTTTGTGATGTGCCTTTGAATGGTGCATTTTGAACACACAAAAAGTGTGGAGTTCAAATAAGTTCAAAAAATGAAATCCCTTTGTAAGAGATGAGTTCTCGTTCGAAACCCTCATACTTCGAGAGAGATTGTCCGTTTTGTACACGAAGTGCATCCAGTTTTTGTCGTAGCCCTCTCAACTTTTTAACACATGATATGTGGGTGAAATGATGATAGCATGCCAACTTTCAACATTTTCAGAGTTCATTTGTAGTGCTTTTCAATTTCAGGGTCAACTAGCTCAAAAAAAAAGTAAATGCACGAAGAATACCAAATGAAGTCAGAAATTGTTGAAATTTTGTGATGTGCCTTTGAATGGTGCATTTTGAACACACAAAATGTATGGAGTTCAAATAAGTTCAAAAAATGAAATCCCTTTGTAAGAGATGAGTTCTCGTTCGAAACCCTGATACTTCGAGAGAGATTGTCCGTTTTGTACACGAAGTGCATCCAGTTTTTGTCGTAGCCCTCTCAACTTTGTAACACATGCTATGTGGGTGAAATGATGATAGCATTCCAACTTTCAACATTTTCAGAGTTCATTTGTAGTGCTTTTCAATTTCAGGGTCAACTAGCTCAAAAAAAAAGTAAATGCACGAAGAATACCAAATGAAGTCAGAAATTGTTGAAATTTTGTGATGTGCCTTTGAATGGTGCATTTTGAACACACAAAAAGTATGGAGTTCAAATAAGTTTAAAAAAATGAAATCCCTTTGTAAGAGATGAGTTCTTGTTCGAAACCGTGATACTTCGAGTGAGATTATCCGTTTTGTACACGAAGTGCATCCAGTTTTTTTCGTAGCCCTCTCAACTTTTTAACACATGCTATGTGGGTGAAATGATGATAGCATTCCGACTTTCAACATTTTCAGAGTTCATTTGTAGTGCTTTTCAATTTCAGGGTCAACTAGCTCAAAAAAAAAGTAAATGCACGAAGAATACCAAATGAAGTCAGAAATTGTTGAAATTTTGTGATGTGCCTTTGAATGGTGCATTTTGAACACACAAAATGTATGGAGTTCAAATAAGTTCAAAAAAATGAAATCCCTTTGTAAGAGATGAGTTCTCGTTCGAAACCGTGATACTTCGAGTGAGATTATCCGTTTTGTACACGAAGTGCATCCAGTTTTTGTCGTAGCCCTCTCAACTTTTTAACACATGCTATGTGGGTGAAATGATGATAGCATTCCAACTTTCAACATTTTCAGAGTTCATTTGTAGTGCTTTTCAATTTCAGGGTCAACTAGCTCAAAAAAAATAAGTAAATGCACGAAGAATACCAAATGAAGTCAGAAATTGTTGAAATTTTGTGATGTGCCTTTGAATGGTGCATTTTGAACACACAAAAAGTATGGAGTTCAAATAAGTTCAAAAAAATGAAATCCCTTTGTAAGAGATGAGTTCTTGTTCGAAACCGTGATACTTCGAGTGAGATTATCCGTTTTGTACACGAAGTGCATCCAGTTTTTTTCGTAGCCCTCTCAACTTTTTAACACATGCTATGTGGGTGAAATGATGATAGCATTCCGACTTTCAACATTTTCAGAGTTCATTTGTAGTGCTTTTCAATTTCAGGGTCAACTAGCTCAAAAAAAATAAGTAAATGCACGAAGAATAACAAATGAAGTCAGAAATTGTTGAAATTTTGTGATGTGCCTTTGAATGGTGCATTTTGAACACACAAAAAGTATGGAGTTCAAATAAGTTCAAAAAATGAAATCCCTTTGTAAGAGATGAGTTCTCGTTCGAAACCCTGATACTTCGGGAGAGATTGTCCGTTTTGTACACGAAGTGCATCCAGTTTTTGTCGTAGCCCTCTCAACTTTTTAACACATGCTATGTGGGTGAAATGAGGATAGCATGCCAACTTTCAACATTTTGAGAGTTCATTTGTAGTGCTTTTCAATTTCAGGGTCAACTAGCTCAGAAAAAGTAAATGCACAAAGAATACCAAATGAAGTCAGAAATTGTTGAAATTTTGTGATGTGCCTTTGAATGGTGCATTTTGAACACACAAAAAGTATGGAGTTCAAATAAATTCAAAAAATGAAATCCCTTTGTAAGAGATGAGTTCTCGTTCGAAACCCTGATACTTCGAGAGAGATTGTTCGTTTTGTACACGAAGTGCATCCAGTTTTTGTCGTAGCCCTCTCAACTTTTTAACACATGATATGTGGGTGAAATGATGATAGCATGCCAACTTTCAACATTTTCAGAGTTCATTTGTAGTGCTTTTCAATTTCAGGGTCAACTAGCTCAAAAAAAAAGTAAATGCACGAAGAATACCAAATGAAGTCAGAAATTGTTGAAATTTTGTGATGTGCCTTTGAATGGTGCATTTTGAACACAATGGAGTTCAAATAAGTTCAAAAAATGAAATCCCTTTGTAAGAGATGAGTTCTCGTTCGAAACCGTGATACTTCGAGAGAGATTGTCCGTTTTGTACACGAAGTGCATCCAGTTTTTGTCGTAGCCCTCTCAACTTTTTAACACATGCTATGTGGGTGAAATGATGATAGCATGCCAACTTTCAACATTTTCAGAGTTCATTTGTAGTGCTTTTCAATTTCAGGGTCAACTAGCTCAAAAAAAAAGTAAATGCACGAAGAATACCAAATGAAGTCAAAAATTGTTGAAATTTTGTGATGTGCCTTTGAATGGTGCATTTTGAACACACAAAAAGTATGGAGTTCAAATAAGTTCAAAAAAATGAAATCCCTTTGTAAGAGATGAGTTCTTGTTCGAAACCGTGATACTTCGAGTGAGATTATCCGTTTTGTACACGAAGTGCATCCAGTTTTTTTCGTAGCCCTCTCAACTTTTTAACACATGCTATGTGGGTGAAATGATGATAGCATTCCGACTTTCAACATTTTCAGAGTTCATTTGTAGTGCTTTTCAATTTCATGGTCAACTAGCTCAAAAAAAAAGTAAATGCACGAAGAATACCAAATGAAGTCAGAAATTGTTGAAATTTTGTGATGTGCCTTTGAATGGTGCATTTTGAACACACAAAATGTATGGAGTTCAAATAAGTTCAAAAAAATGAAATCCCTTTGTAAGAGATGAGTTCTCGTTCGAAACCGTGATACTTCGAGTGAGATTATCCGTTTTGTACACGAAGTGCATCCAGTTTTTGTCGTAGCCCTCTCAACTTTTTAACACATGCTATGTGGGTGAAATGATGATAGCATTCCAACTTTCAACATTTTCAGAGTTCATTTGTAGTGCTTTTCAATTTCAGGGTCAACTAGCTCAAAAAAAATAAGTAAATGCACGAAGAATACCAAATGAAGTCAGAAATTGTTGAAATTTTGTGATGTGCCTTTGAATGGTGCATTTTGAACACACAAAAAGTATGGAGTTCAAATAAGTTCAAAAAAATGAAATCCCTTTGTAAGAGATGAGTTCTTGTTCGAAACCGTGATACTTCGAGTGAGATTATCCGTTTTGTACACGAAGTGCATCCAGTTTTTTTCGTAGCCCTCTCAACTTTTTAACACATGCTATGTGGGTGAAATGATGATAGCATTCCGACTTTCAACATTTTCAGAGTTCATTTGTAGTGCTTTTCAATTTCAGGGTCAACTAGCTCAAAAAAAATAAGTAAATGCACGAAGAATAACAAATGAAGTCAGAAATTGTTGAAATTTTGTGATGTGCCTTTGAATGGTGCATTTTGAACACACAAAAAGTATGGAGTTCAAATAAGTTCAAAAAATGAAATCCCTTTGTAAGAGATGAGTTCTCGTTCGAAACCCTGATACTTCGGGAGAGATTGTTCGTTTTGTACACGAAGTGCATCCAGTTTTTGTCGTAGCCCTCTCAACTTTTTAACACATGCTATGTGGGTGAAATGAGGATAGCATGCCAACTTTCAACATTTTGAGAGTTCATTTGTAGTGCTTTTCAATTTCAGGGTCAACTAGCTCAGAAAAAGTAAATGCACAAAGAATACCAAATGAAGTCAGAAATTGTTGAAATTTTGTGATGTGCCTTTGAATGGTGCATTTTGAACACACAAAAAGTATGGAGTTCAAATAAATTCAAAAAATGAAATCCCTTTGTAAGAGATGAGTTCTCGTTCGAAACCCTGATACTTCGAGAGAGATTGTTCGTTTTGTACACGAAGTGCATCCAGTTTTTGTCGTAGCCCTCTCAACTTTTTAACACATGATATGTGGGTGAAATGATGATAGCATGCCAACTTTCAACATTTTCAGAGTTCATTTGTAGTGCTTTTCAATTTCAGGGTCAACTAGCTCAAAAAAAAAGTAAATGCACGAAGAATACCAAATGAAGTCAGAAATTGTTGAAATTTTGTGATGTGCCTTTGAATGGTGCATTTTGAACACAATGGAGTTCAAATAAGTTCAAAAAATGAAATCCCTTTGTAAGAGATGAGTTCTCGTTCGAAACCGTGATACTTCGAGAGAGATTGTCCGTTTTGTACACGAAGTGCATCCAGTTTTTGTCGTAGCCCTCTCAACTTTTTAACACATGCTATGTGGGTGAAATGATGATAGCATGCCAACTTTCAACATTTTCAGAGTTCATCTGTAGTGCTTTTCAATTTCAGGGTCAACTAGCTCAAAAAAAAAGTAAATGCACGAAGAATACCAAATTAAGTCAGAAATTGTTGAAATTTTGTGATGTGCCTTTGAATGGTGCATTTTGAACACACAAAAAGTATGGAGTTCAAATAAGTTCAAAAAATGAAATCCCTTAGTAAGAGATGAGTTCTCGTTCGAAACCCTGATACTTCGAGAGAGATTGTCCATTTTGTACACGAAGTGCATCCAGTTTTTGTCGTAGGCCTCTCAACTTTTTAACACATGCTATGTGGGTGAAATGATGATAGCATGCCAACTTTCAACATTTTCAGAGTTCACCTGTAGTGCTTTTCAATTTCAGGGTCAGCTAGCTCAAAAAAAAATAAGTAAATGCACGAAGAATACCAAATGAAGTCAGAAATTGTTGAAATTTTGTGATGTGCCTTTGAATGGTGCATTTTGAACACACAAAAAGTATGGAGTTCAAATAAGTTCAAAAAATGAAATCCCTTTGTAAGAGATGAGTTCTCGTTCGAAACCCTCATACTTCGAGAGAGATTGTCCGTTTTGTACACGAAGTGCATCCAGTTTTTGTCGTAGCCCTCTCAACTTTTTAACACATGATATGTGGGTGAAATGATGATAGCATGCCAACTTTCAACATTTTCAGAGTTCATCTGTAGTGCTTTTCAATTTCAGGGTCAACTAGCTCAAAAAAAAGTAAATGCACGAAGAATACCAAATGAAGTCAGAAATTGTTGAAATTTTGTGATGTGCCTTTGAATGGTGCATTTTGAACACACAAAATCTATGGAGTTCAAATAAGTTCAAAAAATGAAATCCCTTTGTAAGAGATGAGTTCTCGTTCGAAACCGTGATACTTCGAGAGAGATTGTCCGTTTTGTACACGAAGTGCATCCAGTTTTTGTCGTAGCCCTCTCAACTTTTTAACACATGCTATGTGGGTGAAATGATGATAGCATGCCAACTTTCAACATTTTCAGAGTTCATCTGTAGTGCTTTTCCATTTCAGGGTCAGCTAGCTCAAAAAAAATAAGTAAATGCACGAAGAATACCAAATGAAGTCAGAAATTGTTGAAATTTTGTGATGTGCCTTTGAATGGTGCATTTTGAACACACAAAAAGTGTGGAGTTCAAATAAGTTCAAAAAATGAAATCCCTTTGTAAGAGATGAGTTCTCGTTCGAAACCCTCATACTTCGAGAGAGATTGTCCGGTTTGTACACGAAGTGCATCCAGTTTTTGTCGTAGCCCTCTCAACTTTTTAACACATGATATGTGGGTGAAATGATGATAGCATGCCAACTTTCAACATTTTCAGAGTTCATTTGTAGTGCTTTTCAATTTCAGGGTCAACTAGCTCAAAAAAAAAGTAAATGCACGAAGAATACCAAATGAAGTCAGAAATTGTTGAAATTTTGTGATGTGCCTTTGAATGGTGCATTTTGAACACACAAAATGTATGGAGTTCAAATAAGTTCAAAAAATGAAATCCCTTTGTAAGAGATGAGTTCTCGTTCGAAACCCTGATACTTCGAGAGAGATTGTCCGTTTTGTACACGAAGTGCATCCAGTTTTTGTCGTAGCCCTCTCAACTTTTTAACACATGCTATGTGGGTGAAATGATGATAGCATTCCAACTTTCAACATTTTCAGAGTTCATTTGTAGTGCTTTTCAATTTCAGGGTCAACTAGCTCAAAAAAAAAGTAAATGCACGAAGAATACCAAATGAAGTCAGAAATTGTTGAAATTTTGTGCTGTGCCTTTGAATGGTGCATTTTGAAAACACAAAAAGTATGGAGTTCAAATAAGTTCAAAAAATGAAATCCCTTTGTAAGAGATGAGTTCTCGTTCGAAACCGTGATACTTCGAGAGAGATTGTCCGTTTTGTACACGAAGTGCATCCAGTTTTTGTCGTAGCCCTCTCAACTTTTTAACACATGCTATGTGGGTGAAATGATGATAGCATGCCAACTTTCAACATTTTCAGAGTTCATTTGTAGTGCTTTTCAATTTCAGGGTCAACTAGCTCAAAAAAAAAAAGTAAATGCACGAAGAATACCAAATGAAGTCAGAAATTGTTGAAATTTTGTGATGTGCCTTTGAATGGTGCATTTTGAACACACAAAAAGTATGGAGTTCAAATAAGTTCAAAAAATGAAATCCCTTTGTAAGAGATGAGTTCTCGTTCGAAACCCTGATACTTCGAGAGAGATTGTCCATTTTGTACACGAAGTGCATCCAGTTTTTGTCGTAGCCCTCTCAACTTTTAAACACATGCTATGTGGGTGATATTATGATAGCATGCCAACTTTCAACATTTTCAGAGTTCATTTGTAGTGCTTTTCAATTTCAGGGTCAACTAGCTCAAAAAAAATAAGTAAATGCACGAAGAATACCAAATGAAGTCAGAAATTGTTGAAATTTTGTGATGTGCCTTTGAATGGTGCATTTTGAACACACAAAAAGTATGGAGTTCAAATAAGTTCAAAAAAATGAAATCCCTTTGTAAGAGATGAGTTCTCGTTCGAAACCGTGATACTTCGAGTGAGATTATCCGTTTTGTACACGAAGTGCATCCAGTTTTTTTCGTAGCCCTCTCAACTTTTTAACACATGATATGTGGGTGAAATGATGATAGCATGCCAACTTTCAACATTTTCAGAGTTCATTTGTAGTGCTTTTCAATTTCAGGGTCAACTAGCTCAAAAAAAAGTAAATGCACGAAGAATACCAAATGAAGTCAGAAATTGTTGAAATTTTGTGATGTGCCTTTGAATGGTGCATTTTGAACACACAAAATGTATGGAGTTCAAATAAGTTCAAAAAATGAAATCCCTTTGTAAGAGATGAGTTCTCGTTCGAAACCCTGATACTTCGAGAGAGATTGTCCGTTTTGTACACGAAGTGCATCCAGTTTTTGTCGTAGCCCTCTCAACTTTTTAACACATGCTATGTGGGTGAAATGATGATAGCATGCCAACTTTCAACATTTTCAGAGTTCATCTGTAGTGCTTTTCCATTTCAGGGTCAGCTAGCTCAAAAAAAATAAGTAAATGCACGAAGAATACCAAATGAAGTCAGAAATTGTTGAAATTTTGTGATGTGCCTTTGAATGGTGCATTTTGAACACACAAAAAGTGTGGAGTTCAAATAAGTTCAAAAAATGAAATCCCTTTGTAAGAGATGAGTTCTCGTTCGAAACCCTCATACTTCGAGAGAGATTGTCCGTTTTGTACACGAAGTGCATCCAGTTTTTGTCGTAGCCCTCTCAACTTTTTAACACATGATATGTGGGTGAAATGATGATAGCATGCCAACTTTCAACATTTTCAGAGTTCATTTGTAGTGCTTTTCAATTTCAGGGTCAACTAGCTCAAAAAAAAAGTAAATGCACGAAGAATACCAAATGAAGTCAGAAATTGTTGAAATTTTGTGATGTGCCTTTGAATGGTGCATTTTGAACACACAAAATGTATGGAGTTCAAATAAGTTCAAAAAATGAAATCCCTTTGTAAGAGATGAGTTCTCGTTCGAAACCCTGATACTTCGAGAGAGATTGTCCGTTTTGTACACGAAGTGCATCCAGTTTTTGTCGTAGCCCTCTCAACTTTTTAACACATGCTATGTGGGTGAAATGATGATAGCATTCCAACTTTCAACATTTTCAGAGTTCATTTGTAGTGCTTTTCAATTTCAGGGTCAACTAGCTCAAAAAAAAAGTAAATGCACGAAGAATACCAAATGAAGTCAGAAATTGTTGAAATTTTGTGCTGTGCCTTTGAATGGTGCATTTTGAAAACACAAAAAGTATGGAGTTCAAATAAGTTCAAAAAATGAAATCCCTTTGTAAGAGATGAGTTCTCGTTCGAAACCGTGATACTTCGAGAGAGATTGTCCGTTTTGTACACGAAGTGCATCCAGTTTTTGTCGTAGCCCTCTCAACTTTTTAACACATGCTATGTGGGTGAAATGATGATAGCATACCAACTTTCAACATTTTCAGAGTTCATTTGTAGTGCTTTTCAATTTCAGGGTCAACTAGCTCAAAAAAAAAAAGTAAATGCACGAAGAATACCAAATGAAGTCAGAAATTGTTGAAATTTTGTGATGTGCCTTTGAATGGTGCATTTTGAACACACAAAAAGTATGGAGTTCAAATAAGTTCAAAAAATGAAATCCCTTTGTAAGAGATGAGTTCTCGTTCGAAACCCTGATACTTCGAGAGAGATTGTCCATTTTGTACACGAAGTGCATCCAGTTTTTGTCGTAGCCCTCTCAACTTTTAAACACATGCTATGTGGGTGATATTATGATAGCATGCCAACTTTCAACATTTTCAGAGTTCATTTGTAGTGCTTTTCAATTTCAGGGTCAACTAGCTCAAAAAAAATAAGTAAATGCACGAAGAATACCAAATGAAGTCAGAAATTGTTGAAATTTTGTGATGTGCCTTTGAATGGTGCATTTTGAACACACAAAAAGTATGGAGTTCAAATAAGTTCAAAAAAATGAAATCCCTTTGTAAGAGATGAGTTCTCGTTCGAAACCGTGATACTTCGAGTGAGATTATCCGTTTTGTACACGAAGTGCATCCAGTTTTTGTCGTAGCCCTCTCAACTTTTTAACACATGCTATGTGGGTGAAATGATGATAGCATTCCAACTTTCAACATTTTCAGAGTTCATTTGTAGTGCTTTTCAATTTCAGGGTCAACTAGCTCAAAAAAAAATAAGTAAATGCACGAAGAATAACAAATGAAGTCAGAAATTGTTGAAATTTTGTGATGTGCCTTTGAATGGTGCATTTTGAACACACAAAAAGTATGGAGTTCAAATAAGTTCAAAAAATGAAATCCCTTTGTAAGAGATGAGTTCTCGTTCGAAACCCTCATACTTCGAGAGGGATTGTCCGTTTTGTACACGAAGTGCATCCAGTTTTTTTCGTAGCCCTCTCAACTTTTTAACACATGCTATGTGGGTGAAATGAGGATAGCATGCCAACTTTCAACATTTTCAGAGTTCATTTGTAGTGCTTTTCAATTTCAGGGTCAACTAGCTCAAAAAAAGTAAATGCACAAAGAATACCAAATGAAGTCAGAAATTGTTGAAATTTTGTGATGTGCCTTTGAATGGTGCATTTTGAACACACAAAAAGTATGGAGTTCAAATAAGTTCAAAAAATGAAATCCCTTTGTAAGAGATGAGTTCTCGTTCGAAACCCTGATACTTCGAGAGAGATTGTTCGTTTTGTACACGAAGTGCATCCAGTTTTTGTCGTAGCCCTCTCAACTTTTTAACACATGATATGTGGGTGAAATGATGATAGCATGCCAACTTTCAACATTTTCAGAGTTCATTTGTAGTGCTTTTCAATTTCAGGGTCAACTAGCTCAAAAAAAAAGTAAATGCACGAAGAATACCAAATGAAGTCAGAAACTGTTGAAATTTTGTGATGTGCCTTTGAATGGTGCATTTTGAACACAATGGAGTTCAAATAAGTTCAAAAAATGAAATCCCTTTGTAAGAGATGAGTTCTCGTTCGAAACCGTGATACTTCGAGAGAGATTGTCCGTTTTGTACACGAAGTGCATCCAGTATTTGTCGTAGCCCTCTCAACTTTTTAACACATGCTATGTGGGTGAAATGATGATAGCATGCCAACTTTCAACATTTTCAGAGTTCATCTGTAGTGCTTTTCAATTTCAGGGTCAACTAGCTCAAAAAAAAAGTAAATGCACGAAGAATACCAAATGAAGTCAGAAATTGTTGAAATTTTGTGATGTGCCTTTGAATGGTGCATTTTGAACACACAAAAAGTATGGAGTTCAAATAAGTTCAAAAAATGAAATCCCTTTGCAAGAGATGAGTTCTCGTTCGAAACCGTGATACTTCGAGAGAGATTGTCCATTTTGTACACGAAGTGCATCCAGTTTTTGTCGTAGCCCTCTCAACTTTTTAACACATGCTATGTGGGTGAAATGATGATAGCATGCCAACTTTCAACATTTTCAGAGTTCATCTGTAGTGCTTTTCAATTTCAGGGTCAGCTAGCTCAAAAAAAATAAGTAAATGCACGAAGAATACCAAATGAAGTCAGAAATTGTTGAAATTTTGTGATGTGCCTTTGAATGGTGCATTTTGAACACACAAAAAGTATGGAGTTCAAATAAGTTCAAAAAATGAAATCCCTTTGTAAGAGATGAGTTCTCGTTCGAAACCCTCATACTTCGAGAGAGATTGTCCGTTTTGTACACGAAGTGCATCCAGTTTTTGTCGTAGCCCTCTCAACTTTTTAACACATGATATGTGGGTGAAATGATGATAGCATGCCAACTTTCAACATTTTCAGAGTTCATCTGTAGTGCTTTTCAATTTCAGGGTCAACTAGCTCAAAAAAAAAGTAAATGCACGAAGAATACCAAATGAAGTCAGAAATTGTTGAAATTTTGTGATGTGCCTTTGAATGGTGCATTTTGAACACACAAAAAGTATGGAGTTCAAATAAGTTCAAAAAAATGAAATCCCTTTGTAAGAGATGAGTTCTCGTTCGAAACCGTGATACTTCGAGTGAGATTATCCGTTTTGTACACGAAGTGCATCCAGTTTTTGTCGTAGCCCTCTCAACTTTTTAACACATGCTATGTGGGTGAAATGATGATAGCATTCCAACTTTCAACATTTTCAGAGTTCATTTGTAGTGCTTTTCAATTTCAGGGTCAACTAGCTCAAAAAAAAATAAGTAAATGCATGAAGAATAACAAATGAAGTCAGAAATTGTTGAAATTTTGTGATGTGCCTTTGAATGGTGCATTTTGAACACACAAAAAGTATGGAGTTCAAATAAGTTCAAAAAATGAAATCCCTTTGTAAGAGATGAGTTCTCGTTCGAAACCCTCATACTTCGAGAGAGATTGTCCGTTTTGTACACGAAGTGCATCCAGTTTTTGTCGTAGCCCTCTCAACTTTTTAACACATGCTATGTGGGTGAAATGAGGATAGCATGCCAACTTTCAACATTTTCAGAGTTCATTTGTAGTGCTTTTCAATTTCAGGGTCAACTAGCTCAAAAAAATGTAAATGCACAAAGAATACCAAATGAAGTCAGAAATTGTTGAAATTTTGTGATGTGCCTTTGAATGGTGAATTTTGAACACACAAAAAGTATGGAGTTCAAATAAGTTAAAAAATGAAATCCCTTTGTAAGAGATGAGTTCTCGTTCGAAACCCTGATACTTCGAGAGAGATTGTTCGTTTTGTACACGAAGTGCATCCAGTTTTTGTCGTAGCCCTCTCAACTTTTTAACACATGATATGTGGGTGAAATGATGATAGCATGCCAACTTTCAACATTTTCAGAGTTCATTTGTAGTGCTTTTCAATTTCAGGGTCAACTAGCTCAAAAAAAAAAGTAAATGCACGAAGAATACCAAATGAAGTCAGAAATTGTTGAAATTTTGTGATGTGCCTTTGAATGGTGCATTTTGAACACAATGGAGTTCAAATAAGTTCAAAATATGAAATCCCTTTGTAAGAGATGAGTTCTCGTTCGAAACCGTGATACTTCGAGAGAGATTGTCCGTTTTGTACACGAAGTGCATCCAGTATTTGTCGTAGCCCTCTCAACTTTTTAACACATGCTATGTGGGTGAAATGATGATAGCATGCCAACTTTCAACATTTTCAGAGTTCATCTGTAGTGCTTTTCAATTTCAGGGTCAACTAGCTCAAAAAAAAAGTAAATGCACGAAGAATACCAAATGAAGTCAGAAATTGTTGAAATTTTGTGATGTGCCTTTGAATGGTGCATTTTGAACACACAAAAAGTATGGAGTTCAAATAAGTTCAAAAAATGAAATCCCTTTGCAAGAGATGAGTTCTCGTTCGAAACCCTGATACTTCGAGAGAGATTGTCCATTTTGTACACGAAGTGCATCCAGTTTTTGTCGTAGCCCTCTCAACTTTTTAACACATGCTATGTGGGTGAAATGATGATAGCATGCCAACTTTCAACATTTTCAGAGTTCATCTGTAGTGCTTTTCAATTTCAGGGTCAGCTAGCTCAAAAAAAATAAGTAAATGCACGAAGAATACCAAATGAAGTCAGAAATTGTTGAAATTTTGTGATGTGCCTTTGAATGGTGCATTTTGAACACACAAAAAGTATGGAGTTCAAATAAGTTCAAAAAATGAAATCCCTTTGTAAGAGATGAGTTCTCGTTCGAAACCCTCATACTTCGAGAGAGATTGTCCATTTTGTACACGAAGTGCATCCAGTTTTTGTCGTAGCCCTCTCAACTTTTTAACACATGATATGTGGGTGAAATGATGATAGCATGCCAACTTTCAACATTTTCAGAGTTCATCTGTAGTGCTTTTCAATTTCAGGGTCAACTAGCTCAAAAAAAAAGTAAATGCACGAAGAATACCAAATGAAGTCAGAAATTGTTGAAATTTTGTGATGTGCCTTTGAATGGTGCATTTTGAACACACAAAATGTATGGAGTTCAAATAAGTTCAAAAAATGAAATCCCTTTGTAAGAGATGAGTTCTCGTTCGAAACCGTGATACTTCGAGAGAGATTGTCCGTTTTGTACACGAAGTGCATCCAGTTTTTGTCGTAGCCCTCTCAACTTTTTAACACATGCTATGTGGGTGAAATGATGATAGCATGCCAACTTTCAACATTTTCAGAGTTCATCTGTAGTGCTTTTCAATTTCAGGGTCAGCTAGCTCAAAAAAAATAAGTAAATGCACGAAGAATACCAAATGAAGTCAGAAATTGTTGAAATTTTGTGATGTGCCTTTGAATGGTGCATTTTGAACACACAAAAAGTATGGAGTTCAAATAAGTTCAAAAAATGAAATCCCTTTGTAAGAGATGAGTTCTCGTTCGAAACCCTCATACTTCGAGAGAGATTGTCCGTTTTGTACACGAAGTGCATCCAGTTTTTGTCGTAGCCCTCTCAACTTTTTAACACATGATATGTGGGTGAAATGATGATAGCATGCCAACTTTCAACATTTTCAGAGTTCATTTGTAGTGCTTTTCAATTTCAGGGTCAACTAGCTCAAAAAAAAAGTAAATGCACGAAGAATACCAAATGAAGTTAGAAATTGTTGAAATTTTGTGATGTGCCTTTGAATGGTGCATTTTGAACACACAAAATGTATGGAGTTCAAATAAGTTCAAAAAATGAAATCCCTTTGTAAGAGATGAGTTCTCGTTCGAAACCGTGATACTTCGAGAGAGATTGTCCGTTTTGTACACGAAGTGCATCCAGTTTTTGTCGTAGCCCTCTCAACTTTTTAACACATGCTATGTGGGTGAAATGATGATAGCAGGCCAACTTTCAACATTTCCAGAGTTCATTTGTAGTGCTTTAAAATTTCAGGGTCAACTAGCTCAAAAAAAAAGTAAATGCACGAAGAATACCAAATGAAGTCAGAAATTGTTGAAATTTTGTGATGTGCCTTTGAATGGTGCATTTTGAACACAATGGAGTTCAAATAAGTTCAAAATATGAAATCCCTTTGTAAGAGATGAGTTCTCGTTCGAAACCGTGATACTTCGAGAGAGATTGTCCGTTTTGTACACGAAGTGCATCCAGTATTTGTCGTAGCCCTCTCAACTTTTTAACACATGCTATGTGGGTGAAATGATGATAGCATGCCAACTTTCAACATTTTCAGAGTTCATCTGTAGTGCTTTTCAATTTCAGGGTCAACTAGCTCAAAAAAAAAGTAAATGCACGAAGAATACCAAATGAAGTCAGAAATTGTTGAAATTTTGTGATGTGCCTTTGAATGGTGCATTTTGAACACACAAAAAGTATGGAGTTCAAATAAGTTCAAAAAATGAAATCCCTTTGCAAGAGATGAGTTCTCGTTCGAAACCCTGATACTTCGAGAGAGATTGTCCATTTTGTACACGAAGTGCATCCAGTTTTTGTCGTAGCCCTCTCAACTTTTTAACGCATGCTATGTGGGTGAAATGATGATAGCATGCCAACTTTCAACATTTTCAGAGTTCATCTGTAGTGCTTTTCAATTTCAGGGTCAGCTAGCTCAAAAAAAATAAGTAAATGCACGAAGAATACCAAATGAAGTCAGAAATTGTTGAAATTTTGTGATGTGCCTTTGAATGGTGCATTTTGAACACACAAAAAGTATGGAGTTCAAATAAGTTCAAAAAATGAAATCCCTTTGTAAGAGATGAGTTCTCGTTCGAAACCCTCATACTTCGAGAGAGATTGTCCATTTTGTACACGAAGTGCATCCAGTTTTTGTCGTAGCCCTCTCAACTTTTTAACACATGATATGTGGGTGAAATGATGATAGCATGCCAACTTTCAACATTTTCAGAGTTCATCTGTAGTGCTTTTCAATTTCAGGGTCAACTAGCTCAAAAAAAAGTAAATGCACGAAGAATACCAAATGAAGTCAGAAATTGTTGAAATTTTGTGATGTGCCTTTGAATGGTGCATTTTGAACACACAAAATGTATGGAGTTCAAATAAGTTCAAAAAATGAAATCCCTTTGTAAGAGATGAGTTCTCGTTCGAAACCGTGATACTTCGAGAGAGATTGTCCGTTTTGTACACGAAGTGCATCCAGTTTTTGTCGTAGCCCTCTCAACTTTTTAACACATGCTATGTGGGTGAAATGATGATAGCATGCCAACTTTCAACATTTTCAGAGTTCATCTGTAGTGCTTTTCAATTTCAGGGTCAGCTAGCTCAAAAAAAATAAGTAAATGCACGAAGAATACCAAATGAAGTCAGAAATTGTTGAAATTTTGTGATGTGCCTTTGAATGGTGCATTTTGAACACACAAAAAGTATGGAGTTCAAATAAGTTCAAAAAATGAAATCCCTTTGTAAGAGATGAGTTCTCGTTCGAAACCCTCATACTTCGAGAGAGATTGTCCATTTTGTACACGAAGTGCATCCAGTTTTTGTCGTAGCCCTCTCAACTTTTTAACACATGATATGTGGGTGAAATGATGATAGCATGCCAACTTTCAACATTTTCAGAGTTCATCTGTAGTGCTTTTCAATTTCAGGGTCAACTAGCTCAAAAAAAAAGTAAATGCACGAAGAATACCAAATGAAGTCAGAAATTGTTGAAATTTTGTGATGTGCCTTTGAATGGTGCATTTTGAACACACAAAATGTATGGAGTTCAAATAAGTTCAAAAAATGAAATCCCTTTGTAAGAGATGAGTTCTCGTTCGAAACCGTGATACTTCGAGAGAGATTGTCCGTTTTGTACACGAAGTGCATCCAGTTTTTGTCGTAGCCCTCTCAACTTTTTAACACATGCTATGTGGGTGAAATGATGATAGCATGCCAACTTTCAACATTTTCATAGTTCATCTGTAGTGCTTTTCAATTTCAGGGTCAGCTAGCTCAAAAAAAATAAGTAAATGCACGAAGAATACCAAATGAAGTCAGAAATTGTTGAAATTTTGTGATGTGCCTTTGAATGGTGCATTTTGAACACACAAAAAGTATGGAGTTCAAATAAGTTCAAAAAATGAAATCCCTTTGTAAGAGATGAGTTCTCGTTCGAAACCCTCATACTTCGAGAGAGATTGTCCGTTTTGTACACGAAGTGCATCCAGTTTTTGTCGTAGCCCTCTCAACTTTTTAACACATGATATGTGGGTGAAATGATGATAGCATGCCAACTTTCAACATTTTCAGAGTTCATTTGTAGTGCTTTTCAATTTCAGGGTCAACTAGCTCAAAAAAAAAGTAAATGCACGAAGAATACCAAATGAAGTTAGAAATTGTTGAAATTTTGTGATGTGCCTTTGAATGGTGCATTTTGAACACACAAAATGTATGGAGTTCAAATAAGTTCAAAAAATGAAATCCCTTTGTAAGAGATGAGTTCTCGTTCGAAACCGTGATACTTCGAGAGAGATTGTCCGTTTTGTACACGAAGTGCATCCAGTTTTTGTCGTAGCCCTCTCAACTTTTTAACACATGCTATGTGGGTGAAATGATGATAGCAGGCCAACTTTCAACATTTCCAGAGTTCATTTGTAGTGCTTTAAAATTTCAGGGTCAACTAGCTCAAAAAAAAAGTAAATGCACGAAGAATACCAAATGAAGTCAGAAATTGTTGAAATTTTGTGATGTGCCTTTGAATGGTGCATTTTGAACACACAAAAAGTATGGAGTTCAAATAAGTTCAAAAAATGAAATCCCTTTGTAAGAGATGAGTTCTCGTTCGAAACCCTGATACTTCGAGAGAGATTGTCCATTTTGTACACGAAGTGCATCCAGTTTTTGTCGTAGCCCTCTCAACTTTTTAACACATGCTATGTGGGTGAAATGATGATAGCATGCCAACTTTCAACATTTTCAGAGTTCATCTGTAGTGCTTTTCAATTTCAGGGTCAGCTAGCTCAAAAAAAATAAGTAAATGCACGAAGAATACCAAATGAAGTCAGAAATTGTTGAAATTTTGTGATGTGCCTTTGAATGGTGCATTTTGAACACACAAAAAGTATGGAGTTCAAATAAGTTCAAAAAATGAAATCCCTTTGTAAGAGATGAGTTCTCGTTCGAAACCCTGATACTTCGAGAGAGATTGTCCGTTTTGTACACGAAGTGCATCCAGTTTTTGTTGTAGCCCTCTCAACTTTTTAACACATGCTATGTGGGTGAAATGATGATAGCATGCCAACTTTCAACATTTTCAGAGTTCATCTGTAGTGCTTTTCAATTTCAGGGTCAACTAGCTCAAAAAAAATAAGTAAATGCACGAAGAATACCAAATAAAGTCAGAAATTGTTGAAATTTTGTGATGTGCCTTTGAATGGTGCATTTTGAACACACAAAAAGTATGGAGTTCAAATAAGTTCAAAAAATGAAATCCCTTTGTAAGAGATGAGTTCTCGTTCGAAACCCTGATACTTCGAGAGATATTGTCCGTTTTGTACACGAAGTGCATCCAGTTTTTGTCGTAGCCCTCTCAACTTTTTAACACATGCTATGTGGGTGAAATGATGATAGCATGCCAACTTTCAACATTTTCAGAGTTCATTTGTAGTGCTTTTCAATTTCAGGGTCAACTAGCTCAAAAAAAATAAGTAAATGCACGAAGAATACCAAATGAAGTCAGAAATTGTTGAAATTTTGTGATGTGCCTTTGAATGGTGCATTTTGAACACACAAAAAGTATGGAGTTCAACTAAGTTCAAAAAAATGATATCCCTTTGTAAGAGATGAGTTCTCGTTCGAAACACTGATACTTCGAGAGAGATTGTCCGTTTTGTACACGAAGTGCATCCAGTTTTTGTCGTAGCCCTCTCAACTTTTTAACACATGCTATGTGGGTGAAATGATGATAGCATGCCAACTTTCAACATTTTCAGAGTTCATTTGTAGTGCTTTTCAATTTCAGGGTCAACTAGCTCAAAAAAAATAAGTTAATAGTTTGGATAGTCAAAATAATTACTTTTGAAAATAGAAAATAGTTTTGCATTATTTATTCAATTTCAAACACTTTTCATTATCATACTTTTGTGAAATTCTCAAATATGCAAAAAGAATTTTAATAAACATAGTTTTTAATTGAAAATAACAAAATAGTTAATAGTTTGGATCTTCAAAATAATTACTTTTGAAAATAGAAAATAGTTTTGAATTATTTATTCAATTTCAAACACTTTTCATTATCATAGTTTTGTCAAATTCTCAAATATGCAAAAAGAATTTTAATAAAACATAGTTTTTAATTGAAAATACAAAAAAATTGAAACTACCACAATTTCAAATAGTTTTTCAATTTTTTAAGTCAGTTTAGGCCCGTAAGCCTGCTTTAGAGAGGAGCTCGATGGAGTAGCTGCGACGGGGCTTATAAACAAGTGTTAGTCCACCTCGCTGGGCGAGGTGGGACTAAACTTATCGTGCAGGCGAGGAGGGGCTTTAGTCCCGGGTGGAGCCACGACCCGGGACTAAAGCCCCTCGCCTGCCGCCTGCCGAGGAGGGGCTTTAGTCCCGGTGCGTGGCTCCAAACGGGACTAAAGGCCCCTGCTTCTCGCCTTCTGGTCTGCCCGAAAAAGGGCCTTTAGTCTCGGGTCGTGGCTCCACCCGGGACTAAAGGGGGTCTTTAGTCCCGGTTGGAGCCACACACCGGGACTAAAGATCCACTTATATAAGCAGGACTTAGAAAAATTCCAACCCAAATCGTCCATTTCTCTTCTTCTTCCTCTCGTTCTCTTGCCCAGCGCGGCACACCGACGACCTCGACGATGCCGTCAGGCTGCCCGTCGTCCTCCTCGCCACCGCCTGCCATCCTCCTCGCTTCGCCGTCGTCCTCCTCGCCGCCGCCGTCCTCCTCGCCGCGCGCCGTCGACACCTCCGGCCGGTAAGCCCCCCGCCCCCTCCTCCCCAACACTCCGGCCAGTAGAAGAAAAGAAATAAAAGGAGAAGAAAAGAAGAAAAAGGAGAAGAAAGGAAGAAAAAGGAGAAGAAAGGAAGAAAAAGGAGAAGAAAGGAAGAAAAAGGAGAAGAGAGGAAGAAAAAGGAGAAGAAAAGAAGAAAAAGGGAAGGAGAAGAAAAGAAGAAAAAGGAGAAGAAAATAAGAAAAATGAGAAGAAAAGAAGAAAAAGGGAAGAAAGGAAGAAAA
This sequence comes from Hordeum vulgare subsp. vulgare, assembly GCF_904849725.1. NCBI lineage: Eukaryota > Viridiplantae > Streptophyta > Magnoliopsida > Poales > Poaceae > Hordeum > Hordeum vulgare. The sequence continues at coordinate 10,579,838 of NC_058524.1, read as the reverse complement.
GGAGAAGAAAGGAAGAAAAAGGAGAAGAAAAGAAGAAAAAGGAGAAGAAAGGAAGAAAAAGGAGAAGAAAGGAAGAAAAAGAGAAGAAAAGAAGAAAAAGAAAAAGATTTTTTTTGTCATTTAATTCCTATTGTTATTAGGTTTGTGCTAGATTATTAGGGTTAGTAATATTTAGAATTAGGTTAGGGTTACAAGAAGAAGAAATATGAACAAAAATAAGAAAATAAGATTAGGAAAAAGGAAAATAAGAAGAGGAGGAGAAGAAAAGAAGAAAAGGAGAATAAGAAGAGGAGGAGAGGAGAAGAAGAGGAAAAATAGAAGAAGAGGAGAAGTAGAAGAAGAGAAAAAATTAGAAGAGGAGGAGTGGAGAAGTAGAAGAAGAGAAGAGGAGAAGTAGTAGAAGAAGAGGAGAAGTAGAAGTAGAAGAAGTAGAAGAAGAGGAGAAATAGAACAAGAGGAAAAATTAGTTTAGGGTTACAAGAAGAAGAAATATATTTTTTTGTCATTTAATTTTGCTATTGTATAGTGTATATGCTTAAGTGTTAATAGTGTTTCTTAGATTATTGCTTAATTTTGCTATTGTATATGCTTAAGTGTTAATAGTTTAATTTTGCTATTGTATATGCTTAAGTGTTAATAGTTTAATTTTGCTATTGTATATGCTTAAGTGTTAATAGTTTATTTTTACAAAGAAAATTAATAGAACTAGTTTATTTTTTTAGTTCATTTTACGATGCCTATCCCGCATCCTCGTCGTCGACTCGACGGAGGACACCTGCTTGATCAGAGGGGCCCTGTCCGGGACTGGGCTCCGCCCGGCTGGTATTGGGAGGTGCTACCTTCCGGGGGCGTAGGTTGGTGACGAGCCAGCCCGTCGTTGACCCAATCCTTGTTTGGTGGCGGTCACGTGGGCCAGTGAGGGTGCCGAGGCTTCCGGACACCGCGGAGGTGGTACGTCACCGTGTCAGCGAGGAGGATGAGCACGTCCGTCGCTATATGGTTGCGTTGGAGGGCAGGTTCGAGCATACCTGGCAGGTTCTTCGGGGATCTCACTGGAGCTATGATCGTGTGATGGTTCCTTCTCTTTGGGTGTCCACCGCCCACGCCGATACCCGTCGGGCGCTATGGTTCTAGATGTATCAGTGATGCTATATGTATGATAGTATTCGAGGAGTATTAGTGATAATATTCGACGATGTACGGACAAAAGAGATGATGTATTTGCTTATAATTGAATGCATGCTAATTTGAATACTACTTTATTTTACGATTTGGTTTTGCTTATTGAATGCTCAAATTGGAAAAGTACTCCTACTTTGAATACTATGCAGAAATCTAGTTTATTAGTTAACCAAATGTCCGTTTTTTGCAGAACTATGGATCCACATATCAGGAACCTCGAAGAGGAAGAACTTCTCGAAGATATAATCAAAGACGGCCCCGACGTTGAACCAGCTGAATCTCCGTCGTCATATCTAAACCCCTCCGGATATGGAATGGAGGTCGACCGACACGAAGATGAAGCCGATGGGGCAGGAGATAGGTCCAATGACGGAGAAGGTGATAGCTCCACTGATGGAGAAGCCCGTGGAGAAGCCGGTGAAGAAATAATAAAGTCCGGCGAGGTATACATATGAAGTTCGACAATCATTTGTAATATGTGAAAAATATTGGAGATAGCTCTATATTGTATACATATACATTCATTTGACGAATGTTTCTCCCTCTTAGGCCTCCACATCGAGCAAAGCTACGAAACGAGGCCCGACTAGAAAGTTGGATGCACGGACGCATTACACCTTTGAGGTGATATTGCCTACGGGCGAACCCAAGCTTCCTAAGAATGCTGCTGACACATTCAAGAAGCAATGCGGAGTTCTCGCTAGGGATCACGTCCCGATCAGCGTTCGGGAGTGGAACAAGCGCAAAGGGGCAGCCGATAGTGACTATGTCGCCGAAAGGTACAAAGATAATCTTTGGAATGATTTCATGTCACATTTCAACCTGCCAGAATGTGAGAATGAAGACGCCGCAGACAAACTGAGGGCCAAAGTCAAGCAGTGGACTCTAAAGAAGATGGCCGAACTGTTCCGTAGCTGGAAGAAGAACCTATGAAAAAACTATCTGAAGACAAAGAAATTGCCAGTATTCAAGGGGTATCTAGCCAAGCAGGTGAATCACTGGAAGGCATTTCAAGAGTACAAGGAGTCAGAAGATGCCCAGGCATTATCAGAAAAGAACAAGATAAATGCCGACAAGAAGAAATATCACCACAAGCTAGGGCCAGGGGGCTATGAGACTGCCATCCCAAAGTGGGATAAGAAAGAGCAAGATCTGCTAGATAAAGGCATCGTACTTGAACCACTCCGTGATGAGTGGGAATTGAGAGCAAGAAATTGGTTCCTTGCGCATGGTGGTTCGTACGACGAAGAAACAGGGGACCTCATCTGCAGTGACGGTCTTAGGATACCCAGGGAGAATTGGAAAAGGATAGTGAAAGAAATTAAGGAGGGAAAAAGAAAGTTCACTGCAGATAGACAGAAAGATTTGCTCACACTGGTCCTCGGCAATGACGAACATGGAGGATGAACGCGAGGCTTCGGTCCTTCTTACCCGTGGTGGCTTGGGTTTGCCAGAGACCAAGACACTTACAGAAGCCGAGAGAGAGCAAATAAGCGGCAGCAGGATGAGGAGAATGACAAGTTCAACCAGTTGCTTGCCAGGATTAACGAGCAACAGAAGCAGATTGATGAGCTTAGTGGAGTAGCGCGCCAGGAAGATCCTGCATTTGATATTACCGGCGCCCCATCTAAGCGGAAAAGCAGCATGGTTGAATCTGAGGCCCCGCCCGACGATGCACGAAGAATGATAGAGGGCGGTCCCGGCTACCCCGTGGATGGAATCAAGGAGTCAACATCATGTGAACTCCATCAGAAATTCAAGAACATATCCATGAAGGTGGCCGTCGGACAAGCTTTACCTTCTGGCCCTCATGCACGCTGGCATGGCCGTGAGATTCCAGCTGGCTTTGCTAAAGTCGGGGTGGATGAAATCATGGCGGGGTTTCATGATATGGAGCTCGACATAGCTGGACCCGAAGATGAGAGGACACTCGGAGAAGTACTGGGTGGAGTCATCCTATGGGACAAGAACTACATCAAGCTTCCAGGCTCGGCCCCAAGGACAACACCGCCTCCGAGTCGTCGCAGGTCACCTACACCTCCATTACCTCCAAGCCCTCCACATGACGTCGGCCAGCACAACACGAGTCCATCTCGATCAACGCCGCCGGACTTGGGTCGTCCGTCTCCGCCGCCGCCCGCTCCGGATACTAAGCGGAAGCGTGCCACCAAGAACGCTCCGTCGACGATTTCTAAGCGACGGAGCCCCCCAAAGCGCAAACGGTCGCCCCTCCCAAAGGTCCTACCAGAGCAACGCGCGATTGCTGTTGCAGAGGAGCTTGCGACCTTTCTGAGGACGGAAGCTATAGATGACAAAGGACGATTTAGTGTAGCTAGGGACCATTACTGATGTTCGTCCATGTAATCGAATAGACGGGCTCTAGTCCCGATAATTCAGATCTCCATATAATTGTATATATATACTCGCTTGTAAGATAAGTTAATCTTATATATATATATGCATAATTATTTTTATTTAAATTATATGAAAACTAATTCCCGAACACCAAACGAGACATCACGTTAATCTCCCGAACACCTAAACCCTAAAACCCTAAAACCCAAAAATAATTTCATTCAAAAAAAACCCAAAAAATAAACAAAATCTGAAACTCTTTAGTCCCGGTCCGTATAACGAACCGGGACGCCCCTGGGGCGCTACGAGGCGCCCACGTGAAACACGTTGAGTCCCGGCTTGAAACAGGGCGGGACTAAAGGTTAGGCCTTTGGTCCCGCCCCTTTAGTCCCGGTTGGTGAACCGGGACTAAAACTCTTTACGGGCCGGGCTAAAGGCCCCGTCTCCACTAGTGTGAAACATTAAAATATATTTGATGATGAATCTAGTGAAGTAGCGTGATAATGATTCCGAATTGTAGATACAAAGTACATGCATCGATGCATGCACTATCTGGAAACGCATATCCAATTCATAAACGGTCGTAGCGGTGGCGCCGTGGCGGCATTCGGCCGCTGGTTCGGTGCGGTGCGGTGCTGGAAGCATTTACTTTACAAAGAACGGCCGCAAAGATCTGGAGCCATTTGGGTTCTTGTTTGTTTCTTTGGACTCATGCATGGTGACCCGACCGGCTGCTACCTACTAGTATATCATGCACTTCCAGCTCAACGTACTGCAATGCAATGCAGTAGCGCGTGCAACTCCACGATGAAGGGCTGGTCAGTCTTGCAGCTTTTCCCCTGTGTTCTTCTCCTCACCTTCTCGTTGGCCGAGTCGGCGGCCCTGCGCGCCGATCTTACGCACGTCGACAGCGGCCGCGGCTTCACCAAGCACGAGCTTCTCCGCCGGATGGTCGCCCGGTCCAAGGCTCGCCTCGCCAGCCTACGCTCCTCCGCCTGCGACCCGGCGCTGACCGCGCCGGTAGACCACGGCGGGTCGGACGACGTCGGTTCTTCCGAGTACCTCATCCACTTGGGCATCGGCACGCCGCGCCCGCAGCGCGTGGTGCTCCATCTGGACACCGGCAGCGACCTCGTCTGGACGCAGTGCGCCTGCACGGTATGCTTCGACCAGCCAGTCCCGGTTTTCCGCGCCTCCGTTTCCAACACCTTCAGCCGTGTCCCGTGCTCCGACCCTCTCTGCGGGCACGCCGTGTACCTCCCGCTCTCCGGGTGCGCCGCCAGAGACAGGTCATGCTTCTATGCATACGGCTACATGAACCATTCGATCACGACGGGCAAGATGGCCGAGGACACTTTCACATTCAAGGCGCCCGACCGGGCGGACACTGCTGCGGCCGTGCCTAACATCCGCTTTGGTTGTGGCATGATGAACAACGGCCTCTTCACCCCGAATCAGTCCGGCATCGCCGGTTTCGGCACCGGCCCGTTGTCGCTGCCGTCGCAGCTCAAGGTCCGTAGGTTCTCCTACTGCTTCACGGCCATGGAAGAGTCGACGGTCAGCCCGGTGTTCCTTGGCGGCGAGCCGGAAAACCTTGAAGCGCATGCCACGGGGCCCATTCAGTCCACCCCGTTCGCCCCAGGCCCTGCCGGTGCGCCTGTGGGCAGCCAACCATTCTACTTCCTTTCCCTCCGAGGCGTCACCGTCGGCGAGACGCGGCTGCCGTTCAACGCTTCTACGTTCGCACTCAAGAGCGATGGCTCTGGCGGGACGGTCATCGACTCCGGCACGGCCATCACATCCTTCCCGCAGGCCGTGTTCCGGAGCCTCCGGGAGGCGTTCGTGGCGCAGGTACCGCTACCTGTCGCCACAGGGTACACCGACGGCAGGCTGTGCTTCTCCGTTCCGGCGAAGAAGAAGGCGCCTGACATGCCGAAGCTGATCCTCCATCTGGAGGGTGCAGACTGGGAGCTTCCACGGGACAACTACGTGCTGGATAACGACGACGACGGCAGCGGCGCGGGCAGGGAGCTGTGCGTCGTCATACTTTCTGCAGGCAACAGCAACGGGACGATCATCGGCAACTTCCAGCAGCAGAACATGCACATAGTCTACGACCTGGAGAGCAACAAGATGGTCTTCGCGCCTGCGCGTTGCGACAAGCTGTAACTGTACTGTGTACGTTCTAGGGACAACGAACAGCCTTGTTTCTGCGTCCTAGTACTAAATAAAGAACGTGCATTGATTTGGTAAAATCATTGCCGGCTTGATCTTTGAGCGACCGTTTGTCTGGCAAATTAAAATCTATCACCATGTGTTTTCTGGAAGGAGTTAATCAACAAGATGAGAAATGTTTTGTTTCCGTTGAAGTTTTCGTCGGACTTGATTTGATTTGATTTGATTTGATTGAGTTAATGCAGGGCGGCGTACACGATGCTCGATGAGGGCGCTCGTCGTCCAACGTGGTGATTGCTATTTTGTTGATATGTTGGGTTTTTTCTTAAAGAAGAAGGGATTGGTGTAGTAGCGTAGCAACAAGTATTTTTTTTTTTCAATGACGATCATGGCTTATCGAATCAATTGAAAAATAAGCAATCAATCGTTGATAGTTACTGCACAAACAAGAACAAATACTAACACCCTACGCAGGCAAGAGGATTGCTAATTTTCTTGTACTCGTTAATTTCAAGGATCAGATCTAGTAATTATAAATAGGTAAAATACAAAACGAATAAAATGTAAATAAATTACAGCAAGTAAATGAAGCTTATGTAAATATTTAAAATAAACCTCGGAGCCATAGTTTTCACTAGAAGCATCTCTTTCATGTCCGCGCTCCCATGCACTCTAACCACAACCCTAGGTTTCCTCCCGGCCCTTCCTTCATCAATTGATCCTATGTTTGGTACCCTGTCGTGGGTATAAGCCTGACAGTAGATGTGTAGGGTACGAAAAGGATGGGCAGAGTCCCAGCTACGGTGAGGATGTATGAGTTCGGGCCCCTCTGCGGTGGAGGTAATAGCCCTACGTCTCAGTGCTCAGGGAGCTTTGTTGTCGAGTGGAATAGGGAATACAATGAGTTGCTAACCACTTTACCAGTGGGAGAGGGTGGCTTATATAGAGTGCGCTGCCCTCCACAACGGTTCCGGTACAGGGGTGGAGTAGTGGCGATTGAATGTGTACGTTACAGGTAACGTACGCCCTAAATGCTAATAAATACACCTGGAAACGTACGACCGTTTCCCCCCAGGGGGTTACGATGTACCGAGTGGTACACAGTCGGTTAGCCTGATATGCTCCGAATGCTAGTCGCCGACTGGATGATCGAGGGTATGTTACCGACTGGACGACAGGGATTCCTTAATTCAGTCGGAGCTGACTAAGGGTCTAGTCCTTTGTGAGGTGTAGACCTTGGGTAGGACCTAAAGGGCAGGCCTATGACCCTACCCTAGGACTATAACCCCATCATTAGTCCCCGAATGGATTGGGGTCGGAACGACACAGCGATGTTCAAAGTTGGATCCGACTGGAACAGACTTGGCTTGGGCGTTGCTGGCCTCGGTCCATTTTGACTTTTCTGGTCGACGATCCGAGTAGAAGGACTCGCAGAACAGACTATCGGGAGCCGAGTGCTTCGACGGCATCTTCTGATGCGACCGGTCAACTGACAGCGGCGGATTTCCCGGGATCCTCAAATTTCGGTTTTCGCGCGCTCAGCGGGGATGACGCCAACGCGCTCGAGTAGCGCCTGACGCCTCGATTCTCGTGCCTTCAACCTCTCCACTAATTTCGCCGTGGTGGGTCGGGAGGATAAGGTTTTGGGGCCACCTGCCAGCGACCCAGTTGGAACCCTATTTAAATCTCGGCGGCGAGGCTTCTTCGTTACGCTCGCCAAATCCCTCGCTCTTGCTTGCTCCGTCCTTCTCGCCACCTCTAGAGCTTCTACACTCCTCCCTTCCCCTTCCTCCCGAGGACTCGCAGCTGCCGCCATGACCAAGGGTCAGACCAGCAAGTTGGAGGCGAGGAAGAAGAAGGGGAAGACGGCGGCGCCTGCTCAGCGGCGGCAGCGGCCGTTGCCGGCAGGGTGGATCCAGGGCGACTTCCTCCCCTCCACGGTGACGGAGGGGGATCTGCTGCAGCTGGTGGAGCACGGGATGATAGTGCAGAAGTCCTGGAGGCTGCCGGCGGAGAACGAGGTAGAGCCAGCGCCTCGGGAGGGGGAGCGCGTCTTGCTGCTCAGCCACGTCCACCGAGGTTTTTCTTTGCCCCCGCATCCTTTCTTCAAGGGCATCATGAATCACTTCGGGGCCCAACTTCACCATTTTCCTCCGAATGCCATCGCCCATCTTTCTGCCTTTATAGTTTTGTGTGAGTGTTTCATCGGCTGCCCTCCCCATTGGGGCTTGTTCAAACACATCTTTTCCGCCAGATCCCAAACCATCAAACGACTTAGCCAGTCGGATGATAAGTCGCATCTCCTCCAGCTCTGCGGGGGCTTAGGTTTCCAGAAAAAGAGTCGGAGTAGTTATCCTGCTCTTCAGTTAAGTGAGTCGGTCAGGAACTGGCAGTCGACGTGGTTCTACTGCCAGGATATCGCCTGTCCGAATGCGTCGACTGGGCTGCCTCCCTTTAGTTTAGATCGGCCCGCCCCGCCCAAGCAGCTCGCACTCTCGAAGGCGGAGAAGAACGACATCGAGCCTTTGGTTGAGGCACTCGTGGATGTCGTCAGGAGGGGGGTCACCGGCATAGACTTGTTGGAGGTCTTCCTCGGTCGGCGTATCCAACCTCTGCAGGCTCGTGACCATGCCATGTGGCATTACACGGGGCCCGAAGACTCCACTCGGACCAACGTGGTGGGCGTGACTGAGGAGAAGGTGACCTCGTGGGTGGTCCAAATCACGGGCCCCTGCGAGAATCCCAAAGGATCTCGGCGAGTGAAGTCTTACAACACGGATCATCCTCCACCGAATCAGGTGAGTAACACTTGTCGAGTGCACTGAACTGTCTTAATTCCTGTCGTTTGTTTGAATCTCTGTGTGATGTCCGATGTTGCCGACTGAAATTTATGCAGGCGTGGACCAACTAGTTCTCCCCCGTCTCGAATGGGAATCCGGCCGAGGAAGAGGAGGAAGGCAGTCAGGAGGGCAGCGTGGAGAGCGCCGAGTACGTCTCCGACAGCGGGGAATCGGAGGAGGAGACCAGCGAGGAGGAGGAAGAAGACGAAGAGCAGGACTCACCGCCTCCGCGACTAGAGCATCGGACCAAGCGCCGACACGAGCCCGCCGTCCCCTCGGCTCCTGTCGCGTCTTCGAGTGCTCCGCGCACTGCTCCGGTGGTCCCGAGTGTTCGAAGCACTAAGAGGACCAGGGATGCCGCCGCTGAGCCCGCGGGTCAGTCTTCTAAGGCGGCCAAACCGAGTGGGCCTAAGCCTCGGAAGGCTCTGTCGCGAATGAGGGTTGCTGTCCCTGTCACCTCCACGTAAGTGTATCCAGCTTTCAATTCTTTCTGATATCCGAGTGAACTTCTGTTTACTGGCCGAATGGATTTCACTCGACAGAGTCGCCACTTCTGCCACCTCTCCGGTGTGTCAGGAAGATGATCCCATGGACACGGACAACGTCATCTCGTCCCAGCCAAGTGCGTTGTAGGGACGCCGAGTGTTTTATACTATCACGTCTCGAATTCTATCATAGGTCCTGCTTCTTTCTTTTTCTGAGACCTTGTGTCATTCGGCCTGTCAGGGGCGATTTGCCTGGACGAGGGCGACCAGGGGAGAGCCGAACCAGCTGTGGAGCCTGTTCTTGAGGCTGCTCCTCCTGCTGCTGCTCTCGCTGCCGACGTGCTGCCGACTGAGGCGCTGCCACAGCCTGAACCAGTGCTGGTGGATGAGGAGCCGACTGGGGCGGACCTTGGGATGGCTCAGGAACTTCCGACGATTCCAAGCTCGTCGAATGCTGAATTCAGCATCCAGCGTCTTCCGGAGGAGCAGGTGGGAGCGGCCAAGGGAGCTATGGTGCAGGCGGAGCTGATGGCTGGAGAAGCCAAGAGGGTCTACGACTCCGTTGCGTCCTTGTACCAGCGGAGCTTGGAGCTGCGGGATGATATCCGAGTAAGTGGTCTAGTAAGTATTTACTTTTCTCTTGTAACCCACTGGGTGTTCTTGAATAGCAGCTGTTGTTTGAAGTGGGTTCACTCTGAGTGAACCCAGTGGGTGTAGTCCCCGAGACTTCTGTCGAGTGCTTGCACTGACAGTTGTCTTTATACATATTGTCTTTACTTTGGTTGTGTGTGTAAATAATATGACCGAGTGCGAGCAGCTGTTGCACTCGGAGTGTATTTACTGTAAGAGTCTCCGAGAGTAAGTTGTACTCAGGTCGGGTAGTATTGGCCTCGTAGGCGCAGGTGATAACATGCATCTCAATAGGGCAGGCCTGCTTGAGCTGCATGCCAGTGGGGTCACTCTCAGTGAACCCACTGGGTGTAGTCCCCGAGACCACTGTCGACTGCTTGCGTCAGCAGGGGTCTGAAGAACTTAGGCTTTTAATTGTTGAACTTTCTGATTGTCTCTTGGTGATTGTTGGTAGAAAACTTGTGAAATGGGGACGGCCTATGAAGCTCTCACGGCGGAGAGGAATCAGTTCGCTGGTGAGCTTGATGCGGCCATGCTCGCGATGGCCGGCATGAAGGATGCTCTGAAGGGACGAGAGAAGTCCTTGGAGGAGGATCGTGAAGCGAACAAGGTGTTGACTGAGGAAATGGAAAAAATGAAGAAACAGAGGACTGCTCTCACGAATCAGATGGTCGTCCTGAATAAGCGATGCATAACTCAGGAGAAGTATGTCAGCGACTGGGCTGGGCAGATGATGATGCGTCTGGCTGGTAAGTCTTATGTTTTGCCGAGTGCTTGTACTGTGTGCATGACACTCGGCGTTTATTGTATGCTTTCCCTTCTGTTGCAGATTTTTGCGTTGATGCTGAAGCTGAAGCAGCGGACGTCGAGCGGTCCATTCGCGACAACGTGCCACTCGGCGAGGATGCCAATCGGGATCTGCTCCGGACGCACATCCGCGTAGGCAAAGTGGGTCCTTTCACCGGTCGACTGAGAGAGGTCATCGGCCGCATTGACAAGGAACTTTGGCCAGAAGATGAGTCGCGGCAGGAGATGGAGAGCCTGATGGCGCGACTGGAGGAGATTCCGAACCGAGTGCAATCGTGGAAGAAATCGGCAGCGCATTGCAGTGCAGATGTTGCTCTGTCTTTGGTTCGAGTCCATTGCAAGGAGGTGCGTGAGGAGAAACTGAAGACACTGAAGGTCGCCAACACGAAGAAGCTTCGATTCGAAGACTTCATGGAGACGTTCCTTGAGAGTGCTACCCGCATCGCCGACGGAGTCGACTTGGACACCTTCGTGGAGCCCTCCAGTCCTGGCGCCGGCCCAGCTGACGCGTAAGAAAACTTTATCCTCGGTATGCCGAGTGTTTATCTGTAAGGTACTTTGGCCACTGCTGTTGGCCGTCACATTCTTAAATCGGTGCGGGTAAGCTTGATCCGCACCGGGTTAGCTATCTTTGCGAGAATTTTGGAATCCAAATCAAAGCGTTTACTCTTGTGTTTGAATGTTGTGTCGAGTGCGACGTTTAGTGCATACTCGGAGAAAGTGATTACTTAGGTGACTCTTGATCACCGCAAAGTCCCTGAGTGCGACATTTAGTGCACACTCGGAGGAAGTTATTACTTAGGTGATTCTTGATCACAGCTACGACCCCGAGTGCGACGCTTAGTGTACACTCGGAGGAAGTTATTACTTAGGTGATTCTTGATCACAGCTAAGTCTCCGAGTGCGACGCTTAGTGCACACTCGGTGAAAGTTATTACTTAGGTGATTCTTGATCACAGCTAAGTCCCCGAGTGCGATGCTTAGTGCACACTCGGAGAAAGTTATTACTTAGGTGATTCTTGATCACAGCTAAGTCCCCGAATGTGACGTTTAGTGCACACGCGGAGAAGGTTATTACTTAGGTGATTCTTGATCACAGCTAAGTCCCCGAGTGCGACGTTTAGTGCACACTCGGAGAAAGTTAGTACTTAGGTGATTCTTGATCACAGCTTAGTCCCCGAGTGCGACGTTTAGTGCACACTCGGAGAAAGTTAGTACTTAGGTGATTCTTGATCACATCTAAGTCCCCGAGTGCGACGTTTAGTGCACACTCGGAGAAAGTTAGTACTTAGGTGATTCTTGATCACAGCTAAGTCCCCGAGTGCGACGTTTAGTGCACACTCGGAGAAAGTTAGTACTTAGGTGATTCTTGATCACATCTAAGTCCCCGAGTGCGACGTTTAGTGCACAGTCGGAGAAATTTAGTACTTAGGTGATTCTTGATCACAACTAAGTCCCCGAGTGCGACGTTTAGTGCACACTCGGAGAAAGTTAGTACTTAGGTGATTCTTGATCGCAACTAAGTCCCCGAGTGCGATGTTTAGTGCACACTCGGAGAAAGTTAGTACTTAGGTGATTCTTGATCACAGCTAAGTCCCTGAGTGCGACGTTTAGTGCACATTCGGAGAAAGTTAGTACTTAGGTGATTCTTGATCACAGCTAAGTCCCCGAGTGCGACGTTTAGTGCACACTCGAAGAAAGTTAGTACTTAGGTGATTCTTGATCACAGCTAAGTCCCCGAGTGCGACGTTTAGTGCACACTCGGAGAAAGTTAGTACTTAGGTGATTCTTGATCACAGCTAAGTCCCCGAGTGCGACGTTTAGTGCACACTCGGAGAAAGTTATGACTTAGGCGATTCTGAATCGCAACTAAGTTTTTTTTGTGTGACCAGAGTCTGCAACTGCGGAAGAATTCTGAGTCTGCAAAAACTGAATCCGCTTTATATTATTCCATCAATACTAGTTCATTACACCGCTTCAGTCGACGATCACGTGTAGAAGCGCTTCAAGAGGTCTCCATTCCATGCACGCGGCTCGTCTGTCTCTCTCTCGATGTTGTAGAGTCTGTATGCTCCGTTGTTCAACACCTTGGAGATGATGAAGGGTCCTTCCCAGGCCGGGGCTAACTTGTGAGGTCTTTGCTGATCCACTCGGAGCACCAGGTCGCCTGCTTGGAACGTGCGACTCCTGACGTGGCGTGCATGAAACCGCCGCAGATCTTGTTGATAAATGGTTGAGCGAGTCAGTGCCATCTCGCGCTCCTCCTCTATAAGGTCCACTCCATCTTGCCTTGCTTGTTCTGCTTCAGCTTCGGAGAAGAGTTTGACGCGTGGAGCATTATGAAGCAAGTCACTCGGAAGGACCGCTTCTACTCCATAAACGAGGAAGAACGGCGATCGCCCTGTAGATCTGTTCGGGGTTGTGCGAAGACCCCAAAGTACTGAAGGTAACTCGGTGACCCAAGCGCCAGCGGCATGTCCCACCTCTCGCAGAAGTCGGGGCTTCAAACCCTGAAGAATAAGTCCATTCGCCCGCTCTGCTTGTCCATTGGATTGAGGATGTGCTACGGAAGCAAAATCCACTCGGATACCTTGGCTTGAACAAAAACCTTTGAATCTGTCCGAGTCAAAGTTTGTCCCGCTATCAGTGATTATGCTGTGAGGTACACCGAATCTGGAGATGATGTCCCTGACAAACTTGACGGCTGTTGAGGCGTCGAGTTTCTTGATAGGCTTGGCTTCTATCCATTTTGTGAACTTGTCGACTGCCACCAACAGATGAGTGTAGCCTCCTTGGCCTGTCTTGAATGGTCCGACTGTATCTAATCCCCAAACTGCAAATGGCCACACAAGCGGGATTGTCTTCAACGCAGAAGTTGGCTTGTGGGACTTGTTGGAGTAGAACTGACAGCCCTCCATCGGTCGACCATATCTTTAGCCATCTCATTCACCTGCAGCCAGAAAAAACCAGCCCTGAATGCCTTGGCGACGATTGCTCTTGAAGAGGCGTGATGACCGCATGTTCCCGAGTGAATCTCTTCCAGGATCAACTGCCCCTCCTCTGGGGAAATGCAACGTTGGAGAACGCCTGAAACACTCTCCTTGTACAATTGGCCATCAATGACAGTGAATGCCTTCGTCCTGCGGACTATCTGCCTGGCCTGGGCTTCGTCTTCTGGTAGTTCCTGTCTGAGGACATATGCAATGATCGGCACAGTCCACTAGGGGATGGCAGCGAGAATCTCCATAACCAGATCAACCACAGCAGGTACATCGACTTCAGTCGGATCTGTTGAACTCTTTGGTTGTACTGGCTCTTCTGTAAAAGGATCTTCTTTGACTGAAGGGAAGTGAAGGTGCTCGAGGCAGACGTCACTCGGGACTGGTCTCCGAGTGGATCCGAGTTTAGCCAACTCATCAGCTGCTTGATTCTTTAGTCTCGGAACATGGTGACGTTCTAGACCTTCAAACTTCTTCTCGAGCTTTCTTACTACATTGCAGTATGTGGTCATGGTGGTGTTCCTGACGTCCCACTCTTTCATCACTTGATTGACCACCAAATCCGAATCGCCGTAGACCATCAGGCGACGGACGCCGAGTGAGATGGCCATACGCAACCCGTAGAGGAGAGCTTCATACTCTGCCTCGTTGTTGGAGGAATCGAAGTGTATCTACAGCACATACTTGAGTTTGTCGCCCTTTGGCGATATGATCACAACGCCAGTGCCGGAGCCATTCAACATCTTGGACCCATCAAAGAACATTGTCCAATGGGCCGAGTAGATGTGGGTCCGTTGCTGTTGATCTACCCATTCTGCTATGAAGTCAGCCAGGGCTTGAGACTTAATAGCTTTCTTGGCCTCGAACTTGATATCTCAGTACAGCATCTCTATCGCCCACTTCGCCACTCGGCCTGACGCATCTCGATTGTGGAGAATTTCCCACAACGGAGCATCGGAAACGACAGATACCGAGTGGTCTTGGAAATAATGAGCCACCTTCTTCGCAGTCATGTAAATCCCGTAGATAAGTTTTTGATAGTGAGGATACCTCTGCTTGGAAGGAGTCAGGACCTCGGAGACGTAGTACACTGGCCGCTGAACTTTGTATGCTTTGCCTTCTTCTTCTCGTTCGACTGTAAGAACAGTACTGACGACTTGATTTGTAGCCGCGATGTACAGAAGAAGGGGCTCTTTACTGAGCGGAGCAGTAAGAACCGGCTGGGTGGAAAGTAGGACTTTGAGGTCGTCGAATGCGACTTGGGCTTCGTCTGTCCACTCGAAAGTATCTGCTTTCTTCATGAGTCGGTACAGAGGGAGTGCTTTCTCGCCGAGTCGACTGATGAACCTGCTCAAAGCCGCTAGGCAACCTGTGAGCCGTTGAACGTCATGTATTCTGACCGGCCTCTCCATTCGAACGATGGTCCCAATCTTTTCGGGGTTGACATCGATCCCTCGTTCGGAAACGAAGAAACCGAGTAACTTCCTGCTGGGAACACCGAATGAATATTTGGTGGGGTTGAGCTTGATATCGTACCTACGAAGGTTGGCGAATGTTTCTGCCAAGTCAGTCAGCAGGTCGGAACCTTTGCGTGACTTGACTACGATATCATCCATATACGCCTCTACATTTCGACCGATCTGGTCGAGAAGGCATTTTTGGATCATGCGCATAAAGGTAGCTCCTGCATTCTTCAAACCAAATGGCATAGTGGTGTAGCAGAAGCACCCGAATGGGGTGATAAAAGCCGGCTTTAATTCATCGGGACCATACAGACGGATCTGATGATAGCCCGAGTAGGCATCAAGGAATGACAAACGCTCGCACTCCGCAGTCGAATCGACAATTTGATCTATGCGGGGGAGCGGAAAATGGTCCTTCGGGCAGACCTTATTGAGGTGCTTGAAGTCGATGCACATCCTGAGTGACTTGTCCTTCTTGGGCACCATGACAACATTGGCGAGCCACTCGGAGTGGTGAACCTCGCGAATGAAGTTGGCTGCCAGCAGCTTGGCCACCTCTTCCCCGATTGCTTTCCTCTTGTGCGCGGCGGACCGGCGCAAGCGCTCTCGGACATGCCAAGCGACGGGATCTACATGTAGTCGGTACTCAGCCAACTCCCTGGGTACACCTGGCATGCCAGAAGGTTTCCATGCGAAGATGTCCCAGTTCTCACGGAGGAATTGGGTGAGCTCGGCTTCCTATTTAGGATCGAGGGTGGTGGAGATGTTCGTCGGGGCAGCAGTGTCGTCCGTCGGGTGGATGTTGACCTTCTTCGTCTCTCCCGCCGACTGGAATGCGGATTCTGAAGCTGGCTTCTTTGAGCGCATCAGGTCGGCGGGGTCGACTGTTTTCTTGTACTCGTCGAGCTCGAGGACGGTCATCTGCTGGTCGGCGATTCTTGATCCTTGCTGCAAGCACTCTTCGGCTCGCTGCCGATTGCCCGTGATGGTGATCACGCCCTTTGGACCCGGCATCTTCAGCTTCAAGTATACGTAGCATGGATGGGCCATGAAGCTCACATACGCTGGGTGGCCCAGAATCGCGTGGTAAGCGCTCTGGAAATCCACCACCTCAAATGTGAGCTTTTCCTTGCGAAAGTTCTTGTCGGAGCCGAAAACGACGTCCAACGCGATCTGGCCGAGTGACTTGGCCTTCCGTCCAGGGACGACTCCATGGAACTGCATACTGCTCTCGCTGAGTTTGGACATCGGAATGCCCATTCCCTTGAGAGTGTCGGCGTACATGATGTTCAAACCGCTGCCGCCGTCCATGAGGACTTTGCGCAGTCGGACTCCTTCTACCACCCAGTCGACGACCAGAGCCTGTCTTCCTGGGGTGGGAACATGCGCTGGATGATCCGATTGGTCAAAGGTGATCGCAGTCTGAGACCATTTAAGGAACTTGGGGCTGGTCGGAACGGCCATGTTGACCTCCCTGTTCACCAGCTTCAGTCGACTCTTGCTTTCGACGTCAGCAAAAATCATGAGTGTCGCATGGACTTGGGGGAACGGATCCTCCTTATCCTCCTCATCTTGTTCACTGATCTTCTCACTCGGTTGCCCTTCGCCGAATCCTTGGATCAGGAGTCGGCACTGCCAAGTGGTATGCTTGGGATATATGGGGTTGCCCTCTTCGTCCATCTTTGTATGAACCGGGCATGGTTGGTCCAGGATGGGATTATTGAACCACTTCTTCTTGGGGGTATACTGCGCCTTCCCTTTGCCTTTGAACTTGGCATTGGTCACGACTGCAGCTTCTGCCTGCGGAGTGGATGGAGCTTTTTGCTTTTGCTTCCGAGTGTTGCTTCCTTCTCCGTCGCCGACTGTCTTGTTCTTGCCGCTTCGGATGCGGTCCTCTTCTTCACCATTTGCGTAGCGAGCTGCTATCTCCATCATCTTGCTCATGGAGATGTCGCCTGTTCGGCCAAACTTCAGGTACAGCTCCCTGTACCGCACGCCTGCCTTGAAGGCGCAGACTGCTTGATGCTCGGTGACGTTCTCCACCGTGTGGTAGAGAGTCGTCCAACGCTGGATGAAGTCGTGCAGGGGCTCATTCGGCTTCTGGACGCAGTGCTGGAGCTCCACCAGGCCCGCAGGGGGCTTGCACGTCCCTTCGAAGGTCCGGATGAACACTCGGGCCAGATCCGCCCAACTGTAGATGCTCGAGGGGGCTAATTGATTCAGCCACGCTCGCGCCGAGCCGTCGAGCATCAGAGGGAGGTGCTTCATGGCGACGTGGTCGTCCCCTCCTCCGATCTGGACTGCCACTCGGTAGTCGTCTAGCCATGTTTCTGGCTTGGACTCTCCTGTAAATTTACTGATTCCCGCTGCCAATCGGAAGTTGGGCGGGATGTCAGCCGAGTGGATGGCTCGACTAAAACAGTCGGGACCGGACACGATGGTCCTGCTTCCACTTGGACGGTCCATATCGTGACCATCACGGTGGGCTCGACCCCTGTCGACTCTTCGTTGGGCAATACGTCCTCTTGCGTCGGGTCTTGGGTCGTAAGTGTCGCCGACTGAACGCCGATTATCATGATGTCGGGACCCATAGGGCCCACCCCACGGAGGGGTGCGTGAGCGGCGGCGATCTTCAAGAATCATGGAACGGCTGCCTCCCCTGTGGCGCTGATGGGAACCAGGGTTGTGAACCGACCGATGCGTATTCGCATGAACGGAACTATTATAGATCCGGTTGTGTGACTGGGAGACCGCCGAATTCTGCTGCTGCGCCGTGTGCAACAGGGCTCGGATCTGCTCGATCCCCCTTCCTGCCTCTGAATCAGTCGGCTGGAGGGAATCGGCTATCTTGGCAGCCGCAGCCAAGTTGAGGAGGGGCGTGCGGAGCAACTCCACGTTGCACCGCCGAGTGTGCCGACTGGCAGAACGACGAGGTGGACGGCGCTCACCGGATGCTTCACCGACCTCGCGCTCGCTTCGGCCAGCTTGACGGGGATCTTCATGGGAGTTGGCCATGTGTACTTCTGCTGCGGGCCCGTGACCCGCATACCCGGAAGGAAACTCAGTTGGAACCGACTCCGAGTGCTGGGACAGCGGGGCAACCACAACGGACTCAAGAACCGCCACTTGCGAAGACGCGTTCTGGCGCGCTTGGGCATGCTGCACCCAACGTTGGAGCCGCGGACGGCTGGACCGCTTGCTGCGGCGCGTGACGGCGGTGCAGGTCGACACCGGAGTCGACTGTTGGAGAAGAAGAATGCCGCGAGCGCCGGCACGGAAGTGCGTAGCCCCGCGACGGGGAAGCGCCTCGACGTTGAGAGGAGCATCCCGAAGCCACGCCGAATCGTCGACGATGAAGGAGAGAGCGCCGAAGAAGATCTGGTGACCCATGCTCGAACCTCCACCGGACGACATGACGAAAGGAAGTAGTCGCAAACTCGCCGGAAGTCGCTTAGACGCCTGCCCCACGGTGGGCGCCAACTGTCGTGGGTATAAGCCTGGCAGTAGATGTGTAGGGTACGAAAGGATGGGCAGAGTCCCAGTTACGGCGAGGATGTATGAGTTCGGGCCCCTCTGCGGTGGAGGTAATAGCCCTACGTCTCAGTGCTCAGGGAGCTTTGTTGTCGAGTGGAATAGGGAATACAATGAGTTGCTAACCACTTTACCAGTGAGAGAGGGTGGCTTATATAGAGTGTGCTGCCCTCCACAACGGTTCCGGTACAGGGGTGGAGTAGTGGCGATTGAATGTATACGTTACAGGTAACGTACGCCCTAAATGCTAATAAATGCACCTGGAAACGTACGACCGTTTCCCTCCAGGGGGGTTACGATGTACCGAGTGATACACAGTCGGTTAGCCTGATATGCTCCGAATGCTAGTCGCCGACTGGATGATCGAGGGTATGTTACCGACTGGACGACAGGGATTCCTTAATTCAGTCGGAGCTGACTAAGGGTCTAGTCCTTTGTGAGGGGTAGTCCTTGGATAGGACCTAAAGGGCAGGCCTATGACCCTACCGTAGGACTATAACCCCATCATATCCGTTGTGGGATTTTCCTTATGGGAAAAGAGACCCAAATGATGTCGCTAGTTTACACAAGAAGGGTTCTCATACTTAAATAGGGCATGATTATTATGATTGTCAGCAACTACACCACTCAAGCTAGAATTAAATAATCACACAACAATTGGAGCATGTGTTGTTTGGTGAAGCAATGATGATGTCTAGGCCATACACAATGTTGATCCCTCGGTGACCACCTATAAATAACACGCTTCTCCTCGGTGACCACCTATAAATAACACGCTTCTTCTCATGTAGAATGATCAAATTTACTTGGTAGGGAGACTGGTAGAGGATGGCAAACAGGGGAGGAGGGCATCAATAACGAGTAGGGTGAATGGCACTATGAGTCACACTTCATGATCTAGCAGAAGAATGGGATGTGTTGGAAAATTGAGCGAGAAGCACAAATAGAAGCATAATCCATGAACAGGTAGTTGCAGTACGTAGCACCTCCCGAGTAAGCCACGTTTCTTATTACTTTTCGGTCACATAATCGGGGCTAAATGTTAATGAGACGGTAGGTCATATACATGTCTTGTATACCATTGTGACTATGTAATTCTGAATTTTCCCCTTCTAAATTTTCAGAGTACCGTAGACCACAGTCCCACTGCGGTTCCTGCCTATTTTTTGACAGGAACATTCGATAAGAATTAAAATATTAAGATTTTGTAGAGAAATATAAAGCTTTTTTTAATTTTCAAACAAATTGAAACCTACGGCTCACCCACTACCGGAAAAACCGACGACAAGCTGTAACTGTATTGTGTACGTTCTAGGGACAACGAATATCCTTGTTTCTTCGTTCTAGTACTAAGTAAAGAACCACTACTAGAAAAAAAAGGCTATAGCTATATATATATGGACATTAATATTGCACCATGTGTGTGGTGCGCCACTGCTATATAGCAGTGGCGTACCAGAAACAGGTGCGTCATTATTGGTCATATTACTAATGGCACACCTGGGGTGCGGTGCGCCATTACTAGTCTTTGTCCTGGTCCCACACCCTTTTCAGACTTAGCAGTGGTGCATCAAGGGAAAATGCGCCATTACTAGTTTTAACTAGTAATGGCGCACAACACCCACGGTGCGCCACTACTAACAATTTTTTTAATTTTTTTTCAAAACTAGTAATGACGCACCACACCCTTGTTGCGCCATTAGTAACCCTGTTTACCAATGGCGCATTCCTAGGAGGTGCGCCATTGGTAACCCTCCCCCACTATACGGACTCTTCCCTCCACTGTCTCCTCCCCCGAATTAGGCCGGCCCTAACCACCTCCCGCCGCCGCTTGGTCCTGCCCCGCCGATTGACCGAGCGCCGCCGTCGCTACTAGGGTTCCTCCCCCGCCGCCGCCGCCGTCGCTACTAGGGTTCCTCCCCCGCCGCCCCGTCCTCGCCTCCTCCCTCCGATGAGCGAGGGCCTCCTTATCCCTCCGAACCGCGCCGGCCACTGCGCGCGGACCGACACCCGATGATGGGCGACGACAAGGTCGCCGCCTCCCCCTCCGCCTCCGACGACAAGGTTCGCCCCTCTCGCCCCCCTCCTTCCCATGCTGCTAAGGCAATAGTTTGCAAGATGAACAAGGCGGGATTAGTTTCAAGACCATGCTGCTAAGGCAATAGTTTTTTATAGGACCTTAAAATAGATATTGGGACCTTCTGTTCCTACTTTCAACCTGTTGAACCTGCAAGAGTCACTTCCCCTGCAGCAAATCTTCTTGAACTTCCTTTCACCAAAGAGGAAATAGACCTTGTTATCAAGGATCTCTGCTCTGACAAAGCTCCCGGGCTTGATGTATTTAATACTGGGCTACTACTGCCCCTAATATCTATAATCTGGTTGAGGATTTTTATCATGAGAGGATAAACACACGGAGTATTAGTTCCTTTTTTATCACCCTCATCCTCAAGAAGGATTATCTTGTCAAAGCTAGGGATTTTAGGCATATCTATCAGTTGAACTGCCCAGATTTCAAAATATCATTTTCAAACTTGTTCGCATCAATAGATATGGATTTATAAAGAAAATATCAATTTAATATTGTATAGCATGGGCTTATGAATATATATACACCAGTGTTAGCAATCCAAGAAAGCGTTGGTTATTTTGAAACCGGACTTTGAAGAAACTTTTCATATGATTGAACATCAAACTATAAGAGAAATTCTGGAGGTTAGAGGCTTTGGACACAAATGGATGGACATGATCTACTACTCTGGTTTCCCCTCAGTACTTATAAATGGCATCCATGTGAAGCAAGTTTCAATCACGTCATTTTTGTAGCAGATTTTCTATGCCTACTTCAGCACATCATTTAGCTTCCATAATTATTAAAGTTGTTATTTGGTGTTACTCTAGATAGTGTTTGGCCGTAAACTCCATTGCCCATGGTCCTATAAACTTCTGATCTTATTACAGCTACAAATCATAGACATGGACATAAACTTGTGTACCAAAACTGTCATGTGTATATACGGCATCGTCTTAGGAACATAACAGTAAGGAAGCGTACTGTGAGTATATGGCCTACATGTTACTATTCCCAATCAAAGTAAATTGTACAAGTCATTGAGGATTGACATAAAATCAACTTGTTATATTTCTGCTGCTAATTAGAAGGTCTTTTCCTCTAGTGTGAAGTCTTTCAAAGGCAGTCCTGCTAACAAAGGGTAAAAAATAGGGTAGCAAGGCAAGATACATGTAAATAGGTGGTAGTGCTATAGTAAGAATGCTCCCTCTCGGATGTATACCTTAGAAGATGGATATGCTCATGCTAATTAAATGAATATGCCCATGGATATATTATTTAATCCAGCAAATAGATGCATTCTAAACACATGCATTAGTCTGCTAACAAAGCCTAAGACATGGCACACCTTCATTCCTGCCAAAAGAATAGTCCAAAATTAACTTTCTTTTGTGCCAATTCTACATCACTTATATTCTGTGATGTAATGTATTTTATAACCTGTGCAAATATCAGAAAAGCAAAAAAAATTTCCTAATATTCATAGTATGGCGCACCATCTACAAGTGCGCCATTAGTAACCCACAGCAGTGGCGCACTTCTGGGCCTAGTAATGACGCACCAGGTGGTGCGCCACTGTTATGTAGATTGACAGTGGCGCACCAGCAGTGCGTCATTACTATTTATTAGTAGTGGCGTGATAATAGTGGTGCACCTATAGTGCATCATTAATAGACAAAATAGGTGCGCCACTAATAGCCTTTTTTCTAGTAGTAACGTGCATTGCTATGGTAAAATCATTGCCGACTTGATCTTTGAGCGACCGTTTTTCTAGCAAATTAAAGTCTATCATCATGGGTTTTGTGGAAGGAGTTAACAAGATGAGAAATGTTTTGTTTTCGTTGAAGTTCTCGTCGGAGTTGATTTGATTTGTTTGAGTTAATGCAGGGCATGTGTGTGGCGTACACGATGCTTGATGAGGGCGCTCGTCATCGAACATGGTGATTGCTATTTTGTCCATACGTTAGGTTTTTCCTCAGAGAAGAAGAGACTGATGTAGTAGCATAGCAACGATTATTTCTCTCAATGAGAATCATGGTTTATCGAATCAATAGAAAAAACAAGCAATTAACCATCGATAGTTACTGCACAAATAAGAACAAATACTAACACCCCACGCGGCAAGAGGGTTGTTAAACGCCTTATACTCGTTAATTTCAAAGATCAGATC
Organism: Hordeum vulgare subsp. vulgare; assembly: GCF_904849725.1. NCBI lineage: Eukaryota > Viridiplantae > Streptophyta > Magnoliopsida > Poales > Poaceae > Hordeum > Hordeum vulgare. The sequence continues at coordinate 10,557,130 of NC_058524.1, read as the reverse complement.
TAGTAGCGATAGATATGTAAAATAAAAAATAAATAAAAGGTAAATAAATTACAGCAAGTAAATGGACCTTAGGTAAATTTTTGGAATAGACTTCGCAGTCATAGTTTTCACAAGAAGCATCTTTCTCATGTCCGTACTTCCATGCACTCTCAACTCAACCCTAGGTTCCCCCCCGGCCTTCTTCCATCAATTAATCCTATGTTTGGTACCCCATTGTGTGATTTTCCTGATAAGGAAAGAGACCCAAATGGTGTTGCTAGTGTCAAGACGACCAACGTCTACGAGCATGAAGAGCGACCAGACGACCATCGGCAACTTCCAGCAGCAGAACATGCACATCGTATACGATCTGGAGAGCAACAAGATGGTCTTTGCACCCGTGCGCTGCGACAAGCTCTGAGTTATACGAGCTCATTGTGTGACTGACAACCCATACAATGTAATTGTATGAGACGAGAAAACATGTACTCCCTTCGTCCTAAAATAAATATCGTTCACTTAATATAAAATATGAACTAGTTTATAAATTTATTACATTTATTTTGGATTAGAGGGAGTACTACAATGTACACTTTGAGTGTACGTACTAGTTCTAGGCACAACAAACAGGCCTGTTTTTATGTACGTATTAGCGCTAAATAAAGCATAAATGTTATACCTACGTTATCTATCTACCTAATCCTACGTGATGTTCTTTCTAAAGTCTAAACTAATCAGGCACCTGATTTTCACGGCGGTGTGGGCCCGGTCCTAATTTTTTGTCCTACCAAATTAGGTCAAATCAGCTATTACCTAAGTTTACATAGGTAAATTACGTAGGTGTAGCAAATTATATCTTCAGGGGACCCATTTTCTAGAAACGCAAATTCTTGGTATTAGGAGTACTGGATTTTGCCTATCCACGAATTAGTTAGACTAGTCGTCAACCCGTGCATTCGCACGGGCTAGTCAATAAGTTTTATGCATTTACTTTGGCATAAATAATATCAATCATGAAAGGAATAAAGTGAAACACCCATTCATGAAAGGAATAAAGTGAAACACCCATCCATCCATTTGACCCTGAAGCACATGTAGGGTGTCTCTGTTTTATATTTTTTTATTAGGTTAATTATAAGTGTCGAAATATGATTGGAAGAATGTCTTCTAGCTCTTTGGACTTTACTTTGTTTTGTTTTCATTATCCTTGCTTCTTTGTATACCCGATATGTGCCTGACAAAATAATTATAATTTATTTTTGTGATGCTCGTGTTTTTTCTTTGTCAAAGTTATTACATACTATAGAAATTTGAAGCAAGCCAATATAGATACCGAAAGGAGAGAAGACTTATTAGAAATCAGTGATTTGAGGTTCGTATAAACTACTCGTAGAAATATATATGATATCACGGCATACTAATTTTGTTGAGCCATGACACTGTTTCCCATTGGACCATAGAAGTATTACATATTGCATTCATGCATTTCTGAGGATATAATAAGCATATCAGGTAAGTTAAGTGGATAAGTTTAATAATTTCATATGTTTTATTAGCAATGAATATATTATATCAAAATTATTGTTTAGATAGATTACATGTGTAAATGCAAGGTTACTTTTTAGGGTGGAGTTAGATTAACTGGTAATAGCAAAACAAAACATAAGATTGTTCGTTGTGTTTGGTGAACCTATTTAAATTTTATTGTGTGTAAAGGTAATCATGAGTTAGGAGGATAAATAGGTTCATATTGTTGGGAGTTGGGAGTTGGGTGATGGGTGTTATGCCATCTAACCATGGGTACATCAGTGAGCTAACACTAAGAAGAACAAAGCTTTATAGGCAACTTTACGGGTTCATGATATGGTCATGGATTTATTGTGGAAATGTTAGCCACTTATCGGTAAGAAAGAATGTCAACTACTTGGCAACCTAGTAGTTATACTAAGCAAAATGTTGTTTCACATATATCCAAGAACTATTTTAGAAGGATATCATTATTCTAATTACTACACGGTTTATTTAGTACACAAAAAGTGTATTTCATATGATATTTTCTGAACTGTGAGTTTTAGTTGTGTAACATTTTCAGACGTGTACCTGAAAGCCAAATACTGCATATTGATGAATGTAATCCCTATGTGCATTTATAACTTTATATAGGATGTGAATGCTTTCTATCGTGTAACCACCTGAGCTATTTAAAGAGCGCCATGGTGTTGATGGTCATCCTTGTCGATACCCTTGGATTGCAACTTTTTGGTTCATGACATGTGTACACTTCCTGTGCTAAAAATGCTTCGCTAATAGATAATTCCACACACTTGATTAGATGCGTTCTTACGTACTATTCCAGTAGTCATGTTGGCATCCTTCAAACCGCTAGGTAGCAAAGAGCCATGCGTCCTTGCCATGAATGTGCTGCAGCAAAACACAACACGTGTGAACTCGACACATGAAGAGCTTCAATTTTGCCACAAGCACTAACAAAAAATGAAAATTCTAGAATAACCCACAATAGAAAAAGAAAATCAAATTATAGATCAATCTATGGATAAAAACATAGATGTTAATGTTGACATTGTAACCTGGTTTCCATGCGTCAACGGATGGTAGTACATTCCCTTATGTATTTGTATCGAGAATACAGATTAAAGACCCACTGACCACCGAGCTAATTTAAGATTGTCTTTAAGGTAATGGTGCTTCTGCCTAGCCTCCACAGATCCACCAATGGCAATGTCTGGCTAAAGCATTTGGTGCCTGCATGTTGGAATATTTCTTTATACTCTAAAGTAGTAGAGGCTTGACGTAATATATTAAAGCTAAAATGCAAAATCTCACACCTGCTTTCGACAATAGTATTATATTCACCAAATTTTTTATCTGTATACGTACTAATTGGATGTCCTCCAGCCCTAATTTATTTGATAACATGGCCTACTCTAAAAAGATTAATTGTATTTTCCCTCACAAAAATATTAAGTTTCTCCATTTATTAGTAGTGCGATTTAAAACTTTGTGTGCATGCCAACCACACTGTCTGTTACTCAGTCACATTAATATATGATGATATTCGGCAAAAAGTAGAAACCTTGAATGGCTCCTTTGAGATCGGCTAAAAAGTACAGAGAAATTGCTTTTCAAGTTCTATAAAAACAATACATTTTGAGCATTTATTTTGTATGTTAGATTGAAAGGTTAATAAAATAGATTTTTGATCCAAAAAATCAGGATTTTCCAACACTTTGGAGAGATTTGATTTGTTTTCGGAAATGTTTGCCTATTTGAAGCTCGGGATCAAAATGTTTGCAATCTCGATAGCAGTCAACAACACGATTAACTTAAAAAAACTAACAAATAAAAAGATCTCACATGCAATGTTACATCGTTTAAAAATATGTGTAAAATGCATAGACATGACTCATACCTGTAATATGTAATCAGTTGCATTCATAAACATCTACAGAGATAAAACTGTATATCTATTAAAAACCAGCAAGTACCATTCTCGAGTATGAACCACATATGGTATTATCTCTGGACAAAAAGATGTTGCTATACTCTTTCTCCAGCAATAGGACATCAACCCTAGAAGCTGTCCTCCAAAAGGTATGTCTTGACTGCGGCTGCCATGTGTGCTCACCTTCCGGAGCTTGACACTCTTGTAATCTGAAATCTGAATCCTGCTATGGTAATACTAGCCAGGAGTCTCCTTTGCTATGGTTTCGGTTTTAATTTGCATGACAGAGAATTAAGATTATAATACATAGAAACTGATATACCTATCAAATTTCAAACCCGACTTGACTTGGACACATTCGTTGAAGCATCTCATGATCCCGCCTTCAGATGTTGCCTTCTGCGTTGAAGCACCATTAGCGCCTATCAGCAGGTATATGCAAAGTGGTTCCACCTCAGAATCCGTCAGAAAATCTCAAGAAGATCGTTGGAGTTAGCTAGCAGCAGTAGTAAAGAGAGAAAGCACTGGATGGGAGTTGCACAGAGAAAAAGAAAACTGACTTTTACAAAGAGGTTGATCCATTGTGGCTGGTGCGCTAACATCGTAAGTAAAGTACATGTAACAGATGGATTTCGTCCTGCCGCTGACGCCGGTAGTATTTGTGTAGATGAAGCTTGCTTGATAACATAAACTACTTTACCAGCCGGCATCTTGGTATCTTCTACCCAAGATATCCTCTGCAATCTTGTGTTCCTCTGATATCCTCTGCTCAATATCTTTCCCGTTGACCCTCCTCACGCGGGGAGAAGGAGGAACCCATGCGCTCTTCTCCGATCTATCACTCGAGAGTCCAGCCATGCTAGGAGCAGCTAGCCAGCGGCCGCCTCTTGCCTTCGCAATGCCATGGTCCTTGTCAGGATCGAGATGCCGATCCACGCGAGGAGCAGCCAGCCAGCGGCCGCTTCTTTGCCTCCGCAATGCCATTCGTCCTTGTTAGGATCGAGATGCCGTTGTCCTAAATTATGTGAGGATTCTTTGGTGAGGGATCGATCGTGTAGGAGTAGTACGACAGATTTGCCGTTTTTTCGTTACCCTAGATTGGTTTTGCGTGAGCGCCAGTATTGCATGAGGATTCTCTGGGAAGGATCAATCGTGTAGGATTGGTATTGTAGATTGTTTTTTTTACAGCCACCCTAGATTGGTTTTTTATAGTTGTTCCACAGGTTGGCTTTTTTATAGGCGTGCTATGTTAGTTTTTTCTAGATTGCAAGGACTATACGTGTCAATCCACACCGTTATAACTCGGTCCCATTAGATTAACGATCAGTAATTTCTAATTAATGTGATAATTACTTGGAAGTCTCTAATTAGTATATAGTTCCACAGGTTGGCTTTTTTATAGGCGTGCTATGTTGGTTTTTTCTAGATTGCAAGGACTATACGTGTCAATCCACACCGTTATAACTCGGTCCCATTAGATTAACGGTCAGTAATTTTTAATTAACGTGGTAATTACTTGGAAGTCTCTAATTAGTGTAGATATAGATTAGCCAAACAAAATTTTAGTTTGTTAGGCCCTGAAACACGTTTGTAGCTAAATGGTTTTCTAAATACTAGCGATCCAAACAACCCCTAAGAGTGAAGGCCACTTGGAGGAGCGAAACTAGGGACGCACTTCACAGCCAACTGGGGCGGCCGCCCATACCAGCCCCTATAGTGGCACCGCCCCTAGGGTGTTGTGGTGTATTGGTAGCATGGTAGTACATAAACTACTTGTAGAACTACAACCATACATTAGCTTGACTTTGGAATGCTTCCTTTGTCATGGTTTACTAGCAACTTTTTGCTTAGGATTTCTTGTATTCGTATATGCTAGTGCTATAAATGTCTACAACGACACCGCTCATGCTGTAATTAAATGATCACAAAAGTTGGCATGTGATATTTGGTGAAGCAATGAATATATATGTCCTGGCTATACACCAGACTAGTCAGTAACTGGCCTTCTATAAATTACTATAGTGAGATTACATATAGTTAGTAGTGGAGGTAGAGAATGGCACAGTGTGAAAGGAGAGCAACAATGATGAGCATAGTAAATCACATGTATGGTTACATATAACAAGCGGGGAATTAGATGTGTTAGGAATTCAAGTCGGATGCACGTACGAAAGCATATTAACCACAGAAATGATGAAGCTAGTTAGCTCTGGTCAAGTCGTGACTCTCATTCCTTTTCAAGTAGACACATGCTGACTATATGATGTCAAGCCTATGTGATTCAATCCTTGAAGCGTTAGTGATGTATAATTCAGCACTGAAGTAGCACTGCAAAGGATCCTGTCGCATCTCACGCCTGAGTCTCCTAAGTATCGCGCCCATGTAATCCTGATCGGCTTCCCATTAATTCATAAAGGGACCAGATTTTCAGTCGTGATGCAAATGTATTCATTTCTTGTACCGAAGTCGCTGAGTGCCACGTGGTGGCATAGAATATGCGTCAACCAGCAAGATGGCATAGTAGCTCAATGTGAAAGCACAAAATAAATTATTACTTATGCATATCTACTGATTATCTCACCTCCCAACTCAAAGGGTCCTGATATATATGGTAAGCCATAACCTTTTTTTTGCGGGTGGACCATAACTTTTTTTCGGGGGATATACCAGTAGAGTTGAAATTCAGGCCTATTGTCGTGATGAATATTCAAAAGTTTTGCAAATTTATATTCAATTCACGTTTGGTAAATCTATGTTTTGCAAATTATATTCAATCCACCTCAATAAATATGTTTGTCTACAGAGTTAATTTTCAAAGGCTAATCCATATAAGTTTTTATGTATAGTTTTTAACCCAATATTTTTACTTAGATAAGTTATAATTGACCATGATTGTTCGAACGTTGTGGTAACCACCCCACATGTTAAGGTTTTCCATATCTTTCTTGGTGTACATAGTCTTGAAGGTATTTCAAAAATTAAATAAATTGTATAAAAAATATCAAGCATAAAAGAATATTACCTTGTTACTATTATGGAACTCACAACTTACAACGGCTGTACTAATGCTTCCATCTCGTCGAACTTATCAACTTCTTAGTTCAAATCAATTTTGTGAATTTTTTTCATTGGAACAGGGTGTTTAATATATTCTTGGAAATCTCTTCACGGCTAGAGTGCAAGTCATATAGAACTTTTTTGCAAAATCCTCACGGTTTAAGAGCAGTTTTGAAAAAATCATCTTTTTTCAAATTCAAAAACGTGAATTGTATTTTGGACTTATTTTTCAAACGGTTAGTCGGAATTGAGCAAATGGGATGGCATTGGAAATCTGGTAAAATTCCGCTTCTTCCATATATATAATGTTTTTTCATGTCTGTGCCGTGCGGGGATGAGGTTTTACATTGTGCTTGCACATCATGGAAGTGGTAGGTTGTATGGGCTGACCGGTTAATTGGTTTGGGCATGGGAGATTGCCGGCAAAAACCATACTCCAGCGATGGCGGTTTCTATGGACACCGTTTTCGTTTTCGGAGGCATCGATGTTGCAAACCCCGCCTTCCTTTTCCCATCTTGCTGCAGGGGAAACCCTAGATCCGGTCTCTTTGATCAGGCAATGACGACGCTTATGCCATTGTTTGGAATCATGTCTCCTCTTGTGAACATTGTGTTGGAGTTTGACTTGGTGAGAGGGACTCAAGGCTCGTGGTGGTGGTTGCAGCGGCTAGCGCGACATCTCCGTGAGAGCAGCAGAAGCACCAGCCACATGCAAGGTGCGATGTATCAGTTATGTCAGCTAACCTCTCGGGATTGAAGCGGAATATGTTAGCTCTATCGGACATAGCAATCCTCTTCGTGGTCTTCGAATTTCGCGGATATGCTTGTGGCAGCCTGGATTTATACATGGTTTTTGTGTGTACTCTGGTAACGGCGGATACGCTCTAGTGTCTGGATGGGTGTGTTGAGGTGCTTCCTTCTGGCATGTTTTTATGTTTTGTGGTAGTTTCGGCCTAGTCTAGCTAGTCGATGGTGATTAGGTTTTCTACCGGTTTTCCTTGATAAACCGTGCTACCCTTTTCCTTTGTTCCTCCTTATTCTTCAAGGGTGTTACATGTAATACCTCTTTGTGATCATTGAACTTAGTGGCTCTCCTACCAACATTCAAAAAAAATACTTTGAGAACTCTTTTTTTTTACTTCTACCCTTTTCCCTATGCGGTAGGTGACCCATATAAACCATTTTTTCCAGATAGAAGTCAAGAAGAAGTCTTGGGAACTCATTTTCCGACGCAAATCAGTGGAAGTTATATTGTTGTTAATTCCTTCGCTTCATCACTCAGTACCAGTGGGATCTAGCATACAAACACAAACGTACTAGAGAGAGATATTTACCCCCGATTAGGACCAATCAAACAAAGCAACTGGGTTAGAATATTTTCCTAGTTTCCCCAGTCCCAAGTCCCAGGCTCCAAACTGGTCCTGCATTTGGTAGAATACAATTAACTATCCCACTGTAAACCTAACTGGCATTCTTGCTTGGAACCTGGCAAGCTTTAGGTAAAAAGTGAAATCTGAGTTCGGAACTCACATCTCTGGAAGAAGTACGCAACTCAAAAGATTACAAGAGCAATGATAGTTACATCTTTTTTAGTTAATATAAATTACATCAATTAATTCAACCATTTGTGAATTGGAGAGGGACACAATCTGCCGCATGGAAACAAAATATATTGCTTCACAAAATAATTGTGAATGTGTTTCAAGAGCACAACAGCAAGAGTTACTTGTTCTGTACATATGACTATTTTTTTTCAAGTACTGCAATTTCAGCCTGAAATTGTAAAACTGGATGCATACACTTATATATATATAACAGAAACAACAATGCAACCTGTATTAGTAGGAGATCAAAGCCATGATATATATGATGCACATGAGGATGCCAAAAGGCTAGAATGTAAAAGGCTAAGGGACATCATCAACCGCCCTCACGAGGCCGCATGCATCTTTTTGAAGGAGAGGCTGGAGGCAATCCTCTTTTTCTATATAAAAAAAATCAAACCCCCTCACCTCCCCTCCTCCCCAAACTCATGGTGGATCTACAATATTGAGTTTGAAGAGGTGAAACCTCTATTACGATCTTGTATGTGTTTTCATGAAGAAGTCTGCTAGTTGTAACTTAGGAGGCACGTACTGAAGAGCAATAACATGATCTTGCACAGCAGCACACACATAAAAAGCATTAACATCGATATACTTGGTAATCCCATGCTTCATGGGGTCCCACCCAATAGAATTAAGGATAGTACTACGCACTGGGCGCGCAGGCGTAAAGTGTTGGCCGGCTCCCTAACCACACGATTAAGCCGTTGCAGTCTCCTCCTTTCAGCTCGCTACTGCCTCCTCCCTCCCCTCGTAGTGCTTGCTTCCTCGTCGAGCTGGCCATCGAAGCACGTCATCCCTCTTGCCTGTGTCTTCCTCTTTCCTTTCTTCCTCCCGTAGCACGACGGTCGCCGGCAATTCGCGTTGCTTCTCTGTAGGCCCAAACTCACAGGAGATCCGCGCACACTGGAGATCCACGGTCGCCGGCGAGCCCAAGCTGCCCCGTTGTAGCAACTCTGCTAGTGTTGTGTGACTGTATGAAGTTGGTTCCAACATAAAAACATGTCGTTTGTAGTTTTTTTTTTGCCATGCATGCACCCTATACCTTGTCGACGATTGACTGGTTCTAGCAAGCAGAAATGCCCGTTGTATCTTTCTTTTGTTGTCGGTTGTAGCAAATGGAGACAAACGGTTGTAGCTTGCCATCGCAGGTAGTAGTATTTGCGTCTTAAATGAAATGGGTGTAGCGAAAGTCATTGCCGAATGTACCAAAAAACTACGGAGGTTGCAGCAAAAAATGCAACGCCGCCATCATGGATCGTAGCTCAGCCGTGATGGATGTAGCAAAACGTGAAGCCGGTTATACCCAAAAAGCGATGCTAGTTGTAGGAAAACCTCAACGCCTATTGTGTGTTGTAGCAAAATATGATGCCGGTTGAAGATTGTAGCGAAAGTTATGACTTAATTTTCTGCTCGCCATTCATGGTTGCAGCCTCCCCATGCCACCGGTCCAGGTTGTTGCAGCTCCAGAGGCCGACGGTTGCAAAGTCCACCACCGTCAGGTCCAACGTTCCCGTCGTCGCCAGTCTCCGCCACTACGTCGTGCACCGACGGCATCGGTGGTTGTCATCATTGCCGCCGCTTGACTTGGATTGGGAGAGAGAGAGAGAGAAAGCATTTGGAACGAAGTGGGTCCGCATGAAGAGATAAGGTGGGTGCTGAGTGATGGTGAAAAAAGAAGGGCCCCAAGAGCCAGCGCCTCACACGATGAAGCAATCGGTGTAAGATTCAGCCAGCCTGTATGTGTCAAGGGTTTTCCTAGAATTAAACGACCACAAAAGTTGCCATGCGATGTTTGGTGAAGCAATGATTATATATGTATCCTAGCCACACACATAGTTGGTCTCTAGCTGGCCTCCTACAAATAACTAGCGTATTCCTCAAAGAGTTGGATCACATCAGGTGGATAGGAGAACCAGAGGATATTGGCAAAGTGTGAAAGGAGAGCAACAATGACGAGTCGGGTGATGGCATGGGGAGCCACGTAGCATGATCCATCGGGGAATGGGATGTATTGGAAATTCGAGACACGGACATGTCCAAAGGCAAAATTCACACACAAACCGTCAAGCTACCGACCACCAAACACAGGGTGGCACATCTTACTTTTCGGGCAGAAACAGAGGGGTCGAGTGTTGTCACTTTGGTGTGATTCAATCGTGGAGCCTACCGTGTTGTAGATATGATCACTCAAGTCGCACGAGAGTGCGAGTTGATTCAAATTGGAGTATCCTACGCTATTGTGTCCTTGTAATATTGAATACACAAAAGCACCAATTTTTTTAGCTGGGACGCAATTGTAAATTCAATTACAGAAATCATAGAGTACCATGTGATTACTGGATTAAAGTGAAAGCACAAAATTATTTTTTAAACATATATCTATTTACCGTTCACCTCCCGAATGCGAGGATGCTGAAACATGCTAATCAATATCTTTTTTTGCGGGATATATAATTAAATTTCCTTGATCCATTGTGGCATTATTGGGTTGAATCTAGTTGACCTGATTTATTGTTTCTTTTAAATTTCAACAAAAGGATCTTCTCAAATAGTTACTTGAGAGGTTGCGGAAAATAGAAAAAATAGATTAAACGACAAAAGAAAGGAAATCTATGTTGTCACCTGGGTTCAGGAACGGTCAGGATTGCCTTTTTTATTTTTGAATAAGGGGGTTTGATTCGCAAAATACATAAATAAACAGTCGGGTTTGGGTGTTTTAGGGACTTCATTCGGGTTTGGTATGGCCTATGATCAAGTCAATGTGCTATACAGAGAAAGGGCATGTTGGGCTCAAGCCTGAGTAGCATGGGCCAGACCACTAAATGGAGCCCAACAAGCAGGCAGCCAATCTAAACAATATTTTTAAGTTATAAAAATGTGCCAAAGTAACCGAGGTGGTGCAGATCGGGGGAGCAGAGTAGAGTGTAGCCATGGTCGAAGGCGAGGGGAGGAAGGTGATCTGCCACCGGCCACCAAGTCACCGTAGCCGCCACCGACTGACTCCAGTAGGTTTATGTTTGTCCCCTTGCACCATAACATGGTTGGTACCCAATTGTGTGGTTGTCCTTGCAGGGATGAGACAAGAATCATGTTTCTATTCTCTTTCCACTTGATGTAATTTAACGGCCAGTTCTTTTTGCCTCATGATTCTTCAGAATCTGGTTCTCTGAAACTGCCGACATAATTGCAACCCCACAAATTCAGTTGTCCAGTTCTTTTTTGTGATTCCAGCATGTGATTGTTGTATGAGTTGTATGCTGAAGTGTCTGTAACGCCCCTAGATTGAACTGGGTGATGAATTGCTAGCACTTGGTTATTTTTGATAGTTTAATGTCTAACATGAGCTGGAAAGTGAGTTGCCAATATCATTAAGTATTTAATAGTACAATATAAAAGCGAGTTGCGATTGTCATAAAATGATTAATGTTACAACTTAAAATGACAAAATAACAAAGGTACCTTGACTCCAATGCCCAAAACTCATCCGTAGCAGCAATGATCTGCATATAAGATATCTCTCGATGTCACAAGCTTTTTGAAGCAATGTCTTCCATGCGCTTGCAAGCAATGAGACTAAGGAGTTGGTCACGGAATTTTGTATTACGGATCGAGTAAAGAGACTTGCCAGTAACGAGATTGAGCTAGGTATGGAGATACCGACGATCGAATCTCTGGCAAGTAACATACCAGTGGACAAAGGGAATAGCATACGGATTGATTGAATCCTTGACATTGAGATTCGACCGATGAAAGATCTTCGTAGAATATGTATAAATCAATATGGGCATCCAGGTTCCGCTATTGGTTTCTTGGGGGTCTGACAAACTGTGGGAGGAGAGAACAAATGATGAGTAGGGTGAATGGCATGACAGAAAGCGTGATATAGCTGGGAATGGAATGCATTGGAACTTCAAGTTGGAGGGTCACATATTACCATAGTCCATCAACCAACAATGACACTAGTGATCAATGATAAAGTGGTGGTTCTCTACTTTTCGGGCAAACACATCACAAGCCAATGGTATCAAGTCAGTGAGATCCATGAAAATGACTTTCGGTTGATTAGCACTTTCTGGACCATCACTTCGCCGTCCGTTATCTTTACACGATTAGATCCTGCCCGGTATTTGCACCGGCGATCAGATCCCGCCTGGTATTTGCGCTGGATGTCCCCCTGTAGAGGCTCTCCACTGCTTGTATGCCGGCAACTATCGCTAGCATCTTTGACAGAATCTAGGCGCCGGAACATTCGTTGCGTTTTGTATTGCTGTACACTTGATGAGTATTGCACCATTTTCAAATTACCCTCTTGCCGAAGTGACCAATTGTTGGCTCCCCCACCCCCCTCACGAGCAGATGGAATAATAATCCGTCATTTAAGATCAGGTTTTTTGACTGTGATACAGAGAGTATGACATAACAGTCTTTTAAGTTTGCTAAACAACTATTAATATGATGTACATGGATTTAGACTAATTTGTTACTTTGTCGTTCGTCCAGATATTTTCTAAAATTGCAATACTTAACAAATATTTTTATGGTCACAAATCATCTTGAACTCTAAATTGTCGCCTAAACTTTTTGTAAGACATACATGTGTTATTGATTTATGCATGCTTTTCTACCCCTCATAATGAAATTGTGAATAGGTTTGTTCAGTTCTTCGGACTAATGATTCATTAAATACACCAATTACGTGGCAGATCACGCATGAGACTAGATGATAGAACTAGCAAAGCTACAGACGCCACCTCCTACACCAAGAACCCACAGACAAGCCGCCGGAGCGTCCAGCGCAGCTAGAGCAGGAGAGCAAAGGCCAACCATATAGACAACAATGAACGCGGACGGGAGAACCTGAACCACATAGAGAGAAACCGGGTACCGTCGTCGGCCCAAAGGGGACGATGTTGGAGAGGAGAATCTAGTATCCCCTTTCGCCCGTACGATGCGACTACGCGAGGATGCTTTACACTGGCCAAAAACCCACGAAGATACCATACAAGAGGCATCAAAGGATTGCGGACCAACCACCTCGCCCCCCACATCACTGGTGGCATAGAGAGCAACGCATCATCACCGTCACTAACCACCAACAGCCACAACCTCCGCCCATCCCTAGGGTGGCGCCTCCAAGGAGGAACGCGTCGCTGGAACACCGCCGCCGTCCAGCTCAAAAGGCCAAGGCTTTCACCTGGGAGCGCGGGGGAGGATGAGGCGTGGCGAGATTGGAAGCTCGGCGTGCCCTTAGGAGGGGACCGACACAAGGGCGACGACAATACCGAGAAACAAGCCTACTTATGTTAGGAAATCATTAACGGTTTTGTTCTAATCATTCCATGTTTGTTTATAGTTTTCTCTCCCCTCGAAATATTTTTAACACATGAATATGTTTTTTACACATTACAAATTTAAAATATGATGAACATAGATGTACACAAATTTCTACAGCTATACCAATCATGGTAGAATTAAATGATCACGAAAGAGGACATATGATATTTGGTGAAGCAATGATTATACATGTCTTGGTCACTCACACAAAGCGTTGTTCACTACTTGGCCTCCTACAAATAACGAGCTTATTCCCCATGTAGTGGGTAGAAGAACTAGAGGAGAATGGCAAAGTGTGAAAGAAGAGCGACAATGTCAAGTATGGTGAATTACATGGACAACTACATTGCACGATCCATCCGGGGCTGGGATGTATTGGAAATTCGACTACGAGGCATACAGAGAGGCATACTCCACACACAACAGTGAGGCTAGCAAGCAGCGTAGAACTTGGGACTCTTATTGCTTTTCCAGGAGACATACCGAGTCTGTCTGTTGTAAAGCCGGTGCGACTCAATCTTGGAAGCATTCGTGTTGTAGATCATAATTCATCAACATCTGCTTTTCCATGACACAACTGTAATTCAAGTACAGAAATCGCAAAGTACCTTGCGGTCACATGGATCATAGTTCAATGAACCAAATGAATTGCTAGATTATCGTGAAAGTACAAATTATATTGTTTAAACGAATATATTAATCGCATCACCTCCCAATTCATCGGACGTTGACATAGAGTTGTGCATAACATGTTGCTTTAAGGTACATATATAGTACTAGAGTTCCTCAATGGCTCGATCTGTTATTGCATTATTGACTTTCAACTTGTAACTAGATGGCTGGAATAATATATTTTTTAAAGATAGCAAAAAGAACTTTTGGAACAGTATGACAAGATGATCCCACTTCCTCACGCCTCCACCTCTCGCGCCTTCCGTGGAATCCCGTGCTGTGACCCAATCTGCGGGGGCGCTATTCAATCAATCTCACGGGAGGTTGCCGTTCGGTGTGTGAGCACTAGCGAGGACATGGCCTATAGCCCCGGCCCGTAAGGGGCTTTAGTCCGGTTCACCAGCCGGGACTAAAGAGCGGGACTAAAGGCCTAACCTTTAGTCCCGGACCTGTTTCAAGCCGGGACCAAAGATGTTCCACGTGGGCGTCTCGGAGCGCCCTCAGGGATAGGCCCTTTAGTCCCGGTTCTTAACACGTACCGGGACTAAAGAGTTTTAGATTTTGTTTGTTTTTGGGTTTTAGGGTTTTAGGGTTTAGGTGTTCGGGAGATTAACGTAATGCCTCGTTTGGTGTTCGGGAATTAGTTTTGATATAATTTTAAATAGAAATAATTATGCATATATATATATAAGATTAACTTATCTTACAAGCGAGCATATATATACAATTATATGGAGATCTGAATTATCGGGACTAGAGCCCGTCTATTCGATTACATGGACCAACATCAGTAATGGCCCCTAGCTACACTAAATCGTCCTTTGTCATCTATAGCTTCCGTCCTCAGAAAGGTCGCAAGCTCCTCTGTAACAGCAATCGCGCGTTGCTCTGTTAGGACCTTCTCCCTCATGGCCGTGTGCTATATAAGAAGAGGAGATGAATATGAATATCAATCATGATAACAAAGAATGACGGGTAAAAATAGAGGTGTGAATGTTCATTGCTTACGTCGAATCTGTGATCCTTGTGCTCAGAGGTAAACGTGCGAATGGTCTCGCAAACATAGTATCCGCATAGATGCGTCCCCCGTGGCTGTTGGTCGCACTTTACGAGAATAGAATATATATAATCAAAATAATAATCTAGCATCATAAATGTATTGAAAATAGAAGTATATCATACTACTACTTACCTGAGCCGCTCTAAAGGTCAGCTTCTGAGGCTCGATACCGGGAGTCACGCACTTGAAACGCTTCCAAACCCTGCCCGACAAGGATAATGATTTGTTAAGTTTTTCATTAATTGATATATCAGAAAATCATCGAAAGAGATCGATAGAGCGCAAGAATGATTGAAATTACCCTTGGAGCATGTCCTGCAGGCTTTGGAACTGTTCCAAGGGTCTCGATAATGGGTCGAAGGCATCAACTCTTCCCTTATCAATTTGAATGTTTCAACAGAATCCAATGAAAGCTGCACATGTATATATATATATATATATATATATATATATATATATATATATATATATATATATATATATATATGTGTGTGTGTGTGTGTGTGTGTGTGTGTGTGTGTGTGTGTGTGTGTCAGTAACTTATCAATTACCCTTATAAGTGAATGGACACAACAGAGTAAAGACCCTCACCTGAAGTTGTATGGAAACAGTATGTGGTCACAGAAATTATGATCTGTTAGAAACCTTAGAAGGTTTTCCTCCGTCTCCTTGGGTTTATCAGTTAGCGTCGCTATATGTATTTTATCTGGGTCAATAAACCCAATATTTAGGATGTTCCTATTTTTACAATCCAGAATCTTCATTCTGCATAATAGAGTACAAGTTATATATAGACAATGAATTGAAATAACTAAACAAGTTATATGTAGACAATGAATTAAAAAACTTACAGACAATAGCAACTCATAAGCGATTTGTCGAGGGCGTCGGCATTGTACATCTGAAAGAGTTCATCAAAGTCGATATGGATTTCTTCGGGCCGGCCGTAGTACTCCCGTGGGACACTCACCACGATCATCGTTCTCCCATTCTTTGATTCACTTAAGTACCATGTATGCAAGTAACGCATATTTGTTGGGAGATCATCTTTGCTGACCAAAGGAGCTCCCATGACAAATTGTGGCTTAGGGGCTACCACAAGCTTGGGTAACTTGTCGTCTTGGGAAGCCAGAATGTCTTCAACCGGGATACCCCATTCATTCGCCCACTTCTTTACTAATTCCAAATATTGCCCCTGCACCAGAGGGGGGACATTCTCGGGTAACACCCTGAGGGGTGGGATCGACTGTTTGGCCTGTTGTCCAAGCTGAGGAACGTCTGATTTTTTCTTGCTTGTAGTTGAACTTGATTTTCTCCCACTTGCACTTGCACGTGATCTGCTCTTTTCCAGTTCCTTCTGCAATGTGCGTGTATAGTCATCAGGCTTATGGTGTAAGTCATACTGTGATGGAAGGTTCGTGAAGTATTTTGCAAATGCTATTTGCTTCTCGGTGTATTCCGGGCGGGGCTCGGGTTTCTTCTTTTTCATCTGCGCATCATGATGTTCCTTTGTTATCCTGGCGTTTTCCTCGGGGGTACGATCATAAGGTCTGATAGGAAGATTAGCATGAGGTACCTTTGGGAGGGGCGACAGTTTGCGCTTTGGGGGGCTCCGTCGCTTAGAAATCGTCGGCGGAGCGTTCTTGCTGGCACGCTTCCGCTTAGTATCCGGAGTGGGCGGCGGCGGAGACGAACGACCTAAGTTCGGCGGCGGTGATCGAGATGGACTCGTGTTGTGCTGGCCGATGTCATGTGGAGGGCTTGGAGGTGATGGAGGTGTAGGTGACCTGCGACGACTCGGAGGCGGTGTTGTCCTTGAGGCCGAGCCTGGAAGCTTGATGTAGTTCTTGTCCCATAGGATGACTCCACCCAGTACTTCTCCTAGTGTCCTCTCATCTTTGGTTCCAGCTATCTCGAGCTCCATATCATGAAACCCCGCCATGATTTCATCCACCCCGACTTTAGCAAAGCCAGCTGGAATCTCACGGCCATGCCAGCGTGCATCAGGGTCAGAAGGTAAAGCTTGTCCGACGGCCACCTTCATGGATATGTTCTTGAATTTCTGATGGAGTTCACATGATGTTGACTCCTTGATTCCATCCACGGGGTAGCCGGGACCGCCCTCTATCATTCTTCGTGCATCGTCGGGCGGGGCCTCAGATTCAGCCACACTACTTTTCCGCTTAGATGGGGCGCCGGTTGTCGTGGTAACGATTCCGACAATAGAAAGAGGGTAGGATAACGGAGCATGATCTATCAAGATGCACATGGGTGACACGGTGGTTTTAGCGAGTTCAGGCCTCTCACAGTGGAGATAACAACCCTACGTCTCGTGCTCCGAAGAGGCTTTGTTTTATCTGTCATGGACATGAGTTACATGGTGTAGAGAGAGAGAGCCAGAGCTCGAGGGAAAGAATCAGCCCGAAGGAGGAGAAGAAGAAGATGTCCCTAGCTATGTGGAGGGGGGTGGCTTATATAGAGTGCGCCACCTCCTCACCTCTTATGTTACAAGATGGGGCATTGATGCCATAATGTCAGCCCACTACAGATGTCTTACCGACTGTTGGTATTTGCATGACCGAGTGAGTCATACGGTCGAGTGGTTGACTGTCATCCGAGTGGATGGAATGTACTTGTCCGAGTGGATTAGATGTTGTCACGATCCAGTAGGAATTTCCCTTGTAGTCCTTAAACTAATAATGAGGTGCCCTTGGGTAGGACGTACTGGTCAGACCTATGACCCTACCCTAGGGCTATATCCCCGTCATTAGCCCCCGAATGGATCAGGGTCCGAGTGGTAAAGGTGTCGATGTAAATCTTGTAGCAGCAGACCGAACTTGAACGTGCTTCAGGGCCTTGCAAAATTATGCGTTGATTGAAGTCTTCATCATTCGCCCTGATCGATTCCGCTGAGTAGTACGTCCGAGTGAACTTAAGAATTGAAGTAGATCCGAGTGACCAACAGGATCTTGAGACTGTGACTGACTGCTGGTAGTTGGTTGGAATCTGTTGAATCTGTTGAACTTGGATGTTGTTGGTGGACCTGAGCAAGCAGAATGTTTCTTTTTTGTTCTTCTCTTCTAGTGGGGGCACGCTAAGTGCACCCACTGGGTGTAGTCCCCGAGCCTCTGTCGGACTAGAAGAGTCCGGCAGAGGGTTTAAGTCATCCAATGCTCGTCATGTTGAATGTTTGTTGTATCTGCATTATATGATTTCTGGATCAAAGTCAAGTCTCCGAGTGTATTTTTTAACTTAGGCGATACGGGGTCGCAGCTAAGTTCCCGAGTGTGTACTCGGAGTAGTTTTAATTTAGGCGATACAGAGTCGCAGTGAAGCCCCCGAGTGCGGAGCATGTCCGCACTCAGAGTTGTTTTTAACTTAGGCGATACGGAGTCGCAGCTAAGCCCCCGAGTGTGGAGCATGTCCGCACTCGGAGTAGTTTTTAACTTAGGCGATACGGAGTCGCAGCTAAGTCCCCGAATGTGGAGCATGTCCGCACTCAGAGTTGTTTTTAACTTAGGCGATACAGAGTCGCAGCTAAGTTCCCGAGTGTGGAGCGTGTCCACACTCGGAGTAGTTTTGACTTAGGCGACACGGAGTCGCAGCTAAGTCCCCGAGTGTGGAGCATGTCCGCACTCGGAGTAGTTTTGACCCTAGGCGATACGGAATCGCAGCTAAGTCCCCGAGTGTGGAGCATGTCCGCACTCGGAGTAGTTTTGAACTTAGGCGATACGGAATCACAGCTAAGCCCCCGAGTGTGGAGCGTGTCCGTACTCGAAGTAGTTTTAACTTAGGCGACACGGAGTCGCAGCTAAGTCCCCAAGTGTGGAACGTGTCCGTACGCGAAGTAGTTTTAACTTAGGCGACACGGAGACGCAGCTAAGTCCCCGAGGGTGGAGCATGTCCGCACTCGAAGTAGTTTTGAACTTAGGCGATACGGAATCGCAACTAAGCCCCCGAGTGTGGAGCATGTCCGCACTCGGAGTAGTTTTAACTTAGGCGACACGGAGTCGTAGCTAAGCTGAGCGGTGGCGCGCGGGGCAGCCGAATGATGAAGACGTGCCACACGGTACAAGAAAAATGCTCAATTATGACCAAAATAAATGACGGTGGTTTAATTGGTCATTGATCCATGACCAAAATTCCAAAATTAGTCATGGCAAGTCTAAGAGGGTCCAAAGCTCATAATGTTATGACCTTTTGCGTCCATTAGGTCATGATACTATTGCACAAATTGCTCATTAAGTGCTACCGATTGAAAAAAGAAGAAGAGAAAAAGTGATAGAGGTGTGTTGGATGAGAAAAGGGTTTTGAAGCGTTGGATGTAGGAGGAGTTGATGGCCAGGATCCGTTTCTCGCATGGGATCCATGGCCTCGCATGTGATAGGCTGGCTGCCCAAAGTGAAAAAAAAACAAGAAAAAAAAATGAAAGACAGAAATCCCACGACCCCATCTCTCTCCGCTGCGACCTATGGCGGCCGATCCTCCCCTTGGCCTGAATACCAAAATCGAGCCGTCTCTGCCTCCCCATTCCCAATCTCCTCCGCCCAGTCACCAGACGTGGCGCGGTTAGCATGGAGGTCGACGACGCGGCGTCGCGGGCATGGAGGTCGATGGCGCGGCGCCGCGCGGCAGGGGCGGGGGCGGGGAGCCGCCCCGCATCAGGCGGCTGGAGGAGTCGATGGTGGACCGCATCGCCGCGGGGCAGGTGATCCAGCGCCCGTCGGCGGCGGTGAAGGAGCTCGTCGAGAACAGCATATACGCCGGTTCCTCCACCATCTCCGTCACCGTCAAGGACGGCGACCTCAAGCTCATCCAGGTCTCAGACGACGGCGATGGCATCCGGGTACGTTCGCTTCCAAAATAAACCCTAAACCTCCAAACAAATTCCCCATCCCCTGAACCCTTGGTGCTGCCGCGGGCACCTGCTACTACAAAAATCCTTCAGATGCGAGCTGTTAATCGTGAGTTCTGTTGATTGCGACCTTTTAATCCTTGCTGCGTGCATGAACATGTGGGTGAATGATTGGGGATCTGATGTTTGTTTATTCCGACTCACTCAGCTGTAAAAAATGCATAGGAGCTGCCATTCCATGGACAAATGAGCGCACGACTCCATTAATGCAGTTCAAGATTGTTAGTGCTAATTGCCTTTAGGTTGCATTTAGTTGTCTATGATACTACGAACTGGGCTTGTTTTGTGCTATAAAGTGGGCAGGTGCGTGCAAGGTACTAGTATTTGATTACAGTATTTATTGTTGGGTATTTGAAGAGTTGGGCATGTTCAGAAATTTCTTATAAGCATCTCAGATGTCAAGCATTTGCGCTAGCATTGTTGACCACCACTCTGTCAGCTAACTTGGTTTCCTTTCACAGTGTGAGGACTGTCAATATTGTGTGAGAGGCATACTACCTCCAAGCTGTCTGCATATGAGGATCTAAAGACAAGAAAGTCCATCGGGTTCAGAGGGGAGGCTTTGGCCAGTATGACTTATGTTGGCCATGTTACCATGGCAACAATAACAGAAGGCCAATTGCATGGCTACAGGTCAATCCATGAGCAACTTCAAATATTTCTGCTAGACTCTAGAGTCGTCTGTTCATGATTATTATCATGTTGTCCTGTCAGAGTTTCTTATAGGGATGGAGTAACGGAGAATGACCCAAAGCCCTGTGTTGCGGTTAAAGGAACTCAAATCATGGTGAGCTTGCAGCTTTTCATAGTACTATTGCTCTATTAGATATGTCCTGTGATTTTTACAAGGATTTTTTTTCTTAATTTGCAGGTTGAGAGAGGGAACTCAAATCATGGTAAGCTTGCAGCTTTTAACTCGTCGTCGAGAGAGGGAAGGGCAACCTTTTCTTGGGTTGCAGCTTTCACCTTGTTGTTGGGTGAGGTGATCCATGATTGCTCTCGCCCCGCTTTATTTTTTAGTCCTTTGTAACTTCAGAAAATTCCTTGTTTCTTCAATCTATATGTAGGTAAAAATTGATCGTGCACTTTGAGGAGAAGACATTATCTTTGTATAAGTGCCTCCTACAGTCATCTCTTTGTAGCCACAGATAAGGACTTAAGGTAGGCCAGACCAAGTGTCATACACTTATATATTGGTATCTGTGATGATCATTTTAGCTTTCTTATTTGATGACATTTCTGAAAGGATATGATCCTCGGCATTGCAAAGTTATGTTTCATTATATTGTAGTCTCAAATTTCACATCCGAACTTAACTTGTTATCAAATAAGTTTAGAACAAAATTTCTGTTTTCTGCTATTTCTGTTTGATTAATCCCTATATTGTCTAGAGTTAGTGAACAATAGTCTTTTCTAGATGGGAGTATGGAGTATATATGTATGCTGGGTATATATGCTTATTACTAGTATGGGGTATATAGCAATATGTAGTTAATTTTTTTAAGCAGCAGTACGAAAGAAAACATATATAATACACGGGGAGCATGTAAAATAGAATAGCTTTTTTATAAGGGAGTATCGAATATGCTTATTACTAGATTATGGAGTACATTCGTTGGGAGTATGTAGTATATACGTAGTTGATTTTCTAAAGCGGCAGTACGAAAAAAGTATGTAGAGTAGAATAGAAAGATAATGCTCTTTAATTGTAAACTAGTGGGTTGTTGTATTTCGGTGTCTCGGGTGAAACACGCAGGCCCTCTTTATAGCGCTGGTTAACCCATGATTAGCAAATCAGTTGCACGTACCTGCCCACCAAATAACTAGGGGCTGCCTTATCTATAAAAACAATTTTCACGATCAGTCAATTAACCAGATCATACAGCCAACATAGAACTAATCTAACAATACGATGTTGCCGGTTGGGTTACTTTACACAACAAATAAGATGAGGGTATTAGCCACTTGCTGTCAAGCTGGCATTGCAGGAGTTCTCCTCTCTCTTGACATAGGGAGGGCTCCACAAATATTTGTAAACTACAAGGCTCCTCTTAACCGACCTTCATCCTGTTTAGGGCACAAAAACAAAGCCTGCCAAAAAATCCAAATCCAGCTGCCCTTTAGACTGCAATAGCACACAAATAAATACAGATGATCTTGAAATGAAATGATGTCAGAACAAGAAACATAATTCCCTTTCCTTTGGTATATTTGGGTTGTGATACATGTGTGCTACGAACTGAATGTTTACCCATTCTTGATTATTACACATTCATGGCAGATGTTTGGAAACTTGCAAATTATACATGTCCTGTCCTATCCTTGCTCAAAACTGCTAGGTGTTTTCTGGATCAATTTATCAAACTACAACGCCGACAATTGGTAGTACCTACGTACACACATACTTACAGATTACTGTGTCTACAAAATGATTGGGTCTGCCTACATTTCTTTTTATAAGCAGTGTTTGATCAAGCATGCGGATTAAAAAAGGCATATAACAAACAAAAAAATAGCTGAAAGAAATTACCATAGAATACATAAATAAGGAAGAGTAGTTGGTAACTTTGTATGCATGCTGAACCAAAAGAACTGGAGAGAAAGAGAGAAAGAGAGAAAGAGTAGTTGGTAACTTTGCAAGCGTCACACCTCTCCAGGTATTTGCATTACTAGACCAATCTGATAGTAGAAAATAAAATAATTCATGAAATATTAAAATACACCGGGGCAAAGGAACTAGCTACTCTAACTACAAAATTTAGAATTGAAGCTTCTAATCCTGAAAAAACGAATCAAGAATGTAATAAAATTGCCAAATAAATCTGATGATGCATGCGAAGAGTTGATGACATGCATAGTATAAATGAATCAAGAATTTCAAGGGAAAAGCTAAGGGAATAAAAAATAGAGGAAATATAGTGGGAACTAGCGTTCAAAATGTAGGAACAGTCATCTAATCCTCTGGAATGCTAACATAACCTGTACTTTCACAGGAAAACAAAAAATTCAACCGGATCTCATATTCTGGCGGAAGACCGAGTTGAACATATTGATGCCAATAATCATGGCATGATGGCAATAAAGGGAAAATAAGCATCAGGCCATCGACCATGAAGAATTCCAGGGGTTCCTCAAACCAACGCTATAACAATTTTTAAAATCACAACATAAAGAAAAGAGGCTTACTTTTTGTATGACATGGAAAGCAGATCAATCAATGATTAAATTCACCTAACATTTTGCGAGGGGTATATACTAACATGACTTTGTATATACTGAATTCGAATTGAGAGAGTACATATTGAATTTGTTTTTGAAGTATATACTTTTTTGTGAGGAGTATATACTAACATGACTTTGTAGATACTGAATTTGTATTTAGAGAGTACATACTGAATTTTTTTTGAAACTCCTAGAACATATATAAGAAATTAGGTTGATACTCCTAAAATATATAAGAAATTAGGTAGAATATACCACATCATGTGTGTGAGGAGACATATACTTCATTTTTATGAGAGAGTAAATATAGAACATTTGTATTTCAGAAGAAGGTAGAACAAGACATTTCAGAAGAACAGGATAATTAACAGTAACCGGTACAAATTAACAGTACAATATCATTATATCACTACTACGAGGGGGTATATTTTTATAGTACACATGCATCTCAGTTTTTCAGCAAGATACAACGAGCCTGAATCCCTATTTACATGCTCTGAAAACCTTACCATCATTTTCTTCTTGCGCGCCGCAATGGCAAGAGCACATTGTGTAGAGGAAGAGGATGAGAAGAAACTTGTGGTTCTCATCCAATCTTTGTGGAACTCTCTTTATGTGCGATTGTGCACTTGTTGGGTCCTTTTTCTGTGCACTTGCACTTGCAAAAGTATTCTGTTGTGCGCATGTAAAATTATTTTGATGTGCCCTTGTTAGGCGTTGAACCTTAATGCATGGAGTCGGTGGATGATATATTGTATTTGATGTGATATGCTACTGAAAGGAAATATACATTTTATTTACAATATTTTATTCTGTTGTACTTATTTTTAATGGGCCTATCCTGAGATGTGTGTGCTTCTAGCAAAAAATGCTTCAACCCAAACAAATTAGACATTTTCAATAGTAAAATAGGTATTGGGACATGCCCATATAGGCTAGATTGGTGGACAGGGATCTAAAATTTATGATGATTTCATTTGGTCACTAGCAATGCCACGTCAGATCCTACGTGGATCACACAAACGGATAATGACCAAACCAAAATTTTGGTCGATAGAGACCTATGACCAAAATTTTACAAAGGTCATGTTTGTTCATTCTTGACGGTCAACTGTTGACCTTGTAAATTTGGTCAAGAAAAGGTCAATAAACTACAACAATGACGAATCAGTGACCAATATAGGGAGTCATAATTGACCTTATTTCTTGAAGTACGGAGTGGCGACGCGCATGGCATCCGAGTGAGGTAGACGATTCTGGCTGAGTGGCAACGCGCGGGACGGCCAAGTGATGTATGTCGAGGAGGCGTCCGACCCACTGACGGCACGCGGGGCGGCCGTGTCCACTACGTCATTGTGGGGGCTTCCGAACACGTGAAAACGCATGAATGATCGTTGCGGTGGCTGAGCCTAAGCAGCGACGAGGATGGCGCACGGATGCGTCGAGTAACCTGTGTATGAAAAATAGCACAAGCGAGCATAAAAAATTATTAAAGTAATATGATATTTTCTGAAATAGTTCGTGTAAATTGCACCCATAGACACCCGCTGGGTGTGCCACGTGATTGTTGGTTCGGAACCAGCAAGAGTCTGAAAGAGTGAAGGATCCGGCTGAACTCGTTTGAGTACTGGACCCAAACGAAGCGGAAGTGAAGTGTTCCCACATAAAAATAAACAACCGAGTGCAGAGGTACACTCGGTGGCGTGGCATCCGAGTGAACGTCATGTGAGACTTCCTCGACACTCGGTAATGCGGAAGCAACTATTTAATTGAATGAAGCGTATGGAGAATGACTTAGCTTTCTGACAGCGCGAGAGCAGCCGAGTGATGAAGGAGCGACCAACCGAGTGAAGGTGCGCGGAGCGACCGAGTGATGCAGGTCTGTCTCGCCGAGTGGCGACGCGCGGGGCGGCCAGGTTACGAAGGAGCGTCCAGTCAAGCGACGGTGCGAAGGAGCGTCCCGCCGAGTGAAGGCGTGCGGGGCGACCGAGTGTCGAAAGAGCATCCGGTCGAGTGACGGCGCGAAGGAGCGTCCCGCCGAGTGACGGCGTGTGGGGCGACCGAGTGTCGAAGGAGCGTCCAGTCGAGCGACGGTGCGAAGGAGCGTCCCGCCGAGTGACGGCGTGCTGGGCGACCGAGTGTTGAAGGAGCGTCCAGTCGAGCGACGGTGCGAAGGAGCGTCCTGCCGAGTGACGGCTGATGGGGAACGTCGCATGGGAAACAAAAAATTTCCTACGCGCACGAAGACCTATCATGGTGATGTCCATCTACGTGAGGGGATGAGTGATCTACGTACCCTTGTAGATCGTACAGCAGAAGCATTAGTGAACGCGGTTGATGTAGTGGAACGTCCTCACGTCCCTCGATCCGCCCCGCGAACAATCCCGCGATCAGTCCCACGATTTAGTACCGAACGGACGGCACCTCCGCGTTCAGCACACGTACAGCTCTACGATGATCTCGGCCTTCTTGATCCAGCAAGAGAGACGGAGAGGTAGAAGAGTTCTCCGGCAGCGTGACGGTGCTCCGGAGGTTGGTGATGACCTTGTCTCAGCAGGGCTCCGCCCGAGCTCCGCAGAAACGCGATCTAGAGGAAAAACCGTGGAGGTATGTGGTCGGGCTGCCGTGGAAAAGTCGTCTCAAATCAGCCCTAAAACCTCCGTATATATAGGTGGGAGGGAGGGGAGGAGGCAGCCTCAAAACCTAAAGGTTTGGCCGAAATTGGAGGTGGAGGAGTCCTACTCCAATCCTACTTGGAGTAGGATTCCACCTTCCCACTTGGAAACTCTTTCCACCTTGTGTTTTTTCCTTCTCAAACCTTATGGGCCTTAGTGGGAACTTATTCCAGCCCACTAGGGGCTGGTTTATCTCTTCCCATAGCCCATGAGACCCCTTGGGGCGTGACAGCCCTCCCGATGGTCCCCGGCACCCCTCCCGGTACACTACCGATGAGCCCGAAACTTTTCCGGTAATGCACGAAAACCTTCCGGTAACCAAATGAGGTCATCCTATATATCAATCTTCATTTCCGAACCATTCCGGAAACCCTCGTGACGTCCGTGATCTCATCCGGGACTCCGAACAACATTCGGTAACCAACCATATAACTCAAATACGCATAAAACAACGTCGAACCTTAAGTGTGCAGACCCTGCGGGTTCGAGAACTATGTAGACATGACCCGAGAGACTCCTCGGTCAATATCCAATAGCGGGACCTGGATGCCCATATTGGATCCTACATATTCTACGAAGATCTTATCGTTTGAACCTCAGTGCCAAGGATTCATATAATCCCGTATGTCATTCCCTTTGTCCTTCGGTATGTTACTTGCCCGAGATTCGATCGTTAGTATCCGGATACCTATTTCAATCTCGTTTACCGGCAAGTCTCTTTACTCGTTCCGTAATACAAGATCCCGCAACTTACACTAAGTTACATTGCTTGCAAGGCTTGTGTGTGATGTTGTATTACCGAGTGGGCCCCGAGATACCTCTCCGTCACACGGAGTGACAAATCCCAGTCTCGATCTATACTAACTCAACCAACACCTTCGGAGATACCTGTAGAGCATCTTTATAGTCACCCAGTTACGTTGCGACGTTTGATACACACAAAGCATTCCTCCAGTGTCCGTGAGTTATATGATCTCATGGTCATAGGAACAAATACTTGACATGCAGAAAACAGTAGCAATAAAATGACACGATCAACATGCTACGTCTATTAGTTTGGGTCTAGTCCATCACATGATTGTCCTAATGATGTGATCCCGTTATCAAGTGACAACACTTGCCTATGGCCAGGAAACCTTGACCATCTTTGATCAACGAGCTAGTCAACTAGAGGCTTACTAGGGACAGTGTTTTGTCTATGTATCCACACAAGTATTGTGTTTCCAATCAATACAATTATAGCATGGATAATAAACGATTATCATGAACTAAGAAATATAATAATAACTAATTTATTATTGCCTCTAGGGCATATTTCCAACAACGGCGTGCGGGGCGACCGAGTATCGAAGGAGCGTCCAGTCGAGCGACGGCGCGAAGGAGTGTCCCGCCGAGTGACGGCGTGCGGGGCGACCGAGTGTCGAAAGAGCATCCGGTCGAGTGACGGCGTGCGGGGCGACCGAGTGTCGAAGGAGCATCCGGTCGAGTGACGATGCATGGTGCTGCTGAGTGATCTGCATGTTGATTGTTTGAACGCAAATTTTATCTGCATGTCATCGTGTTTCTAGCTCGAACGAAATGTCTGTCCGGGTAAACTGTTATTCGGAGACGACGACAAACGAGTAACCCTGCAAGTTAGTAGCAAGCATAGCTACGAATATTTTTGGATGGATTAAGTGTTATGGACAGATGTTAAATTGCAAGGAGTAAAGACTACGGATGGTTATACTTGCATGCATGCCATATTAACCATTCGTGAAAACAGTGTGATGGAAGTTTTGCATGCATCAATTAGCGATCATACCTCACCTTATGAGCCATTTAATGAGGCCATTAGGCCCATTACGAGGCATTGGACGCAGGGTCGTTCCGTTAACATTTTTATGCATGCGGTTAATTAATCAACTAAAAGACTCACGTAATGCATGCACTTATGAGGCATTGACCGGCTGCCCGTTACAGATCAAGGCTGATTTGTAGGTTGTCGTCACAGCGCGCCTCGACTGAGGAGACCCTTGCCGACGACCGGTGAAGGAGGAAGGAGCGTTGTGTGCCTGCGCCGCCTCGGCCTTGGGCCTCAACCGCAAAGGTCGCCGCCGAGCAGCCGATAACACGAGGCCGGAGTCGACGACGAGACGAACGACATTGACGGCCGTGTGTGTGCTCAATAACAACGAAGTTGGAGAAGACAATGAAGCAGATGACGCCGGAGGCCACGAATGGTAATGACGAAGCGGGCGGTGCCAGAGCCGCGCGTGTCAACGATGAAGCGGCCGGTGCTGGAGGCCGCGTGTGGCGACGACGAAGCGGGCAGTGCCAGAGCCGCGCGTGGCGATGATGAAGCGTCCGGCGTCGGAGGCCGCGCAAGGCGACGATGAAGCGGCCGGCATCGGAGGTCGCACATGGCGACGACGAAGCTGGAGGTGCCAGAGCCGCGCGTGGTGACGATGAAACGGCTGGCACCGGACGCCGCACATGGCGACGATGAAGCGGCCGGCACCGGAGGCCGCACATGGCGACGACGAAGCGGGGGTGCCAGAGCCGCACATGGCGACGATGAAGCGGCCGGCACCGGAGGCCGCGCGTGGCGACGATGAAGCGGACGCCGGCGGCGGCGAGAAATCGATTTGTCACTTGTGGTTGAAGAAAATAACCATATGCATCATGGCTCAATAGACGCTATGCCCCACGGTGGGCGCCAAATGTCGTGGTAACGATTCCGATAATAGAAAGAGGGTAGGATAACGGAGCATGATCTATCAAGATGCACATGGGTGACACGGTGGTTTTAGCGAGTTCATGCCTCTCACAGTGGAGATAACAACCCTACGTCTCGTGCTCCGGAGAGGCTTTGTTTTATCTGTCATGGACATGAGTTACATGGTGTAGAGAGAGGAGAGCCAGAGCTCGAGGGAAAGAATCAGCCCGAAGGAGGATAAGAAGAAGATGTCCCTAGCTATGTGGAGGGGGGTGGCTTATATAGAGTGCGCCACCTCCTCACCTCTTATGTTACAAGATGGGGCATTGATGCCATAATGTCAGCCCACTACAGATGTCTTACCGACTGTTGGTATTTGCATGACCGAGTGAGTCATACGGTCGAGTGGTTGACTGTCATCCGAGTGGATGGAATGTACTTGTCCGAGTGGATCCGTACCGAGTGGATTAGATGTTGTCACGATCCAGTAGAAATTTCCCTTGTAGTCCTTAAACTAATAATGAGGTGCCCTTGGGTAGGACGTACTGGTCAGACCTATGACCCTACCCTAGGGCTATATCCCCGTCACCGGTAATATCAAGTGCAGGATATTCCTGGCGCGCTACTCCTCTAAGCTCATCAATCTGCTTCTGTTGCTATTTAATCCTGGCAAGCAACTGGTTGAACTTGTCATTCTCCTCATCGTGCTACCGCTTCTTTGCTCTCGCTCGGCTTCTGTAAGTGTCTTGGTCTCTGGTAAACCCAAGCCACCACGGGTAAGAAGGACCGAAGCCTCGCATTCGTCCTCCATGTTCGTCAATGTCGAGGACCGGTGTGAGCAAATCTTTATCTCTATCTGCAGTGAACTTTCTTTTTCCCTCCTTAATTTCTTTCACTATCCTTTTCCAATTCTCCCTGGGTATCCTAAGACCATCATTGCAGATGAGGTCCCCTGTTTTTTCGTCGTACGACCCACCATGCGCAAGGAACCAATTTCTTGCTCTCAATTCCCACTCATCACGGAGTGGTTCAGGTACGATGCCTTTATCTAGCAGATCTTGCTCTTTCTTATCCCACTTTGGGATGGCAGTCTCATAGCCCCCTGGCCCCAGCTTGTGGTGATATTTCTTCTTGTCGGCATTTATCTTGTTCTTTTCTGATAATGCCTGGGCATCTTCTGACTCCTTGTACTCTTGAAATGCCATCCAGTGATTCGCCTGCTTGGCTAGATACCCCTCGAATACTGGCACGTTCTTTGTCTTCAGATAGTTTTTCCATAGCTTCTTCTTCCAGCTACGGAACAGTTCGGCCATCTTCTTTAGAGTCCACTGCTTGACTTTGGCCCTCAGTTTGTCTGCGGCGTCTTCATTCTCACATTCTGGCAGGTTGAAATGTGACATGAGATCATTCCAAAGATTACATTTGTACCTTTCGGCGACATAGTCACTATCGGCTGCCCCTGTGCGCTTGTTCCACTCCGAACGCTGACCGGGACGTGATCCCTAACGAGAACTCTGCATTTCTTCTTGAATGTGTCAGCAGCATTCTTAGGAAGCTTGGGTTCCCCCGTAGGCAATATCATCTCAAAGGTGTAATGCGTCCGTGCATCAAACTTTCTAGTCGGGCCTCGTTTCGTAGCTTTGCTCGATGTGGAGGCCTAAGAGGGAGAAACATTCGTCAAATGAATGTATATGTATACAATATAGAGTTATCTCCAATATTTTTCACATATTACAAGTGATTGTCGAACTTCATATGTATACCTCGCCAGACTTTATTATTTCTTCACCGGCTTCTCCATCAGTGGAGCTATCACCTTCTCCGTCATTCGACCTATCTCCTGCCCCATCGGCTTCATCTTCGTGTCGGTTGACCTCCATTCCATATCCGGAGGGGTTTAGATATGACGACGGAGATTCAGCTGGTTCAACGTCGGGGCCGTCTTCGATTATATCTTCGAGAAGTTCTTCCTCTTCGAGGTTCCTGATATGTGGATCCATAGTTCCGCAAAAAACGGACATTTGATTAACTAATAAACTAACAAAATATATAAGAGGGGTTGGAAACTTCGAAGTGTCATTTTATATAGGAGGACCTTTAGTCCCGGGTCTTGGCTAGAACCTAAACTCTAAAATATGTCTCACGGATTCTCTTAACCTTTAAGGATTTAACAAAATGGCGACATTCTAGATGTGTATAAAATGATCCTATTTTTCCTGATCTCATCTACCCTTCTATATGTCACATTGTCTAGTGCCAAAGGACTTTGTTGAACTTTGTACCAAAAAAGAATTATTCTATCAGGAACTCCGTTCCAAAACAACTTTAGTCACGGGTCGTGGCTCCACCCGGGACTCCTAGATTTCTGCATAGTATTCAAAGTAGGAGTACTTTTCCAATTTGAGCATTCAATAAGCAAAACCAAATCGTAAAATAAAGTAGTATTCAAATTAGCATGCATTCAATTATAAGCAAAAGTACATCATCTCTTTTGTCCGTACATCGTCGAATATTATCACTAATACTCCTCGAATACTATCATACATATAGCATCACTGATACAGCTAGAACCGTAGCGCCCGACGGGTATCATCGCGGGCGGTGGACACCAAAGAGAAGGAACCATCACAGGATCATAGCTCCAGTGAGATCCCCGAAGAACCTGCCAGGTATGCTCGAACCTGCCCTCCAACGCAACCATGTAGCGACGGACGTGCTGATCCTCCTCGCTGACACGGTGACGTACCACCTCCGCGGTGTCCGGAAGCCTCGGCACCGTCACTTGCCCACGCGACCGCCACCAAAGAAGGATCGGGTCAACAACGGGCTGGCTCCTCACCAACCTACGCCCCCCGGAAGGTAGCACCTCCCAATACCAGTCGGGCGGAGCCCAGTCCCGGACAGGGCCCCTCTGATCAAGAAGGTGTCCTCCGCCGAGTCGACGATGAGGATGCGGGATAGGCATCGTAAAATGAACTAAAAAATAAACTAGTTCTATTAATTTTCTTGCTAAAAATAAACTATTAACACTTAAGCATATACAATAGCAAAATTAAACTATTAACACTTAAGCATATACAATAGCAAAATTAAGCAATAATCTAAGAAACACTATTAACACTTAAGCATATACACTACACAATAGCTAAATTAAGCATATACAATAGCATCTATATACGTAGAAATGTCTTCTTCTTCTTCTTCTTCTTTCTTATTTTATTCTCCGCTTCTTCTTCAACTTCTCTTCTTCTACTTCTCCTCTTCTTCTCCTCTCCTCCTCTTCTTATTCTCCTTTTTCTTCTTTTCTTCTCCTCCTCTTCTTATTTTCCTTTTTTCTAATCTTATTTTCTTATTTTTGTTCATATTTCTTCTTCTTGTAACCCTAACTAATTCTAAATATTACTAACCCTAATAATCTAGCACAAACCTAATAACAATAGGAATTAAATGACAAAAAAAAATCTTTTTCTTTTTCTTCTTTTCTTCCCTTTTTCTTCTTTTCTTCTCCTTTTTCTTCTTCTCCTTTTTCTTCCTTTCTTCTCCTTTTTCTTCCTTTCTTCCCTTTTTCTTCTTTTCTTCTCCTTTTTCTTCCTTTCTTCTCCTTTTTCTTCCTTTCTTCCCTTTTTCTTCTTTTCTTCTCCTTTTCTTCCTTTCTTCTCCTTTTTCTTCCTTTCTTCTCCTTTTTCTTCCTTTCTTCTCCTTTTTCTTCTTTTCTTCTCCTTTTTCTTCTTTTCTTCTCCTTTTTCTTCTTTTCTAGATCTATTCTTCTACCGGCCGGAGTGTTGGGGAGGAGGGGGCGGGGGGCTTACCGGCCGGAGGCGTCGACGGCGGCGAGGAGGACGGCAGGCGGCGGCGAGGAGGACGACAGGCAGCCTGACGGCGTCGCCGAGGTCGTCGGTGTGCCTGTCACATCCCTAACCCTTAAGCAAGATAGCATTGTGCTCATGTCTTCTTTGCATTTGCATCTAAGAAGTTTCAACAAAAACAACAAAGTGGCAAAGGAAAAACTCAAAACCCAAGCCACCATTTCAATTAAAGGAAATTTCAACTAGTTCAAAATCAATGAACCCAAAATGGCCTCAAGAAATGTTCAAACTTTCTGATAAATCATGAAAGTAAATGAGCATTGGAGAAAACTATTTTTCTTGACACTTTAAGCATTTTAAATAAATGCAAAAGCCACTGGTTTCAAATTTAAAATTTGAAATCAGAAACTATAATTTCCCAAAAATGTTGAAAGTCTTGGAAATGAGTGGGGATATTATAACAATTATTTCAGGAGGTCTAAAATAGTTTTTACTTTTTGTTTTGGAGCTGAAATAATTAGCAAAGCAATAAATAGAAAAACAGAGAAACAAAAACAGAGAAAGCAATAAATAACTGCCTGGCCGCCGGTTCGCGCTGGCGACGACGGGGATAAGCTCCCCAGAGCTTCCCCTATCCATTCCCCGCCTCGGTTCTTCCCCTCCTCCCGGATCCCCTCCTTCTCCCTGCTGCCGCCATTAGAGTCGAGCTCGAGCTCGAGCTGGCCATGCCCCTGGCCATAGGATACCCTCCCAGAGCACGCCATTAGCTCCGCCTCGTCGCCCTGGTTGTCTCTGCAGAAGCCGAAGCTTCCTCGAGCCCTGCAACGCCCGCAACGCCGTCGTCTTCCTCCTCCGGCCGCCGGACCTCTCCCGTCGATTCGTCGCCCCCAGGCCTTCCCCGAGCCGTCTGAGCTCTGCTCTGCACTCCCTGTGAGCATGCGGTCGTTTCCCCTAAGTTTTCCCCGTCGATCCCCTCCTCTAGCCCTAGTTTCACCGGATCCCGACGAGGACCGCCGCTGCCGCTCGTCGCCGGTAGCCCTCCGATGATCAGCTCGTCCTTCCGAGAGCACCAGCAGCTCCAGGACGACGCGTAGATGCCGTAGCAGCTAAGAACCGAGCGTAGATCCCCCTAATTCAAAGACCCCGAGGACGCCCGAGCTTCGGCCGCCGCTCCGGCTCGTCGCCGACGCCTTTTCCGGCGACCCTAGCCTCCCCAGTTGGTCCTGCCAGATCGGCCACTTCGCGAGCATGCTGTAGCTGCCAACCGCGTGCGTTTTGGTGCTGTGCAGCGCCGTATAGGTCGCCTCCGGCGAGCCCTCCGCCGCGGGTCTGGTCGCCGGCGACCACCCTCCGGTGGGCGTCGACGTGGCCGACCATTAGGGCGTAATCGCCCTTCCCTCAGTCGCTGACAGAGGGCCCCATGCCTAGTCAAACCCCAATTAGGGGCTGGTCAGCGCGGGATTAATCCCAGAGAGGCTGACCAGTGGGGCCCCCCTGTCAGGTTTGACCTGAACAGGTCGGCTGACATGCTGACGTCAGCCTGATGCAGTAAATGGAATTTCCAGTATAAAACTAATTCAGGAAATTGCTAAAAATTGCAAAAATCATAGAAATTAATCTGTAACTCCAATGAAAATAAATTATATATGAAAAAGTATTAGAAAAATTCAAGGATTCTGATTATGCTATTTTCAACTATGTTGAAAAAGTTACAGGACCCTAAATTGTGAAATAAGGAATAATTCAATTCTTTTAATCACTTTATAAATGGAATTTGCAAAAATATTCAAATTTCATTATATATGCAATGATCGCACACTGCCCTAGATATAAATCAGTACCATAACATGACAATTCATGCATGTTAACATTAAGTTGATCTGAGCATCAGGTCGAATCAATTAAACCGGTATCCGAGGATACCCGTTTGAATTGCTATTCGAATGTGATTCAAATCAACTCTAAACCTAAAACATCTTGATTATAATAAATTATCACTTTGCATTCTCATGCCATGCTCATGCATCATTTTGATTACATATGATTGCTATTGAATGTTGCCATTCATTTCGGTAGGCTCCGCACCCCCGGATTCCACCGAATATCCGTCTGACGGATATCGTTCCTCCTCTGAGCAACAAGGCAAGCAACCCTTTTGATCATCCCGATAAATCCCATGTTCTTGCTCCTGCACCTAGTTATTGCATTAGGATCAAATGCTTCAACTGCTTTTGCCACGATAGTTGGACCCACTTCCTTTGCATGACCTAACCTTGTCACAGTAAATAGCCAAACCTTGCAACCTAGCATACCTGGTAGTTGCTTGAGCTATGATGTGCCTTATCCTGCTATGCATGCTATGCTTAGAGTTGTGTATGGTCTGTCATCTGGAAGATGAACAGAAATGTGGAATGTGTTCGGTGAGCAAAGGTTGTGTGTTGAACTTGATTTGGTAAAAGTACCGGTGAAAGGCTGTGTAGGAGTACATGGCGGGTTGTTTCATTGGAACCGTCCTTAGGAACTGAGTTCCGTGTATGTAATCCAAGACTAGATACTACCACAAGTTGGGCCCTGAAATATGACCCCGCTCGGCCTATTAATCGCTTAGTACTCGGTCCAGGAGTTGCAAGTAGTTTCTGGTGTTTATAGTAATGCTGGAGGCCGTGCATGGTGCTGACCTGAGAGGTGGACCGTGATGCGGTAGGCAGTGGCACGGTGTACCAAGTGGCTCCCGGATGGTGGGCTTGGGAACCCTGCGCACATCGTTTGAGGCCATCGCGGAAACCTCGGCCGGACTTCCGTACGGGTTACTCTCAGATAGGCGATAAACCTGGACTTGGTACTAGTGTGGTTAACGGTCGTGGCCGACTCCCTCGCTGGGCTTCCGCTTGAAGGTTGCCGAGGTGCATGACGTGCACTTGGCGATAAGTGGCGAGAGCGTGTGTGAGGAAGTACACCCCTGCAGGGTTATGATCTATTCGAATAGCCGCGTCCGCGGATATGGACTACTTGGAGACATATGTTGTTCATAGATAACTTCAATGGCTACTTATAAAATTGCCAAGATAAGCGTGAGTGTCGTGGACGACATTTCTGTATGGAGACGGAATGATTCCACGATAGTGTATTGTTGTGGTGTTAGTGGACTCGTGTGCGAGAAATCAAGTTGTGAAAACCAATTTTAAAAAAATGCAAGTTGTCTAGCCACGAGTCAAATGCTGGCTTCCCGCATGAAACCCCACAATACCTTTTGATACCTTGCATGAGTAGTTAGTTCTCCTAAAGTCTTGCTGAGTACCTTCGTACTCATGTTTGCTTAATAATGTTCCAGAGGTTGCTAACGACCCTAATGGAGGGTTCTTCGTAGACATCGACGACGACGAGTAGCTGGTGTCCCAGCTACGATCTGGCCCTACGTCGGCTCTGTAGTATAGAGAGGCCATGTGCCTTCTAGTTGCCCTGTCCGCGCCCAGACAGTTTATAACTCTTCCGCTGGCTTGTAATTGTATGACTGCTATTACGGGTCATGAGACCCTTGATGTATAATATTATGTGTGTGGCTCTTCCGAGCCTCTTAAATAAAGGTTGTATGTTTATGGTTATGTTGTGATGCCATCGATGTATCTATACATATCGGTATGCCATGCGTACGTGTGTCGTACTTGATATGTATGGGGTTCGATTACCTAGTCGTGAACTTTAGTAGCACCCCTTACAAGGAAATGCCCCTTTGTGATCCAACGAGCCTTGGTAGTTCGCTACTGCTCTGGACACATTGGTTGACCGGCATGTGTCCTTCTTAGCTGCTGTGTCTGTCCCCTTTGGGGAAATGTCACGCGATGTAATGGAGTCCTTGTAGCTTGCTACGACTCGTCTACATTCGCTGATGACCGACACCTGCTTTGTTGGGTCATGTATGCCTGTCCTTGTGCGGTACTGCCACTTTGGTTTATGACTAGACATGTCGATCCGGGTTCTTTGACATTGGATTGCTAGCGACACTATCGCATACGTGAGTCAAAAGACGCAAACTGTCCCGGCTAAGGTAAGGCTGCAGCCGTGGAGTTAACCGTGCGTGAGCCCACAAAGGGATGCGATGTGTTACAGGCTAGATTCCTATGGCTTAGGATCGAGGTCCCGACAGCGTTGGTATCAGAGCCTGACTGACTGTAGGATTACTAAGCCAAACTGGTCGAAGTTGAGTCTAGAATTTCTTAGTTATATATAAGGGAATTGTTTGTGGAAGGGAACGTAACACTCTTGTTCTCTTCTCAAGATATTCTATTCTGGTCATCCTCGTCTTTTCTGCGGGAATTAAGGACTAGGTTACTCATCTTCTCCTAGGCTCGTGTTTCTGATCGGTAGATTATAGGACTACGGGTCAAGAGATATTGGGTTTCTTTTATTCCTAGGAAGCAGGAAGTAAGTTTGATGGTCAGAGAGTTGAACTTGATAGTTGAGTGGTTACACTATTCCATTTTTGGGTTGTCTCAAAATTTGTTTTTGAGCATTTACAGCCGTTATGCTGCCCAATTTTTGCATTCGGAGCTCTAATGCTTTTGCATTACTCTCTATTTACAGATGCCTGGCCGTCCTTCTCGTCAGGTGGTACGTCTGACCAGGTGCATTGATGTACCGGGTCATACGGCCATGCTGGTCAGGGTGATGTCGGTGTGCGGTTACCGCTGGTACCCCGAGTACACAGTGGAGGAACAGTACCGAGACTTCAACCAGAGCCAGTACATCTGCACTGTTAGGGTATTTCCAGACTACCCTGGAGCTGAGAAGCCAATCCATTGGTCCTATGGGTTGGGGGTCACCGTTGACATGGCAGTACAGGATGCTGCCTATTCAATGCTGACCATTATGAGAGCGAGACATGCACTGTTGCAGAATTCAGAGTTCTGCTATGTTCCGGCCTCTCAGTCTGGTGAAGAGGGATACCTCAGTGGAGTCTATTTTGATTCTTCTATGGAGGATCCACTTCTGCAGTCCACTGTTGAGATGCTAGAGAACAGAGATAGGGATGCCCGTGCTCTCCGCATGGAGCTTTATGCTACACGTGCCCGTCTGTGGACAGCTTTGACGCAGCTGGCACCGGTAGTCCAGACAGGGTATGGAGAGATGGAGATGCTGAACCCTGTTAGGACCCATCTTCCGGCCCACGTTGACTGCCCGGCTATAGGAGGAGTCACACCTCTTCGGGGACCCCTCTTACCACCAGTCAGGGGACCAAGGCCACATCCGTGTCCTCATGGATCCCAGGGATCTCAGGCTAGAGTGTTTCCTGATCCGCAGGTTGAGCTTCCAGGTCATGGAGGTAATCTCTATGAGATGTTCTATGCGGATGCCTGAGCTGTGAACGGAAGGATAGTATGGTAGTAGCCGTACGTTCACAGTCCTGCATGACTTGTGGAGTATGGTAGTAATGTGAAATGAATTCCGGAGGCCTAGATAAATAATGTATAGGAAGCTTGTAAGCCTCTGATGAGTAGTTCCACCATTTCAGTAGTTTGCTCTTCGAGTAAGTTGTACTGAACTATGTAAGGGTGTGTATGAACCATGGTGTATATATAGCAGTTGCTTGTTACCATGTTGTTCGGATATTCATTTCCGCATTCCGTGTGTTCAGTACATTCTTAATCCATAGCTAGTATTGATATGATATTGGTTTAAGCTATGAGTTTGTTGTCAGGATGGTGTTCACCAAGTTGAACCGTGCCCCTGCTCATGAGCAAGGTGAGGATAGTCAAGCGTCGCAGGAAGACCTGCCTCACCCACCTTCTCTAGCAGAAGTGATGCTTGAGGCAGAAAGGAACAAAAGGGAGACCAACCGACTGCTAGACCGTATTGAGCAGAATACGGCTCGACAGCCTAGGAATGCTGCAGTGTCCCTCAATGACTTTGTGAAGCTGAATCCTCCAAAGTTCCATCATTCCGTCGATCCCCTCGACGCTGATGACTGGCTGTGCAGCATTTCACGCAAGATTCACTCTGCGAATGTGTCTGAGGCCGACAAGGTGACCTTCGCGACGTATTTCCTGGAGGGACCCGCCAATCTGTGGTGGGAGAATTTTGAAGCTATGCGTCCCGCTGAACCAGTGGCCACGTGGGCAGACTTCAGCGCAGCTTTCCGTCTGCACCATATTCCAGAGGGCCTGATGGACAGAAAGAGAGAGGAGTTCTGTGCCTTCACTCAGGGCAAGTTGTCTGTGGATGCCTATAGCCGCGAGTTCGGTTACCTCGCCCGCTATGCAACAGAGGAGGTGTCTACTGACGCCAAGAAGCAAGCAAGATTCCGTAAGGGTCTGAGCCCTGAGCTCCGTCGAGACCTGCGCCTCCATGAGTGTGCAAGCTTTCAAGCCCTAGTCAACAAAGCGATTAGTGCGGAGACTGGTCATACTGACTTCGAAGCCACAAGGAAGCACTCCCGTGACTTTGGCTCATCTTCTGGTTCCGCGTTTCCAAAACGCAGGCTGTGGGTTCCAAACAGTTCTCTGCCGCCAAGATACACTCCGAGGCCATCCTACGTGGCGCCTCAGACGAATCAGGCCAACCCTCCATCAAAAGCTTATGGTGGTCCAGCTAGCAATGCTGCACCCC
Organism: Hordeum vulgare subsp. vulgare; assembly: GCF_904849725.1. Taxonomy (NCBI): domain Eukaryota; kingdom Viridiplantae; phylum Streptophyta; class Magnoliopsida; order Poales; family Poaceae; genus Hordeum; species Hordeum vulgare. Next base: position 10,518,039 of record NC_058524.1, on the reverse strand, counting down.
GCGCCAACCAGGTGATATGCTACAAGTGTGGAGAACCAGGGCATTATTCCCGTGAGTGTCCTCAGAATGTGGGTGCCAAGCAACCCGGAAAGTCCGTCGGGCAGGCCAAGTCGGGCAAAGCTTATTATGTGAAGCCAGCTCCTGCACGTGGCCGTGTGAACTATGTGTCAGCGGAAGAAGCTGCAGAGGATCCCGACGTCATGCTGGGTACGCTTCTTGTTAATCATCACCCAGCGTCCGTTCTCTTTGACACTGGGTCTTCTCATTTCCTTCATTTCAGAAAGGTATGCACAGTTGCATAACATGTCATTTTGTGATATGCCAATTCCATTGGTTGTCCAAACCCCTGGTAGTAAATGGCAAACCTCTAGAATAACCTATGACAATGAGATTCTAGTAGACGGGCTAGTTTTTCTAGCCTCATTGATAGCATTGAAATCTTCGGATATTAATATCATCTTGGGCATGGACTGGATGTCAGCTCACTATGCCAAGATTGATACTCACTCTAGAAATGTCCAGCTTACCCATCCCTCGGGTGAGATAGTAAATGTCTCTCCTCGAGTTGCCAAATGCCAGCTCTATTCCCTAAATGCCAACCCTCTTCCGGAACTTGAAGACATTCCGATAGTCCGTGACTTCCCGGATGTTTTTCCAGAGGAACTGCCAGGAATTCCACCTGACAGAGATGTAGAGTTTGTGATAGATCTTGTTCCGGGAACTGTCCCAATAGCCAGAAGACCTTATAAGATGGCACCCCTAGAGCTAGCCGAACTTAAGAAGCAATTAGATGAGGCCTTGAACAAAGGTTTCATTCGTCCTAGCTCTTCTCCTTGGGCTTGTCCCGTCCTCTTCGTCAAGAAGAAAGACGGAACGGATCGGATGGTTGTAGATTACCGACCAGTTAACCTAGTCACCATAAAGAACAAGTATCCGCTCCCCAGGATCAACGATCTGTACGATCAGCTCGCTGGATCCTCAGTCTTCTCAAAAATGGATTTGAGGTTGGGATACCATCAAATCAAGATTCAGAACGGGGACATTCCAAAAACGGCCTTTGTTACTCGTTATGGCCAATATGAGTACACCGTTATGTCCTTCGGTTTAACCAATGCCCCAGCCACCTTCTCTCGACTGATGAATTCAATCTTTATGGAGTATTTGGTTAAATTCGTCGTAGTATACCTCGATGATATTCTCATCTACTCAAAGAATGAAGAAGAACATGCCGAGCATCTAAGGCTGGTATTGATGAAACTTCGAGAGCATCGCCTTTATGCCAAATTTTCAAAATGTGAATTCTGGTTACCAGAAGTGACCTATCTAGGCCACGTAATCTCTGGTAAGGGTATTGCTGTCAATCCCGAGAGAGTTCAAGCTGTCCTTGGTTGGACTCAACCTGAATCGGTTAAGCAAGTTAGGAGTTTTCTTGGTCTAGCGAGCTATTGTCGCCGCTTCGTCGAAAATTTCTCCAAGGTTGCAAAGCCTCTGACTGAACTCCTCAAGAAGGATAAAAAGTTCGAGTCGACACCACAGTGTGAGCATAGTTTTCAGGAACTGAAAAGACGCCTGACTTCCGCACCTGTGTTGCTACCACCAGATTTTTCTAAGGACTTTGTTATCTATTGCGACGCCTCGCGACAAGGATTAGGTTGCATTCTCATGCAAGATAGTCATGTGATCGCATACGCATCTTGACAGTTGCGTCCACATGAGGATAATTATCCCACACATGACCTTGAGCTTGCAGCTATGGTCCATGCACTAAAAACGTGGCGACATTACCTTTTGGGTAATCGTTGCGAAATATTCACTGACCACCAAAGTCTGAAATATATCTTCACCCAGCCGGATTTGAATCTCAGGCAAATACGGTGGGTTGAGTTGATCTCGGATTATGACTTAGGGATACCTTACACCTCGGGGAAGGCCAATGTTATGGCCGATGCACTAAGTCGTAAATCCTATTGTAACAATTTGATGCTAAAACAAGGTCAACCACTTCTCCATGAGGACTTTCGGAAGTTGAATCTTCATATTGTTCCTCAAGGATTCCTTTCTACCCTGGTGGCGAAGCCTACTCTTAAGGATCAAATTATAGCTGGCCAAAAGCGTGACAAGGGTATATCACGGATCAAGGAGAATATTTTTAGCGGAAACGCTAAAGAATTTTCCATGAATGATCAAGGTGTGGTGTTCTTCCAGAATCGTTTAGTGGTTCCTAAGAACCCACATCTAAGGCAGTTAATCCTTAAGGAGGCTCATGATTCCCCTCTCACCATTCATCCCGGTAGTACTAAGATGTATCAGGACCTACGCCAGAGGTTCTGGTGGACTAGGATGAAGAGAGAAATTGCTGAGTTCATTGCTAACTGCGATGTTTGTCGTCGAGTTAAGGCAGAACATCAAAGGCCTGCTGGCACCCTTCAGCCTCTAGCTATTCCTGAATGGAAATGGGATAAAGTTAGCATGGATTTCATTACCGGATTTCCCAAGACCAAGAAAGGAAATAATGCTATCTTTGTGGTCATTGACCGTCTTTCCAAAGTGGCTCATTTTCTTCCTGTTCGCGAGAGTATAACAGCTAGCCAGCTAGCAGAGTTATATATCTCTCGAATAGTGTCTCTTCATGGTGTTCCCCTGGAGATTAACTCGGACCGTGGAAGTATCTTTACTTCTCGCTTCTGGGAAAGTTTTCAGAATGCCATGGGGACTCACTTATCTTTTAGCACTGCTTTCCATCCCCAATCAAGTGGTCAAGTAGAAAGAGTGAATCAAATTCTAGAAGATATGCTCCGAGCTTGTGTTATATCGTTCGGTATGAATTGGGAGAAGTGTATTCCATTCGCCGAATTCGCTTATAACAATAGTTATCAATCAAGCTTGGGCAAAGCCCCTTTTGAAGTTCTCTATGGACGAAGATGTCGAACACCTCTTAATTGGTCAGAAACCGGAGAGAGGCAACTCTTTGGTCCGGATATGATCCAGGATGCAGAAGAGCAGGTTCGCATTATTCGTGAAAAGTTGAAAACAGCCCAGTCTCGTCAAAAGAGCCAATATGATCGTCATCATAAGGCTGTGACCTTTGAAGTTGACGAGAAGGCTTACCTTCGGGTTACACCTTTGAAGGGTACCCATCGATTCGGTATCAAGGGCAAATTGGCTCCTCGTTACATTGGTCCTTTTCGCATTCTTGCCAAACGAGGAGAAGTTGCCTACCAGTTGGAACTTCCTCCGCATCTTTCCAAGGTTCATGATGTTTTCCACGTCTCGCAACTCAGGCATTGCTTTTCGGATCCTATCCGTGAAGTGGACCACGAAACGCTTGATCTACAAGATAACCTTTCTTACCGAGAATACCCCGTGCGTATTCTTGATCAAGCTGAGCGTACCACTCAACGTCGAAACCTCAAGTTTCTTAAAGTTCAATGGTCAAATCATTCTGAAAAGGAGGCAACTTGGGAAAGAGAGGATCGTCTCCGACTCGAATATCCTGCGTTATTCCCGACGACTTCTAAATCTCGGGACGAGATTCTTTTGAGTGGGGGTGAGTTGTCACAGCCCTAACCCTTAAGCAAGATAGCATTGTGCTCATGTCTTCTTTGCATTTGCATCTAAGAAGTTTCAACAAAAACAACAAAGTGGCAAAGGAAAAACTCAAAACCCTAGCCACCATTTCAATTAAAGGAAATTTCAACTAGTTCAAAATCAATGAACCCAAAATGGCCTCAAGAAATGTTCAAACTTTCTGATAAATCATGAAAGTAAATGAGCATTGGAGAAAACTATTTTTCTTGACACTTTAAGCATTTTAAATAAATGCAAAAGCCACTGGTTTCAAATTTAAAATTTGAAATCAGAAACTATAATTTTCCAAAAATGTTGAAAGTCTTGGAAATGAGTGGGGATATTATAACAATTATTTCAGGAGGTCTAAAATAGTTTTTACTTTTTGTTTTGGAGCTGAAATAATTAGCAAAGCAATAAATAGCAAAACAGAAAAACAAAAACAGAGAAAATGGGGAAAAACTTACGTGTCGCCTAAGCCTGGCCCGGCCCATCTCCCCGCTCGTCCCCTCCCTCGCGCCAGTAGGCAGCAGGAGGTGGCCGCCGCCCCCTCCGGCGTGGCCACGCACCTGCGTGCCTGCCTGGCCGCCGGTTCGCGCTGGCGACGACGGGGATAAGCTCCCCAGAGCTTCCCCTATCCATTCCCCGCCTCGGTTCTTCCCCTCCTCCCGGATCCCCTCCTTCTCACTGCTGCCGCCATTAGAGCCGAGCTCGAGCTCGAGCTGGCCATGCCCCTGGCCATAGGATCCCCTCCCAGAGCACGCCATTAGCTCCGCCTCGTCGCCCTGGTTGTCTCTGCAGAAGCCGAAGCTTCTGCTGGGGAACGTCGCATGGGAAACAAAAATTTTCCTACGCGCACGAAGACCTATCATGGTGATGTCCATCTACGAGAGAGGATGAGTGATCTACGTACCCTCGTAGACCGTACAGCAGAAGCGTTAGAGAACGCGGTTGATGTAGTGGAACGTCCTCACGTCCCTCGATCCGCCCCGCGAACTATCCCGCGATCAGTCCCACGATCTAGTACCGAACGGACGGCACCTCCGCGTTCAGCACACGTACAGCTCGACGATGATCTCGGTCTTCTTGATCCAGCAAGAGAGACGGAGAGGTAGAAGAGTTCTCCAGCAGCGTGACGGCGCTCCGGAGGTTGGTGATGACCTTGTCTCAGCAGGGCTCCGCCCGAGCTCCGCAGAAACGCGATCTAGAGGAAAAACCGTTGAGGTATGTGGTCGGGCAGTCGTGGAAAAGTCGTCTCAAATCTGCCCTAAAACCTCCGTATATATAGGTGGGAGGGAGGGGGCCTTGCCTTGGGGTCCAAGGACCCTCAAGGGGGTCGGCCGAGCCAAGGGGGAGGACTCTCCCCCCACAAACCGAGTTGGACTAGGTTTGGTGGGAGGGAGTCCTCCTCCCTTCCCACCTCCTCCCTTTTTTTTTCCTCTTCATTTTTCTTCTCTTGGTGCATAGACCACTTGTGGGCTGTCCCACCAGCCCACTAAGGGCTGGTGTGTCTCCCCCAATGCCTATGGGCTTCCCCGGGGTGGGTTGCCCCCCCCCCCCCCGGTGAACTCCCGGAACCCATTCGTCATTCCTGGTACATTCCCGGTAACTCCAAAAACCTTCCGGTAATCAAACGAGGTCATCCTATATATCAATCTTCGTTTCCGGACCATTCCGGAAACCCTTGTGACGTCCGTGATCTCATCCGGGACTCCGAACAACATTCGGTAACCAACCATATAACTTAAATACGCATAAAACAACGTCGAACCTTAAGTGTGCAGACCCTGCGGGTTCGAGAACTATGTAGACATGACCCGAGAGACTCCTCGGTCAATATCCAATAGCGGGACCTGGATGCCCATATTGGATCCTACATATTCTACGAAGATCTTATCGTTTGAACCTCAGTGCCAAGGATTCGTATAATCCCGTATGTCATTCCCTTTGTCCTTCGGTATGTTACTTGCCCGAGATTCGATCGTCAGTATCCGGATACCTATTTCAATCTCGTTTACTGGCAAGTCTCTTTACTCGTTCCGTAATACAAGATCCCGCAACTTACACTAAGTTACATTGCTTGCAAGGCTTGTGTGTGATGTTGTATTACCGAGTGGGCCCCGAGATACCTCTCCGTCACACGGAGTGACAAATCCCAGTCTTGATCCATACTAACTCAACCAACACCTTCGGAGATACCTGTAGAGCATCTTTATAGTCACCCAGTTACGTTGCGACGTTTGATACACACAAAGCATTCCTCCGGTGTCAGTGAGTTATATGATCTCATGGTCATAGGAATAAATACTTGACACGCAGAAAACAGTAGCAACAAAATGACACGATCAACATGCTACGTCTATTAGTTTGGGTCTAGTCCATCACGTGATTCTCCCAATGACGTGATCCAGTTATCAAGCAACAACACCTTGTTCATAATCAGAAGACACTGACTATCATCGATCAACTGGCTAGCCAACTAGAGGCATGCTAGGGATGGTGTTTTTGTCTATATATCCACACATGTAAATGAGTCTTCATTCAATACAATTATAGCATGGATAATAAACTATTATCTTGATACAGGAATTATAATAATAACTATATTTATCATTGCCTCTAGGGCATAATTCCAACAGCTTCCTCGAGCCCTGCAACGCCCGCAACGCCGTCGTCTTCCTCCTCCGGCCGCCGGACCTCTCCCGTCGATTCGTCGCCCCCAGGCCTTCCCCGAGTCGTCTGAGCTCTGCTCTGCACTCCCTGTGAGCATGCGGTCGTTTCCCCTAAGTTTTCCCCGTCGATCCCCTCCTCTAGCCCTAGTTTCACCGGAGCCCGACGAGGACCGCCGCTGCCGCTCGTCGCCGGTAGCCCTCCGATGATCAGCTCGTCCTTCCGAGAGCACCAGCAGCTCCAGGACGACGCGTAGATGCCGTAGCAGCTAAGAACCGAGCGTAGATCCCCCTAATTCAAAGACCCCGAGGACGCCCGAGCTTCGGCCGCCGCTCCGGCTCGTAGCCGACGCCTTTTCCGGCGACCCTAGCCTCCCAGTTGGTCCTGCCAGATCGGCCACTTCGCGAGCATGCTGTAGCTGCCAACCGCGTGCGTTTTGGTGCTGTGCAGCGCCGTCTAGGTCGCCTCCGGCGAGCCCTCCGCCGCGGGTCTGGTCGCCGGCGACCACCCTCCGGTGGGCGTCGACGTGGCCGACCATTAGGGCGTAATCGCCCTCCCCTCAGTCGCTGACAGAGGGCCCCACGCCTGGTCAAACCCCAATTAGGGGCTGGTCAGCGCGGGATTAATCCCAGAGAGGCTGACCAGTGGGGCCCCCCTGTCAGGTTTGACCTGAACAGGTCGGCTGACCTGCTGACGTCAGCCTGATGCAGTAAATGGAATTTCCAGTATAAAACTAATTCACGAAATTGCTAAAAATTGCAAAAATCATAGAAATTAATCTGTAACTCCAATGAAAATAAATTATATATGAAAAAGTATCAGAAAAATTCAAGGATTCTGATTATGCTATTTTCAACTATGTTTGAAAAATTTACAGGACCCTAAATTGTGAAATAAGGAATAATTCAATTCTTTTAATCACTTTATAAATGGAATTTGCAAAAATATTCAAATTTCATTATATATGCAATGATCACACATTGCCCTAGATATAAATCAGTACCATAACATGACAATTCATGCTTGTTAACATTAAGTTGATCTGAGCATCAGGTCGAATCAATTAAACCGGTATTCGAGGATACCCGTTTGAATTGCTATTCGAATGTGATTCAAATCAACTCTAAACCTAAAACATCTTGATTATAATAAATTATCACTTTGCATTCTCATGCCATGCTCATGCATCATTTTGATTACATATGATTGCTATTGAATGTGGCCATTCATTTCGGTAGGCTCCGCACCCCCGGATTCCACCGAATATCCGTCTGACGGATATCGTTCCTCCTCTGAGCAACAAGGCAACCAACCCTTTTGATCATCCCGATAAATCCCATGTTCTTGCTCCTGCACCTAATTATTGCATTAGGATCAAATGCTTCAACTGCTTTTGCCACGATAGTTGGACCCACTTCCTTTGCATGACCTAACCTTGTCACAGTAAATAGCCAAACCTTGCAACCTAGCATACCCTGTAGTTGCTTGAGCTATGATGTGCCTTATCCTGCTATGCATGCTATGCTTAGAGTTGTGTATGGTCTGTCATCTGGGAGATGAACAGAAATGTGGAATGTGTTCGGTGAGCAAAGGTTGTGTGTTGAACTTGATTTGGTAAAGGTACCGGTGAAAGGCTGTGTAGGAGTACATGGCGGGTTGTTTCATTGGAACCGTCCTTAGGAACTGAGTTCCGTGTATGTAATCCAAGACTAGATACTACCACATGCTGGGTCCTGAAATATGACCCCGCTCGGCCTATTAATCGCTTAGTACTCGGTCCAGGAGTTGCAAGTAGTTTCCGGTGTTTATAGTAATGCTGGAGGCCGTGCATGGTGCTGACCTGAGAGGTGGACCGTGATGCGGTAGGCAGTGGCACGGTGTACCAAGTGGCACCCGGATGGTGGGCTTGGGAACCCTGCGCACATCGTTTGAGGCCGTGGCGGAAACCTCGGCCGGACTTCCGTACGGGTTACTCTCAGATAGGCGATAAACCTGGACTAGGTACTAGTGTGGTTAACGGTCGTGGCCGACTCCCTCGCTGGGCTTCCGCTTGAAGGTTGCCGAGGTGCATGACGTGCACTTGGCGATAAGTGGCGAGAGCGTGTGTGAGGAAGTACACCCCTGCAGGGTTATGATCTATTCGAATAGCCGCGTCCGCGGATATGGACTACTTGGAGACATATGTTGTTCATAGATAACTTCAATGGCTACTTATAAAATTGCCAAGATAAGCGTGAGTGTCGTGGACGACATTTCTGTATGGAGACGGAATGATTCCACGATAGTGTATTGTTGTGGTGTTAGTGGACTCGTGTGCGAGAAATCAAGTTGTCAAAAACAATTTAAAAAAATGCAAGTTGTCTAGCCACGAGTCAAATGCTGGCTTCCCGCATGAAACCCCACAATACCTTTTGATACCTTGCATGAGTAGTTAGTTCTCCTAAAGTCTTGCTGAGTACCTTCGTACTCATGTTTGCTTAATAATGTTCCAGAGGTTGCTAACGACCCTAATGGAGGGTTCTTCGTAGACATCGACGACGACGAGTAGCTGGTGTCCCAGCTACGATCTGGCCCTACGTCGGCTCTGTAGTATAGAGAGGCCATGTGCCTTCTAGTTGCCCTGTCCGCGCCCAGACAGTTTATAACTCTTCCGCTGGCTTGTAATTGTATGACTGCTATTACGGGTCATGAGACCCTTGATGTATAATATTATGTGTGTGGCTCTTCCGAGCCTCTTAAATAAAGGTTGTATGTTTATGGTTATGTTGTGATGCCATCGATGTATCTATACATATCGGTATGCCATGCGTACGTGTGTCGTACTTGATATGTATGGGGTTCGATTACCTAGTCGTGAACTTTAGTAGCACCCCTTACAAGGAAATGCCCCTTTGTGATCCAACGAGCCTTGGTAGTTCGCTACTGCTCCGGACACATTGGTTGACCGGCATGTGTCCTTCTTAGCTGCTGTGTCTGTCCCCTTTGGGGAAATGTCACGCGATGTAATGGAGTCCTTGTAGCTTGCTACGACTCGTCTACATTCGCTGATGACCGACACCTGCTTTGTTGGGTCATGTATGCCTGTCCTTGTGCGGTACTGCCACTTTGGTTTATGACTAGACATGTCGATCCGGGTTCTTTGACATTGGATTGCTAGCGACACTATCGCATACGTGAGTCAAAAGACGCAAACGGTCCTGGCTAAGGTAAGGCTGCAGCCGTGGAGTTAACCGTGCGTGAGCCCACAAAGGGATGCGATGTGTTACAGGCTGGATTCCTATGGCTTAGGATCGGGGTCCCGACAGTTCCGCGCCGGGCAGGAGAACGAGAGGAAGAAGAAGAGAAAGAAATGCGATTTGGGTTGGAATTTTTCTAACTCCCGCTTATATAGGTGGATCTTTAGTCCCGGTTCGGGGCTCGAACCGGGACTAAGGACCCCCTTTAGTCCCGGGTGGAGCCACGACCCGGGACTAAAGGCCCTTTTTCGGCAGACCAGAAGGCGGGAAGCAGGGGCCTTTAGTCCCAGTGCGGAGCTCCAACCGGGACTAAAGGGGGTCTTTAGTCCCGGGTGGAGCCACGCATCGGGACTAAAGGCCCGTGCTCGGTAGGTAGCAGGCGAGGGGCTTTAGTCCCGGGTCGTGGCTCCACCCGGGACTAAAGCCCCTCCTCGGCTGCACGATAAGTTTAGTCCCACCTCGCCCAGCGAGGGGGACTAACACTTGTTTATAAGCCCCGTCGCAGCATCTCCATCGAGCTCCTCTCTAAAGCAGGCTTACGGGCCTAAACTGACTGTAAATTTAAAAATTAAAACTATATTTGAAATTGTGGAGAAAATTAAACGTGAATTCAAAGTGAGGTCACTTTGAATTTTGGTTTAATTTTCTTTACAAATTCTCATATAGTTTCAATTTTTTTTATTTTCAAAATTAACTATTTTGTTATTTTCAATTAAAAACTATGTTTATTAAAATTCTTTTTGCATATTTGAGAATTTGACAAAACTATGATAATGAAAAGTGTTTGAAATTGAATAAATAATTCAAAACTATTTTCTATTTTCAAAATTAATTATTTTGACTATCCAAACTATTAACTATTTTGTTATTTTCAATTAAAAACTATGTTTATTAAAATTCTTTTTGCATATTTGAGAATTTGACAAAACTATGATAATGAAAAGTGTTTGAAATTGAATAAATAATTCAAAACTATTTTCCCTCGACTCCGTCGGCCGCCGGGAATCCGCTTGAGAGGCAAGTCTTTAATCAGTCTCTCCAGCCGACATTGGGATTAGGTTTGTCCTGTGCTATTTTTTCTCCAATGCGAGCAAGATTTCTCATATATGTTCTGCTCATATTCTGCATCTCAAGCTCAAGTAGTCAGCCAGAAGTTAGGACCATGATTTCTTTTTGTAGATGTGGATTATGCGTGTGGATTTTCCCCCGTATTCATCCGAATCATAACAATAGAGTGATCTGGCCATTTATCCATACTCGATGGTTCTTTAATCCGCATGGTTCTTTAAGCTTTCTTGTTTTTAAACTCTTTATGAAGAAGATAACAGATGGACAATATGTGCTTCTCTGTTTAGCAAAAGCAGTAGATCTCGGGTTACTGTTCACATCAAATCCATTATTTTGAACCCGGACCTTACTTTCCTCACTGGTGCACATGGAAAGGAAAATATGGCAGGGTCCTCTGAAGAAACAATGAAAAGCCAAGGAAACGGCATATAAAATGTTTTAAGCTGCAAACATATTAGGCCAATCCCCATTATGTGTGTATTGATTTCGAAGAATTTAGCCTTTATGACAGTGTTAACTTCTTAGATCCTTAGTGCTTCAGCTATCAGATATAAGTATATAAGCAACTTATCAGCATCACAATCACATTTTGTTCCTTTTTCGATTAGACCACAAAAAAGGATTGTGCAATCAAATACTTTCCATGTGAAGATGGCCGGCGCACCCTTTATTTAGGAAGGTTTGTGCATGACACTCATATTAGGGTGGGTGATATCTGTCTCTTTCAACCAATGAAAAATGTTAAGTAGAGAAGATTCATAGTGACAGTCCATCTCCTTCACAAAGAGAGCATTGCTCATTCCCTTGGTGGAAGAACAGACATTGGCTCAAATCGCGGAAGTACCTATGCCAAGATGGGCGGCATTAAGGAGGAACCACCTACCGATGGTACTAAACTGTTGCTAGAATGCATGTGCACTTGAGTTCTCATTATATTTGTCTAATCATGTGAAAACTTGTCCAGGTGAAGAGTACTCTTCAGAACATGAAATCTCTGAGAATTCTGAGGGCACTTATGAGCGTCTGTTCATTCTGTCAAACAGAGCTTTTCTAACACCAGCGCAATATATAACACACCAGCGCAGTATAACAAATCTCCCAAGTATCTCTACACATGTGTCATTCTAACATTTGCCCTCTGTTATGTATATAAACAACACTTTGGCTCTAAGTATGCGGCCACATATCTTGTTCAGAAGTTTGCTGCTGTCTCTTACAAAGGGATTTCATTTTTTTGAACTTATTTGAACTCCATACTTTTTGTGTGTTCAAAATGCACCATTCAAAGGCACATCACAAAATTTTAACAATTTCTCACTTCATTTGGTATTCTTCGTGCATTTACTTATTTTTTTGAGCTAGTTGACCCTGAAATTGAAAAGCACTACAAATGAACTCTGAAAATGTTGAAAGTTGGCATGTTATCATCATTTCACCCACATAGCATGTGTTAAAAAGTTGAGAGGGCTATGACAAAAACTAAATGCACTTCGTGTACAAAACGGACACTTTCTCTCGAAGTATCAGGGTTTCGAACGAGAACTCATCTCTTACAAAGGGATTTCATTTTTTTGAACTTATTTGAACTCCATACTTTTTGTGTATTCAAAATGCACCATTCAAAGGCACATCACAAAATTTCAACAATTTCTGACTTCATTTGGTATTCTTCGTGCATTTACTTTTTTTGAGCTAGTTGACCCTGAAATTGAAAAGCACTACAAATGAACTCTGAAATTGTTGAAAGTTGGCATGCTATCATCATTTCACCCACATAACATGTGTTAAAAAGTTGAGAGGGCTACGACAAAAACTGGATGCACTTCGTGTACAAAACGGACAATCTCTCTCGAAGTATCAGGCTTTCGAACGAGAACTCATCTCTTACAAACGGATTTCATTTTTTTGAACTTATTTGAAATCCATACTTTTTGTGTGTTCAAAATGCACCATTCAAAGGTACATCACAAAATTTCAACAATTTTTGACTTCATTTGGTATTCTTCGTGCATTTACTTATTTTTTTGAGCTAGTTGACCCTGAAATTTAAAAGCACTACAAATGAACTCTGAAAATGTTGAAAGTTGGCATGCTATCATCATTTCACCCACATAGCATGTGTTAAAAAGTTGAAAGGGCTACGACAAAAACTGGATGCACTTCGTGTACAGAACGGACAATCTCTCTCGAAGTATGAGCGTTTCGAACGAGAACTCATCTCTTACAAAGGGATTTCATTTATATTGAACTTATTTGAACTCCATACCTTTTGTGTGTTCAAAATGCACTATTCAAAGGCACATCACAAAATTTCAACAAGTTCTGACTTCATTTGGTATTCTTCGTGCATTTACTTTTTTTTTTGAGCTAGTTGACCCTGAAATTGAAAAGCACTACAAATGAACTCTGAAAATGTTGAAACTTGGCATGCTATCGTCATTTCACCCACATAGCATGTGTTAAAAAGTTGAGAGGACTACGACAAAAACTCGATGCACTTTGTGTACAAAACGGACAATCTCTCTCGAAGTATCAGCGTTTCGAACGAGAACTCATCTCTTACAAAGGGATTTCATTTTTTGAACTTATTTGAACTCCATACTTTTTGTGTGTTCAAAATGCACCATTCAAAGGCACATCACAAAATTTCAACAATTTCTGACTACATTTGGTATTCTTCATGCATTTACTTATTTTTTTGAGTTAGTTGACCCTGAAATTGAAAAGCACTACAAATGAACTCTGAAAATGTTGAAAGTTGGCATGCTATCATCATTTCACCCACATAGCATGTGTTAAAAATTTGAGAGGGCTACGACAAAAACTGGATGCACTTCGTGTAGAAAACGGACAATCTCTCTCGAAGTATCAGCGTTTCGAACGAGAACTCATCTTTTACAAAGGGATTTCATTTTTTTAACTTATTTGAACTCCATAGTTTTTGTGTGTTCAAAATGCACCATTCAAAGGCACATCACAAAATTTCAACAATTTCTGACTTCATTTGGTATTCTTCGTGCATTTACTTTTTTTTTGAGCTAGTTGACCCTGAAATTGAAAAGCACTACAAATGAACTATGAAAATGTTGAAAGTTGGCATGATATCATCATTTCACCCACATAGCATGTGTTAAAAAGTTGAGAGGGCTACGACAAAAACTGGATGCACTTCGTGTACAAAACGGACAATCTCTCTCGAAGTATCAGGGTTACGAACGAGAACTCATCTCTCACAAAGGTTTATTTAAATTATTTTTGCATATTTGAGAATTTGACAAAACTATGAAAATGAAAAGTGTTTGAAATTTAGTACATTCCATACATGCATTACATAAAAGGTTTAATACATTATTACATTATTGCACCAATATTCCTATCTATTATTTCTGTTTTCTTCTGGGTCGTAGCCATGGAGAATCTTCATCATTCAGTAGGATGCTTGGGTCAGTTTTCACTTTGAAGGGCGGAATTTCATGAAACTTATTATAAGCTTCTGCTATGTCTGTCTTGTCATCTACTCCCACGATGTTTCTTTTCCCTGAAAGAACTATGTGGCATTTTGGCTTATCGGACGATATCTTCTTTTGCTGATATTTTTTTCTCGTTTTTGTAGACATGTCCTTCACATAGAAAACCTGAGCGACATCATTGGCTAGGACAAGTGGTTCGTCAATGTACGCAAGATTGTTGAGAAACACTGTTGTCATGCCGTACTTTTGGTCTACAACTACCCCGCCTCCTGTCAGCTTCACCCATTTGCACCGAAACAAAGAGATCTTAAAAGTAGGTCCATAGTCAAGTTCCCATATCTCCTCTATGTACCCGTAATATGTTTCCAAACAGGGCCCATTCTCGTCTGTTGCATCAAAGCGGACACCACTATTTTGGTTGGTGCTCTTTTTTATCTTGCGCAACCGTGTAAAATGTATTCCCATTTATCTCATACCCTTGGAAAGTACATATAGTCGAAGATGGTGGCCTGGCCAAACAGTACAGCTGATCTTCAACGGTGTCGTCATTCATGAGATGTGTCTGCAACCAACTACCGAAAGTCTTCTCGTGTCCCCTTTAATCCAAGAGTCAGCCTTCCCCGGGTTTTCGGAGCGTAGAATATTCTTGTGTCTCACGATATACGGAGCCACCACGGTGGAATTGTGTAGAACTGTGTAGTGTGCTTGAGAGAAAGAATGCCCGCCCATACATACTTTTGCTTTCCTTCCTAGTGTGCCTTTTCCTGTCAGCCTACCCTGATACCGAGATTCAGGAACACCAATCGGCTTAAGGTCAGGAAGAAAGTCCACACAAAACTCAATGACCTCCTCCGTTCCATAGCCCTTGGAGATGCTTTCTTCTGGCCTAGCACGGTTACGAACATATTTCTTTAAGACTCCCATGAACCTCTCGAAGGGGAACATATTGTGTAGAAACACAGGACCGATAATTCTAATCTCTTCGACTAGGTGAACTAGGAAGTGTCTCATTATATTGAAGAATGATGGCGGGAACAACAACTGAAAGCTGACCACACATTGGACCACATCAATCTGTAACCCTGAGACACTTTCTCGATCGATTACCTTCTGAGAAATTGCATTGGGGAATGCACATACCTTCACAATTGCCAGGCGAATATTTTCCGGTAGAATTCCCCTCAATGCAACCGGAAGCAATTGCGTCATAAGCACGTGGCAGTCATGAGACTTTAGGTTTTGGAACTTTTTGTCTTTCATATTTATGATTCCCTTTATATTCGATGAGAAGCCAGTCGGGACCTTGATACTGAAAAGGACTTCAAAGAAGATTTCCTTCTCTTTCTTAGTAAGAGCGTAGCTGGCACGCCCTTGAAACTGCCCTGGATGCATGACATCTCTTCCTTTATGATGTTCCTGGTCCTCCCGTGCTTCCGGTGTACCTTTTGACTTCCCATACAAGACCAAGAAGCCTAGAATATTCACGCAGAGATTCTTCGTCAGGTGCATCACGTCGATTGCCGAGCGGACCTCATGGACTTCCCAGTAGGGTAGCTCCCAAAATATAGATTTCTTCTTCCACATGGGTATGCGCTTATCAGGGCAGTTAGGAACAGGTTGGCTACCAGGACCCTTTCCAAAGATTACTTCTAAATCTTTGACCATATCAAATACTTCAGCACCAGTACGGATGACAGGCTTCCCCCGGGGTTCTGCCTTGCCATTGAAATGCTTGCCTTTTTTATTTAAGGGATGCTTGGGCGGAAGAAAACGACGATTGTACGGGTACACATTCTTCCTACATTTGTCCAGATATATACTTTCTGTCTGATCCAAACAGTGCGTGCATGCATTGTATCCCTCGTTTGACTGTCTTGAAATGTTACTAAGAGCAGGCCAATCATTGATGGTTACGAAAAGCAACGCTCGAAGGTCAAATTCCTCTTGTTTGTGCTCGTCCCACACACGTACACCTGGTTCGACCCACAGCTGTAAAAGTTCATCAACTAATGGCCTTAGGTACACAGCAATATCGTTGTCGGGTTGCTTTGGACCTTGGATAAGCACTGGCATCAAAATAAACTTCCGCTTCATGCACAACCAAGGAGGAAGGTTGTAGATACATAGAGTAACGGGCCAGGTGTTGTGACTGCAACTCTGCTCCCCAAAAGGATTCATGCCATCTGTACTCAGACCTAACCATAAGTTCCTTGCGTCAGCTGCAAATCTCGGGAACTCTCTGTCGATTTTTCTCCACTGCCGACCATCAACGGTGTGCCTCAACTTATCGTCTTTCATACGATCTTCCATGTGCCATCGCAACAACTTCGCATGATCTTTATTTCTGAATAGACGTTTCTACCGTGGTATTATAGGAGCATACCACATCACCTTGGCAGGAACCCTCTTCCTGGGTGGCTCGCCCTCAATATCACCAGGGTCATCTTTTCTGATCTTATACCGCAATGCAGTGCATACCGGGCATTTATCCATATTCTCGTACTTCTCACCGCGGTAGAGGATGCAGTCATTAGGGCATGCATGTATCTTCTGCACGTCTAATCCTAGAGGGCAGACAAGCTTCTTTGCTTCGTACGTGCTGGCGGGCAATTCGTTCTTTCTTGGAAGCATCTTCTTCATCAGTACCAGCAACTTTTCGAATGACGAGTCAGTCACACCGGTCTCTGCCTTCCACTTCAGCAATTCGAGTGTGCTACCCAGCTTCTTCTGGCCATCTTCACAAGTTGGGTACAACAATTTGTTGTGGTCCTGTAACATCTGCTCGAACTGCAACCTCTCCTTTTCTGTGTCGCAACCTCGCCGTGCATCAGAAATGACCCTGCCAAGATCATCAGCGGGTTCATCTGGTTCCCGTTCTTCATCCTGATCTTCTTCTTCATTGTCTTCCATTGCGGTATCAGCATACTCAGGGAACATAGATCGGTAGTTGTCATCATCGTTCTCTTCTTCTTCATCGTCGTCTTCCATCATAACCCATCTTTCTCCGTGCTTGGTCCAAACATTATAGCCCGCCATAAAACCGGACCGAAGCAGGTGGCTCTGCATGACTCTTGAGGAAGTGTAATCCTTCTCATTCCGACATTCAACACATGGACAAAACATATAGCCATCACCATGCTTGTTCGCATCGGCTGCATCTCGAAAAGAATGCACGCCTTCTCTGTAAGCGGTTGTGCGTCGATCACCGTACATCCATGGATGGCTCATCTGCGTTATACGACAGTATATCAAATACAATCACGATCCTAAAAATTAGTACCGCACGGTCTAAATGAGGAAATATAGTTGCTAACCTTTTAGAATAAGTAGAAATAAAGAGGAAGAGGTTTAAGCGTGGCTCAGGCATCTCATATCGGAGTTGTGTTCGGTGAACTGAAGCGGCATCGCTCTAACACACATTTCAACAAACATCTCTAGTGCATAAAAAAAATGGAGAGCTAGCACACACACACTCTTTCATCCAAGAAAAATGCAAGGAAGAGGGGAGAGGGGGGCTGTGCTATATATAGGCAGAGTACTTTAGTCCCGGTTTGAGGCTGCACACCGCGTAGCCCTTTAGTCCCGGTTTGGGACACAAACCGGGACTAAAGGCTCCTTACGGACCGGGATCAAAGCCTCGTGGAAGGCAATGCGATTTGGGGCGACGTGGCCGGACCTTTAGTCCCAGCCCAGAGACAGGCCGGGACTAAAGGTCCAGGCCAAAGGCCCGTTTTGCACTAGTGGAGTGTTCGCGCTCAAGGGCGATGGCTCTAGTGGTGGGATGTTCACCGACTCTGGCACGGCCGCCATGTCCTTCCCACAAGCCATGATCCGGAGCAAGTTGGAAATTATCACAAAAAGCAGTAACGCCTGAACTTTAATTTGATACATCAAAATATAAACGACAATTGTTAAATCCATCTTAAAGTTCCAACAATTATCCACCAATGACATCTTCTAAACTGCCTACCAATACCATTGCCAATTTTTGACAAAAAGAAAAGATTTGACCATTAATTTCATCAATCATGCTTCCGGCAGGCTAATCCACATAGGGCCACTTCCGAAACAATCCTAATCCTCCATGTGAGGCCTCTTTAACCTCTCAAAAAAATGACCAGGCCTCTTTACCAGTATTTGGCCTTTTTAGGATTGATTTGTCCTTTTTAACCTGAACTTTTAAGCCTTTATGGTCCCCAGTTTCTATTCCATGCCTTAAGCACCTGCCGAAGGTCACTCCCACCGTCCTTGCGACAAGTTGTCCCAACCCGTAAGTTTTCCATTTTTTCGTAGATCTGTTTATTAAAAACATTTTATCTCTTAAATCGCGTTTCTAAATCTTGAACCATTTTAACCATTGGATTCCTCGCATCGAGCTCTTTAAAACTAGAACTCATGTTGATAGGTATTAACGAACTTCCTTTCATGAAAAAAAGGACAAAAAAACCATGCCTCTAGCGGAAGGGAAAAAAGAACACGCATTTTTTTCGTTTTTGAGAGGCACGATCATGCCTCTCGCGGGAGAAAAACCGTGCCTTTGGCAAAAAAAATTGTTTTCGAGAGGCAAAGCCATACCTCTCGCGGAAGCAAAACCATGCCTCTCAAGGAAAGCAAAGAAACGTGTTTTTTTTGTTTTCGAGGGGCAAGGCCGTGCCTCTCGCGGAAGCATATATGTGCCTCTCGAGCAAAAAAAATGCTTTATTTCATGGACAAAAAATAGAATTTAGTTTTGGTCCAAAATCTAAGAAAGACCGACGGAAAACAAAAAGCCGGCAAAATCCAGAAAAATTTCTAAAAAGCCAAAACCGTGTGCGAAAAAAATAAAAAATAATCCTAGAAAGCGCTCAAAGCACGACACATGACGGAGGCTGAGAATGCGTCAAGTGACTGACAGTGACCCTTCAGAGGCTCCCGAAGGAGGGCTCCTCAATTAGTTGCTCTCATTGAGGGTGTCCGTGGTTAGGGGGTGCTAACCCGAGGTGTCCAATAATTGTATTGTTTGATTTTTGTTCTGGTTTTCCCCAACATGTGATTTTGCAGTTTTTTGGTTTTCTTTTTCTTTATTATTTGTAATAGTTTTTTTGTATTATAAAATCCGTTAACATTTCACAAATCAGTGAATTTTCTCAAATTCATGAACATTTTTCCAAATTTCTTGAGCTTTTTACAAAATATGAACTTGTTCTGACTTAGACTGAAAGTTATGAATCGTAAAATGAGGTTTCCCACAAGGTCAGAGAGGGCACCAGTGCAAGAGTTATGGTCTGCCATATTCTCTTGTAGGTTTCTACAATTAGAAAAAGGAGACAAATGCTCCATAATGTCTCCTCCAAACAATTTTGCACTAGTTCAAGCTTTTCTAAAGCTACAATGTTCCCAAGTGTTGGTGGTCTTGAGCTTGATGAGTCCTTTTATGGTACATCAACCAAAAAGGAAAAGTTTATTTTCATGGTTCGACAGCTCAGAAGTGACAATCCTATACTAAATTTTTGGTAGTATATTAATTAGTTTGGGCATTTTTGGTAGTTCATAGTATATTTCGGTAGTGTGGTGGCAGGCGGGTCAGCCCCCGTCCGCTACTAGCTGTTGGAACCGGGACTATAGTCACATTAGTCCTGGTCCGAAACCCAACCGGGAATAATGCTCTGGACGAAAAGTTTGTTTTCTACTAGTGTTTGGGTCCAGAATTTGTTGACTAAGTTGGATGTTCATCATCCAAAAGCAGCATCACTTTGGTGTGACAGTCTTGGTTCTAAATATCTGTCTGCTAATCCTATTTTCTATGCCAGGACAAACATATTGAGATCGACTATCACTTCGTTCGAGAAAGAGTAGCTGAAAAGTTGCTTAATATCAGATTCATACCTACTGGTGATCAAGTTGAATATGGGTTTCCTAAACCACTTACTCTACGCCAATTAGAGTCTTTTAAACACAATCTCAACTTAGACAATTGTGAGTGAGGGGGAGTGTTAAACATAGCCTTGTAACCGTATAGGATAGAGATGTTGTATGGTTGTTGGACAGTTGAGATTTGCATCCTCGGAGATCAATCCACACCAACTAACTCCGTGTAAATCTCCCTGTAATCTTTTATTGGCTTTGGCCCTTATTAACATGCAACCCGTCCCTGCCAGGTGCATACGCTTAGATTCAATTATTGAACTCATTAATTTTTTCGTACAAAAATAGCATATGTTTAAAAAAATCGTTCAACATATTTGCCAGTCAATTCACTAGAACAATACATTTTGTTTACGGACTTAATTTGGAAATGCTAATGTCAATAAATTCATATGGAACTTAAATCAGCAATCTTTTACTTAGATAAGTTATGGTTGAGGGACGGTTGAAATGATGTGGTTACTACTTCACATGTTTAAGTTTGCCATATCTCTCTTGATGTGTACTAGTCTTGAAGATCAAGGCAATTAAATCACATATTTACAAAGTAACTAAACAGGACTAATAAACATTTTACTGAGTAATATAAATAACAACTCCTACAGGGTTGTCTATACTGTTCATCAAACCCATATCCATCACTATTTATAATAGCTTGAGTTCAGAACAGCTTCATTCCCATGGTTCGCTAGGAACATTCTACTTAGAGTTTCTAACATTTAGATTTGACATGCGTGTTATAAATGTCCGCAACTACATAACTCATTGTAGAATTAAATGATCACAACAGTTGGCATGTGATGCTTGGTGAAGCAATGATGATATGCTGGTTGTCAGCTAAACCCCTACTCACTCATGATCAAATCGGAGGTGGAATCAGCACAGGAAGAAGATGAACTACTGATGAACTCGAGAGGTTTTGTGCAGTGTCCAAGTTACTGCTTTTCTGGTGCTTTTCTTCCTCTTATTGTGCAGGAATAACAAAACTTGTCGTGGCTATAGCCACGATCCCGACTAAGTCGTGCCATCCCACGACTTGGATCGAGCCCACGGCTCTCCTAAGGACTCGCGATGCGGGCGCACAAATCGCGTCAACATCTGACAGAAAACGACTCTGACGAAACTAAACTTTTCGACACCTAAAACCCTGACGAGCTAACAACTGAAACTGAAACTTATTCCCAACAAATCTCCCCCTAAGTTTTAGTCCACGGTGATGTTGGTGATGCCGATCCTTCCTCGTAGTTCCTGGAACTGAATTCTTCCAAGAGACTTGGTGAGAATGTCGGCGAGTTGATTGGTGGTGCCGATGTGCTCGACGGCGATCTTGCCTTCCTCGACGCACCTCCTGATGTAGTGGAAGCGCGTATCAATATGTTTGCTGCGCTCATGGAACACTGGGTTCTTGATCAATTGGATAGCACTCTGATTGTCGATGTAGATCTTTACCGTCTCCTCCTCCTTGCTCAGCAGCTCCCCTAGGAGGCGTCGGAGCCATATAGCCTGGCACGCCGTAGCGGAGGCGGCCATATACTCGGCCTCGCACGACGACAGGGCTACTGCCTGCTACTTCGGAGACTGCCAGGTCACCGGGCAGCCGTTGATGAGGAAGAGACTGCCCGTCGTGCTCTTGCGGTCATCTAGATCACCAGCGTGATCCGAGTCGCTGTACCCTACGAGCTCGAGCTGCTTGTTACTGCTATGGATCACGTACCCGTAGTTCTTGGTGCCGGCGATGTAGCGGAGGAGGTATTTGACAGCACTCAGGTGCTCCGTCGTGGGCTTCTCCATGAATCGACTCACATACCCCACAGCGAAGGCGATATCCGGCCTGTTGTGCACCAGGTAGCGGAGACTTCCGACGATGGAGCGGTAGAGCGTCACGTCCACCGGCGGGTTTGAGCTTGTCTTGCTAAGCTTCAGGCGCGGCCCCATGGGCACCTGCGCTGTAGCGCAGTCTGCCATGCATGCCTTCTCCAGCAGCTTGGCGGCATATGCAGATTGACAGAGCGTGATCTTGCCGTTCTGCTGGGTCACCTCGATGCCGAGGTAGTAAGACAGGAGGCCCAGGTCGCACATCTTGAACCTGTCCGTCATCTCCTGCTTGAATTTGGCGATCTCCAGTGTGCTGACGCTGGTGACGATCAAGTCATCGACGTATACTCCCAGCAGCAGACGCGAGCCTTCTCCTCCGCGAGCGTACACAGCATGTTCAGAGGGGCATCGGGTAAACCCTAGTGAACGAAGAGTGTGATCGAGCTTGGAGTTCCATGCCCGTGGTGCCTGACGAAGGCCGTACAGCACTTTCTTCAGGCGCAGCACTTTTCCCTCCATGCCGCTGACGACGAAGCCGGGGGGCTGGGAGACGTACACCACCTCCGTCAAGTCGCCTTTAGGAACGCGCTCTTCACGTCAAGGTGGTGCACCTCCCAGTTGTGGTGCGCTGCTACGGCGAGGAGGACGCGTACGGAATCCAGGCGCGCCACTAGAGCGAAGACCTCGTCGAAGTCGATGCCGGCGCGCTGTGCGTACCCCTTAGCGACGAGCCTCGCCTTGTGCCGCACCACTTCTCCCGTCGGGTTCTTCTTCAGCTTGTAGACCCACTTGAGCCCGATGGGACGTTGGCCGGCGGGGAGATCGCAGAGTTCCCACGTGTTGTTCTCCTTGATCGCGACCATCTCCTCGGCCATTGCCGCCCGCCACCCTGCCTCGGACTGGGCCTCTGCAAGTGTTGCAGGTTCCTCCCCTTCTGCAAGGAAGAGATCTTGCTCGAGCTCTTCTTCTATGTTAGCCAGGGTCCTATACCTTCGCATAGGAGTTCCTATGCAGTGGGTGTGTTGTCGGCTCCTGGCGTGGCGAACTCCACCCCTGCACGCGGTGGCACAAGCGGTGTAGCGACGGGAGGAGTTGCGGGTGTCTCTGTTGGCGGGGGCGTAGCAGGTGGCGCCTCCACGTCGACCTCGTCGTCTGCCTCCGCTGGAGCGCTCGGTGGTGGGGCTGGTGCGCCCTCACGCGCCCCCTCCGAGCCGCGTAGGGCCGCAGTCGGTGGAGTGTAGGCGATGTCGAAGTCGCCGTTCTGCGTCTCTATGCCGGCGCCCTCCCAGCTCCATGACGCCGCTTCGTCGAAGATAGCGTCCCTGGTGACGTGCACGCGCTGGGTCAGGGGATCGAACACCCTCCACGCCTTGGTGCCTGGCTCGTAGCCAAGCAGCACCATCTTCTTGCTTCGATCCTCAAGTTTACTGAGATGTGGCCGCGCTGTTTTGACGTGGACGACGCAGCCGAATACGCGGAGGTGATGCAGACTCGGCGGCGTCCCGTGCCATACCTCGAAGGGTGTCTTGCCGTCCACTGCGTGCGTGAAGGAGCAGTTCAGCAGGTATACTGCTGTGGTCACCGCATCCCCCCAAAACGCACTGGGAACGCTTCTCCCTTTGAGCATGCTTCTTGCGGAGGCGACCACCGTCTGGTTCCACCGCTCGACAACACCATTGTGCTGTGGAGTGTACGGCGAGGTGAGGTGGCGTTGGACACCATTGTCGGCGCAGAAATCGCCGAAAGAGTGAGATGTGAACTCCCCTCCCCGATCAGTGCGCAGGGTGTGTAGCACGCACCCACTCTGAACCTCTGCTGCTGCTTTGATGCGCGTGATCGCCATCTCCGCTTCGTCCTTGGTGGTGAGCATCGCCAGCCACATGTAGCGGTTGTAGTCGTCCACCATCACGAGAAAGTAACGTTTCCCGCCAGGGTTGCCGGCGAGATCGGCCCGCAGAGATCGGTGTGGACAAGTTCCAGACGCGCCGTCGCCCTGAACTTTGCCGCCTGCGGGAAGGACGCGCGCTTCTGCTTCCCTGCCAAGCAAGCATCGCACAGCTGGTCGGCGTGACCGATCTCCGGCAAGCCGCGAACCATGCCGCTGCGGGACATGGTGCGGAGAGCGCCGAAGTTCTGGTGTCCGAGGCGTTCGTGCCACATCCAGGCCGTGTCGTCGCGGCGCACAGAGAGACAGGCAGGCTGCACGATCTTGAGATTGACTTTGTAGAGACGATTTGGCGAGCGTGGTACCTTTGCGAGTAGACGGTTCTGCCGATCCAACACCGTCATGTAGCCGCCACGGATCGAAGACGGGCACCCGCTTTCATCGAGCTAGCCTAGGCTCACGATGCTCGTCTTGAGTTTGGGGATGAAGTAGACATCAGTGAGGGCACGATGCTCGTCGCCGCTCACCGAGATCACCACCGTGCCGCGCCCCTTGATGTCGAAGATGGAGTTGTCGCCGAAGCGCACGGTGCCGACAATCTTGGTGTCCAGATCAGCGAAAGGGGCACGGCTGCCGGTCATGTGATTCGATGCGCCGCTGTCGAGGTACCAGGGAACGTCGACAGGTTCCTGGTCTTCCCCGAGCCGCACGATCGCCTGCTCCTCGTTCATGAACACCCACTCGCCGTCCTGCTCCCGTGCGTCGACGGTGAGGACGAGGTTCAGTTGTGCCGCAAGGTATGCCGCGGGCTCCTCCTCGCCCCCCTCCTTCACGAGGCGGGCTTCTTCGCGCTTCTTCTTGCGACACTCCCGGGCCCAGTGCCCGAGTTTGCCGCAGTAGCGGCACTTGTCATCGCGGGCAGCTCCTGTGCCCCCCCCCCCGGTTTGTCACGCGCGCCGTCGTGGCCGCGTCCCTTGTCGCGGCGGTTTCCGCCTCCGCCGCCACTCCCAGAGGGAGTGTCCTCCTTCTCACGCGCGCGCCACTGCTCCCTTGTGAGCAGCAGCTGGCCGTCATTTGCTGCACCCGCCGGCTCGTCGTCGTCGTCTTCCTCGCAGACCTTGAGACGCCCGGTGTGCTCTTCGATGGACATGGTGTTCAGATCGAGAAGACTCTCGATCGATCGTGCCATCTGCCTGTACCTCTTCGGCACGATACGCAGGTATTTGAGAATCACCTTCTTGTCGTCGATGGGGTCGCCGTGGACGTCCAGCTGATGGACGAGCTCCTGCAGCTGCAACCCAAAATCATCGACGGACTCACCAGGTTTGAACCTGAGATCCTCGTACTGCTTGCGGAAGTTCTGGGCCTTCGAGTCGCGGACACAATCGGCCCCGACTCGGATCGTCTTGATTGCGTCCCATGCCTCCTTCGCCGTGTCCTTGACGGCGAGCATGGGGATCATCTCCTGCGGCACGGCCCGGAGGATAGCCTCCAGTGCCATGCGATCGACGTCGAAGTCGCCTACTCCGATGTCGATGACGTCCCACAGGTGTCGCACCTGGAGGATCACCTTAATCAGCAGCGACCACGAGTTGTAGTTGGTCCTCGTCAGCGTGGGCCACGCCGTGCCCGAGCCGCCGCCGAGATCGCGCCCGGAGCGCGGGAGGGACAGAGTGGATTTGGGCAGCGCGTCGTCAGCGCCGTCGGCGGCCTTCTTCGACGCGTCGCCTCCTCCAATCTTCGGCATTCCTCCGACAGGTATGGATCAACAAAGCTCTGATGCCAATTGTCAGCTAAACCCCTACTCACTCGTGATCAAATCGAAGGTGGAATCAGCGCAGGAAGAAGATGAACTACTGATGAACTCGAGAGGTTTTGTGCAGTGTCCAAGTTACTGTTTTTCTGGTGCTTTTCTTCCTCTTATTGTGCAGGAATAACAAAACTTGCCATGGCTATAGCCACGATCCCGACTAAGTCGTGCCATCCCACGACTTAGATCGAGCCCACGGCTCTCCTAAGGACTCGCGATGCGGGCGCACAAATCGCGCCAACATCTGACAGAAAACGACTCTGACGAAACTGAACTTTTCGACACCTAAAACCCTGACGAGCTAACAACTGAAACTGAAACTTATTCCCAACACTGGTCACACTACAGCGATTGATCACACCGTGACCTCCTATATAAACTAGCTTATTCCCCATGTAGAGGGATCATATTGAATTGGTAGACTCGCAGAGGATGAAAAATCATGTGAGGAGAGCACCAATCACGAGCATGGTGAATGGCACCACCGGTCAGATAGCACGGTTTGGTGCAGGAATAGGATGTATTGGGAATTAGAGGTAGTGGCACATATAAAAGCACAGTCCTTCCATGATGTGCGTAACTAGAAGATACTGTGCAATTCAACGTTCTGATCACTCTACAGGCAAGCAAACCGTGATTTGGTGCTATCCAATGTACGCGATTAAAGCCTAACTGACAGCAGGACGTAGGTTTCTGCAATCAAGATGCATAAGAGTAGATCTGATGACGTTTCAGTCCTCTACATAATCATGCGCATGTAATCTCACATGATCTCCCGTGATTCATACATGGATCAGGTATTAGCAGTGACACAACGTAATTCAACCACACGAGAGTACGATCCGTCCAGTCGGTGACATGAAGTAATTATAATTATATATAAACAGAGATATGTTAACCACCAGACCTCCTAATTTATACTCCCTTCGTTCGGAAATATTTATCGCAAAAATTGATAAAAGTGGATGTACCTAAAACTAAAATACATCTAGATACATTCATTCTTATAAGTATTTTCAGATGAAGGGAGAATAGGACACCACAGTATGCTACTGCAGTTCGCCGGTCTATTGTCGTATTTGTCATACAGCGGTCACAAAAAAAAAACAGCGTTCTTCTGTTCTGTGAGAGTTTTATGTGAGTTAGAAGAGAAGAAGAAGATGGGAGCTGGCCATAGGCTCCAACAATTGGGTTTAGAGCCATGGGCTGTTCCGTCTTTGTAATCGGACAACAAGGGAAATGATGCGACCAAGGCGACGGAGCTGGCCAAGGGGAAGTTGGGGGAGCCAACGACTACACCGAAGGCGATGCTCACCGACGGCAGCAGCAGTGGTGAGCTTCGCATCGTCGAGCACCTGGTCCGGCAAAGCTCGTTGATGGTGCAGCTTCCAGCACTGACCCGTACGAACTACGCTGAGTGGCGCTCGTCATGCGAGTGCAGCTCCAAGCTCAAGTCATGTGGGAGAACGTCGAACATGGCGCCGTCATCGACTACCCTGACGACCGTGAGGCGTTGGGCATCTGATGAGAATAAGCCATGCTCAGGTCCGTGATGACCGAGCGTGTGTAGGTATGTGTGCGTGAGTGCATGTTCGTTAGAGACAGTCACGGGATAGAGGTAGACGCTGGCGATCCAGGCGGGTTCCAGCCGCGTCCAGCGCGTAGGAGCGCGTCGTGTGCGTAGGCGGCGCATGCGGATCATGGGGCGTGTATGTGCGCATCGTGGGTGCGTGAGCAGCGCGTATAAAACCCACCCCTCATGTACTCTCTCCTCATCCGAAGTTGCCAGCCATGTAGCCGTCGTAAAGAGAAAAAAATTAGGGCGTTTGAGCGCCCATGGCCGCGTTCGTGCGTCGGCCCGGAATTTTTTGTGTCTTGTGTCTTCTTCTACATCTAGCCCAGAGTGAGAGAGGGCTGCGGTTCCAACAATTGCTATCATGAGCCAGTTCGTCTTGGCGTGGTTTGCCGTGCCGGAGGCGTGCCGGCGATGACGGCGTTCGTCGGCGGCTGCACGATGGAGCTCCGTTCCGTGTGTCGGCCTGTGGAGGTGCGCGGCGACGGCGGATGGAGTCTGTGGAGGCGCTGCCTGGTGGCGCAGCCGCCACGGCAGCGCAGCGAGAAGGCCGTGGAGGTCCTGCGTGATGGCGCAGAGGCTGTGTGGAGAGAAGACCGAGCTCCTGGGCACGCCGGATCGGCCGCGTTGATCGCGTCAGTGCGTGATCATGGCCGCGAGCTGGGGGCATGTGGAGCTCGGGGTGTCTCGCCGTGAAAGAAGACCGCGTCCTGGGCGCGCCGGGCTGGCCGTGTTGATCGCGTTGGAGCGCGATCATGGCGCGAGCTGGAGGTGTGCGGAGCGCGGCGATTCCAGCGAAGGAGCAAGGCGTCAAGACCGCGTCCTAGGCACGCCGGCCGGCCGTGTTGATTCGCGTTGGAGCGCGACGAGGGCACGAGCTGGGGCGTGTGGAGCACGGCGACGAGCGTCGAGGAGGCCGTAGGAGCGGCCATGGCGCGGACGTCGACGACGAGCCTGTCCTGTGCAGATCATGGCTTAGGACGTGAATGATGGGAATAAGCCATGCTCAGGTCCGTGGTGACCGAGCGTGTGTAGGTGTGTGTGCGTGAGTGCATGTTCGTTAGAGATAGTCACGGGATAGAGGTAGACGCTGGCGATCCATGCGGGTTCGTGGGCGTAGGCGGCGCATGCGGATCGTGGGGCGTGTATGTGCGCATCATGGATGCGTGAGCAACGCGTATAAAACCCACCCCTCCTGTACTCTCTCCTCACCCGAAGTTGCCAGCCATGTAGCCATCGTAAAGAGAAAAAGATTAGGGCGCTGCGCCAGCCCGGAATTTTTTGTGTCTTGTGTCTTCTTCTACCTCTAGCCCAGAGTGAGAGAGGGCTGCGGTTCCAACAGCATCATCCTCTAGGCTGTGCTGCCGGAGATGTTGCCCTCCTTGGTTGTGAAGGACTCAGCAGAGGAGGCTTGGGACGCCTCGATCAGAGTTCTAGAATCTCAGCTTCAAGGATGGCCAGAAGATGGAGGAGTTCGTGGTCCGCCTCACCGGCATCGTGATGACCTCGAGGCCGTCGAAGATGGCATCACTGAGCACAAGGCGGTGCTCAAGTTTCTCCGCTGCATGCCGCAACGCTACCGGCGACTCTAGTCGCTGCTTGACCTCAAAACGATGACGATTGAGGAGCTCACAAGTCGCTTCTTGGCTGTGGAGAAGAGCTCCGACATGGATGAAGAGGGGTGGATGCAGCGGCACAAAGAAGAAGAATCATGGACGGGATAGGAAGATATTTTGGTGCTTGACAGTACGTCAGCGATGAGCCGTCTCCCCTCTAAAGCTCCATGAAGAATGTGGAATTAAGGATAGAGGGGTAATTGTTAGCCTTTTAATCTTGATTTTTTTTAAAAAGGAGGCTCAGCCCCGCCCTCTGTATCGAGAGATGCATACATTACAGCCATCCTTTTAATCTTGATGCACATGTATCTGCATATTTTGGAGAGAACTTGAGGTCCCCCGCGTCGCCTCCTCCCTGGCGGCTCGGGGGAAACCCTAGCACCGCCGCCGCAGCGTTTTCACCCTCTCTCCCTCTCCTCCGCCGCTGCCAGAGGGAGCCACGGCACTGGCTTGTGGCCTTGATGAAGGTGGCGGCGGGGATCCTGTGACCCGACGGCGGCGGTTCCCGCGGCGGCGGGGATCTTGCGCCTGACGGCGGCGGTTCCCGGAGCAGCAACTTCGTTCCAGGGGCGGCGGCTACCGGTGGCGGCGGGGATCTCAGGCCTGGACGACGGCGGTGGCTTCGGCCGGCGGCTCCTGGTGGCGGCGGGGTTCCAGAGCCTGGACGGCGGCGCCCGGGGTGGCGGCGGCTTCGGCTCCCGGGGCCGGGTCGCCTGGTAATCCAGCCTGATCCACCGAGCCAGTCTGGTTCCGGGTGCCTTCTCCTGGTGCTTGCTGGCCGGATCTAAACTGGTCTTGGCGGTGCCGACGGCGACGGCTTACCTGGGACCATGGTGGTGGCGGCGTCCCCTCCGCGGGGGATGACGGGTCTGATGGTGGGGAGACATGGTTGCCGGTGAAAACCGTGCCGACGGCGAACGATGGCGGCTTTCTGAGTCGTTACCTTGATGAAGGCTTCGTTCTGTAACTACTGTTGATCCACTCGTCCTGCTCCAGGGGAAACCCTAGGATCTGGTTTTCCAGATCAGACGATGGCGGCATTGCGGTGTCGTTCCTTTCTAGGGAGCATCGTTTGTGGAGCAATGCTGGAAGACGGTGGCAGGAGGTGGAGCGTCTTCGTCCAGCACGGAGCTTCAGTGGTGATGTCAGGTCATGCCTGGCCGACAGGTGCTACGCTTTGCCATGCCTGGTCGGCAGGTGCTACGCACGACAGATCTTACTGAGCCTGCGCGTTTGGATGGACGAGCGCGGGGAGGTGGTGCCGTTGGGCGCCGTGGTGGCCTCGACGGATGGCTGGACCGACAAGGATTATGCGGATCTCTCTCCTGAAGATGGTTCAACGGTTCGAGGATGATGGCGGCTTCTAAAACGTATGTATGTGGTGTACGCTTTAGGTCTGCTGCACCGGTTGTGCGTTCCGATACGTTATGTGGGTGGATCAAAGACGACACCGGATTTAGATATGGGGAGTGAGAGCACTCCACATTATCACGGTATGTAGGTGTGAGAGGGGGCTTCTCGGATGGTTTGATGTATGTACTTGTCAGACCTTTGTTGAATAAGTAATAAAGATGGCTGCATGCATCATTCGATGCAGAGGCCGGGGCTCAGCCTCCTTTTCTAAAAAAAAAAATCTGCATATTAGTTTGCTTCTCCAAGCATATAGCTAGTTTGTTCTAGCAGGTGCAGCCTCGGAGATGATGCAGGAGGTGAGATGCGTGGCGCCGTGAGATGTGATGCACAACGAGAGGCTGCTCTTTATGCATGTCGGACGGTCGAGGTTGTTAGCTGCTGCTGCATGAGTGGCCGGATTGTGTGGTTCCTAGATTGATTCTAGGAAAAGATCAGGTCATTAGTTAGTAGTGTGAGTGCATACGTGCATGCAGTTCGTGGGCGAGTGAGTGACCAGGCTGTTTGGGCGTGAATGTACTTAAACACGTTCCCTGTTCCTTGAGCGAAAAGGGCAGGCTGTGTGATGCAGCGGCCATGAAAAAAAAAAACCAGCGTTCTTCTGTTCCTTGAGAGTTCTACGTGAGGTAGAAGAGACGAAGAAGAAAGGAGCTGGCCAGCTAGGTAGTATTGTTGGGTTGTATTGGTTCGCATGAACCTTTTATTTCAAGTCAAAACATTGATTTTAGGGGTTGGAAAAATTTAGGATTGAATCCATGGCTCACCTTCCCGGAAGGAAAAAAGAGGTTGCTCAACAGTATGTATCCAATCGGGTTACTTTACCCTAAAGAGGCCCGCCAGTAATATGTTTCCGGTAGAGCTAGATTTCACATTGTTCCTCTACACTCTCACTTGAAAGCTAGATTTCCCCCTTCCCTTACTGCATCATTTCATTCTCCGTCGTGTGTTTGTCCTCACGGGGAAAGAGATCAGAGTCACGTTGCTAGTTCACGTTCCTAGTCATGTTTAGAAATGCCACGAGTGGTAGTATGAATGTCATCAGCAATAACAATTGTTGGCATGAGATGTTTGGTGAAGCAATGATGACGTCCTGGCTACAGACAGCGTTGATCAGTGAGTGACCTCCTATAAATAGCTAGCTTATTACCCATGTAGATGGATCGCATGTAGGAGACATGTAGAGGATGGCAAAGCATGGGAGTTTAGCACCAATAAGGAGTAGGGGCGAATGGCATGGCCTGTCACACAACATGATCTAGCAGCGGAATGGGATGTATTGGAAAATCGAGTCAGAACCACACAATGAACCATAGTGCATGCGGTCGCGTTGGAACTAGCATCTACTGAACAAGCCACAAATCTTGCTACTTTCTTGCCAAGCAGATCGTGGCTTTATGTTGCTTAATTAGTCAGTATGTCATGTATGAGTCTTTGATACCATCATGTCCGTGTAGTCTTGAACGGTCTCCAGCAGATTTCGTAGAGTACCAGTGTAGACCGTTCCACTATGGTTCGTACACCCATTGTCCAGAAGGAACTTCAAGTTGATATTTATTCTAATAATATAAAGTTCTTTTCTAGAAAAAAAAAGATATTTTGAGATTATAAACGGATTGAAACATGTAGCTTCCCTTGCCAACAACACAAAATAGAATGGGCCAATTGGGTTTAGGAACACTTGGTCTCTGGTCCTGTTGTGGTTGGTACACAAGCTATATGTACCTATGTCGAGCACCACCATTAGCATGGGCCAGCCAGCTAGGTAGAGCCCAAGCAGAAGGTAGCTCATCCAAAACTCTATTTTTTAAGATTAATAAAAAGTCTCGACCCGTTCAATATTGTTCAATTTTAATGAAATTTGGGATTCCTAAAAAATCTCGAAGTTTGCAGAGGAGTAGGAGAACAGAGAGCGGAATGAAACTATCGCTCGCATGGAGGAAAGGGATCGCTGCCACGGGCAACCATATCGTCGTTGCCGCCACCGGCTTACTCAACATTTGAACAAGGTTCGCAATATTCCATTGCCCCCTCAGTTGAACCCTAGTTTCTCTTCCTCCCTTCCACCCATCAGTTCATCCTCTGTTTGGCGTACACTTTTATGTGATTGTCGGGCGATTCTCGAGACCCGAATAATGTTTTTAGGATTTGGTTCCCTCTCGCTCGGAGCAAATTTAGAACCCTGGAACTGGCTGACGGCTTGATTTTATTAAAATTAATCCGAGGCACGTCGTCGATTATTCGAGGAACAAACAATCACACAAGACACGGCACCGATATTTGTAAACAAGGTTCACGAAACTCGGCTATATCACTGAGGCCTAACTACGGGTGCTCCTCCCAATGAAACCATCACAGTACCACACACCGGCCAGCCGAGCACCAACACATGTTGTCGGCTCCACTTACATCTCTGTGATATTGTGTTCTCATAGGTTAGATCGTGTGTCTATCTTTGTATTTTATGAGAGGCCTATGATACAAGTGTAGTAGGACATGACTCCATACCCTATAAACATAATACAACTCTGAGCCTAACTGTAACCTACCTTATACATACTATTTGACAAAATTCCAACAAACTTCACCTTGATCAATATTCTTCACCACCTTGAATTCGTCCTTACATCAAATTTTCGTGTACATTGGACTTGATTTATCCCATGACTACGTGACTCCACCTATAGTTTGTAATCCCTTCTTTTCTTGACCACACACCTTTACCGTGGGTTCTAACAAGAGCCGCTAGTGCCAATCTCTTCGGTCTTTGGTCTCTCCCAGGAGGAAAGAAAACAGAAACCATAGCAGCGCCGGCCGATAACCTTCACTACGGCGGCGCATCCGGGAAACGCGACTGCATTAGCGGCAATCAGTTGGTTGGTGGCAGGCCGGCAAAGCCTCAGCGACCATCGATTGGAGGCTAGGTGATTGGGGGCGAGGCCGGGGCGTCGTTGGCAAAAACAGAGGGAGGACTGGCGCGGCGGAGATCCGGGACCGGCAGCAGCTCAGGTTCTCACTCCCGCTCAGGATCTGCCACTATGCTGCTGCTACTACTTGATTCTTTCCCTCCTTCCTTGTGGCTTCATCGTTGTCTCCGCTGCAGGCCCGGCCCTGACGGGGGGCGAACGGGGCGGCTGCCCCGGGCCCCCAGTGCCAGAGGGGCCCCAAAATGTTGAAGTATTGCCTATTATCCAGATTTCCTTTTTGTTACAATTTCCTTTTTTAATACGTGTTTTCCCTTCTAGTACGATCCTTAAAACAGGCATACTCATTATTCCTAATTTCCTTCCTTATCAGCAAAGACATGATTGACAAACACGTAATAGTTTCCTAACAAAACAAGTAGGAGTTATTGTATGCGACTAATTAGGGGTAGTTGTGAATAAAAATTTGCTGGTAATTTGCTTCCTTAATTTACGAGAGCCATGCAAACAGACTCAAAAAGCGAGGGAACAGAAATAGATTCCCCGCTTCATTGCGATTGATATTCATCTCCTTTGCGTGTGTGGCACCGCCGCCTAGAGTTAGAGCTAGCAGCCCTGAATCAGGGGGTACATGACTGCCGGAGATAACCAAGCTGTTGTCTCCCATGACTGCCGGAGGTAACCACACAGCTAACTCTTCAAGATCGTGTACGAGTTACGAAGATGAAGGCATGTCTCTGGTCTCCAGTTATACAGGTAGTCTATCCCCTATGGGATTTTACCATGATGATTGGTCAAAATTTATAAATGATTATCAATATTGCATTTTTACTGTCGTAACTGTCCGCTGATGATTGATTTATTTGATACTGTTTATGCATAGGTATTATTGGTGTTATGAAAACAAATTTAGTTCGGCGACATGCTGATAGTTGCAAAGGAGGAATTAAACGAGAGGCTTTACATACCAAAGCAAGTAATCATGGGCATTTAACAATGAACCTGTTTATGTATTGTGATCGAAAAATCAGGTTAGCCTTAATATTGGATATATTAGTAAAGAAAGAGACTAAAGAACTATATTTTCATTGGCTCACAATTCATCATATTTTTCGTATTTTTTCTATGTTTATGTTAAGACCCTTGAGATTGGGATCTAGTTTCGCCCTGGGCCCTGCTCCGCTGTTGACTAGAACTTGCATAAGCTCCGGCCTCCATTGCTATAGCCAGTAGTAGTAATACTCACACGTCACATAAAAGCTTGCTCTTTTTAGTTTTTTTATTATTTACTAACAATCGTGACTATCACTCTGTGCTCGCATAGTTGTATTATGTTTGATATTATGTCATCCTGTTTTGAACATCTGTAAGTTCTAAACGAGGTCATGGATGTAATGTGGTATGCTATATAAGTTCGAGGAATTATTTTTTTATCAAATAGCATACCAACCTACAAAAATTGACCCAAACATCCTTGATTTGTGTCATCCACAAAAAAAGAAAGAACAAACTTTTCATGAAGGTTTTTGAGTGAGGGCCACAAACTGTTATCATATTTTTGAAGGAAATCTTCAGGTTTATACATGCTGGACCATACACTGCCTTTTTTTCCACAACTTCCGTGTGCCTCCTATGAAGATAATATCACATACTCTTCGGATAAAAAATCAACTTTGTAGCTACTAGCTAAGGGCGAGAAAGCTATTGTTCTAACAGTTTAGTACTGCTTCTACCTAGTCGTGGACGCAGTCCAGTCGTAGCAAAATGTCCCTTGATAATTAAGTTTCGCCAACAAAAATGTTGAAGTGTAGGGTGTTTATGTTCTTACCATCAGCATCTCCGGATACTTATGTGCACGGTCATGTTTTTAATCAGCACCCATTCTTTTTTCCTTCTTCAATTACCATCCATGTCATTCTTCTAATGTTTGTCTTTGAATTCATAGCCTCTCGCAGATCAAAAGCTACTATCTGCAAAACTAAGAAAGGCTTGTTGTGTTTGTGCCTCCACCATATCTAGACATCAAGGTTGGGCAGACCTAACAGATGTCCTGCTTCATTCCATTATTGCTCTGGCAGGCTCTTTCTCCGACCTCCTTGCTTTCGCTTGCACCCGCCGCTCTTGGCGTGAGGCCTTCTTCTCTTTTCCATCAAAGTCTTCCTCCTCGACGATCTTCCCACCTGTGCTCCTGCAACCTGATGTCCCGGGGCGCTCTCCATATCACCGCCCCTTTGGTCATAAATGTCCATGTCAGGTCATTGATCGAGCCAGTCAACACTCACGCCTTTGTTGTCAAATTCCCCTAAATGACCTTTCTCGTTACTCCAAGAGTCCTCTGGTAGCTTTTTCTTCCTAGGTGCTTCTTATGGCCATCTCATGAGAAAATTGCGACTATACCACTAGTGGAAACCTCAAGTGCCAAAATACCACTATAAAAAACCGAAGTTTCAAAATAGCGCTGCTCTCTTAGTTTTTCATGCCAGAATAACACTCCCGTTAGATGTCAAACCAATTATGTGAGTCAAACTGTTAGCATCTTGTCAGTTTTTTTGGTATTTCCAAAATGCCCCTGATCTCTAAACCTAAAGAGGGGGACTACCCCATATTCCCCATCTCTGCCGTATCCATTCATGGCGGCATGGCGGCACTGGCTCCGCTCGCCCCGCCGCCCTCCTCTAGCTTCACCGCCCAGCGCCGCCCTCTCGCTCGCCCCCGAAGAGGCCCCAGCGAGGCCGTCCTCCGGCCTCGATGCCAGCTGCTGGGGCAGCCTCTCCAGGGTACCGACGCTGCCCTCCCGCTCGCCCCCGACCAGGCCCTCGATGGTAGCTGCTGGGATGAATATCTGATGCTTTAAATCTGATATTTTTATTACAATTAAGGCTTGTAGTACTCTCTAACTGTTAGTATGAAAATATGATCCTTGTGGCATGTGATTCTAAATGATGATCCTCTTTTTGCATTTTCAGATTCGATGGGCGATTTCAAAGTAGAAATAGATGTTCAATCTTACTTGATGATTTCAAAATTGCTGCTCCTAGCCCTCTTCTGTGAGTTCAGTTCATTTGATTGTGAGAACCATGATTTTTATGTGAAAACATTCGGAGTCCAAATTGCCTTCATCATGATCTTTACTTTGTTTTCTCTCAAAACAGCAATGCCATGTGAAGGGGGATATCATCAAGCTTTTGGATGTTGAGCGTCCCAAATTATCACTTGTAGCAGATTAGTTAGATGTTATGTAATCGGAGTGAGTACTCCTATCCTATGGTACGAAGACTGTTTGCAACCGTGTATGCGTGCATAGTAGGCAGAATGGTGTACACGAGGTGCTCGGTGCTCTTTTGGTATGCTATACTGTGTTGTAACTTATGTGAACCATTTTGGTCTCTTCATTCTATGTTGAAGAGGTAAGGGCATGCAAGTCTTTTTCAGATGATGTTAGTATCAGTTATGAACTGGTGGTATTTTGACTAGAAAAAACTGAACTCAATGCTATTTTGGCAAGTTGGCTTTTACTAGTGGTATTTTGTCATGTTTGGTTTTGACTAGTGGTAGTTAGGCTAGTCACTCCGTTCTCATCTTCTCCAGGAACAGATCGTGTATCATTGTTGATTCGTTCACAGGTGATAGTTTTTCACCACCACAGGTTCCGGGTGACGAATCCACTGAGCTCTACTATGGTGCCCTGACCGCTCCTCTAGCATCACCCAACCCACATCTCCTTGTCACCAATGGATCACACGGTTATTTTTGGCGTGTTCGTAGTCCATCTTGGTTGAGAGCCTCTCCTTGTGATAGAACAGTCAACCAGATCGTGACCTTTAAAGGCCGGGTCTTTGGCATGGACTCTGGTGGCATGCTCTTTGTTGTGCACTTGGCGCCTCGGATTCGCGTACAGATGATGGCAGTCAGATTGGGGGAAATCTCCATGCGTCATCTTTCCAACATATATCTGGTGGCATGTGGAGATATGCTTCTCTTGGTCGGGTGTTGGGGGTTGTTTCCGACAAGAGGGGATTCCTTCGAAGCCTTCCGCCTCGACCAGTCGACCGAACATGCAAATTTAGTGAAGGTGGAGAAGTTGGAGAATTGGGCATTCTTCATCAGCACTGACAAGAGAAGCCAACCATTATCCTTCATGAACCCGGAAAGGTGGGGAGGGAGGAGAAACTGCGTGTACTACTATCGCCATGATTCTGAACATTGGGCTGCATTTGAGCTTGGAAAGCCTGCCTCAAGTCGAAACAGCTTTGTTTTCAAAAGCTCTAGCAATGTAGTGCAACCTATGTGGGTTGTCCCTAGCATGTTCGCCTAGTGTCCATGATGGTTGACGATGTTAATGCATTCCTTGTTCTAGGAATATAATTGGCTATTATTGCTGGTTGGAGCAACTTCCTGTGTGAGTGTGTGTAAGAATGTTCCGAACATCGATAGAAATAATTATGTAATTATATTGGCACTACTCTGCTGTTATAATCGTAGTATGATGGTTCACAAATCGTGGCAATGTTGTGAGGCTGCAATGACTTTTATCTTTGAGCCAGCTCTATGATTTGTAGCTTGTGCCCAGTTTTGTTTTATTTCGAGATAACTGAACTGCTTACTGGAATTTGTTAGTTTCGGTGGGCTAAACATCACTGATTTTGGATGTTGATTTTGGGTGTTGTATCAGGTTTGATTTTTTGCTGTTTCAGTCACGTGCTTTCCCCTTGGACATTCCAATCCTCTTGAACAATTTTCTTCTTCAAATAATGATTTTTTTCTTACTGTAATTTCGTGATCCCTCCACCTTTTTCATCAGCTAGGCCTTGGGCATTAGAGTGTTTGCCGACAAAATGCTCTACTTCCAACTTGTGTTGAAAGGTGCCATAAGGTTGTCTTGTTTAGGATATCATTACTGAAAGTATGTAGTAATGAAGTAAACCTATAAAAAGGAGTTTCATCGGTTTTTGTAGGGGTTTGAACCCTTATGATTTTTTTTACATAGATGTGGTTGATTTATAGGATTTAAATTCTACAAAACAATGAGATTCAACTTTAACGAAGATCTTCTACTATTTAAAACATAGATCTTGAAATAAGCCGTATGTTTTTCCGTGAAAAACCTAATTTACTAAAGCTTGTCGACATAGCTAGTCACTAAATTCAATAATTAAGTGGTTATATATATGTTGGGCACTCCATGACTGGTACTTCGACTGTCGGTGATTGCCTTTTTTTCATCTTCTCCTCCTCCTTTACCACTTATCAGAGGAGGAGGAGGCCAGAACGACCCTCTATGACAACAGTCGGTTCATCTCCCAAGTAGTTGTATATATGATATACATCCAATGTTATTTCGACCATTGGTGAAGGCTGTCCTTCACCTTCTCCGCCTACTTTACCAAGTGCTCAGAGGAGGAGTAGAGGAAGGATGACCCCTACGACAACAGTCTAGTATCTTCTCCTCTGAAAACAACAACTCTCATCTCAATATGTGAATTCAGAGTAAGAATTTCCTGCCTGAACAAAAAATGTAGTTAACAATATCAGCAGAATAATTAAGTATTACTTATAAAAACGTTAAATAACTACATGACTTAATTTTAAGAGCATTACATTAATATTTCGTCATTACTCTGCTTTAAAATAGACATCGTGCTAAAAATTTGACAAAACGAAAATAAATCAATGTTTCATAAAAAAAATAGCACTTATTACGAATCCTTGTAAAGACATTTCCTATAATCTAAGGCCTATGACCTACGAATACAAAATTACCTACAATCTACTGTCTATGATTTATGAATACGAATAAGAAAGGCCCTATAATATACGAATAAAGAACGCAGCTAAGAATAAAACAACACCATATTAAATCTTCGGCATGAACTTTGCTTTAAAATGGACATATGAAGTGCTAGAAATTTGGCGAAGTGGAAAAAAAATCAAAATTTCCCAAAAACGTTAGCCCTTATTATGAATCCCTGTAAAGAAAGTTCCTATAATATAAGATGTACGACCTATGAATACGAAAGTAACTATACTCTATGGTATATGATCTATGAATACGAATAAGAAATGTCCTATAACCTACGAAGCGGGAATGTAGCTAACAATATCAACAACACTATCTTAAAATTTGGACATGAATTCTGCTTTAAAATGCACATATGAACTGCTAGAAATTTGGTGAAACGGAAATAAATCAACGTTTCGCTAAAACATTAGGACTTATTATGAATCCTTGTAAAGAAAATCCCTATAATCTAAGGTCTATGACCTATGAATACGAAAGTACATATAATCTACAGTCTACGATCTAAGAATACAAATAAAAATGGTCCTATAATTTACTGACGAAGAATGTAGCTAACAATATCAATAACGCTACATTAAAATTACAGCATGAACTCTGGTTCAAAACATTAGACATAACCCTATCAACAAAAAAATGTAATAGAACACAATACGAATCACAAGCATGCAATCTATGAATACAAATCCTAGCCGTAAGCCCCTAACCCATGTACTCCTAACTCTAACCCCCGGTTTCGTATCAATGTGGGTGACGGCCATGACCATGGGTGTTGGTGGCGGCCGTGGCTGTGGGTGTTTGTGGCAGTGGGGACAACAAGATCGTACCGGATCCCATGGCGAAGTCGACGGCAACGGGACGAATGCGGTGAAGAGATCAAAGGGGCCGACGGGGGCGGCAAAGAGGACGGTGGGGCCGACATGGACGGCGAAGAGGACGGCAAGGCCGAGGTGACGGCGGCGCCGAGAGCGAGATCCATCAGGGAGAATTAGGGTGAGAGTGAGTACATGAAGTGAGGGGTCGGGGACGGGGGTACACATGGGTTGATAAAATGTGCTCGTGGTGCCACAGCTATGTTCTGTCAAAACTTGGCATCTGGCAATAATTACTAGTGATGGTTGCTAGCCAACACTCGCCACTGCTTGGTCACATACATGTGGCGGGCGCTAGGTAATGCCCGTTACTGTTGAGTTAGGCAACCAGGTCTCGCCCAGGGGACTATACCTATCGCGGGCAATGGGCTTTGCCAGCCGAAGACACGCTACTAGCTATGTAGATCACCACGCCCGTCATTAGTTGATGTTCACCTATAAGGGCTTTCTTAGTAGTTTTTTTTTCGAAAAGGAGGCATCGCCTCGGCCTCTGCATCGAGTGATGCATGCAGTCATTTTATTAAGTATGAAGCAGTCTGGAAGAAATACAAAGAAGTTCCAAAAGCGGAAGAAAATAAAATGAGAAGGAGTTACAAGGCGATCCTAACGTCAACACCGATGATATCAATCGGTGTAAATGACTATGGACCTATCCTATGAGCATGCCGTCATCCATATCGGTTGAAGATAACCTGAGCTACCATCTCCCATCGAACACATCCAGTAACCAAACGCTCCCTGGTTGTCACAGGAGTGAGTAAGGACCACATGTGGATCAAGGCGGTAGCCCTGAAGATGACCTGCAAAAAATTAATATAGTGTTGTCTGTTAAAAACTAGACCATTTCTGCAGTTCCATATAGCCCACAGAAGAGCGCAAGTTCCAACTCGAATTAGTTTGGCGTAAATTACATTAACCCCTTCCAACCACGTCCCAAATAACATGTAAATGCTAGTAGGCGGGGCAATGTTGAAAGTAATTTGGATTGAGCGCCATAAGAGTTTAGCCATAGGGCAGTCCAGAAAGAGGTGCTTAATCGTCTCATGCGTCTGACAGAAGCTACATCTTCTATTTCCTTTCCAGATTCTTTTGGCCAAGTTATCCTTAGTTAAAACAACTCCTTTGTGAACAAACCACATGAAGATTTATCTTAAGAGGAACTTTTACCTTCCATATATTCATTGACTTTGGAATAGGGGAAGAATCAATAATATGGTCATACATCGATTTCACTGAAAAAGTACCATTGGTGGTCAACCTCCAACGAATACTATCAAGACAATCAGACAGGGTAATATCCATTAGCCTTCTGACTAGATGTAGCCATCTAACCCATCTATTTCCGATCAGGGCTCTACGAAACTGAATGTTAAGAGGAGTTTCACGTAACACTACCGCAACGGATGTCTGTTTGCGCTGTGCAATATTATAGAGTTGCGGATACTGGAGAGCCAAGGGCTCTTCTCCTATCCAAGTATCCTCCCAGAATCTAGTTTTTTCACCATTGCCTATGATGAATCTAGTCCCTCTTAAAGAAAACAGTCTTTGTCCTCATGAGACCTATTAAAATTAAAATTATATGTGTTCACACCTATTAACAAGTGTACTTTTGCAATATTTATTCTTCTTCACATGGTACTTTTCTAATAAGGATTTTGGGGACCCAGCTGTTTCCACATCTCGCCAGCTGCTCTGAACGTCTAGCGAACTGATGACCACCTGCTAGACAGCTCTTTTATTTTTTGACATATTTGTAATCACGAGGGGTCTATAGATGATAACTAGAATTAGAGACATGGATTCTTGTGCAGGCGCTACCCGTAAATCCAATCCTTTTAAATGCCTAAAATGCCTCCACAATTGTTTAGCGTTCAAAATGACCTAAGGCAAAAGCACACGATGTCTCTTTTTATACGTTTCTTCCGTTGGCCGATGCATGGTGATGTCAATGAAGATCTATCAGTTTGCATGATGTTGACGACAGATATAGACAGTTATGCACGAGCTTAAGGTTGTCAAGTATCAGGAATAGTGCCATGGAACGTGTGCGCTTACGCAAACGGCAAATTGATAGATCACAAGCCATGTCGGCCAGCCACAATGACATCTTATCTACCACTAGCAATGTCGACATGTGCGTTGCCGGATCGACCTAGCCTATTTTGTTACTCTAGTATGATTTTCTTATATTTTGTGGGTCTGAATTATGTTTTACATCATGTTTAGTTGTCGGCATCCCTAACATGGCTGAGAATACACGGTTTTGTTATAAGCATTTAGTCCTTAGACATGCACGCTGATGGTTAGTCTCAAAACAGGCTTTCACCTACTTTAAAGATAAAGCAACCATCATGTTTATAGAAAAAAAAAAATCAAGTGCCGCATTAAAGATAAAAGGGTATGTTGGGGCAATAACATAAAAACACCCAAAATAACCATAAATGAAATAAAAACACCAAATGGCTGGAAGCTCAAGCGATATGTGGCGAAGGTCCATCAAGTTCTACAGATAGTGGGTGCCAGTGCTCGAAAGATGAAAGAAATTTGAAGATAGAGTCATAGGCTCGCTTAACAAAAATCCTCTTAATCACCATCTTGTTACGCGTTGTTCACAGGGTCCAAACTAGTGCCACGAACACAAGCATATAAGAAGGTTCTCCTCCTGGTCTGGTTGGCATCGGTTTGTAGGAACCCGGTCCAGTCTAAGGCGTCTCACAGCCTCACAGAACAATCTCCAAAACAATCTCACTGGCGTGCATGGGAAAACGATTGGTGTACAAATGGTTAATCTAACTATGTATCTACATCAAACAAAATTTCAAATAGTCGACGGCGTGCGAAGGATTTACCGAAATTCGACTAAAAAGGCTCCAAATATGAACATGAATTCTAAATTTTACACTTCATGGAATTAGGAACCAATCATATGAATTAAACCACACCGTTTGTGTGCATCGTTTCCATGTAGAATTACCTTGAAAAAAATCAATGTTGTGTAGATTAGAATAGGTAGAGTGAAGAAGAATAAAGAAGTGAGCAGAATAT
Organism: Hordeum vulgare subsp. vulgare; assembly: GCF_904849725.1. Classification (NCBI taxonomy): domain Eukaryota; kingdom Viridiplantae; phylum Streptophyta; class Magnoliopsida; order Poales; family Poaceae; genus Hordeum; species Hordeum vulgare. The sequence goes on along the minus strand of NC_058524.1, from coordinate 10,475,380 downwards.
AAACACATGCAGACGTTCATACGGCCAACACTGTTAAAGCCACATGCTAGCTCACTGAAAAAGCCCAATTTGATCGTTCCTTTAGAGTCAATCTAGAAGCTGTTTTAAGAGGATTATCATGCAGCTGAACGGAAAATGCAGGCAGCTCAACGGAAAATGCATGCGTCCTGGAGCTTACCATGGGCCTCGTGCAGCCTAAAAAACATGTTGTTTTAAGTATATAAATAAAACATATCGTTAGTCAACCGAGTCGGCCTTAAGAACAAGCAACCCAGCTCATGATTCCCGTTACACGTTGGATTGATGGCCATGTGTTCCTGGATCTCACTGTTTGCCCTGAAAATAAAATGTGGCCCTGGCGTGCTCAAAAGTCATGGTGGCGGCGGAGCGGAGAGGAAGCCAAGCAAGCCAACAGGCTTTAGGATATGATTGGAGATTGGCTTCAAATCGTGCACATTGACACCACTATTTAGGCTATGGAGAGGTCCACAAAATATTGTTGGCTTAAAATGTCTGAAAGCAACATTTCTAATAGAAGTGCAATGACATTTTATCACCCTGCTTATGTGCAGAATCATTTGAAATGCGAAGAATGCAAGGGTCTTTGACACAAATCCTCCCCATGAGAATTCTGAAGGAGGAGATCAAAAAGAGAGGCAAGATTTTAGGTTATCGCCGGTTCACAAAGTTTGAGTCAACTCTTGTCAGGAGAGTAGTGAGCTCTTGTATTCCTTACTGCCTCATGTTGTAACCTCAACTTTCTTTTCCTCTTAATTAATGGATAAGGTAAAGTTTATGTTTTCATTTCCAAAAAGAGAAAAACACAGTCAAACTGGGTACGCGCAACTCCACCAATACATGGCAGGTTAGTAATAGCAGTGAGCTAGTGGTCAAAAGGGACACGCAGGCATCATACCAACAAAAGATAATAAAAGTTGTTTATTTCCCTTTTTATTGACGTTAACAAATGCAAGGAAGAAATGCGAACATTCATGTTAAGGGGCAAGGCTTCTTTTTACACCAAAAAGTTCAAAGTGGAGTGTAGTGAAGTGAAGCAGAGGCTTGGCTGTGCTTCGAGGCGAGATGGTGACAGTGGTGCCGGTGCACCATCGGCTCATCCTAGAGGTGGAAGATTCTTGTGAACCCTATGCCTTGGTTGTAGTTTCTTTTGTCATTAGGTATGTGTTGTAAATTCTGGATTTTGTTTAGATAATATAGAGGTCTATGTTCTTTTCGCAAAGAGAGAAAAGGCATGTTGTGTTGGATAATGAAGATCTCAACAGTGTTGATCCCTACTCCCCAGAAAAGATCTTGCAGCAAGCTAGGGATTATTTTAGTGTAAAGACCATCGAGGTCGAGGAAGAACCGAGAATGAAGATCTCCCACCACGAGTATTTCAACAAGTGTACCTCCTCCGATGTGGGTGTGTAGCACAGTACCCATAGTTTAAATACCTAGTTTAGGTTATTATGCAGCGAGTTGTGTATTTAGTTGCTTGTGTAATGCATGTTTAGTTTAATTATGTAACAAGAAGTGCAATGATGTTTTAAGCAAGTTGTTGTTCAGACAGAGCAATGCTATTGTTCTGGCAGGCAGAGTAAGTCTCGTCGCACACGATCCACATGACGAAACTATGTGCGATGATTCTTCCTATGACACACGGTTCTTTCAATTCCGTTGTGAGCCCAATATATCACACATTCACGCCACACAATCGGATGCGTTGCCACAAGTTACCGCACACGAATTCCCAACAGGAAACCGTGTGCGAAACTTCGTACATAGTGAAGATATCATGAAATATGTATGATGTTCCCCGTCATTACACACGATTCTTTTATTTCAATTGTTTATAACCCAATTCACACAATTCAAGCAACATAATTGTGTGTGCTACATTAAATTAGCACACACACATCGGTTGAACTGTGTGTCCTCTATCACGCATAAATCTCTTTTAAAAATCGTACTCAATTGACGAACCATCGCAGTAGTAGATGGAAGCAGGAGTAGGTCTACTTGTTTACAGACGTGATAATTATATGTAATGATCTTTGGCATGAATAAATATTGCACAACTATGCGCTTTTCTATCAATTTCCCAACAGTAATTTGTTTATCTATCGTATGCTTTCTACAAGAGAGAAGCCTCTAGTAAAAACTATGACCTCGGATCTATTCACAAATATATTTACAAAAACTATAAATACATCACATATATTATTTTCTGGCACACATGTTTTATTTTTGAAATGCGTGCAATGCCTGCATCACACCCACTGTTGACGTGACATGAGCGTGAAAGAGGTTCAAGAATCCGTTTTCTTTTTATAAGGGCTAAAATCACTTATTATTTTGGCTTTTTGACCCCATATTGTAGGGTGGATCTCGAAAGATACGAAATATCTCCCTTCAAGCTGTACATATGACTTTCATCGAATACGGCTTTCCACAGAATTCTATAGGGATCTATGAGATCGAGTATGGAATTCTGTTTACTCACTTTAAATTGAGTACCTGTTTCCCTCCTTTTTTCGCTAGGATTGGAAATCTTGTATTTTCCATATCCATACGATCGAGTCCTTAGGTTTTTGAAATAGTGTAATGGAAAAAGAAGTGCACATCACTGTCGATCGGGACGTCCCTCCATATATCCAATGTTGAGACACGTAGGACACCAAAACTGGGATATGACCCAAAGTGAAGTGCTGTGAGATTGCACATGCCGAAACTAATTATCCATGACCAGTCTGCAACAGTGAGACCGGCTGGCCTCTTTAAAAAGAGAGCTTGGGCGTTCTGGATAACATAGAGAAACATACTAATTATTGGTGATCAATGGCCATGAAGGTAGAGAAGGTTCTTGGCATGGCTACCGGCGATGGAGAGAACAGCTACGCCGCCAACTCCAGGACGCCAGTTTGTATCCAAATAAGCATCACGCGTATTACTTAATTTCTTCCTGTAGGCTACATGTAACACCTCTTTATATTATGCAGATGAAGGCCATAAGGGAAAACATGCCGTTGCTTCAAAAGGCCGTAGAACAGGTATACACGTCGCTCAGCCCTGCGAGCGTGATGGTCATCGCCGATCTCGGCTGCTCATCGGGTCCAAACGCTCTACTCATCGTCGCCGAGGTTCTCGGCATGATCTCTGACTGCAATCAGAAAACAAATGAAAAACGTGACATGGAGCTGCAGTTCTTCCTGAATGACTTGCCGAGCAACGACTTCAACCTCGTCTTCCAGTCGCTTGATCAGTTCCACAATGTCACTAGGAAAGAAGAGGGCAATGAGGCAGCGGCGGCACCGTACTTCATCGTCGGGGTGCCGGGGTCATTTTACACGAGGCTTTTCCCTAAACAGAGCGTCCATCTTTTCCACTCCTCCTATAGCCTCCATTGGCTCTCTAAGGTACTACGTACACATGTTGCACTTTTTTGCCAACATCTGGTCCCATGGGGAGAAAATGCTCCTATTCGCCCTCCCTACAAGTGTTTTGGAAAGAATATTTTCGTCCACAACTAATTTTAGGATAAATTGTAGTTTTCTTGCAAAAGGATAGACTAATCCAGAAGTACATGATAGCAACACCAAAACCGTTTGTCACTACGCCTATTTCAGTGAAGCATCAATAATCCAGCACTGGGGTTTTCTGTTTTTGAGAAAAAGATCAGATATACTGTAAAAGTTCACCAAAAGTACAAAGCATTTCAAATATAATAAAAATTACATCGAGATTCCAAGACCACCGAACGATCACTACTGCCGCCAGAACGAACCGCTTGACCTTGTCGAATGCAAGTAAAAATTATATATTTGTTCCCCTATCGGAGCCAGCTTGACCTTGTCGATGATAGCCGGAAAGTCTATATGTGCATGCCCTTATGTACCAGCGCCCTGGAGTTGCACTCATCGTCGTTGAACCTTGCAATATCTGAAACATCTTACAGCAAATCTTGCTGCGTGACAAAAACCTTAACCTCACCACACCAAGGAGACGGCAGAAATCATAGCCGTGAGACTTTCCAACACTTTTGTCATCAATGCAAATGATATGCACATATAGGTGATGTTTTTCTGAAAATTTTGATATTTTATTTGCATTTTCCCGAGTTAGTATGAATTTGTTATGAAGTTTAAAAATGATGGGCAAGCATTCATAGGGCAAAAGAATAAGACGAGCAAAGTGTTTTGACCAGGAACACGTGTTTTCGAAAAACAGGAATAATACAGCCGAGTGTGACCCAACTAGGGGCATAAAACCAATTATCCCCCTTGTATTGATATGGTTGTGTTTTCTTATTGGTATGGTCTTACGTGGTGCACGCGGTATGACCCTCGTGGTGAAGATATATATGTGTTAGCTGGGTGTTGTCCACTGTCGGTGTCTACCAATGGTTTTCACATGAGATCTATAGAGACACCATGATCACCTGCAAGTACGGCCATAACCCCTAAGGCAACCAAGCACACTCTTACAAAGGGCCCCACACCCAAAAACTTCCCCAAGCCCCGAGCCACCACAACCCATCATCTCTAGTGACCTTAGTAACTTAGTAGATATATAAAAGAGTACATAACAATATTCGTCCCTGCTCCATTTCTTCAAACGCCCGCCAATAAAGAATTGTTTCTGAATCTAGTATTCCATGGTTCTACCTACGCGGAAGTCTGGTGAATGTAGTTTTTTAAAGAATGGGAAAAACCTTGGCCTCTGTGCATGCAGTTGTACTAGCAAACATTGTACCATCATGTCTTATAAAATGGACTGGACAACTTAACTTGACCATAGTTTTAAAACTTTCAAAACAATGAGTATAAGGGGCACGCATTATTTTTAACGGGAAGGAGTAAAATGGCAATGAATGACTTAATTGTCGTAGTTCAGTTCTAGTGGTTATGTTGTTTAACTGGGTTCTGCATTAGGAAGCAGCTCCCTTGAAATATGTCACTTCTGACTTTGGTCACTAACATGTGGGGTCGTGGCCACTGATCGAACCACATGTTTGTGACAAAAAAATAGAATTGATGTACGCCAGTGAAACTTGTTCCCACTCTTGTAGGAGTTAAGTCAAACTTGTAATGACTCTCACATACATATGGCATATGCACAACCAGTAACACTTTTTCTAGACACGGAAAACATTCAAATGTTAAAAAAAAATTACATGCAAAAGAATTGTGCTAATGTGGTCATATGTATCACGCGTAAAGAAAATCCTACTCCCTCTATATACTAATATACATTTTAGGTCACAACTAAGATGAGTATAGTACGAGAGATGGTCTTGTCTCTCGCCATACATGTACACGTATACATGTTCTATGAGTATAATTTGACAATGCTCCAAATGTTCTCTAATTAATGACTCAGTTGTTGTCACTAAATGTCTTAGGTGCCCGAGGAACTCTCGAGTGGTAACTATCTAAATGAAGGGAACATTCATATTGGAAAGACTACTCCACCTTTAGTAGCAAATGTATTTAGGGAACAATTCCAGATTGACTTTGAGTTATTCCTTCAACTGCGCTCAAAGGAACTTATGACTGGTGGGCGAATGTTGCTCACGTTTCTTGGCCGAAAGAGTGAAGAGATGTTGATGCATGGAGAAATTGGCATCATGTGGGAATTGCTTTCTGAATCTCTCCAATCACTCGTCTTGAAGGTATATAGTTTACAAACCTATCTCATAGCAATGTTTATTATCCAGTTTAATGGCCGGTCAATCAGGACTAGACAATACAACTCTATTGAGCATGAATCATTCGTCATTTCCTATTTACCCCCGAAATGTACTAACTAACTATGCAATTGTGAAACTTTATGCCTTGTAGAGTTGATACTAAAATTGTTTTGTATTCATTTGCTTTTTGTTGAAAACCCATGTATGATTAAAAATGTGTTTCCCTCAAATGCGAAGGTCTGAGTACAAAATGATACTATTTTACATAAACTATATATGAAGTCTTATTGTGCTTGTTGGTGCGTGGTAGGGACGTGTGGAGAAGGAGAAACTAGACTCATTCAACCTGCCACTCTATGCCCCATCAATGGAGGAGGTGAAGGTAGTGATCAACCGCATAGGGCTTTTCCACATTGAGCATATGGGACCGGTCGCATTCAGTTGGGATCCTCAAGATGATGACACAGACGACGACCATGAGGTGCTTGACCCAGCTAACAGTGGGACAAACGTCTCCAAATCCATCAGGTCAGTACTGGAGCCACTCATCGCGGGTCACTTCGGTGAGGACATTCTTGATGAGTTGTTTGTGGTGTATGCCTCAGTCGTTGCAAAGTATCTCGAGAAGAAGAACGCCAAATGCCCCAGTGTTGTGGTCTTCCTGAAAAAAGCATGATGCACTAAACCTGAACTAGTCATCTGGTTTTAATGCTATTATGCATCGCAACATAAGTGGGACACACCTCTCTATGTATCCATACATATATGTATGTATGTATGTACGTATATATGTTTTTATGTTATGTGTATGTGTATGTATGTACGTGTATGAGTAAACGAGTATGCTTGTGCTCCAGCTATTACAATAGGCCCCAAATGTACTTCAACTTTGGTATATAGAGGCAAATAACAACAAAAGGAGGTGAACAGGAGATTTGAAGGAATTCGTCGTATAAGATGAGCTAACTGAAGAAAAGAAAAAAGGTTAAGTACTAGAGGTGAATGTTGTAGAAAAGACAAACTGAACAGGTGTCAAACTACTCACGTATTGATGACTAGTGCGACTAAGATAGAAACATGAATGTGCAAGACATACAAATAGCAAGATAGCAATACATGTAGCACGGACTGACAAAATAGATATACAGAGCATATAGAGGGTTAGTTCTTCGCAATACACAATATGAACATAATGTAAATGGCATTGTGAGGAAGTAGAACCCGTAGGCATGGTGGATATAATGGTGTGTTCATCCAGTTCAAGTTGCTGGCACAACCCTATGTCTAGTTGGAGGGGCTAACATTCAACTCAAAGACATATATATTAAACATATTGTCATTGAGCTAAAGCCAAGTCTAACTTCGCCCAATCACTCATGGTGGATCATCAAGGCAGACCACCAGGACCATCACATACTATTCTTTGACAATCAATAGTTACTCTTGGATGCTCTAGAACCAATACCTAACCATCTCGTGAATGCATGGTTGATACGTCTTCAATGTATCTATAATTTTTTATTGTTTCGTGCTGTTATATTATTATTCTTAGATGTTTTATGATTATTTTGTAGCAACTTTATATCAATTTTGGGACTAACCTATTGACATAGTGTCCAGTGTCAGTTGTTTTTTTTTGCTTGTTTTTTACTTCGCAGAAATCAATATCAAATGGAGTCCAAATGTCACGAAACTATTTGGAGATTTTTTTTTCTACCCAGAAGACATCAAGTGACCAAGGAAGCAAACCAGAGGAGGCCCAGGCTGCCCACTAGGCACCAGGGCGCGCCTGCCCCCCCCCCCTAGTGCGGCCTGGTACCTAGTGGGCACCTCGTGGCCCATCTTGGTGTGATTCCAACGCCAAAAATTCCTATTAATATTGAAACTCCAAAAATAACCCTAGATGAAAAGTTCCACCGCCGCAAGACGTTGTAGCCACGAAAAACCAATTGGGGGCCCGTTTCGGTACCCTATTGGAGGGGGAGATCATCATTGGAGGTCGTCTTCAACATCCCTATGGCCATCGTGATGAGTCGACTTATGAACCGGGACTAATGCGTGCATCAGTCCCGGTTTGAGTGGCCAGGATGCTTGTCGGCCTCGGCGGGCACCAGTCCCGGTTCGTCTGGGACATTTAGTCTCAGTTCCTGCCATGAACCGGGACTAAAGGGCGTGCCTCCTGGTGCAACTCCTTTAGTCCCGGTTTGTGTCTGGAACCGGGACTAAATGTATGTCTTCAGTCCCAGTTCTAGACACCAATCAGAACTAAAACAATCCTATAAATATCCTTGTCCCTGCCCGCTCACTCCTCTATTTTTAGTCGGCCAGCATGTGGGGGTTGTCTGCTACTCTGCTCTCACCTCTTGTGCACATGGTGTGTTCGATGAAATGCCCAAGCCACACTTAAGCTTTCTCTCCTCTCCAAGCTCCATTTTCCCCTAGATTTGTCTAGGTTTGGTGGTGCACCAACTATCCAAGTGTTCTAAAAAGGTGTGACAGCCCGATGCCAACGGTCCAGAAGAATCCCCTTCTATTCCGTTTTTGTCGTGTGTGTTATTTTATTTGTCGCATCATCATCGCATCATGTGCATCATCAGCATTGCATCGGCATCCCGTTGCCGTCAGTTTTCAAACTTGCATCCGTAGTTAGTTGTCGGTTCTCGTCGTTGTTCGTTCTGAGCCCGTTCACACACGCACGTGCCCGCGGCATCGTCAAACCCTGTTTTAAAAGTGTGTGTAAAACTTCCTCTGATTGGGTTGAGATTTGACGTGCGGTCTTATTTTAATATAGCTAGGCCGCCTGTCAAATTTTGTCGCAATCGGAGTCCGTGTGGTACCCGAACGGTCGACCGTAGCGGCACCATATTCGGCCTACCGTCAGACGTTTTTTGATGTTTTAAAATTTCATTGTCGGGTGCCGTTTTACCCCTCTTCTATGCCTAGCCCCTCTGCTCAGTGCACCGTCCTGCGCGCAGCCTAGTCCGAAACCTCCCGAAACCCAAACCGGGTGCTCGTGACCATTGGGTCTGGATCAACCCCGATTTACCGCAAAACGTCTTCGGTTTGTCCATTGGACTCCCTAATCCAGCTATTTCCGATCGTCCGATTTAATCGGAAGGTCCAGATGCCATTTAGTCTAACCCAATTACTGTATATAGTCAACCTGGACCTAACCCTAGCGTACACAGCCCCTCGCCTCGATCCTCTCCCCTAGCCCCGACAGCGCCGCCTCCTGCCCAAAATAGAGAGCCCGCGCTCAGCCCTTCCCTCGATCCCGCCGCCCTCCTGCTCGCAGCCCGAGATCTGAGCTGGCTCGTCTCCGTGCTCGCGTCAGCACCGCAGTTCCCTGCGTCTTCGCCTCCGCCCGAGTACCCGAGTGGCCGCTGCCAGCCGGTCCTCCGATCGAGGGCCTCGATCCCGCAGTCGATCGGCGCATTCCCGCTCGATCTGGATCAAGCCAGATCCGATTGGGGAAGGCGCGTTGACCGAGGCAGTCGGCCTCCCCGCGCCATGTGCCGAGCCCCAGCCGCCAGCGCTCGCGGCCGCGTTGACCCCCTCGTCGGCCCGCGCCCGCCTGCAGTGCCCTGGTGGCCCCACCCCTGAGAGCGACAGCCACCGTGACGTCCAGCTCGCTTGCCAACCCCCGCGTGGCTGCTCCAGCGGCAGCTGGGCCCTGTGCCAGCCGGCCCAAGTGGACCTCACCGCGGCCCAGCTCCCCTTCCCACCGAGCCGGCCCAAGGTGAGCCTCTATTCCCTCACCCTGAGCACAGTTTAGTTAGGTTGTGCCCAGTACGGCCCGTTTAGCTATTTAGGGATTTTTTTGGAATTAATATGTTCCAGAAAATAGACGATTTTATAACGTCCGTATCTTTTTAACCGTGTGTCGGTTCGAGGCGAGTAGTATATATATTTTGTGTAGATTTTCGCGTAGAATACGATTTTACTACTTGTATATTTGTTTGACGTAGTTTGAGCCGCCATATGCGTAGGTTTACGTGATGTCTCAATAGGATAATGCCCGCATTTATTTTCCGCGCGTGTTCGAATAGCTCGAATGTCGTAGTAGAAATATTCATGTTTTAGGAACTCCTTTGCCATGTATTTTAGAGTAGTCATTGGTATTTTTACATGTACGGTTTTGCATGTACGGTTTTGCCATGTATTCTGTGTTTAGGATATTATCTCGCATTTACGTGCGGTGATATTTTTGTGTAGCAACCCCACATGTTCTATATGTTTTATTTAGTTTTAGCTTTTGAGCAAGTTAGTGCGTATGATATTTTGCCATGTTGCCCTCTTTTCTATTTCGTAGGATTTATTTCGTGCTTTGTTTGAAGGAGTTGTCAACTAGTGAGTTGTTCTTGGATGTTTAGTCTAGCCCCTGGTATTTTTAGTTGCAATATAAATCCATGTTTTGGTGTGCTTTGGTTGATCTTTACTTGTTAAAAAATAGTGATGTTTCAGAGATGCTGAAATATTTCTAAGTCTGAATCTGTTATATTTTGTTGTTGTCTTGTCTTGCTTCTACCTTGTGATCTGTAGCTCTTTTGAGGTTGGTCCAATGGAGTTAGTTGTAAACTTTGTGATTCTCTAGCAGGCTGTAAATTTTCATGCCATTTGGAGTCCTGTAGATTATGGTTTTGCTGCTGTCAATATGCCTTTAGATCGAAAACTGCAGCTTCAAAAACAGCTATTTTCACTAAGTCTGAAACTGTGTGTGAGAAGCCATTTTGTGACTTCTTTTCCTAGTGATCCTTGATGCCATGCTAGGTGTTGTTGGTTGTATGTTGTAGTGCTTATTTCCCTCTATCGTGTCATGTCTTGGTTGAGTATATTGGATTTGTGTAGCTCTTAGTTGTGGCGCGTAGAAGATGCTATGTGGCTGATTTTGGCAGATTGTAGTGAATTCCTGTTTTGCTCGTAGTTGTTGATCCGTAGCTCCGTTTTAATCATGTCCTATATGAAACTTGCTTAGAATCTCGTGTAGTTTCATTTTCTCTTGCTGGTTGTGTATTTTCAAGTGCTCGTGACCGTCGTTGCACACATGTTGCATTCATGCCATCATATCTTGCGGTGTCCGTATCTTTTGATTCGTAGCTCCGTTGGAGATGATCTCTATGTGTAAATTGCTTGTAACGACGCGTAGAATCAAGTGAACCTTTTTGTTTTTCTGTTTAACAACTAATTAAATGTGTTAGTTCAGATCTGCACAGAATTATAAATTAACATGTGAGGTCCTCTCGGAGGTGCTATATGTCATTTCGATCTCATTTAAAATGCCTAGATAGGTAGTTTAATTACGCTTCACCTTTTGCCATGTTTAACCACATTTAATATTGCCGTGTACCTAATAGAGAGTGAACTAAATAATTCGTATGTGGAGTTTCGTCAGTATGCAACTCGTTGCATATTGAACTTCACTTAATGTGTAGTGGTTGATTGAGTGAATTGTCATGCCGTGACTTGCATGTATTCAGCTGCTCATGCATCATTTGTGTTGTGCATCGTGTGGTGAATATCATGTGTTGATTCTTGTTTCCGGTTTGCTTCGTCTCGATAGAGTTCCGCAAGCGTGTCGGATTGTGAGGACCCGTTCGACTACTTCGGCTCGTCTGCTTCACGGAGTCGTTCTTCTTCCAAGCGGGATCTCAGGCAAGATGACCATTTCCCCAGATACCATTACTATCATTGCCATGCTAGTTTTACCGTTTCTATCGATTATGTCTCGTTGCCTACCACATGTTGAATATCAGCCTCTCAACAATGCCATGAAAACCTTCAACCTGTTCACCACCTAGCAAACCACGGATTGGCTATGTTACCGCTTGCTTAACCCTGTGTTAGCGTTGCTAGTTGCAGGTGCAGTTGCTTCCATGTGATAACATGGGTCCCTTGTCATATCACCCTATTAAATGCTATTTAAATTAATGCACCTATATACTTGGTAAAAGGTGGAAGGCTCGGCCTTTCTAGCCTGGTGTTTTGTTCCACCTTTGCCCCCTTAGTTTCGGCTACCGGTGTTATGTTCCATAATTGAGCGCTCCTAACACGATCGGGGTTGTTATGGGGACCCCCTTGATAATTCGTTTTAGATTAAAGCTGGTCTGGCAAGGCCCAACATTCGTACTACATTTGCCCAACATAATAATTTTGATAATACTGAAATGCATAGGGAGTTAGCGCTACCCGAGGAGTAATTCTATATAATACAGGGAGGGTCAGTGCTGATGGTGCTGGTCCAAAAGAGAGCATCGTCCGGGGCCAACCCGGGGCAACTCGGGAGATGCCTATCAGGCCACCGTACGCTTTGCTTATCCGTCGTGTCCTGAGAACGAGATACGCGGCTCCTATCGGGATCGTCGACACGTCGGGTGGCCTTGCTAGATTAGTTTTACCTTTGATGAGATATCTTGTGCATCAGGATTCCGGTGATGCTTTGGGTAATCTCAGAGTTGAGGTTTTCCATTAAGGAATCCGACGAGATCGCGAGTGTCGTGATAGAGGATTTTTATGCGGCTTGTGGTAATTTGTGATGGACAAGTTGGAGCATCCCTGCAGGGTTAAATCTTTCGGAAAGCCGTGCCCGCGGTTATGTGGCAACATGGAAACTTTGTTTAACACTGGTTCTAGATAACTTGAAGTTAACTTAATTAAAACTTGCCAACTGTGTGCGTAACCGTGACTGTCTCTTTCGTGAGTTCCTTCTCCGATAGAGGACACGGTGGGGTTATGCCTGACGTAGGTAGGTGTTCAGGATCATTATTTGATCATCAGTAGTCACATCCGCTATGCATAGATCTTCCCCCTCTTACTTCTTGTAGTCGTAAGTTTAGCCACCAAATATATGCTTAGCCGCTGCTGCAACCTCACCACTTAACCCTACCTCACCCATTAAGCTTTGTTAGTCTTGATACCTTTGGAAATGAGATTGTTGTGTCCCCTGTGGCTCACAGATTACTACAACACCAGTTGTAGGTACAGATAAAGGTTACTTGACGCGAGCGCGTTGATTGTTCATTTGGAGTTGCTTCTTCTTCTTCTTCTTCTTCGATCTAGGATGGGTTCCAAGCCGGCAGCCTGGGATAGCAAGGATGGACGTCGTTCTTCTTTTCTCGTTTGTTTTCGTCCGTAGTCGGACCCTGCTCTTCTTCATGATGATTATGTATTGTACTGCTGTGGTTATGTATTGTACTGCTGTGACTCTGATGTAGCTTGTGGCGAGTGTAAGCCAATTCTATATATATATATCTCTTCTTTTCAGTACATGTGCTTGTAACGATATCCATTCTTGCGACACGACGAGATGCGCTTCTATCCCTGACGAGGCCCTCATGCCAAATTGAGGATAGGGTCGCATCTTGGGCGTGACAAAAGGTTAGCAACTTCATCCTCATCTCTCACTATTAGTTTAGCTCATTTCAAATGCTTCAGAACTAGTGTGGTTTGTGCGTTTTAGTGGAGGAGTGTGTGTTAGTTTATTTGATTTAGATGCACAATTTGAGCTCAAATTAACTTTTTAACTTGCACATGTGTAGGGTACCGTCTCGTCCCCGTGCCTGTCGTCCTCACCCCCGTCCATTGCCCGTGCCGATCTCGTCGCGTGCACAATCGTGGTGATCCTCTTGTTCTTAATTCTCTTCTTTTAGAGAAACAATTCTGACTTGTATGATTTATATAGCTACTTGTATTATTTTCTTACTTTTATTATTGTTTTTTATTAATAGTGCCATGATTTTGGTATCCGCCCCCGTCGGCTCTTGTCTCGTCTATGATTCAGATGTGGTATATTGATACGTCCATTTTGCATCATGCTTTCATGTTGATATTTATTGCTTTATGGGTTGTTATATTACTTTGTGGTACCATATTTATGCTTTTTCTCTCTTATTTTGCAATGTTTATTTGAAGAGGGAGAATTTAGGCAGCTGGAATTCTGGACTGGAAAAGGAGCAAATCTTAGTTCACTATTCTGCACATCTCCAAATGCCGTGAAAAGTTACATGGAATTTTTTGGGATTATATAAAAAAATACTGGGCGAAAGAAGTACCGGAGGGGGGCCACCAGGGCGCCACAAGCCCTGCCACCGCCACCCCCTGGTGGCGGAGGGCAAGCTTGTGGGCTCCCTGACGGCCCACTAGCCCCCCTCTTTTGCTATATGAAGGGTTTCGTTCCATAAAAAATCATTCAGGAGATTTTTCATGGTTTCGCCGCCGCCACGAGGCGGAACTTGAGCAGATCCAATCTAGAGCTCCGGCAGGACGATCCTGCCGGGGAAACTTCCCTCCCGGAGGGGGAAATTGTCGCCATCGTCATCACCAACACTCCTCTCGTCGGAGGGGAGGCATCTTCATCAACATCTTCATCAGCACCATCTCCTCTCCAATCCCTAGTTCATCTCTTGTAACCAATCTCCGTCTCACGTCTCCGATTGGTACTTGTAAGGTTGCTAGTAGTGTTGATTACTCTTTATAGTTGATGCTAGTTGGATTACAGCATATGAACATGAATCATATGAACATGATGAAACTAGCATGACAGAAATTCCCGTGTGTCCTTGGGAGCGTTTTTCCTCCTATAAGACTTTGTTCAGGCTTGTCCCTTGCTACAAAAGGGATTGGGCCACTTGCTGCACCATTGCTACTACTTGTTACCTTTCACTTGTTACGTTTCACCTCGCTACACCATCACTTGTTACCGCTACTTTCAGTGCTTGCAGTTATTACCTTGCTAAAATCCGTTTATCACAGCCTTCTGCTCCTCGTTGGGTTCGACACTCGTACTTATCGAAAGGACTACGGTTGATCCCCTATACTTGTGGGTCATCATATATTATCTTTTATAACTATTTGTTTCATTTAGTATTTATGACAATTATGCCAACCAACTTGACATAGATGTCTTTATCTAGGAGGTATGTGAACCAGAAATTCCATCTGACCCTCTTGTCGAGAGGTTAAATCTAGTTGAAAAATAAAACAATTATTTGATTGAAAAATTTGAAAAGAGTTGAAGAAGAGAAGATGAAATTGGAGTTGCATGTTGCGGATGTCGTCGATCTACATAAGATCCATATGAATGCAATGCGCTTCTAGATTAAAAAGATTAGTAAATATGCCAGTGATAATGAGACTTGGTATTATTATGATGTTGGATAAAATATTACCTTAGTTACGATTTTGGTCGCATTTGTTGTTGCATTAAAATTTTTTACATAGTTGTATGTTAGTTTCAATGTATGTTTTAATTAGATGCTCTAGAGAGGTGTATGTTCTTCTAGGAGGACTATATGTATGGACTTTATGTATTTTTTTAGTAATAACATTTGATGATGAACTTCTATTAATTTGGCAACTTCTCTATTCATGAGGTTCTGTAATGGTTTTTTATATACTTAATTAAATAAATGAGTTTTCGTCTGAAATCCTGATACTTCGAAAGAATTTTCGTATGAAACCTTGATACTTCGAAAGAGATTGTCCAGTTTGTACACGAATTAAATCCAGTGTTTGCCATAACCCTCTCAACTTTTTAGTGCATGTTTTGTGGGTGAAATTATGATACCATGGCAAGTTTCAACCTTTCCAGAGTTCATTTGTAATGCTTTTTAATTTCAGGGTGATTTAGCTCAAAAAATGATTACATGCATGAAAAATAGCAAATGAAGTCAGAAAAGGGTTGAAAATTTATGATGTGGCTTTGAATGGTGCATATTGACCTCACAAAAAGTTTGGAGTAAAACATGTTAAAAAATGAAATTCCTTTGTAATAGATGAGTTTTCGTCTGAAACCCTCATATTCTTCGAAAGAGATTGTCGAGTTTGTACACGAATTGCATCCAGATTTTGCCATAACCCTATCAACTTTTTAGCATATGCTATGTGGGTGAAATTATGATACCATGCAAGGTTTCAACCTTTTCAGAGTTCATTTGTAGTGCTTTTCAATTTCAGGGTCATTTAGCACAAAAATGATTAAATGAATAAAAAACAAATGAAGTCAGAAAATTATTGAAAATTGCTGATGTGGCTTTGAATAGTGAAAATTGAGCTCACAAAAAATCTGGAGTAAAAATATGTTAAAAAGATAAAATCCCTTTGTAATAGATGAGTTTTCGTCCGAAACACTTATACTTCGAAACATATTGTCCAGCTTGTACACGACGTGATCCAGTTTTTCCATAACCCTCTCAAATTTTTAGCACATGCTATGTGGGTGAAATTATGATACCATGCCAAGTTTCAACCTTTTCAGAGTTAATTTGTAGTGATTTTCAATTTCAGGGTCATTCCGCTCAAAAAATGATTAAATGGATGAAAAATAGAAAATGAAGTCACAAAGGTTAACAATTGATGACGTGGCTTTAAATGGTGCATATTGACGTTACAAAATGTCTGGAGTTAAAATGTGTTAAAAATGAAATAATGTTGTAATAGATGAATTTTCGTCCGAAACCCTGATACTT
This sequence comes from Hordeum vulgare subsp. vulgare, assembly GCF_904849725.1. Taxonomy (NCBI): domain Eukaryota; kingdom Viridiplantae; phylum Streptophyta; class Magnoliopsida; order Poales; family Poaceae; genus Hordeum; species Hordeum vulgare. Next base: position 10,459,228 of record NC_058524.1, on the reverse strand, counting down.
CGAAAGAGATTGTCCAGCTTGTACGCGAAGTGCATCGAGTTTTTGTCATGACCCTCTCAACTTGCTAGCACATGCTATGTGGGTGAAATTATGATACCATGCCAAGTTTCAACCTTTTCAAAGTTCATTTTAAGTGTTTTTTAATTTCACGATCTTTTAGCTCAAAATGATTAAATGAATGAAAAATAGCAAATGAAGTCAGAAAAGGATTCATAATTGATGATGTGGTGTTGATTTATGCATATTTACCTCACAAAAACTCCGGATTTAAAATATGTTAAAAAATGAAATTTGTTTCTAATAGATGAGTTTTCGACCGGAACCGTGATACTTCAAAAGAGATTACCGAGTTTGTACACGAAGTGCATCCAGTTTTTGCCATATCCCTATAAACTTTTTAGCACATGCTATGTGGGTGAAATTATGATACCATGCCAAGTTTAAACCTTTTAGTTGTAGTGTTTTTCAATTTCAGGGTCATTTAGCTCGAAAAATGATTAAATGAATGAAAAATAGCAAATGAAGTCAGTAAAGGGTTGAAAATTGATGATGTGGCTTTGTAATGTGCATATTTACCTCACAAAAAGTCTGGAGTTAAGATATGTTTAAAAATGAAATTCGTTTGTAATATATGAGTTTTCGTCCGAAACCGTGATACTTCAAAAAAGATTGTCCAGCTTGTACACCAAGTACATTCAGTTTTTGTCATAACCATTTTAACTTTTTAGCACAAACTATGTTTGTGAAATCATGTCCAGCTTTGGCATCTGCATTTTGGTGACCGTAAGCTCGAATTGTTTGGGCATTTGGCACTTGTGTTTTCCTCGGATTACATCAGGAGCATGTTCTTTTGAAGATTATCCCTCTGTAACGGTAGCCTGCATCAGTGGTACAAGTGCTATGATAGATCTTCCAGGCTTGAGCACATACTCAACTTCAACCTTGCACAGCACTTCCTCCGTTCCTAAATATAAGTCTTTTTTGAAGATTTTACGAAAAGACCACATACGAAACAAAATGAGTGAATCTATACTTTAAAGTATGTCTATATACATCCGTATGTAGTCTTCTAGTGAAATCTCTTAAAAGACTTATATTTAAGAACGAATGGAGTATGTTTTGAGGGATCAACATGGTATGTGATGAAAAGTATCTGTTTTCTGTATTTATTTTTGGTCAGCAAGAACATTGTTTCCTGCAATGCAAATATCGGTACATTGGTTGTAAAATTAACGAAAAAATGGAGCTTGTTTATTAAAACTTCACATTTTGTTGTATCATTCTTTTTCTCGAAAAGGTGGATTGTTGTCTCATTTGAGGATTTTATTTTTCTTCCCTTCATTTCTGACATATGAACTCCTGCACGCATGTAGCATTTTATTATTTGGGAGTCGGAAGCAAAAGTTATTTAATGCACAACTAGTTGACAGGTGCTACGCACGACCGTTCTTCTGAATCTTCGCATCTGGACGAATGAGCGCATGAGGATGACACCATTGGACGTTATGGTGGCGTCGACGGATGTTTGGATTAGCAAGGATGATGCGGATCTCTATCCTGAAGATGCATGAGTGGTCCGATGACGCTCGCGGCTTCTAAAATCTGTGCATATAGTGAGCGCTTTAGGTCTCCTGCGCCGGCTGTTGGTCCCGATATGTTATGTGGATGAATTAACGACGACACCGGTTTTAGATATGAAGAATGAGAGCACTCCATATTATTAAGTTTGTAGGTGTTAGTGGTGGTTTCGGGTGGATTGATATATGTTTTTGTCAGAACTTTATGAAATAAGTAAAGATGATTGCATGCATCGATTGATGCAAAGATCGGGGTTTTAACCTCCATTTCCAAAAATGTGGACGATACAAAATATCGAATGTGGCATCTCTCGCCTAGGATTGAACAATGTCAAGGCTGCGAACTAGTGGACACTGAACCCAACCTGCAGCGGTTAATTCCGGCAGTATAAACGCTGAATTTGAGTACTGCCACCTATATATCTTCAGTGCCCTATGTAAATGACTTGATAACGCGACTTTTTCTTTCACTTATGCCCGATGTTTTTGTTGTTCATGTGATGTTTGCTTGCATCGGTTGAGTGTGCCATGTGGAGGAAATTCGATAGCGTGCTCTTTTGCTTATTCTTTAGTTGAGCTGCCTGTGTCGCACCGTAGTTTCTAGACGACCGTATTCTATAACAATTGCTACTCTTTCTGTCCCATAATATAAGAATATTTAGTCTCAAAAAATGCTTTTTATACTATGGGACTTAGGTATCACATGTGTCGTGTTTGATTATTCTCTCTCTGTCCTAGTTTATTGGGCCCGAAGACCACTTCTCTTGTACGGGAGGAGAGACTCGGGGACAGGAGGAGGCGCCCGTTTGCGCTCCTCGCGCCTGCAGCACCCTGCGTTGGCCCGACCCATCAAACAAATCTGGTGCCCCTGCAGGCCCTGAAAAAGTTCATTGATATTCAAGAAATAAAGTACACGATTTTATAAAAAAAATCTTTAAATGGAAAAAATGTTAACAAATTTAAAAAATAATAATAATCAAATTTGAAAAATGTCTATAACATTTGATAAAGGTTCATTAATTTTTATTAAAAGTTCAGTGGAAAAATGTTCATAAATTTGAAAGAAAAAGTTAATGGATTTTCAAAAAAAGTTCCTCCAATTTTAAAAAAGTTCATCAAAATTTTAAAAAAGTTAATCAAATTTGAAAAATGGTCATCGCATTAAAAAGGAGTTCATTAATTTTGTAAAATAGTTCATTGAATTTGAAAAAAACATCGAATTATAAAAAAGGTCATCAAATTGAAAAAAAGTTCATTGAATTTGTGAAAAAATCATTATACTTTCAAAAATGTTCATTTGATTTGAATAAAGTTCATTAATTTTGACGAAATTTCGACGAACTTAAAAAATAATCGATTTGAAAAAAAAGTTCACAAACTATTAAAAAATCATCGAGCCAGGAAAAAATGAAAAATATAAAAAAACGCAAAGAACGAAGAACAGAAGCGAAAATCGAAAACCAAAGAAGGAAACAAGAAAAGAGCAAAAGAAAAATAGTCATCAGGTCGGGTGCACTGGCGCGGTGATTACTGCCGGTTAACCCAAAGTGAAGATCGGGGCCTGTTAGCAGAATTGCACAGTAACAAATGCTTGTGGCCCCAAATAGGATTTCCGAGCGGCGCCTCCCTGGCGGGGTGCGGTGGCGTTGGTTTTTTTGGGGGGGGAGGGGGGGGGGAGTATCCTAATGGCGTTGGTGGGTCTGCTTGGCTGAGCCATGGGCTTTTACACACACGAGCCCTCCTCATTTGGGTTTGGAGAGCCCGGGGCAGGCCAGGTCGTCGATAGATATCCCTACCGGGCCCACGTTCCGAGCCCGACGAGGCCCAGCTACACCGGCCTCTTCTTCTTTACGTCTGGCTAGCTAGCAGCAGCACATTCCACAATCTTTCTCCCCTCTCGCTCTCTCCACCAAGCAAGAACTCGGACCAGCCGCCGCCGAATCCGCCGAACTCGGACCAAGCAAGAAGGTAATCACCACCACCGCTCCCCCTCCTCCTCCTAGCCAGCTCCCTCCCCACCCCAGCGCGCCTCAAATCTGCACCATCAAGCTGCCTGCTTTGCTCTGCTCTGCCTCGCCGCCCTCGCCCCCGCCGGATCTGGCAGCATCAGCGTCCCTGTCTCTTTTCCCCCTTGCCCTTGGCTCCGGCGGGCTAGATCTCGAGGATTAGGAGCTCCGGGGATCGGGTGACCAGCTTAGCTTAGGCTTTGCTCTCGCGGGCGGAGACCCCGTCCGGATCGCGCGCGTCGGCTCGGCTTCCCGCCGGCGGGGAGAAGAAGGCTCGCGGCGTGCGTGCGTGTGTGCCCCGTGCTGCAGCTGTAGATCACGCCCGCCAGCTGCTGCTTGCGCTCGGGTGTCTGGTTCTGCAGCAGCAGCAGGCTTCCCGCCGGCGGGGAGAAGAAGGCTCGCGGCGTGCGTGCGTGTGTGCCCCGTGCTGCAGCTGTAGATCACGCCCGCCAGCTGCTGCTTGCGCTCGGGTGTCTGGTTCTGCAGCAGCAGCAGATCCAGAGTCGATTTCGCCTACCCCGTGCCCCAGGATAGGATGGAAGAGATGAGCCAAACTGGCGCCTTGACTTTTGTGAACTGTGTTAGGTTGGTTCGGTTGCCCCTGCTGTACGAGGGGCACGGTTGATGGATCTTGACCTGCATAGCTTCCTGGTTTCCAATGGTGGAATGTTTCTCCTTGGTCCGCCTTCTCCCCCGGGTTGAATTGCCGGGTGCATACCAGGGCCTTGCTAAAAGCCGTTCCAAAGTGGAATCCCTGTGTCCACCATGGAAGAAATGCCTCCCTCTTTTGCTACTACTTACATACAATGAGAAAAGCAGCCAGTAGAGGTAGGTATGTCTTGCTGGTTTGTTGCTACAGTTTACTACTGTGTGTTTTTGGCTAGTTCCCTCAGCCTTGCAATTGAATTGAATTGAATGACCCTAGTTTAGCTTAGGCCACATCTGTTGCAACTCACAAGTCACAATCTGTGTTGTGGCCACCATATAACCATAGTTATTAGGGTTCCAGGGAGTAAGATATCTTCACTTGGGAATTGTTTGCATTTGGGTCCAGTTTTTGTTCATGAAGAAGATAAAAGCCGGATGGATTTTGTGCATATTCCTGGATGAATTTGTATGCTGCAAAGACCATGGGAAATGCCCATGATTATGATGTATCAAGTATATCAACTGATAACAGCTTTGCCTCATTAGTTGCATGCTATTACTATGGTAAAACATCACTTTGGTCATCTCAAGGGCCTACTGGGTGATGCACTTGGTAGAATCTTCTTATTATTGGCAAATGATTCATTCCAGGCTTGGCAACTTTCATGATTTAAACCTTGAACAATCTGTACAAGTTTCCTGCCCTCTGTTGCTGACTTTTTGTGTACTGAACTGTGCAGCTCCAATGGCTGCCAAGTACATCGTCGGCGGCCTCGTTGGCTCCTGTGTCATCTCGTACGCCTGTGACTACATCGTTTCTCAGAAGAAGATCTTCGGTGGTACGTACTGTGTCTTGTCTCTATAGTTCCTGTTGTGAATTCTCAGCATAGTCAGCATATTACACTCTTGGTGCTTAAAAAATAGCATTCAAAAACCATTTCCTTTATGTTAACTATTCTTATCATGCTGTTGCTCCTTGATCAGGCACCATCCCAGGGACCGTCTCGGACAAGGAGTGGTGGAAGGCTACAGAGCAGAGGTTCCAGGCCTGGCCCCGTGTCGCCGGACCACCGGTCATCATGAACCCCATCAGCCGCCAGAACTTCATCGTCAAGGACCTCAACCGCTGAGGCCCTAGACCTTAAGGTAGAGCAACCATCTAGACTGTGCCTGCCAAACCTTGTTTCTACATCAGATTCCATGGCTCTGATTCTAGATCGTCCACTTGCTGGTTTCAGGTTCGCGGTCGTTCGGAAGCTTTACCCTGATGGCGATGTCTCTTGCTGCAACCTACCTATATGTGCTGGCTGCGCACTCTGAAGGCTATTTTGTCTGTCTAAATAATTGAAACAACACTATTGTGTAGGGCACCGTGGTTTTATTTCTTCTGAAGAACAGAAGAGAACCGAACCTGAAGCATATTTGCTTTGGCCTTTTTGTCATCTGTCCTTTGCATAAACATTTGTTTACTTTCGCATTGCACTTGTCACAGCAGCAGCATCGTAATTCATGCTTCACAGATTTAGACCCTTTTCCTAACTCCAGGCTAGGATCTACTTCCTCCGTTCCTAAATATAAGCCTTTCTAGAGGTTCCACTAATGGATTACATACGGATGTATATAGACATACTTTAGAGTGTATATTCACTCATTTTGCTCCGTATGTAGACCCCTAGTGAAATCTTTTAAAAGACTTGTATTTAGGAATGGAGGGGGTAGATGGCCTTGTTCTCGAGAGGTTTCTTTTGTTTCTCTTGAGTGATGCTCAATGCTTAGGTTGGTAGCAATTTTTTTGTTCTAGATGCGGTAGAAAAGTTGCCAGAGAAAAACGCCATGGAGATTGGACTGCTATCAAATTGTCTGATTAGTTTTTGCATAGGTGTTTACGGGTGATTGGTTGGAAGTTTCTGCAGGCGATGGAAGATGTTCAGGTGCAGTTCCTTGGCCTGAAATTTGTTGAACAAAGGTGCTAGTTGCCACATTGTCACCATTGCAAGTCAATGATCTGCAATTCGGATTAAACTGGCAACATGTACTTTTGGCTGACTAGCTTTTCTGTCAACAAGTGCATCTTGGGCTCCTTTGTGTTAAGATTTAATTAATCACTAGATCATCGAGGGCGCGCGTTGCCACGCCCGTCTAGTATGGAGATGGAATGCTAATAAATTAGTAAATATATCAAAGCATAAAAATGAACATAAATAGATGTTTTTATCAAAAGTAACCATAAATCTAAAGTATAAGGCTCTAGCAAATGGTATTTTAACGAATCATGATAAGAATATGGCTTCTTCATTTCCAAAATAATAACATAGCATCCCCACTGAAGAATTATTTATACAAAGTTACAATGTATTATCTTGTAGACAGCTTTTTTCACAAAGATATGAACTAACGGTTCTTTCATAAACTCCACATTGACTCTAAAGGTTTTTTTGGACTTCCTGATGGTTCTTAGAAGCCGGTATCTTAACCACACACATCAGAAAAAACCAAACTAAAAGATGAGAAGCATGGTTGCGTGGGACACATCAGGAAAAACCAAACTAAAAGATGAGAAGCATGGTTGCGTGGGACACATCTGTAAGCAAGATCAAGTGCAAAGAATATTTTCCCTAAAGAAGATGACATCTTTAGATGAATTGCATTATAAAGTACTATAATGTTAAGACAAGATATATACAAAATTTAGTGTTCAAAAAACAAAATGTTGGCAATATCAAAATGGTTATGTTTTTTTAATGTAAAATGGTTATGGTTTATCCCTCATACTTACATGACAACACGCACTATATATAGCTGGTCTCTTCCTCCTAGACTACATCACTCTTGATGTCATCCTTCACATGAGGAATGTAAATGTGCTAAAAGCATGCATAGAGAAGTATTGTTCATACAAGGTTTTTCATTTGGCACACCGCTAAAAGGGGGATGATATCTCATCCCACAATGTGGTTAAATAATCAAGTAAAATCTCCTTTTTCACGAGCAGTTAGACAGTCAAACAGTTTAACTTTCTGCACAACACATTTTCAGAAAATAGCGATGATGTATAGAGTTGAGCAAACAAAGGGTAATAAACAATGGAAATGGAAGAAAGAACGTTATTTAATCAGTGAAAATATAAGGATAATCTTTACTAATCCCAGCATAGGCTTTAATGAAGTCCCACTCATACTCATATGCTTAGTGTGTTTTTGAAGCAAACAGTGCAGCTGCCATTGGCTAATCAACTCAAATGTTAAGTAAATCTAACAAATTATGTCGATAGCTACCCCTACGTTGTGATGTGAGCATTTCATTTGCAAAGATGTAATGGCTTTTATGCCTGCCTTAGTTTATTGAAGTGATATGCTAGTAAGCAGCCCTAAAACTTTTTTTTCTTTAAACTTAACTCATTACCTGCACAAAGTGTGAGATGAAGCCAGATAAGATTAGAATATTCGGTGTGGAAGATTGAAGATCGGGTAGAGTAACGGTACCTAATTTCCAACCCATTTATTTCTTCATGGAGATCATTGGGGGAAGTTCCATTTATATTAATATGCTCGACATCGTTGAGTCTTTACCATCGCCTCATGCCATCATGATAAGAGGGGTTCATCGCTATTGCCTGATGCAGTGATGCCTTCACGGAAGTAAACTGTCGCATACAACACAAACAGTACCATGGCCTGAATAATAGAGAAACACAAAGTAAGCAATTGTATATCCTTAATGCATATATAGATACTAAAACATGAAGGTATGGGGTATGCCAGTCCACGTGAATTAATTACCTGGCCCATAGCCAGCATCTCAAGCATAATATCTTGGTGGCACATGTATGTAGGAGTAACAAAACAAAAAAGAACATCTAAAGAAACGAAATAAGCAGACACCTATCTCTTCCGAGCAAATGTACACGCTATCACACAACATGATCATGCTTATGAATTGAAAATCAGGAAGGAAGAAAATACCATATGCCAGTGCGGATATAAGGGCCACAACACACGACGAACCACCGGGCGGACACATAGCGAGCCAGGCGAGGCGCTCTTCCTCGAGTCCTAGTGGTCTGCTGGAGGCACACGACGAACAACCGACGTCGGTGTGAGGAACAACACCTTGGGCGGCTTGCCATATGGCGCATATTTGGAAGCTGGCGAAGGTGTTGTTCCTCACACCGGCGTCGGGGATGGTGCTGGCTTGAAAAGCTCTATCGACCACCTTGTGGAAGGCATAGATGGTGACGGGATTCGTCTAGCAGGGTGGACTTGATCAGTGTGATGGCATCAAAACCAGAACTCCCAGCCCATATGTCTCTCCACTGTGCTACAATTGGCAGAATAATAAGTGTATCGATCAATTCTATGGACACAGCTGCATGAGGGCACAACAAGGAACAACTGAAAAACACATCAATCAGGATGCTTGTTCAGTACACACACCTTTGCAAACATTATCTTTTCCTTGATATTTGATCTCTACCATCCATCTTTCAACGTCCTGGTTGTTAATTTTGCCTCATGTGGCAATTTGGTTTCATCAAAACTCTGAATTCTTTACTGATAATCTCAGTGTTATCATAGAAGAATAATAATTCTTTGAAATAACCTGGCAGAAAAAAGGTTGCCACGGGACAAATCAACAAGCCAATTGTCCCAGTTTTAAATCAAGCAACAACCAACTGATCTTATTGTGTATGCAACCGGAACAATCCTCGGTTGCACGTACAGGAGAATGACATCGTAAGCAAAAAGGAGTGTGTGTTGGCGTCTGGATAACGATTCCTTTGATTTCTCATCAGTCATGTCTGGGCTTCGACTGCATACAATAAAGCGTTACATGGGGTGGGCGCTGCTCCCTCAACAAATTCATCGATCTGCTATTCATTTAGCCTGACTTAGGGTTTAATGGGTTGCTAGCTCTCACCCTTACTATATATCTTACTGGTCGCACAACAACTTTCCGTTCACTGGTTTGCAGATCAAATTAATAGTATGGGAGTGCATAATCTTCCCTTGTCAAAACTTGAAATCAAAAGAAAAGGAAAAAGGTACATGGTGGTGATTCTCACCTTGACGCTGAAGGGGGCAAGCGACTGCTTGCAGCAGAATTGGTGGAGGACCAGCCCCCATGACATGGAGGAAGTTTGAAGTAAATTCGTCGTCCCCCGCTTGGTGCTCTAGCCGCCCGTCGCTGCATTGCTGCTAGGAGAAGGGAGAAGAGGACTTTGGTGGCCGGCGTGTTCAACTATTCATGATCCCATTACTGAACTTTAGTTCCTCGCTGAGTAGCACACTAACACGCCCTGAAACAACAACAATGATGCCTCACATATAGGTTTCTGAAGTGAAGTAAATCAAACCAGGCCATCGCTCATTGGGGAGAGGGGTGGGTTGGGATCAATCTTTGGACTCGACCACTATGTTGAGGTCGTCACAAAGGAGAGTTCGAGGAGGACACCTGGGGTACGGTGGTGGGAGGGGCCGAACAGGGCTTGCGGTGGCCGCCGCCACTTAGGGTCAAGATCGAGAGATTGAGTCGTGGCTTGATCTTCGCGCCGGTAGTGGCTGGGGGCGGCGGCGCACTAGGGTGAGGGCAACGTACAGCCAGGTCGGAGAAGAGGAGAGGTCGACGAGAGATAAATGAAGGAACGGGGCCGAGAGACAGAGAGAGAGGAGATGCTCATGGAGACATGGACTTCGTGGATTGAATACTTGTGCGCGAAACTGGCCCAATTAATCAGAGGCCACCGAAACGGCTCCCGGAGTAGCAGCCCTAAGGACAGGCGACCCGGTTAGCGTTAAACAATAATCTGACGACCAAAAATACTTCAAACACACAATCTGACGGCTAAGATTGTAAGTGCGCTGAGAGGACAGGGATTAGGTGCAGTTTTACTGTCTTTAATGAGTTAATTAAGGAGAATCTTCTGCTAACCGTTATGTGGTTATTCTTTCCCTTGATTTTTTTAACACTGTACAGACGCAATCGTTCATATACATTGGCATATATTCATCTCTATGAACATACGAGTTGGCATATCATCTTAAGACTTATAAAGTCATTGTAGGTGTGTCGTCGTTGATGAAAACGTTCCTTTTCATTGAAAATATATTACTGAAAATCTTGCAATAAATTTAGAAATAATGTAAGCAACCTGATTTGAACCGAATCCTGTTGGGATGGAGATACTATTGTTCCTTTAATCATCTAACCAATGGTTGGTTCGCTTTTCTCTTGATGTTGATAGACGCGACTCTCGCTCGTGGTTGTTTCTGTAAAGACGCATGTAACTTGCGTCTCTTGTATCCATATAAATAGCACCATCATGAATAAAGAATGTGACTTGATTGATTACATTAGCATGCTATGCTCTGACGGAGCGATTTCATGGCGGAACGCTGCGAGAGCACGAGAGAGCGTGTTGCCTGCGGGCTCGACCTCCTGCAATAGCCTGAGACAGCCACAGCCTCGACGGAGTGATTCCGGAGGCATCATCTATGGCGATCTTCAGTCTCGCCCACCATGCACCGAGGCGACTACTCACGCTACGCCCTCAGCCGTGCGACCACAGACATGGCCCGGCCTTGACCTCCCGGCGCGTGGCGCCGGTGGCCCTCCAACGCCGCGAGGCTCAGCAGCTCCGCCCGAATCGTCGCTGAAGCGGCTCCAACCGGCCGGCGGCCTCCGGCTCCTCAACGGCGTGGCGTCCGCCTCCGGCCTGGGATCTTCTCCAAATGTGGAATATGGGGTTCCGGACCTCTGCACGCATTGCTGGTGATACACATACAGCAGCCCGGCCATGGCGGTCGTGGGCGTCTTCGCCTGTGTGTGTGTCAGTCACGGGATTGAGATGTGGCTGGGTTTGCGCCTGGTCGCTCTCTTGCTTATTCGTCCAGTTGACCAGGCTGGATTTTAGCGATGGCTGCTAGCCCATTTGCATGCTTATTCGGCTCCCACCGGCCCCTGCTTAATTGCCAAGTATTTTTTCAGCTTTTTACCAGATTATAGTGCTCCAACAACTATTGCTATTTATTAGAATTTGTCATGTTTAGGCCAAATCCGCATTTATATCATTTTCTGTTTAATTTTAAAAATTCTATAAATACATGATTGTTAATGCCTGACATGTTCTTTATCGGTACAATGACAATGTTTTACAACTGAGATTAAATTTTCTCACACAACAATGTTGATTTGGATGCTACATGAGCCTGATCACCCAGTGAATCAATCCTACTATAGCTTTTCACAGTATCATGTGGATTTTGATCTCTTTTTTTCCTTCATATTTAAGGGTTACATATAGTTGGATTGTCATTGATTTCCATAGATTTCATGCAATCAGAATCAGAATTTAAATACATATTATGCATGCACGGAAGAGCTGACTACTATTTATTGTGCATCATGCTTGTGAGTTATTGATATATCTTTGCGATCCTCCTCCATGTCCTATTATTTTTTTATTTATGGCCAAGCGACATGGTACTATAATATTATAGTATCTTTGTACGGTTGAATATCGTTGTTGTGTACTATAATATTTATCATAATGAGTCCATGTCATAAATTAATTGTTTGTAAAGATGATTTCATAGTGTTCTTTTAACTTCTTGAATCATATAATGTCGTATGGTGTGCTCAATTTGTAACAACAAAGTGTGTTCATGTTACTAGCAAAGGTTTTTAATGTTGATCTCAACTTTAGTTAATTAGCCATTAGAATGTCCAATTCATCTCTTTTAGGCAAGACAACCATTTATTGATTCATTGTATAATGCATCTTCTTGACAAAATGATACATATGCTACTGACCGGACTAGATAACATGAATGGTTTTTGCCACGATGCCTGAAACCCAAAGACGGATTTCTTCTACTTTATTAGTATTATATCGATAACATTTTTTTTATTTGTAGATCACAAGGATGAGATATTGTAGTTGTCTCAATAGGCATTAATTCGTAGCTAAATGCTGCAACCAAATGTCCTAATTAGCCAATTTTGATTTTCTATGTGAACGTCTGCGCACCTAGCCGATCCGTTCTTTTAAGCTCCTAGGGCAACTAATAGGAGCAACTATGCACTCGAGCATGAACCCAAAATCAATCAACTCAACACCTGTCACTCTTTCACGCCCTCCTCTTCACTTCAATTTATGCTAGAGCATTCCACATTGAGCTACACCGGGTATCATTGTTGAAGGGATGAATGTTGAAGGGTTTGCTAGTATGGTTAAAAGCATGGTGGGAGTATAGAGCATGCAGTTATGGTCCAATAACCCACTCCAAGTCACTGATGAACAACTTGAAAGATGGTGCAAACGGTAGTTGTTTGAGTAGACATTACATGCCACGATGTTAACGTTGGCCTTTAGGGTTGCAGACGAATGTCTAACTACACATCAAGTAACTCAACGAATGGTTCCTATATTGTGGCCTAGAGGACATGTTGTGTCCATCTGCAACTAAATTGTGTGTCTCGGTATGAGAGGGCAGACGGATCCCTCAATTAACAACCGAGCTAGATCACAGTATCAAACGTTGGTAGCTCCGCATGCGAGTACTGTTAAACCGCATGTATATCTTGGATAGAGATAGACTTTAGGTAGTTGCTTAAACCTCTTATCTCCTTTGTATTCAAATATCTATCTCTAGTTATCTTTCTCTTCAAGATGTAACTCTCTTCAAATCTTGTACGCATATCCAGGCTTGCAACCTGTTATATAAACACGCACCACGTCACCCAGCAAGGGTAAGACGTTTCCGTAAGTTCGTACATGGTAATCAGAGCTTTCCTTTTCCAAACCACACTACAACAAAACAAAGCTTTGGTAACACAATCAGGTAACACATGGTAAAGTATGTTACAAGTGAAATTCAAGTAACACAAGATTTATGTTACAACACCTGGCAGTAACGCATACTGTATGTGTTTCGATCATGTGTTACAACAATATCTAACAAGTAACATATAATTATGTGTTGAATGTAATGTGTTACAGATATTGACCGAGTAACATATAAATATGTGTTGACGAAATGTGTTACAAACTTTCATGCAAATAATCATGTGTTGATCCATACTGTTACGGTCTTTGTTATTTGGGAAATGGAAAAACTAAAATCAATTGCATGAGTGTATCACCATTACCTTAACATAGTCACACGTGTCAACTTAAAATTCTTTAATAAAAATGAATAAATAAATAAAAATGGCAAAGAGGATAGGAAACAACCATACAATTTGGTTACGGTAAATACCGAACAATATTGATACAATTTTGATAAATACCATATGAATCAAATTTGACAGGAATTTTAGGATGACTCACAACCATTCATGTCAAACTAAAAATTTGACTATAAGTAATAATTGCATGCTTTTGAGTTTTCAAGTTGTAGCTCTGCGTAACTCCAGCATATAGTAAAATAAAAATGTTGGATGGGTCAACTAAAAAAAGAAAAAAAAAGAAAATGCTGGACGAGTTAGTAAAGGATATATAAAAAGACATAAAACATTTTCTAGTTAAAAATCAAACCTACTTGTCATGTTTTATTTTGAAAATTCCAAAAAAAGCATGCTTGTTTTTTTGAAACCATTATAGTTCATGAGTCCTATGGTTAAATAGGAGGTTCGGAAGAGGAGCTTGGTGGGTGACCTGAAAAGGCTCAGATCATCATAATTCAAGGTCTTTCGAAACCAACTATATCGTCGACTCACCGTGAGCCGATTAATTACCTCGACGTATTCCTTTATTGGCAAGGTGTGAGGCGTTGCCTTGGTGCAGGTTGTGCGTCAACGGGAGACAAGTGGAAGATCAAAACACAAATGTACTAGGTTAACAAATATTGATTCACTATAATAATAACAATTTAGACTACATTTCAAATTATAAAACATTGCAAATTGTAATATAATCCTCCTATATTATGCGGTATTTTTAAAACGTTTCACGTATTCTTTCTATAGAAACGCGCCACAACTTACCATCAATTGAATCTCTTGATTCCAACCATCGCATATGTGTGCCTCCAGCCTCCAGGAATCAACATTTATTTATGTACATACATGCGTTATGTACTTATACATGTCAAATATTTTAGATCTATGAATTATAAAATCCTAGCCTTTAATTCTCGTGATCGACGGACCAAATATTTTGGAGGCCCCGCCATTGAAACCCAAATTGAAGTGACGAGGTCATATAAGCCGCTAAATAAAATTTTGGAGCTAAATCCCCAAACCCCTGCCCCTAACCCTATCTCTCTCCATCCCTCATCGTGATTCCTACCTCTCTCTCCTGTGGCAGCGGCAGTTAGATCTGAGGCAACAAAGCGCCACGACGGCCGCCGCACACCTCCCCATGGCTCCCTCCTTCCCTTTCTACATCCCTCCCCCAGCTGGGTAAGATCTCCGACAACGCCGTTCCTCTCAGGCCACGTGTTGGTCGCCATTGGGATCCACGAATCCGGTGCCTCGCTATCTCCATTATGCGAACATCACGGCGATATAAGCCTACTCATGCTTGGTGCGGCGAGGACCTCGGCATTCTCCTCCCATCGTGGCTTTGCGAGGGTTGGCTCGTCCGACGGATCTGGCAGGTACGTCAACATGCGACTCAAAGGAGGCCATGACGAGCACATCGTCGTGCTCCTCGTTCACTACATCTGCTGCATCTCCGCCTCCCCGTGGCCCAGCGTGATCGAGCGGGCTCGGGTGGGATCCGACGATGGGCTCCCTCTCCGCCTCCCTCTGAGCACGACCACACCAACACAGGACAGCCATGTGGCAGCGCACTGCCAAACGATGACTTCCTAAATTGGATTCTGAATTTCTCATGTATCTATACTTATCGTGTTTTGATGTCAATAATTATTAATACACGGATGCCCGCTTGAATATAGTTGGTTCAATTTCTTTTTTCCTAAATGTGTAGGGAAGTTGCCTGATGGCGGATCAATAGGTTCTACCTCCTGACTTACTATGCATGCTGTTTGGAAATGTGACACCTAATTTGTTGTGCAAGGCATGGCGATGCTGAGGTAACTGTTAGTTTTGAATGATTCGGTGGATCCTAAACTAATGAGCTTGGTGATGTAAACATGGCTGACTTGCAGACGTCTTTATACTTCTTTCCAAAATTGCCACCTATCAACTTGGTCACTTATAAGTGTTCTCCTTCATGGAATTAGTCACCATGTTGCACGTCTACGTGGGAGATAGCGTAACAATTTTTGTGTATGTATATAAGGCCTAAAAACATATTTTATATGTTCAGAGCTGAGACTCACTCTTTTACGCCAAACGTATATTTTATCTTATGATTTGGTCACCTACAGCTCAGGGCGCCGCTCTAAAGCAAGGCGGACACACGAAAGTGTGGCGTCATTGTGACTGACCTTCCAATTATATTTATCAGACTATAAGTGGGCTTGAGCTGTCTAGGTGGCCTTAACTGGAGCATTAGTGTATTAGCTTAGGTCCTATTTCGGTTTGAAACTGGCCTGGGGTCTTCTTTAATACAGCTACATCCATATATGTGTTTCTTAATTATATCGACTTACGCAGCCACTCTTATTTCGACTGTGAGCGAATACTATCAGATGATTGATACTGTTGCTGCAGATACATGGAGCAATGCTGAACGTAGTAGCATGCATTGAAACGCCTTCTACTATCATAATTGAATCTAAACCATGGTGAAAAAATGTGACCAGTAAAAGCTTAAATTGCAGTTTTTGGGATGTACAATTTCTTCATCTATGCTTACTTTTTTCTATAGCCACATCTTCAATTTGCTTTCACATAGTTATTTCTATTCAAAACTTCTGCTATAATTGCCAGGCTATACACAATCAAATGCTTTATTCCTGCCTCATAGAACCATTTCACATACCTTACAACTATCTTAGCATTCAAATGTTATTAAGTCGTAGAACACGCATCAGCGAAACAGAATTTTAAGACCAGTGACATTCGTTCCAGTACACAGTTTTATCATACAGATGTATTTAGATAGTGCAGCTAGTCTCTAGCTAATGGAAAGAGAATCCAGTAAGTAACAAGACTTGTAGACATATGTTGGCAGATCCTTGTATTGTATGGATGCTCCATTTTACTATGTGTCTCCATCACCTTTGTGTTATGCGTTAAGCTTTTGTTAATTTGGTCAAACCTGCATCCTTGCTTGCTAGTGGGTGTTATACTGGCATTGGAATGCTGAACTCTACTTGTGACATGCTCCCTCTTCTGTCGTCAATTTCACTTATATGCAAAATTATAATGGAACTGATTGTGACATGCTCCCTCTTCTGTCGTCAATTTCACTTATATGCAAAATTATATTGGAACTGATTGTAGACTGCATGTACAAGGAGGTTGTTTCTCTTAGTACTTATTTTAGTATAAAGTATAAGGAGGAAGGCATCAAGGTTGTAACAAGGCACTATATCAACCACTACACTAGCAACAAGGGTATGTCTTTTAGCTACAGTCCTCTTAGTATTTCCAATGGTAGAAGTAATGTTTTTTCCAATTGTTTATTAACATATACAATATTTCCGTTTGCAATGGTGAAGGTGGTTGTTTCTCTCATTTGTTATTTTCAGAACATAAAGATGGAATAATGGCAGAGCTCCTGCGGTTCTATCCTATGCTCATGCTCATGATGAAATCAAGAAGAAAACTAGTCCACTGAAGACTAGAAGCAGCAAGTTTAGTTTATGCCAATGGATGAAAAAATGTAATATTTTATCAAGGAATACTACAGAATGATGTGAAGATACTTATATTAAGTTTAGTGCAATTTAGTTATGCTATGATCGGTACAATTATACTTATGTATATTTGTAATAAATATCTTCAAATTTTTGATTTGTGCATGTGGTGAGCTTCAGTTTCTCCGTCATTTTAATGATGACAAGATCAAGTGCAGTAATTTTATTAAATTAGTGTATATTCATTAAAATATGTACCCAAATTTTGTTTAATAAAATAGAATTATATTATTAGGTTGTGATGCTAATATATCAATGTTATTGATGAAATTATTAGAGTTACAAGATGTGTTACAGTAATGAGAATATGGTGTTACACCATTTGGATATTATGTTACTAGTTTTGTCTCGAAGCTAAAAAAGGTGTTACCAATTGTGTTGCTATAGTTACAGTATAGTATGTTACCACCAATGTTCTACGTCTAGGTTAGTATGTTACTACTGGCGTTACTACAACTACAATAAAATGTTACCAGTGTACTTAGTAACACATACTATGCATGTTACTACAACGTAATTGTAACACAGTTTTTAAACAATAGTAACAACTATTATGTGTGACAATGGATAGCACGTAGTAACACGGGCTAATGGAACACATTTCAAAGTGTGTTACTACATGACCTAGTAACACCTTTTTGGGCCTATAGTAACATATTACCGTGTTACCAAAGCTCTGTTCTGTTGTAGTGCCATCTAGCGAAACAAACCCTATCTATGTCTTCCTCTGGCGCCTCCCAGCCAAACCTCAATGGCCAAGTTACGACGAGGCTTACCCACACCAATTTCATCCTCTGGCGCGCGCAGATCACGTCGCAGCTAAGAGGAGCGGGTGTCTTCGGCTACGTCGACGGCACATCACCAGAGCCGGCCAAGATCCTTACCTCCAAAGAAAAGGATGGGAAGGAATCCTCTGAGCCCAACCCCCTACACCCGATCTGGGTTCGGGAGGACCAGCAAGTGCTGGGCTATTTGCTGAACAACCTCTCCAAAGTGGTGCTTGTCCAGGTGATCGCGATCACCACGGCGCATGCGCTGTGGACGACTCTTGCCGGCATGTTCTCCTCCCAGTCCATGAGCCGCGTAAACAACATCCGCACGGCTCTGGTGGGCGCGCAGAAGGGCACACAATCGGTGCCCACCTTCTTCGCCCACATGCGCGGCCTCGCTGACGAGCTGGCGGCCACCGGCAAGCCCATCCCCGATGATGAGCTCATCTCCTACATCCTCCACGGCCTTGACATGGAGTATCAACCCCTTGTCTCCGCTCTTGACGCTCGCGTCACCCTGGTTTCCCTCGACGAACTATTTTCCATGCTCAGTAACTTTGATCAGAGAATGGCTATGTTCCAGGGATCCGGTGGCTTCAAGTCATCCGCGAATGCTGCGACCCGCGGCCGCGGTGGTTCCTCCTCTCGCTACCGTGGTCACTCGCGGGGTAGATCGGGAGGAAACAGTCCCTCCTCTGGAACACATCCCCGTAATGCCCCCTTCCTCCACCAACACAAAGGGGCGCCGCGGCGGGGCCAGGAGGTCTCGCCCAGATGTCGTGCGCTGTCAGATATGCGGCAAGCTCGGGCACACGGCTAAAGACTGCTGGTACCGCTTCGACGAGGACGAGGCATCCGGTGATGATGAGGAGAAGGTCGCAGCTGCTTCCGATGGCTCCTACGACGTCGATACAAATTTGTACCTCCACAGTGGGTCTACCAACCATCTCACCGGCGAGCTCGAGAAGGTAACCCTCCGTGAGAAGTACCACGGCAAGGATCAGATCCACATGGCAAATGGCGCAGGTATGAGAATAAGTCACACTGGTCACTCAGTCATTCATACCCCTCATCGAAAACTTCATCTTCGAAAAATCTTGCATGTTCCTAGAACCCACAAAAATCTGCTCTCAGTTCATAGAATTGCTATTGACAATCATGTCTTCCTCGAATTTCATCCCTTTTTCTTTCTCATAAAGGATCAGGCCACGAACAAAATACTCTACCGCGGTAGATGTGTTCGAGGACTCTACCCATTGCTTCCACAAGATCAAGGATCAAATAAATATGCCTACGGTGCTATCAAACTTTCTTCAACACGGTGGCATGATCGTCTAGGACATGCATCTTTTTCTTTAGTTGAACGTTTGCTTAGGAAAAATAAGCTCCCGTTTGTTGGTGAGCGTAGTGTCGAAACTATTTGAGATTCTTGCCAAAGAGCTAAAAGTCATCAGTTGCCTTATCCTATTTCCACCCGTGTTTCTACTCAACCACTTCAATTGATTTTTTTCGGATGTTTGGGGTCCTGCCCCCAGTTCTGTTGGTAGACACACCTATTATGTAAGCTTCATTGATGATTACAGCAAATTCTCATGGGTCTATCTTCTTAAGAAACGATCCGAAGTTTTTCAAGTGTTTCAAAATTTTCAAGCACTTGTTGAACGCAAAATACTTGCCGTTCAATCTGATTGAGGAGAGGAATATGCAAAATTAAATTCCTTTTTTCAACATCTTGGCATCTCTCATCCCGTGTCATGTCCTCATGCCCATCAATAGAATGGCTCTGCTAAGCGCAAGCACAAACACATTGTTGAGGTCGGCCTAGCTCTCCTAGCCGGAGCCTCCATGCCCCTAAAATTCTGGGATGAGGCGTTCCTCACAGCCGTACATATCATCAACATGCTTCCTAGCCGAGTGATAAACAATGAAACACCCATCGAGAGACTCCTTCACACCAAACCAGATTATAAATCTCTACGTGTTTTTGGCTGTGCATGCTGGCCTAACCTCCGTCCCTATAACAAGCGAAAACTCATGTTTCGGTCTACTCAATGTGTTTTTCTCGGGTATAGTGCTCAACACAAAGGTGTAAAATGCCTTGATGTTTCTTCTGGTAGAGTATACATCTCTCGTGATGTTTTTGATGAAACAAAGTTCCCCTTCTCTGAGCTTCATCCCAATGCGGGAGCACTCCTTCGCCAAGAAATTCTTCTTTTGCCATCCCACCTATCAGGTGCTAATCAAGGGGTTGATGACTGTGCTAATCATATGTTGACTAACTCTCTCACCCCTGCTCCTGAGTTTTGTGATGATTCAGGGAAAAACAGCGAAGAAAATGGAGTTTTTGATGCCCCGGACGGCTTACTGCCTCCATATCACATGTGTCTCCCCGCAGGAAGCAAACCCCCCTCGGGATCCGCTACGCAGTCTGACGCGTCGACAGAATCCCCCTCGGGATCCGTGTAGCCGTTCCCTGCCCAGACACGGGTGGCGGCGTGACAGGCGGGACATGCGTATCCGCTCCGGTCCCTGTGCCAACTACCCCGCGCCACACATCGCCAGGTGTCGGGTGCGGCGCCGCTGATGACGTCGTCCCCGCACCGCGCCAATCAGGAGCGGGCGCCCCGCGGTTGGCCACCTCTCGCGTTGTGTCTCCTGCGCCTGTCTGCTACAACCGACGCGCGACAGCCGTGGTGGCCCCCACCACTGGACAAGCCGACCCGGCTGATCCCGAGACCGTCTCTTCATCACCTATCGAGGACGGCTCGCTGCATCTGGTGCCGGCTACTGTTCCCGAACCAGCTGCACCACCATCTTCTGCCTCTTCGACGCTGCCTCGCACACGGCTACAGGGAGGGGTAACGAGACCTGTTAATTACAAGCATCTCATCAAGTATGGTATGGTATGCTCTACAGGTGAATCTGGTGAACCACACACACTTGAGGAAGCCCTTGGCGATGAGAGGTGGGTACAGGCTATGAATGATGAAATCATGGCACTACATAAAAACAAGACATGTCATCTTGTTCCTCCACAACAAGGTAAAAATATTATTGATTGCAAATAGGTATATCGGATCAAAAGAAAATCTGATGGAACAATTGATCGCTACAAAGCTAGGCTTGTTGCAAAAGGTTTTAAACAGCGGTATGGGATTGACTATGAGGACACTTTTAGTCCTGTTGTAAAGGCTGCCACCATCCGCCTTGTGTTATCTATTGCTGTTTTCAGGGGCTGGAGCCTTAGACAGCTAGATGTACAGAATGCGTTTCTCCATGACGTTCTGGAAGAGGAAGTGTACATGAAGCAACCTCCTGGGTTTGTAAACAAAGCTGCTCCCTCTTATCTTTGTCGACTTGACAAATCATTATATGGTTTGAAACAAGCTCCAAGGGCATGGTACTCACGTCTCAGCCACAAAATGCAAACACTTGGTTTTTCTCCTTCCAAGTCTGACACATCACTGTTTATCTATAATAGACACAACACATGCATATTTGTTCTGATATATGTTGATGATATCATTGTCACCAGTTCTTCTGATGAGGCCATTACAGGGCTCTTAAAAGATCTTAGTACAGAGTTTGCTCTCAAGGATCTTGGAGATTTGCACTATTTTCTTGGGATTGAAGTAAAAAGGCATGAACATGGTCTTCATCTCTCTCAAGAAAAATATGCAGCAAATCTGGTAAAAAAGCTGGCCTACAAGGTTGTAAACCTTCACCCACTCCATTATCAAGTTCAGAAAAATTATCTCTTGTAGAAGGACAACCCTTGAGTTCAGATGATAGCACTAAATACAAAAGTCTTGTAGGTGCTCTCCAGTATCTAACACTTACCAGACCTGATATTTCCTTTGCTGTTAATAAAGTCTGTCAGTTTCTACATGCACCTACCACAGTTCATTGGACCGCTGCCAAGCGTATAGTAAGATATATCAAAAATACTCTCAATGTTGGACTCAGCTTCAACAAGTCCTCCTCCACACTTATTAGTGCCTTCTCAGATTCTGATTGGGCTGGATGTCTGGATGATAGACGTTCAACAGGTGGTTTTGCAGTATTTTTTGGACCAAACTTGATCTCATGGTGTGCAAGGAAACAAGCCACTGCCTCTAGATCCAGCACAGAAGCAGAGTATAAGGCTTTAGCAAATGCTACAACTGAGATCATATGGGTTTAGTCCATGCTGAAAGAACTTGGTCTCAAAATTTCTCCACCACCATGCTTACGGTGTGATAATCTTGGTGCAACTTACTTATCAGCTAATCCAGTTTTTCATGCTCGCACAAAACATATTGAAATAGATTTTCACTTTGTAAGAGAAAGAGTTGCGAACAAACAATTTCAAATCAGATTTGTGCATTCTCAAGATCAACTTGCAGATGGCTTTACAAAACCACTAGCTACAAGACAGTTTGAAGATTTCAAGCATAATCTCAACTTGATGAAGTTGTGATTACGGGAGGGAGTTAAACTGCATGTATATCTTGGATAGAGATAGACTTTAGGTAGTTGCTTAAACCTCTTATCTCCTTTGTATTCAAATATCTATCTCTAGTTATCTTCCTCTCCAAGATGTAACTCCCTTCAAATCTTGTATGCATATCCGGACTTGCAACCTGTTATATAAACGTGCACCACGTCGCCCAACAAGGGTAAGACGTTTTCGCAAGTTCGTACAAGTACCACATCCTTTCCCGAAGTCTCTTATTCCGAACGCATCACATAACCATTATCTATTTTTCTTCTTCGGGCATCCATACCCTAGGCTGCTTCTTTTTAGCTTTCCTCACTTTGTGAGCTATTTGATGGCGGCGATATAAGTTCATATCAACTGGTAGATCGTCAAGCTTGCTGTCATAGGGAAGGTTTAGCATTATATATGCGTGAAGCATGGTGCAACATGGTCCAACAAGGGTATCTATAATCTTGCGCTAATTTCGCGCCCGTGAGTAGTTCATTTATGAGCATGAGAGTGACTTTATATACGTATCGACTGGATGGCGAATCATGAACTTTAGTACATCATTATTGTGTATCTCTCGTACATTTGGCTCAGACAAGTGCAATATGTAATCAGTGGCTTATTCTCGAGTTTGCTTTTACTTGATTACAACCTATAGCATACGCAGGTACCACAGTCATGAACCATCCAGCATAGCGAATACACCAGTAAATTAAACACAAAGAAATTGTACGAACACAATTTTGCTGAAAAATGACAAACAATTAACATACAAAGAGTAGTGGTGGAGAAAATATCGCGTACCCCCTCGCGTCGCTCGAGCGACCGAGGGGGCGAACCCTAGCCGACGGGGCTAGTCCGCCGCCTCCAGCTCCCTCCCTCGCCGCCGCCGGTGTGCGCCGCCGATTCGGTCGGCGTAGGCGGCGGCGGGGATTTCCCTTCTCCTCGTTCGATGTCGTGCGGCGCGGGACGGCGGCTTCGACGACGGTGTCATGCGGATCCAAGGCACGGCGGCGCGTGGCGGCGCGGGTGGAGATTGGCTGGGCGTGGCATGCCAGTCGGCTGGACGTTGCTAGAAGATGAAGGTAGGGCTGGGCATGGCCGGTGGCGGTGGCAGCGGCGACGTTCGGCCCGGATCCGGTCTTGGCGGTGGCGACGGCGGCGACTAACCCGGATCCGATCATGGTGGCGGCGGCGTCCCCTCCGTCAGGGATGACGGGCCAGGTGGTGGGTCTTTGTGACGGCACCGGTGACGACAGATCTTGGGATCCCGTGACCGGGCTCGTCGCAGGATCCGGTACTAGCTGCGAGTTGGGGAGACATAGTTGCCGGTGAAAATCGAGCCGACGACGGACGATGGCGGCGTTCTGCGCCGTTACCTTCATGAAGGCTTCGTCCTGTAATTACTGTCGATCCACTCGTGCTTCTCCAGGGGAAACCCTAGGATCTGGTTTTCCAGATCAGACGATGGCGACATTGCGGTGTCGTTCCTCTCTAGGGAGCATCGTTTGTGGAGCAGCGCTGGAAGACACAGGCAGGAGGTGGAGCGTCTTCGTCCTGCACGGAGCTTCGGTGGTGATGTCAGGTCATGCCTGGCCGACAGGTGCTACGCTTTGTCATGGATGTTTGGCAGGTGCTACGCACGACAGATCTTACAGAGTCTTCGCGTCTGGATAGACGAGCGCGGGGAGGTGGCGCCGTTGGGCGCTGTGGTGGCGTCGACGAATGGCTGGACTGGCAAGGATAATGCAGATATCTCTCCTGAAGATGGGTCAGCGGTTCGATGATGATGGCGGCTTCTAAAACGTGTGCATACGGTGTATGCTTTAGGTATGTTGCACCGGCTGTGAGTTTCGATACGTTATGTGGATGGATCGGCGATGACACCTTTTTAAGATATGGAAAGTGATAGCACTCCACATTATCGCGTTTTGTAGGTATGAGTGGGGGCTTCGGGTGGCTTGATGTATATTTTTGTGAGACCTTTATTGAATAAATAATAAAGATAGTTGTATGCATCGATTGATGTAGAGGTTGGGGGTCTTAACCTTTTTTTAAAAAAAGAATTAACAAACAAATTCTTGAAGTGGTTTAAGAAAAACACGGTCATGCGCCATCCTAATTTCGTGAGTGCTTTTCAAAAGTGTGCTAATATTTGCTTCAATAATGTTTCAACGATAATTGCTACCCCTCCGTTTTTAAATATAAGTTTTTTAAAGGTTTCACCAGGAAGTTACATACGGATGTATATAGACATATTTTAAGTATAGATTAACTAGTTTTGCTTCGTATGTATAGTTATTTAGTGAAATCTCTTAAAAGACATATATTTAGGAACGGAGGAAGTAGTTAGTTTCTAGTCTGTTCTGGTACTGTTTTGACTAGTGTAAAATGTTGGCCGTTGGATCTGCTTTGCAGGGCAGAGATGAGAGGCTGGTTGGCCTTGTTAGCAGAGCTAGCGACCGAATCTCAGCGCACATCCCGTGGAGGTCAGGAGCGAGACAGCCCGCCGCCGGCCGAATCGAACGCGGCGGCGCTCCCTCTCCGCCCCCCTGAGCTAATCGGCTAGGTCCCCGGAGTGCTCCGCCACGCAGCACCGCGAGGCCAACCGCTTATGACCTGATCGGAGCAGGTTCGATCCGATCCGACCCTTTCCCCCTCACCCTCCCAAATCCGCTGATCTAGTTTGCTCCGCGTGTATGAATCTTGGCGTGAACTTTAGATGCATTCAGGCCAACCCGTGCCAGACAGTAGGAGCCCCAGATCTTGTTCATAGTATCAGTGGAGCATTGGCTGAGTTGATGAGGCGAGTGGCGGCTCGATTCCTCTGCTCTAGCTGTTAAGAACCAGGATTCATTATCGTGGACTGCTGCCTGCAACTCCATAATGATTTTCAGCTTTTGCTTCCGTCAAACGTCTAGTATATACTCCCTCCGTTTCTAAATATAAGACCTTTTAGATATTGCACTATGAACTACATACGAATGTACATAGACATATTTTAGAATATAGATTCACTCATTTCGCTCCGTATGTTGTCTCCTAGTGTAATTTCTAAAGGGTCTTATATTTTGAAACGAAGGGAGTACGTACTACGTAGGTAGGATCGCAAGCATGTTTGGAATCCCTTCTTCTCTGATGCAACTTCTGTTGTGTATTTATATCTATATACATCTGCTTTAATTGGTCAGCCGGCACATCGGTTCTTTGTATGCTCCCATTTAGGTGCTCTTGTGTCGAATGAATTTGTGTCTGTGTGCTCACTCCTTCGAAACTGTATGGTGATTGCAGCACCTGCTCTGCTCTAACTATAGCTGCCATTTTTCCTCTTGCAGATCAGGGGGGAAAGACAAAATTATAGGGGCCCTAGATACTCCTGCCTGCAACCAGGTGCTCAGCCTCGATGGCGATGCCCGGATCCTGCCCCTCAGCCCCGTCTGCCGGCCACCGTCCCATTTGCCTTGCCGATGCTTCAGGTGGTTTGCTGCATTCCTTTCCCACCATCACCGTGCACAAGCCAATTCCAACCCCTCTCACATTGCTCTCCCACTTCTGGCTTTGGCAGGGGGAGCGGGATCCCAAGACATGCTGCGGCCACGTCTGGTGCTCTTTGGCGACTCCATCACTGAGCAGTCCTTCCGCCCCGGCGGTTGGGGAGCGGCCCTTGCCGACACCTACTCCCGCAAGGTCGAACCGGACCCCATCGATTCTCAAATCCCTTTCGTTTTCCGGTGTATCGATGCCGATATCCAGTGAATTTTTCTGTATCAGGCCGATGTTGTTGTCAGAGGCTATGGTGGGTACAACTCAAGATGGGCCCTGTTCCTGATCCAGCGCATCTTTCCCCTGGTAGGAACAGCTTGCATACAGCTGCTCTGGTGTTAATTATGAGATTACCACAATGATCTGTGTTATATCAATGAATACTCCCTATGCAGGTTGGCTTACCACCCATTGCTACGACTATATTCTTTGGCGCTAATGATGCAGCGCTTCTAGGACGAACAAGCGAGCGACAACATGTTCCAGTTGAGGAGTATAAACAGAATCTCAAAACAATTGTTAATCACCTGAAGGTAAGTTTGAAACGAAAAATAATAATGTACCTAGTTAGTTTGAACTGTACGAAAGGGGAAAGCTTATATTTGCTTTCGGAATTCTGACCTGAAGCAGTTTCGGACTAGCTGTATGTAACTCTACCTGTCAGGAGGTATATATCTGTGTAAAAGTGGATTGGCTTTCTTAGGATCATAGCTTGCTGGAGTGCCTATTTTGATCACTAGGGCTAGGAAAATTAAGAAGCAGTATTCACATCATGCTTGCTATCTGTCATACAAAAGTTATGGAACCTCCATTTCAGAGTTAATGACCAGTCATTTTAACTCGTTAGTTTATCGAAGTTTCTTTACCTAATAATTAGTACTGTTGGAAACTTGGAATAAAAAACACTGTTGTTGATATATTACAGCAGCATCAACTTCA
The DNA here is from genome assembly GCF_904849725.1 of Hordeum vulgare subsp. vulgare. Taxonomy (NCBI): domain Eukaryota; kingdom Viridiplantae; phylum Streptophyta; class Magnoliopsida; order Poales; family Poaceae; genus Hordeum; species Hordeum vulgare. The sequence goes on along the minus strand of NC_058524.1, from coordinate 10,432,504 downwards.
GGGTCTCCCGGTGTGTCATATAGTTAAATGTCTTTCATTGTTAAAAAATTGATCTATGTTATGTCGTAATCTTTTTTTGCGGGAATATGTTATGTCGAGTTAAAGTAGGCATACTGAGGTAAATTTTAGAATTTACAATTGCAGTGCTATGTTTTTTAGTAGTTTTTTTGAGCCAATATGAAGTATCAGTCATTCATGTTATTTATAATCTGACATTTTATATCAATACAGGATTGTTCCAAGTCCATGGTGATTTTGCTTATCACCCCACCTCCTATTGACGAAGATGGAAGAGAAAGATATGCACGGTTGGCATCACTTCTATTCCTGAATTATTCGTATTTGCTTTAATAACTTTAGTGATTGACTGGCACAGAAAGAAAGAAATGAGAATGAAGAATGCCAAACACAAAATTAGCTTCTTTATTGTCTTTTCTTGATCTACTAAATACTGGAGTTCCTTTTGTTTTTGTGGGCACAATGGATTTACGGAATAGTATAATTCGTTTGTCATTTGCCATTCATGTTATATCCAGTGACTGATATTTTTCGCTTTCCACAAGCTTTACTGAACACATAATGTGTAATCTATTAGTTGTTGATTATTTGTATTTCCTCCCCAAGATCACTCTATGGAAAAGATGCGAGGAGGCTCCCTGAAAGGACAAATGAAATGGCTGGTGTCTATGCAGGTCAATGTATAGAACTAGCCAAAGAAATGGATGTACAGTATGTTGATCTTTGGTCAAAGATGCAAGCGACTGAAGGTTGGCAGAAACTTTACTTAAGGTAATGCCTATTTAAATTTAAATTTTCCTTGTTACCATTTTTATGGAATGAATGATTTGATTTGAAATTTTTGTTCAGGTTCTCTATTTAGAAAAACATTGAGTTCAATCAGTTGCATTTTTTTCTCACCAAAGCAAGATAAACCTATTTTCGTTACAAAACTAGCTTGAAAAATCTAGACCCTGTTATCCACCTTTGACTAATGTGCATTTACATGGGTGCATTAATCATCTTTCACATACTTGGGAACTGGGGAAACACCGACTGCAACTTCTTCCAAGAAAATTTTCAAATCAGCTGAGTCGTTCGAGATCACCTCACAAAAGCTTGTTAAGAAACATCCATTACAGCATGCCTTTGTTCTTGATAGTTTAATGAAATAACCATTTTCGTCATCTCGTAGTGATGGACTGCATCTGACACCGGAAGGAAATGCTCTGGTCCACAAGGAGGTTGTCCAAACCTTAAGAGGCGCTGGTCTGAAACCTGAAGATATGCCCCATGACTTCCCTCATCATTCCAAAATAGACGGAATTCACCCAGAAAAGGCCTTCCAGTGAGGTGATTTTAGGCTGTGCCATGTTTACGCTTGAACCGCTTGCTTCTCGTTTGGAGGCTTTGCTTTCCTCACATTATGCCTTTTCTTTTCTTGTTGTGAACTTTTGAATTGTGGAATTTTTGTGTCCATTTTTACCCCATGGAAATAGCTGGGCATATTGCTGCGGCATATACCTTCCAGTGAAGTGATTGATTTCAGGCTGTGTGCTGTTTAATTTTGAACTGCCGTCTGCTTCCCATGTCGTCTGCAGGTTTTTGCTTTCGTTGTGTTTTACTGATTTCTTTTGTTGTGAAGTTTCATGTGCATTTTTGCCCCATCAAAACAGGCGGCCTCGGGGATTGGCTGCTGGATTGTTTTGGTATCCGATTCCGCAGCACCGATTCCAGACCTTCAACTTCGTGTGCGGTATTGTAGATACAAAATAGCCACGCATTTACTGTAAAGCCATTTTTTCTCACCAATACCGCACATATTTTGGCTAGAATGGCCACGTCTGTTGCCACGACCTATTACCCATTTGTGCTGCAATATTTACTCAAGGCTATTTTCTTCTCAGTAATAAAACAGTATTCTTGGGGTAGGCACGGTGGGTACTGTGGCTGAAGAACTGTTGAGAACCTGAAGCATGCTTGCTCTAAACCTTTTTGTCATCTCTCCTTTGCATAACAAAGGAGAAATTAATATCTCCTTCCACTTTGCGCTCGTCGCCGCATCGGCATATGTGCCTTACAAAAAAAGGATTCGCTTGTTTTAGACACTTGTTCTAACTCTAGACTAGGGGTTCCAGATGGCCGACCTCTGAGTGTACAGCTATCATGTGCTTTTCACCATCTCATGGTTCATCCAGAGGTCTCCATCCTCTTCCCGCAGTGATGCTCGTTGTCATATCTTTGTCATTTGATCAAAAGGTGTTCCCCCTCTTTTTTGGGTCCGAAGAATAGGTACATTTTTGTGAGATCAACTTCTGCATCATTTGTTGATCTGTGATTTGCTGGGAAACGGTGTGCTGTCGACGAATGAGCTTTAGGTGCGGCATCTAACTATTTGTACGTGCTCTGCGTCGTGGCCGAAAGCAAAAATGAAAATGTCTCAATACAAGTTTATATGTCTGAAGTTTTTCTTGTAATTAGGTTTGGGATCAGCATACAAGATCCAGACATTTCCATACTCACCCGCCTCCTTACGGAATTTTAAACTTAAGTTGTTGGTCGCTAAGTTTGAACTGTCATAGTTGCTACCAAATCAACCATTTGGTTTGCTCTCAGTATTATTTATTTAAATATAAATTTCAACAAATTTTACTTCAAAACCATTACTTTTACAGACTAATATAAGAGGGTTTATATTATTAAATTAATATTGTAAATGCTTTTATATTAGTTTACCGGGATTACATGCCCGAGTTGTTTGCAGGAAGCAATCGCGTGTCCTCTTCCGACGGAAAGGGCGGTTGCGTGCGTGTCTCCGCTGGTTTCCTTCCACCGCATCACCGACCCTCTGCTCTCGTCAATGGCGCCGCTCCGCGTGTCGCCACGCCATTCCTCGCACCACCGCTCGTCCTCGTCCTGCACCGGCATTGCCGCGTCGGGGGCAGTAACTCATTAATAAAGCCACCGCCCATCGAGACCGAGGTGCATTGCATGGGGAAGAAGAGAGAACCCCATCTCAACTCTCAAGCCTCAAGAGCTCACAGTGGATAAGCTCGCGCTCTGCTCTCACTCCCAGACACACACACACTACACAGCACAGACACTCTCTCTGCTTCACGATCTTCTCCACTGAGCTCGCGAGGAGGAGAGCCGCATCGATCTATTCCCGACCATGGCTGCGCGAGCGCTGACCGCCGCCGCCGGCCGCCGGGTGGCCGGCCGGACCGGGACGACGCCGCTTCTCGCCTCGTGCAGGTAACTACAGCAGTAACCAGCTTTGTTCACCCTGCTTGCTGTACAACTCTCAGGCAGTGGCAGTCATTCATGGCGGCGTCGTCCTGTCTCCTGTGTGCTCGCAGGAACGGGGCCAGCATGAGCCACTCCTCGGCCACGGCCGGCGCGCGGCGGGAGGAAGAGCCGTACAAGGACGTGCATGGCCCGGCGGCGGCGGCGGCGATGACGGGGGCGCAGGTGGAGGCGGCGCTGAACCGCAAGAACGTGGAGGTGCTCCAGGGCGAGGAGGAGGAGGAGGAGCACGTCGCCACGGTGCTGCCGGACGAGACCGTCAGCATCCCTGCCGGTGACGGCGAGGAGGACGCGTCGTGGGTGCCCGACCAGGACACGGGCGTCTTCGGCCCCGCCCACGTCGACGCCACCCACGGCGACGGCGGGGCAGCGCATCCCGCCCCGCCGCACCTGTTCGGAGGCGCCACGGCCACGGCGTACTCCACGCACGGGTCGGTGCTCGACCAGGCGGTGTTCGTCCGGGAGGAGGACATGGAGGACGTGGAGAGGCCCGCCGCCGTCGACATGGCCAACGCCAACGCAGACGTCAACGGCAGCATCAAGAACTTCTAGTGTCGGTTTCAGTTTCAGGCGATCTGTCGGTCCTCTGTACTTTCAGGTTCAGTAAGCTAAGTTTAGTGCTGGCGCCACTGCCTCCGTAGTGGTGCACTCTAGAAGAGAATAAGCCCCCAATCCGTCTCTGTAGGGTAGTGTTTCACTGGTGCAGTTAATCAGTAATGCTCATGTATTAATAACCAGTTTGGTACTAGTATCAATAAAGAAGTTAGCCTCATGTTGCTCTTAAATTTCTGCAGAAGCGAGCTGGTGATAGCCCTTAACCTGGGCTGAAAAGCTGCGTGCAATCTTTTAATTTTCTTTTCTGACACTTTATTGTAAAAATATAAAAATATCACATTGTTTTAAAAAAAAGAGTTCATGCCATTCAAAAAATCATTCATGTCATTTTTAAATGTGTACGTATTTGAAAATCTGTTTTGTGGCATTTTGTAGAAGGCATAGTAATAACCTAAAAAAAATCCAACTTATTTTAAATGTTAATTGTGTATTTAAAGATGCTTAATAAGTTAATATATAATATGTATTTAAACAATGTCGAAAGTGTGTCTAACGAATGTTCAACCTACATACGGTAGATGTTCAATGCATATTAATCAAGGAAACATGTGCTTAAAAAAAGAAATAAAATTTAAAACCAATAAAAAACTAGAGGAAGGAAAAACAAACACATGGAACCTTTCCAAAATCGGATCCCAGGAAACTTTCCGAAACTGCTCGTACCACACGTAATGGGTCACCCATCTCGTCAATCGTTTGAGACATTCCTTGCTTGCTATAGGAACATAGTTTGCGCTATAGTAAGAGCATCTCCAGTGGATCCTTTATATAGCGGCTAACTTCAAATAATAGGTAACTTAAAAGAATAAGAGCATCTCCAGTGGATCCTTTATATAGCGGCTAACTTCAAATAATAGGTAACTTAAAAGAATAATAGCTATTATCTCGGAGAGCTGCCGTTTTCACTACTTTGGTCCCTAGCGATATTGTTGCTTAAACTAACATGGAAAGTGGGTTCCATGTATAATAAATATACATGATCTGGACAGTTTTTTACTGCCCAACGACTCCCAGCGGCTCGTGTAAACAGGGGTGTAAAATATCCACGTCCAGCCACGACGGTACGAGGCGTGGAAACAACCATGACGAAGCCACGCTCGTGAGCTCGCCCGTGCGCCCTGCCTCCCGCGTGCCTCCCCATCTCCCCGACCTCCTCGCTGTGGATCGTCGTGCTTCGCCCGTCGCGCCGGAGCGTCGGTCAGCCGCCCCTTGTCGAAGCTCCCGTGCCGCCTCCCTGAGGAGATCCCATCGCCGAGCCCCTTCGTCGGGCCCCTCCCTGCCGCCGCGACCGATCCGCAGATCGGATCGAGTCTGAGCCACCCCTCGCTCGCCAGCGTTGACTGAGCCGCTGGCTCCCTGCATCGCCAACGCTCGCACGACGGGAGAGGGAGGGGGATGGACTGCATCACCGATCTGCTGCCTACCTACTGCTACTGCAGCCATGCGACAGAGCCACTCCGGCGAACTACCGGCGCAAGTGGGGCTGCAGAGGGAAGGGAAGGCGGGGGAGAAGGTCGGTCTGCTCACCCAAAGCACCGAGAAGAGGAGGACGAGCGTGGAGGAGCCAGATCGAGCTCGGCCTGCTGCAGGGCTTCGGCTCCGGGTACTCGCCGGAGACGAGCTGGTTGGGGCCGTCGCTGTGGTGGCCCATCGGTCACCCTAGCGGTGTGAATGGAACGAGGGAGGCACCCTCGAGTCCATGGACATCTTGGATGCCACGGGGAAGGCTGCCGGCGACGAGGGAGACGGCTGCAATGCGGCGAAGCTCCCCTGTTTCTTGTTCTCTGAACCTCTCTGCACTACTGAATCGCACCTAAAGCTTATCTTGCAGAGGGGGAAAGATATACACCATCCACTGAAAAACTAGGACGTGTATAATTTAACAACGTGTATATGGACGTGTATATGAGAGCATCTCCAACAGCCGCGCTATACAAGCGCCGCGTCGTAAAAAAGACAGTTTTTAGCGCGCGCGCAACGCGGCGGCAGCTCCAGCGGGCGTGCAAAAACGGCGCGCGCGCCATTTCCAATTCAGCGCACTGGCCGAAACGCAGTCCCGCGCCCATTATTTGCTGCGCCGGCTCCCGCGCGCGCGACTCTCTCGCGCTCTCTCCTGCGCTCTCCTGCGCTCGCTCCGCCGTCCTCATCCGACCGCGCCGCCGCCGCCGCTCGAGCCACTGTTCGGCGCTTCCCCAGCCTATCCCCGCACCGCCGTCGCCGCCCGCGCCCGCCGGCGACCACTCAAGCGCTTCCCCGGCCTGTCTCCGCTGCGGCCGCCGGCCGCGCCCCCCGACGACTGTTCAGGCGCTTCCCCGGCCTCCCCGCGGCGCCGCGCTTCCGCCCCACCCCCTCCTAGTCTGTCCGGCCCTCGCGCCCCTCCGACGTCCGAGGAACAGCGCCCGAGCGCTCGCTGCCGTGCCGCGCCCGCAAGGTGTTCGACAAAACGCCTATAAGGTATGTATTGCTTCAAACTTATGAATTTGGTGCATGTTTTGAATTGTAGTTTTTATAGTATAGTATTGAACATTGTAGATGAGTTCATCGTATGCTTCTTCCGAAGAAGAATTTGATATGGAAGAGGAGGAGGATCTTGCAATGATCATAGCTATGCATATCAATAAAAAACCGAAGCATGGTGGTTCGGTTATGGGTCGGGAAATTTTTTGGAGAGATAGGATTGATGCCCATAACAGATTGATGAAGAACTATTTCGTGGAGAATCCCACATACCCGGAGTCATATTTTCGTCGCCGGTTTAGGATGAGCACAGACTTGTTCAAGCGCATTGCAGAGAAACTAGCGAGCCATGACCGGTTTTTCCAGCAAAGGAGGAATGCCGCCGGAGAGCTCGGGCATAGCACCTTTCTGAAGGTGACAGCCGCTTTGCGTATGTTGGCATACGGTATCCCGGCTGATTTAGTTGATGATCACTTGGCTATGGGTGAGAGCCAAGCCATCATGTGTGTCAAGCGCTTTGCAGTGGGAATTGTGCAAGTGTTTGGCGAGGAGTATTTGAGATCTCCCACTGCTGAAGACGCCGCAAGGCTATTGGCGATGAACAAATCTCGCGGCTTTCCTGGCATGCTTGGCTCAATAGATTGCATGCATTGAAGTTGGAAGAATTGTCCAAAGGCATGGATGGGCAATTCCATGGCCAAAAAAAGGGTTCCACTATAATCCTTGAAGCAGTGGCCGATCATGAGACTTGGATTTGGCATGCATTTTTTGGAATGCCTGGATCTTTGAATGACATCAATGTTGTCAACCGGTCACCACTGATGAATAAGATTGCGAATGGTGAGTTGCCACCGATGCAGTTTGTAGCAAATGGCCGTACGTACAGCTATGGCTATTATCTAGCGGATGGCATCTATCCAAAGTGGCAAACCTTCGTGAAGCCGTTGAAAAAGCCAGAAGGTAAGAAAAATCTTGATTTTCACAATGCTCAGGCGGCTGCTAGAAAAGATGTGGAGAGAGCATTTGGGATTTTGCAAGCCCAATTTGCTATTGTGAGAGGACCGGCTAGATTTTGGGATCAAAAAATGCTTTGGTACATCATGCACGCTTGTGTGATCATGCACAACATGATCATCGAGAATGAGCGTGGCCAAGATGTAGACTACTCACGGTATGAGCTCTTGGGACATCCAGTGCGAGTGCGACGGAGGGCTGAAAGGGTAGCCCGTTTTGTTGCCTCGTATCATGCCATTCGGCGTCCCGCAACACACAATGATCTTCAGAAGGATCTGATTGAAGAGTGGTGGGCATGGCATGGACGACAAAGAGCATGATTTGATTGCATTATTTGTATTGTATTGTTCATGAACTATTGGTTGTGTTTATTGCATTATTTGTTGTACTGAACGATAAACTATTTGTTTGAGTTGTAATAACTATTTATTGTTGATTTATTTTGTTTGTTTGATCGTTTTTCTCCTATTTTTTGAAATGTATATGTGGTTTGTGCCTGCTACGCGCGCTGCATTTTTGGGCACTGCTGGAGCGGCGCGCGCGCTGCATTATAGCGCGGCTGTTGGAGCCAGCGCCTATCCCTGCGCTAAACCAGCCGACGCGCGTGCTATAAATACATTTTTTGGACGCGGCGCGAAGCGCGGCTGTTGGAGATACTCTGAAGATATACACGTTCAAATTTACACCATCCACTAGAGATGCTCTAATGCTCGACATCTTGCAATCTGTTTATGTTAGATACCTTATTTGTGACATTAACTTGCCGTACCATTATACTATTTTAGGCACGCTAGCAACGGTTTGGACTCATTTGCACATTGGGTCTGCATTATCAAATAAAAGACCTAGATGTCCTTGCTATCTCTGAGGAGCAACTAATCAGAGGGTGCCTCCCTCCCTTTGGTACTTTATCTGGGCCATGAGAACATGCGAGTGATGTAAGTGATGTGTCCAGGCGTTGTCACGTGTAGCCATATTCAACATGTTTAAATGAATTTCAGCCAAGAAAAACCACATTTTCGGTCACTGAAAATTACCGAAAGTCGACATTCGGCATGACACTTTATTTGAGCCACATTTGTTATGTCTAAAAACTGGACAATTTCAATCGAAAACAAGAATAGAGGGGAAAACCGGCCATGCGTAAGCGGTTTTGTCTCTCACTTGCCCGGTGCTGCACGTCGCCGCGTCCATACCCTTGCAGTCAATGTTAGGATTTCGCTACAAATCCAATGTCAGATTTTTAGCATGGAAAATCAAATATATTTTTCTGAAAAAAATATATTTTGTCACGAGCATATCAATTTCCTTTAGCAAGCAATCGTAAATCTTTGCCATGTCGCCAGTATTTTTCGTGCTTAATAAAAAAAATTCCGTCCTTGGAACCACATAATTTGGCATAAAAATGTATTCGATTCGCCATGGTTAAAAATCTGATGTACATTATGATAATGCTATTGACTTGGTATAAATCCTTTGCAATTAATTGGTTGATGGACTAAAAGGCTGAGCATGACATGCGAACGCCCACATAGCTCATCTGCTTGCTCCGAGTCACGTCGCGCGCAACTCCAGACTTGGCAATCAGTCGAGTGGAGCAAGTACTACTTACTACTCAAGATACCGAACCGTGACATGGACACCGTCGCCATGCATGCATGCCGTAGTCCTTCACTGCAATGCCGACTGCTGGAGGTGGAGGATTGCCCGTCACTCTCCTTCACCTACTCTACTCCCCCCCATGCCTCAAAGTGCACACCCCACTACTACTCTACCAATGCAATGCAAGGTGGTGATGATACCATACCATCATTCTCGACACTCAACACTGCCCGCCCCCCACACACACCACCAAATCCACAACAAGAACGCCATGCCAAAAAGCTTCACACGATGGATGGAGCTCACCACCTTGCTAGCCACAGCCAGTACCGCGGTCCAGAACTGCCGCCATTGATCGGAGTCCCCGGCCAACTTCACCTCACTTAATTTCCACGGCTGCAGCCATGCAGCTCGCCGCGCTGTGCACGGACCCCTTCGTGCTCTCCTGCACCTTCCTGTGCCTACTGCTCCACCTGGCCCTCCGCCGCTCCCTCAACCGCCGCAGCAGCTCCCGGCTCCCTCCGGGGCCTCCCGGCCTGCCCATCCTCGGCGCGCTGCCGTTCGTCGGCCCGGCCCCGCACGCCGGCCTGGCGGCGCTGGCGCGCAAGCACGGGCCCGTCATGTACCTGCGGATGGGCACCTGCGGGGTGGTGGTGGCGTCGTCGCCGTCGGCCGCGCGCACGTTCCTCAAGGCGCTGGACGCGCGGTTCGCGAACCGGCCGGCGGTGGCCAGCGCCGCGGACATCACCTACGGCCGCCAGAACATGGTGTTCGCCGACTACGGGCCCAAGTGGAAGCTGATGCGGAAGCTGGCGAGCGTGCACCTGCTCGGCCCGCGCGCGGTCGCGGACTGGGCGCGCGTGCGCCGCGACGAGGCCGGCCGCGTCCTGCGCGGCATGAAGGAGGCCGCGGAGGTGACCGGGCGGGCCGTGGTGGTTCCCGAGGTGCTGGTGTGCGCGCTGGCCAACATCGTGGGGCAGATCACGGTGAGCAGGCGGGTGTTCGACGCGCAGGGCGACGAGTCCAGCAGCTACAAGGAGATGATCGTGTCGCTGCTGACTGGCACCGGGCTGTTCAACATCAGCGACTTCGTGCCGGCGCTGTCGTGGATGGACCTGCAGGGCGTGCAGGCCAGGCTGCGCCGGGTGCACCGCCAGTTCGACGGGCTCATCACCAAGCTGCTCGCGGAGCACGCCGCGACTGCCGAGGAGCGCGCCCGGGACGGCCGGCTCGACTTCGTGGACAGGCTCCGCGCCAGCAGCAACGACGGGGGCGACGGGAACGACGACGGCGAGACCATCACCGAGGTCAACATCAAGGGCCTCATCTTCGTAAGCTCGCTACCTCTCCCCACACTCTCTCATCCGTTTTATTTCCAAAGTTGTTTCTCATTATGCTCGTAGTACGTAGTTACCGTATGATCATTTTGTTACCATTAGTTTGAACATTTTGGTGTCCGTCAAGTTGTACCTGCTGATGGATGTGCACGATCGACATGGGAACCACCAAATGCAATATAATGCAATCGAGTGAAGCAGCTGTCGTACGTGGTGGTGGTGCAATATATATACGGTCGTTGTGGGGTTGGAGCTTTGCTTAGGTAGTGGGGTGGTTGGAAAGAGATGGAGACGAATGTTGACGGCAACAGTCCCGCATAAAATGATGCAGCACCACGTACGACTGCCGTCCATCGGGGTAGTGACTCCGTTACCATGATATCAGTGGTATAGTACGGATCCTAGTACGTCCAAAACCAGTCAAACCATTTCAGTACACCCATATGCTATGACACGATTCGTTACACTATCACCTCACCTAATCAAATCGAGGCAATCATGCATATATGAACTTCAAGCCTAGCTATACATATATTGTTAGCTGGTTGTTGGTGGAATGCGACGGCGAGTATATAATTAAGCTATCGTAGAAATGACTTAAGCGACCAAACCAAACCACCACTACATAGTAATCCATGACGCATATGCACTAGCTAATTTCTTCTGTTAACAAGTTGGTATTAGCTAACAATAAATATAGAGCAGTAGTACTTCCTCTGTAAATAGATATAAGACGTTTTAGATGAAAATGCATAGGAGCTCTCCGGTGCTCCGGCCCCCTATATTTTAAAATAATTTAGTGTTTTAAAAAAATATTGGAATTTTTTATGGAATCAAACATGACCAAATATTGCATTTCTATAAAAAGATTAAACGTGGAATTACCTTCATTGCATCCGGGATTAAAGATTTCCCTAAAAATGCTAGATAAAAGTATTAGGCTGGTTGTAATGGGTAGTATCATATAGTAGTATCATGCATATGATACTAGTCCATGATACCACATCTGTAATGCATAGTATCATATGTTAGTATTATAGGATAGTTCATTTATTGTCATGCAAGACACATAGTAGCACATCATTTAATATGATACGGTATCATGATATGATACTCAACTCTCTCTTTCTTCATTTAATTCCATGACATCTCATCAAAATTGCCTAGTTGGCATGCATGATACTACCTATGATACTCCCATTACGGGCAGCCTTATCCGTGCTATATTGTTGTCATAATTTATTTATTTTGCCTTGAAGCCAACGAGAACAATTCCTTGGCCAAACTTTTTATACTAGTACATTACCTAGTCATATTGAATTCTAAAAGAATTCTGGGATTTTTTACCCTTTTTTAAAATTACTAAATTATTCTTGAATATAGGGGGGTTGGAGCACCCGAGTGCTCCTAGTACGCTCCCTATTTTAGATCACTACTTTTGTTATCCACAAGGCGTCCTATATTTTTTTTGTAAATCACTACTTTAGTGATCCAAAACATCCTTTATTTGTTAATAGAGGGAGTAGCAAATATCTTTGAACTTTGATGAGTTAACTGGCATAAACTTGGATACATATCCTCATACGTAACATATAGTCAGACAAGAGCTCAAAGCAAAGCTTGAAATATGGAGTAAATTTGAGGTGTATAGCAAGTCTCAAAATATTATTTTTTTCTTTCTAAAAGGAGGCTATCTCATTTTATAACTGTGTATTGTCTATGATGTACATTATGTCCTCATTTTTGGCAAAAAAGAAAAGTCATGGTAACATATCAGTTTGCATTGGTCTAAGTCCACACTTGATCGATCAATATCAATTACTCAACCTTTTCATTCCATGTAAACAGAACTCTTGGGTTGGGAATAGCAGAGTGAAGGTTACATCGATTTCTCTAATACTCGGTTGGTAAACCGTAGCTTTGACTTTGCTTTGATTCCCCTTGAAACAATATAGGCACAACCATATGCTTGATTATGGAGTACTTAACACCACACATGCACGTCAAGGCGACAAGTCATTCTTAACAAATCAATTGTAATTGTATGATCACAAATGGAATACGATGGGGTGGGCTAGTGGGGGGCATGCAATGGGCATGATCGTGTATATGTGAGCTGGTTATACATAGTACAGAAAGAGAAAATGATTTGCATGTATTTTGCGGCACGAATCTCAGCTAAAACTGCAGCAAAAACATAGTATCACTTGCAATTTTAAACCGTTGTATATATAAATGCTTGCATGCAGGACATGTTCACTGCCGGGACGGACACGTCGTCGATCATCGTGGAGTGGGCAATGGCGGAGATGATCAACAACCCGTCAATCATGGCGCGCGCACAGGAGGAGATGGACCGTGTCGTCGGCCGCGGCCGCCGGCTCGAGGAGTCCGACATCGCCAACCTCCCCTACCTGCAAGCCATTTGCAAGGAGGCGATGCGCCTCCACCCCTCGACGCCGCTCAGCCTGCCGCACTTCTCCTTCGAGGAGTGCGAGGTGGACGGCCACCACGTCCCGGCCAACACGCGGCTCCTCATCAACATCTGGGCCATCGGCCGCGACCCGGCGGCGTGGGAGGACCCCCTGGAGTTCCGGCCGGAGCGGTTCATGTCCGGTCCGGCGGCCAAGATCGACCCGATGGGCAACAACTTCGAGCTGATCCCGTTCGGCGCCGGCAGGAGGATTTGCGCCGGAAAGCTGGCCGGAATGGTGTTTGTGCAGTACTTCCTGGGGACGCTGGTGCACGCGTTCGAGTGGCGGCTGCCGGACGGCGAGGAGAAGGTGGACATGGCCGAGACCTTCGGGCTGGCATTGCCCAAGGCCGTCCCGCTCAAGGCCCTCGTCACGCCGCGGCTCGTGCCGGCCGCCTACGCGTGATTGTTCTTGTGTGTCTGGAGTTCGGGAGATCAGTGTAGTGTTTTTTATGTCTGGTGTGACCCAACTTTGTGTGCTGCATGCTTCGAACATTTTCCTTCATGATAAAAAGAAATTACCTGCTTTAAGTTGCCAAAAAAGTACGATTGCCTCTTTTTAGAATTGTTATACATGACAAGTTCTTGGAGAATATACTCCCTCCGTTCGGTATTATAAATCGTTTTAGAGAATCCATTACAAAATTTCGTAGTTTAAACATTTTCTACACATTTCAAAAGTACCCCCGGTCGGAGAGGGCTCTCTCACGCACGTTCCTCTATTCCCCACTCTTTCTTGCCTCGCCTTCCTTGGTTCCTCCTCCTCTCCCTGACGCGTGTTCCTCGGCACCGTCGACCTCCTCTCCCTCCTCTCCCTGATGTGGCAAGCTAAGCAACCATGCATTGAGGACTTTAGTTACTAAATTATTTAACATGGTTAGCACCTCATCTTAGCACCAATGCATTGGAAGTGGCCTTATAATACTGAACGGAGGGAGTACTAGTTTCCGAGAATCATTGTCAAAAAAAGAATGCTGATGATTTACTTTCCTTTTGCTCTCAGAGGCAGTTGGGTTCTCTACTCCTCGAAAGGGAAGTCTCCGTTACTTGCGAGTACATAATTTTTTTTGTTTTGAGGGATTGGGGTTGGGGTTGCTTGACCGCACATGGTGGAGTACATGAAGTTAAAATAAATCCATATTTTCGGTTGATGTTTGTGGTACACATTGATGAGTTCAGATCGATGTATAGACTGTGCTCCAGATAAGAATCCCCGCAATTGATTTAGTTATTCTTTTACTTGAATCGAAAGCATTTAATTTTACACGTGTCAAACGGAAGTCTACTAGTAGGAGAATCATTTCAGTATGTGCCAAAAATATTGCATTTTTGTTGTAATATTTTGGTGACCCGTGAATTCGAGCCCAATTCGAAATATATGTGTTAGAGTATCCAAGTCATAGCCTCCCCCGTCGGTTTAGGCGAGCACACGCGACTGGTCACTTTGAACTTACTAGCAAAAGGGCCCGTGCGTTGCAACGGGAGAAAAAAATACCACACGCTTTTAATTTTTTTATAATTATTTTGATTTATTAAAATAATAAGCTAACTAACTAATGTAGTCAGTCCTATCCTATTTTATTGAGAAATCAACCCATTCATTGTTAATTCGATGTGGAAATTGAGCAGGACAAGCAAAGCAAAATAAAGAGGCTACGTGAATTGATCAATGGACTGTTATCTTATTTCACTCATGGGGTAGAAAATGTGGGATCAGATGACAAACTGAAGGTGGTGTTCCATTCTCTGTCTCTACAACAATACAATCTTACATTCAATACATTCATTCATCAGCAAACAAATCCCCACAAAACAAAATTTCTTGCCGGTGCACACGGTTGGAGGCATGGGGAGGGGATCTCACCAGATGATGAGTTCCTGTCAGAGTAGGGGATACGATGAGGGGAGCAAGGGTTAGGCGCCTCTATCTGGCCATAAGGAGTCGATGTTGCCGCGCCATAACCTCGGAGTTCCCCGTGTGAGCCATGGAGGCCCGCCTCCACCTGCAAGTACTTCGCTTCGCCGCGCCACCGCCGTTCTGCATCGAGCAGACGCATCATCCCGAGTCACTGTAGCTGTCGCGTTGATTTGATTCAGAAGTTGTGCTCGAGCGCCGAAACGGGGGCAGCAAGCGGGCAGAGGTACGACCATGGAGGCGGATGGATTGAGATCGACAACAGTGGTGGTTGAGGTCGGCCGCGGCAGCGAGTGATGTGGCAGCGGCCTGGGCACACGCCAGGGTGGACCAGGGTCGACGCGATGCGCTCGAGCGCCACAACGGGGGCAGTGAGCGAGGAGAGGTACTGCCGCGGAGGCGGGTGGGTTGAGATCGACAGCGGTGGAGGTTGAGGTCGGCCGCGGCGGCGAGTGGTGTGGCGGCGGCCTGGGCACAGGCTAGGGTGGTCCAGGGTCGACGGGAGGAGGCGATGCGTACGGGTATAATTTTTGCAGCGAATCGTTTTTTTCCTTTTGTGTTGTATATAAATAATGGAGCGCGGGTTGAATAACAAAAATTACAGGGGCTTTTTTATAAAAATACCGCGGTGGGTTTTCCGACGGAAGCAATAACCTCTTTATTATTAGGTATAGATATAAAAAAATTGGGTACTCCTTGCCACACTTCGTCACTCTTTAATTTTCCGAAGAATTAGTTCCATCATATCAGATTTTGCTGGACTAATACGCAGATAAAGTAAATAAGAATGGTCACTCTTTAATTTTCCGAAGAATTAGTTCCATCATATCAGATTTTGCTGGACTAATACGCAGATAAAGTAAATAAGAATGGTCACTCTTTAATTTTCCGAAGAATTAGTTCCATCATATCAGATTTTGCTGGACTAATACGCAGATAAAGTAAATAAGAAACACATGAAAATTCGATAATGCTGATGTTGAATTTAATCAAAAAATTATCTTGCTTCATATAATAATAAACGGGGTCACATTCTAGGGTGTGATGCCATCGCTCACCTCTAAGCCGTGCACCCATCCCGCACCTCCACGCCCCCATCGTTGATTTTGTTATTAATACCTTTCACATTGAAGCGGTCATCATGGGTGGCAAGTCGAGAAGCTGGAGTAGGGCGGTTGCCGAATCTAGATACGGTAGTCACTGAGCGATGGCCTCATCTCTATATCGAATTGGTGTGATGCGTCTTCTCATGAGACGTACATCACACTTTCAGATGGTGGATATGAGTAGCGAGAGTTGTTGCTAAGATGATGGCTTCATACTTGTCGATGTGTTATTTTATAAGGTCTTTATGAATAATTATTAAAATGACCGCATGCATCTTTCACATGCAGAGGCCAGGAATTATTCTTCTTTTTAACAAAAGAAAAGAAAAACTTTCTCACGTGCCAAGTTTTCAGGCGCATGCGAAGACGACGGGTGGGCTGGGTCGGGACAAATTTTAATCTTCCGAAAATACCATCACACGAGGTATATTGCCACACAAGGATGAGCAGTACTAGCGATAGATCTTAACAGTACAGATCACGAACAACCCTTGATCTCAGCGAATTGACGGCCCACATTCATCACAGGATATCATTAAAGAGCTGGTAATTACAGGACTGGCTTCACAACATGCTGCTTCGTTGTGACTGCCCGGAAAGTGAGAAGAGTTACCGTGTGCACAGATCCTGCTAGCTTCACCGTTTGCTTGTGCTATATGCCCATGTACGTTCCCCCGACTCGAATTTCTAACGCATCCCATTCCCCCTTGGATTGTGCTACTTCACCGTCACCCCTGCTCGTCGTTGTTGCTCTCCTACCACGCTTTGCCATTCTCTAGCTAGTTCCCCTATTGACTATGTGATCTCACTCCATGGGGAGTAAGCTAGTTATTTGTAGGAGGCTGGCTAATGACCTACTTCCTCCGTTTCTAAATATAAGACCTTTTAGAGATTACATTATAGACTATATACGGATGTATATAGACATATTTTAGAGTATAGATTCACTCATTTTGCTTTGTATGTAGTCTATAGTGTAATCTTTACGAGGTCTTATATTTAGGAATGAAGGGAGTACTATATATGTGTGGCTGGACATGTATAACCATTGCTTTCACCAAATATCGCATGCCAAGTTTTGTCATCGTTTAATTCTACTGCAGTGGTGTAGTTGTAGACATTTGGAGCACGCATGATCTAAATACGAGCAATTTTAAGGTAAGTGTTGCTAGTAAACCATGTCAAATGAGCCATTCTTTTTCTAAAATAAAGACAAGCAAATGGCATCTTCGATCTGAGTAATACTTCCTCCGTCACGGTTTAGAAGACACACATGAAAATCTCTAGGACCAAGATAGTCATCAATTGGTTGTGAGATGTAGCAGGTGTAAATGCTAATGCGTCTAATCACCTGAGAAAATACTAGTACTAATACGTGAGCAGTAAATTGGGAGGGCGCATTCATGACTAGTACTAGTACTAATTAATAAGAGTAATTGTTTTCACGTCTTAAACCTTGTCTATTTTGAAAATACACGTAAGTTTAACTATGCCTTCTAAACCGTGACGGAGGGAGTATAAAAAAATAGGAGTTAAATACATCAAGGGTGCCTTAACTTGTCATGTGCGGTCAGTTTGGTGCCTAAAGTTGTAAAATACACGAAAATGGTGCTTTAACTTGTTCGACCGTGCAAATACGATGCCTCCTACCGTATTCGGATGTACGCCTTGCCGGGTGACGTGCCAGCATGGCGGCGGCCCACGAGTCAGTGGCTGGAAGTGAACGGGTAATTTTTTATTTTTGTTGGGATGAAAATTTGAAGCTGGGACATCCTGCTTAATGCAATAACATGCTGGTCACCGAGCCAAACTAAGTTATACGTAGTAGTATTAGCTAGAAATGTATAAAGATCAATTCGGCGTATCGTTCTGCAATTCTTCAACACATTTGTTATAATTTTATAGAAAAAATCAAGATCATGTTTAATTTTCATGATATGTAAATTTTACCAAATAAATATACAGTAATTATCGGTAGGGCATTATTGTGTATTTTAAACATCTATTATATTTTTATTATTGTGTACTTTGAAGAGGTTAACGTGAACGTTTAAAAAAATTATGTGGATTTAGACAGTTCAATGTATATTGAAAATTGTTGTGTAAATTTATGTATCTTCATGCAGAACCACAAGCACGGACAATTAGTGTGTATCTTCATTGTATTACTATATTTTTAAAATACACATTTACAGAAAAATTGACAATGTAACTGTTTGATGTGCATTAGAAATTAGTGTGTAATAATAGTAATTTTAGAAATGTATTAAAATATCTTAAATGTGTTTGTAGAAATGTAAGAACAATTTTACATAATAACATTTCCATGCACGTTGAACATTTATAAAAATACATATTGTCATTTTCTTGAACGCATGACAAACATCTTTCAAATATAATTTTATAATTTTATAATACCCGTGACACATGTTTCAAAAGCATATTTTTTTTCAAATGCACCAGCACATTTCCTAAATCTCCCTTGATACTAAAATGTTTAAGAAGTAAATTATCTCATTTAGACATCAAATGGTTAGCAGAGGTCCCTCGGTGAACAATATAACCACGAGGCATGACACCACGTGATGCCTAAAATAGAGAAATAATGTTTACATTTTTTAAAGGGTGAGATAAATAAATTCATAGGAAAATTCCAACTAGATGCTCTAAATAAACATAAGATTTTGCTTGGTTTATCGGCTAGATTGCAAGGGTGGCACACGTGAGCTCCTAGGTTCGAAACTTCAGATCCCTTTTTTCTTTCTTATTTTTCTTTAATATCTTGCATTGTATCATTATTATAATTTTCATTATATATATGATTTGCACATACAACCGTGCTTGATGTACTTGATATGCGGGACCCAAACCTGACAGGTTGGATCCATCAGTATGCATCTGTATGTGATACAATTATGGGTAAATAAATAAAATATGAGGGGTTGAATGTAAAAATGCTCCCGGTCACTGACATGCGGGCCGCCATCATAGTGGCTCGCTATGCGGGCAAGGCATATGCCTGGATACTGTACGAGGCACCGTATTTGCACAGTCGAACAAGTTAGAGCACCACTTTCATGTATTTTTCAACTTTAGGCACTAAACTGACCGGACATGACAAGTTAAGGCACCCGTGGTGTATTTAACTCAAAAAATAGAGTTAATTACAGCGATGGTGATAGAACTTGACTCAAATGATCAGTTTAGTGCTAGAATTTATGGTACACATTAAACTTGTTTAACAACTTGGCTCGAACCTGTAAATAGGGTGCAAATCACGTTCAACACATAAATAATGATGACTTTGCATGCGAGCGTGCAAGGAGCCGCTGTCAGCGACTGAAAGGAAGGGAGCAATGCGTGTGGTCTTCCTTTTGCAAAAACCCCCTTATTTTTTTATTTCTCCTTAAAAACAACTATGTACGCGTAAGGAGACACATGGGTCTCAACTGTCAATACTGAAAATTTAAAAGAATAAGACGACGGTCTCAATAGGTCGATCTCACGAACAACATCTGGAATGCTGGCAGACTTAACCACTCCACCAATCACATTATTTTGCCTAATAACGATAACAGGTCTTCATGTAGTATAAATTGGACACATGTAAAGCTTAAATGGGTTGCAAACAGTGCCGTTCATTTTACATGCACTAGTTTAAAAAAAAATTGTAAAACGTAAGGAATAAAAATAATGTTCAAATATTTATGTGTTATAATTATATTTTCTTTTGGATATAAATAGTACACATAAAGACGATGATTAGTAAATAAAAACATCTAAATGTACACCCATGTATAATATAAAAAAACATTTAGTAAATACAGACATTTAAAATATTTGTTAAATACATTTTTAAATATGTAAAAGCATTTATATAAAATTGTTTTGTAAATATAGACATTTAAATTGTTTTGTAAATACAGACATTTAAATGTAAACCCAAATGTTATATAAAAGGACTATATTGTGCCTATAATTATTGAAATGTTTGCTCGTACAGAAACATTTTTATTTGTACGTATATAATTGTATTATACAAACATTTTGATTCTAAATTTTAAATTGAAAACATTCATATTTTTTAATTATGAAAACATTTTTAGTATTTATAAAAATATATTTCAAATGTTGAACAAAGGCCTCCTTTTTTAGTGCCATTTTTAAGTTATTTTTAGGCAATCTTTTCAACTACATTATTCTTAGTTATCCATGTAACACATGAACGCATTACGGATGGACTGGCTAGGACCGTTTATGTGCTAGTCAGAGGTTGCTCGTTCTTAACGTTGAGCACTCTTTTTCTTCTTATTTTTTCAGAAAAAATAAGGTTCCACATCATCAAATAACGCCAGGAGCTTTTTTGTGATAAATTAAAAAATTCGAGGTAGTTTTCACAATAAAACTTGCCACACACTGCCTCTCTGCCGTAGAATCAGTGGCAACGGGCCCATGCCATGTTGGCATGCCTAATCAGTGGTTCGGACGTACACAATTAAGATTTATTCCATATTTACATGTTTGAGCCAAATAATTGCACCGATCCAATGTATGATGCAAGTTCTAACACCAAAATGACCGTTTGCGCCAAGTTCTAGTACCATCACTATAATTGATTCACAAAAATAAAATAAAGGCCAACAAAATAATTTGATCCATGGTTCTTAAAGTTGAGCACTCTTTTTCTTCTTAATTTTTCAGAAAAAAATGAGATTCCACCTTATCAAATAACATCAGGAGCTTTTTGTGATAAATAAAAAAAATCAAGGTGGTTTTCGCAAAAAAAACTTGCCACACACCGCCTTTCTGCCGTAGAGTCACTGACAACGGGCCCCATGCCATGCTGGCATGCCTAGTCAGCATTTCGGGCGTTCACAATTAAGATTTACACTGTATTTACATGTTTGAACCAAGTTATTGCAACAATTCGATGTATGGTGCAAGTTCTAACATCAAAATGAACTTCTGCACCAACTTCTAGTACCACCAGTATAATTGATTTAAAAAAATAAAATAAAGGCAAACACAATGGATAGACAACTGGGCGTAGAACGATTAGTAAAAATAAAATCACATTGAAAACCACACTAGTCCTCTTTTTTCCTCGGATATGCCGTCCGTTGGAGCTTGAAAATTTCACTTAACTAATGACAAAGAAAAAAAAACACATGCAAACTGTCTTGTTATATCAGACTTTGAAGATCACAATAGCCACACGCCCCTTGAGACGAGATCAATAAATCATTGAAACACCATCGACTGGAACATCACATCACGCAAAACAGCTTTGCAATCCATCACCACCAGATCAGCACTAGTGTACCTAGGAAGTATTTGGAGAGGGGGCAAACCAAGACCGTCCACCAGAGGAGGGGGGGGGGGGTCGAAGGACCGCCGGTGGCCAGCGGTGATGCGACAGTTGCAGGTACATGCTGAAATGGAAACACCTTCTCGTCAAAGTAAACGTGCCGCGAGGTGAAGACACTGTGAGAGACGGGATCATAACATCGGTATCCTTTGGTGTTGGGTGGGTAGCCAAGGAAGATGCAAGCAACAGAGCGAGGGGAAAGCTTATAGGGCGTGGTAGCAGCGATGCTAGGGTAGTAGAGACAGCCGAATATGCGAAGGTCAACATAAGAGGGTGGGGAACCAAAGAGAAGATGATGAGGTGCAAAGTTGTCGCGAGTGCGACAAGGCCGTATGTTAAGGAGAAGGGATGCAGCGGCGAGGGCGTTGTCGTGGGTATAAGTCTGACAGTAGATGTGTAGGGTACGAAAAGGATGGGCAGAGCCTTAGCTACGGCGAGGTTGTATGAGTTCAGGCCCCTCTGCGGTGGAGGTAATAGCCCTACGTCTCAATGCTCTGGGAGCTTGTTGTCGAGTGGAATATGGAATACAAATGAGTTGCTAACCCCTGCACCAATGGGGGAGGGTGGCTTATATAGAGTGCGCTGCCCTCCACAACGGTTCGGTGCACAGGGATGGAGTAGTGGCGATTAAATGCCTACGTTACAGGTAACGTACGTCTTAAATGCTAATAAAGGCGCATGGAAACGTATGACCGTTTCCCCCCAGGGGGGTTACGATGCACAGAGTGGAATCCAGTCGGTTAGTTTGATATACTCCGAATGCTCGTCTCCGACTGGATGGTCGAAGATCTGTTACCGACTGGATGATGGGAACTTCTTAGTTCAGTCGGAACTGACTAAGGGCCTTGTCCCTTATGAAGGGTAGTCCTTGGGTAGGACATACAGGGCAGGCCTATGACCCTACCCTAGGACTATAACCCCATCATTAGTCCCCGAATGGATTGGGGTTGGAACGACGAAGCGATGCTTGAAGTTTGGATCCGACTGGTACGGATGTGACTTTGGCGTTGCTTGCCTCGATCCATTTCATCTTTTCTGACCAACGATCCGACTGGAAGTATTTGTGAAACAAACTGTCAGAAACCGAGTGCTTCCGTGGTATCTTCTGACGTGATCAGTCAACTGACAGCGGCGGATTTTCCGGGATCCTCAAATTTCGGTTACCGTGCGCTCAGCGGGGATGACGCCATCGCGCTCGAGTAGCGCCTGACGCCTCGATTCTCGTTCCTTCATCCTCTCCACTGATATCGCCGCGGTTGGTCGGGGAATAAGGTTTCGGGGCCACCTGCCAGCGACCCAGTCGGAACCTTACTTAAATCTCAGCGGCGAGGGTTTTTCGTTACGCTCGCTGGATCTTTTGCCTTTGCTTGCTCTGTCCTTCTCGCCACCTCCAGCGCACCTAAACTCCTTCCTCCTCCTTCCCCTCCGCGGATCCGCAGCTTCCGCCATGACCAAGGGTCAGACCAGCAAGATGGAGGCGAGGAAGAAGAAGGGGAAGGCGGTGGCTCCTGCTCAGCGGCGGCAGCGAGCGTTGCCGGCGGGGTGGATCCAAGGCGACTTCCTCCCCTCCACGATGACGGAGGGGGATCTGCTGCAGCTGGTGGAGCACGGTATGATCGTGCACAAGTCGTGGAGGCTGCCGGCGGAGAATGAGGTTGAGCCGGCGCCCGGGAGGGGGAGTGCGTCCTGCTGCTCAGCCATGTATATCGAGGTTTCTCTCTGCCCCCGCATCCTTTCTTCAAAGGCATTATGAACCACTTCGGGGCGCAGCTTCATCACTTTCCCTCGAATGCTATAGCCCATCTCTCTGCTTTCATAGTCCTGTGCGAGTGCTTCATTGGCTGTCCTCCCTTTTTCCTTTTTCCTGAAGGCTATACACTAGATATCATTGATGAATGCACAAATGCACGAATGCCGAAATATGTGTAAGTATGGTTGAGTCCCAGGTCGACACACTAGCACAACTCTTTTTCCTGAAGTCTTCCATTCTGGAACTTATCACACAACCCGTATCTAATTTCCTTCTTTGGGCATGTAATCCCCTATGTTGCTTCTTTTTGAGCTTTCTTCAGTTGTGAGCGATTTGATACCGGCAATATAAGTTTGTGTAGATCATCAAGCTTACTGCAGGTTCAACATTATATATGGACGCTACATTATTGATATTATCTTGGTGAAACATGGTCGATGGGGATGGATAAGTACCACTTTGCATTGATTATGTATCGGTAAGTAGTACAGTTATGAGCATTTGAGAGCCTGTATACACACATTCAATGTAAGGCAAATCCTGAACTTTAGTAGACAATCAGTGTGTATCTCATGTGCATTTGATTCACACGTGTATAATACTAGATCATGATTGGCGCGCGTTGATGCGTCCGTCTATGTTCGATGAAATGATAGAGGAGTTTTCATAAAAAAAGATCTAGATGATTGATATACTAGTTTGCTAAACTTTAGACAATACAAATAGTTAGGTATGCTACATAGCAGAGTAGCAACATGAGCAGACCATGCCAAAACAGAGTAACCCAAAATACAAGAGTACATCCATGCTTGATCTACTATTCGAGTGACAAACTTCAGACATTGACTTTGCACGTAAGAGCCAGTTAACGCCATCTTTCCCACGAGTTCATTTCTAAGCTTCTTTCATATTGCCTCCTAGTGCTAGTACAAAATCAGACAAATACATCTAAATGTGACATCTCAATGCTCTATTTGTACAGAAGACTCGAACTGCAGCACACACTTGCGCAACACATTGTGGTAGAGTTCTTTCCCTAAACCCTAAACCTTGTAACATTAGTTCTATCATGACTGTTTTTCTAATTTCTTTCCCTGGAATAATTAGAGTTTCAAGGTAGAATTTATCACATTCATTGTGCATAATATACATAAATTTTAGCTTCGGTGTAGTACTATATATCCCCAAAGGAAGGTATCAATACTCATAATGCAGACTATAGCAGTACCAAAAAAAATTAAGGCTGGCATCTCAACGGCAAAAGAGAAAAGCAGCTCAAGGTGTTCTCAAGATTCAGAGTTATTCCTCTTCTACTTCAAGTGTTTCTCATAATCTTGCTAAGTCAAAATGAAATAAGAACCATAGAGTAAAGTATCCCTTTCTAGCTTTATCTGTCTGGCCTTTTTATTTATTGTTCAGGCTAAAACAAAACCAAATAAACATCATGTTTGGGATGCTGAAATAGTGCTACTAATGCTATTTTGTAACCAACATTCATGGAACATGAGTACATAAGTATAGAAAGTTTCTAAATTAACAAGTAAGAAAATAGAAAAGATGAAACCAACATGAGATGCAGAATGCGAGAATCATTAGATAATACAATGGCTAAGTTTCAGTCTTGCAACATGATTGCCCGTCTAGCGGAACAACCAGTGGTTGGGCCAACTTACTTGCCGAGCATGGGCAAGGTCAATTTGTAACACTGCCGAGTGGTGTTTTCTGAACAAAACAACACTGCCAACTCATATACTGATGTTGATTCTTAGTGGATGCTTAATGGACACTCCAATTGAGTCAAGGCAGTTGCCCGGAGTCTTCGGCCATGTAAAATGCAGTTTTAAATTTTCAACAAGAGTTTTTTTTTGCGGGATTTATATACAAGTATAATATATCAAAGTAGTCTAGGATGTATATCCCTCGAACTCTGATCAGCCGCGAAACAGAACAATTCATGTCGCAGCATGTCACAGCGTTACTTCTATACAATAAAATTTCTTTAGTCAACTCAGTCTTGCATCACCCTATATCAAGGGGTTCTCTTCGTGTGGCCATTGTGAACATATACACCAGCCAGATCTTGTGAAATTTTCTTTTATTTCTGCAAGATTCCACTACCTCACAAATGTTCGAGAAAGTTCCGCTTCATATGTAATATCATAAGTAATTGAATTAGATAGCGTCCTATCAGTTCAAAAAACAGTAATCTACATGGTTGAAAACAAACAGTTTGGCTCAAGTTTTCCAAATTTAAAAATAGAAACAAGGCCAAAGTCGAGAAACATGTCATTCCTTGAACACCTGAAAGTTAACATCATTTTCTTTTGATGGTGAATGAAATGGACTCCTAATACATAGTACATAATTTAGATTTTCAAGTCCAGTGCTTATTCACCAGGGACCAGGCTCACAAATAGTACGAATAAGGGGTAAGTGACCCACTCGTATTTCTGACTAAATGTGTATACTTTCTAGAAGGCATCAAAGAAAAGCAAATTTATAATTGTTTCGGCCGTAAAGCAAGCTAGAAAGACATGAACTCATGTGTTGCATCGAGTATGCAGAAACGCCCAGGAAATCAAAACACGGTAGAAGAAAACTAGAATCAAGTCATGTCTCGTGCATGGTGTACCTTGTGAAGTTCATTAAGCTAGCTGCAATCTAACTGGAACCAGAACTCAGTTATCCTATAATAACGCGGAAAATAAATTTACAACAAATATGCTAGATTATTTCATTGATATGAATATTAAAAAAATAAAAAAAACCCGGACCGCAGTCCACATGAATCGCGGACGACACTACTCTACGCGCACAGCCTCCTCTGTCCACATGAATCGCGTTTTCGTCAAAATAAAAAACCGGACCGCAGTCGCTGCTGCCTCCATCGGCACCGCCTCCCCATTCCATCCCTTCTATCCATGGTGTAGCCGCCGCGGCCATGTTTCTCGAAGAGGCCAACGTCTGGAACCGTCGGGGACCGAGCCGAGCCCGGGTACCATCTTTGCAATCCTGCTGATAATGTCTTCAACTCCGGCGGCGGCGACGTCGGCTTCGACGGCAAGCGCAGATGGGGACCGTGGATTAGGCCTTTGGCAACGACTTCACATTACCTCTGCTCTTCCCGCCCTCGTGCTCATCTGCCTGTCCCCCTCTGTTGTGATGCGGCCTTTGGGAGATGGGATCGGTGGATGTAGTACGTCGTCGGAGTAGTAGGCGGTGAGGATTGATGAAGATTCAGGTTGCAGCTACTTGAGAACTGAATGATATCGAGCAAGCTTCACACTTCAGACACCTCATTGCACGAAAACATATTGTGGAGCTTAGGATGCTGGACACCCCCTTATCTAGCCATCCAATTCTGCATCACGGTTCATGCATGTACTTTTCTATTTTTTGTTTCTCTTATATAGAACAACATATGAACTTCAAACTTTCCAGCACAACACAAAATTCTAACTAGAATGTGGGAAAAAAACTCTCATATTTTTTCGTGCAACATAAATACTGAAAATATGATAATCTCATTTTGTATATTTATGTCGGACCAAAAAATCTGAATGTTTTTTTCCATGTTGTAGTAATAATGTTTTCCTATCATGCAAAGTTTGAAGTTCATATGTTTTGTTTTGAAGAAACAAAAAAAGAAAAAAAATCATGTAAAAAGTTAGTTGTGTAGCACGGATCTCAGAGGGTAAGGATAAGAGGTGTCCGGAAGCCTAAGCTCAAAAAAATCCACGTCCACTCGTTGCATGTCATTCCCTTCAAGGTAGATGGAAGGTTCAGACTTCACACACCTAATTGATGTAGATTCGTCACTCTCCATTACATCTTGATAGCCAGAATCATCTCCTTTGGGTTCAGCTTTGATAATCTAAGTTGTAGATAACTGTTGAATCTAGATATTTAGAGTTGTCAATTCACTAGTGGAGAAATGGCTAGCCACAACTTTTGTTGGTGACGCACCATTTTCACACAACGCCGGCATTTTTTTTAAATAGCGTTGGCGTCAGCTAAATTAGTACGCTAGCTGTAAACAGTCAGTGCTCGCATTGATATTTTTGGACACGTCAAAAGTCTCTTGGTCCACGTATACCCACCATTTGAAAGATAGTGGTGGCGTTGAATTTCTGTGCACGCCATAACTATTTAATTAGTGCTGACGTGTCAAGTTATTTTACGCCACACATAATAGTTTCACTTAAACCTGTATTAGTATTTATAAATATTAGATAGTAGTTAGAAAATAACAAACAGTTTATTTTACGTTTTTACATCATTATTGCTACCAGTTCTAATTTTAACTATTTAATTACGTTTAATCTTTTCTTAAACTTAATTAGTCTTTTTTTATTTGGACTGTTTTTAGCTATGGCGTTGCATTTTAGGCCCACGTCAGCAATGGCCCACCTGAGTCAACTCCCACGCCTTAGTAAAAGACATACACCCTTTTATTTCAACTCTTCTTCGACCAGCCGCCATCCATCGCCTACCATTGCCACCCCGTCACCGCCCATCGCACCATTTGGC
The DNA here is from genome assembly GCF_904849725.1 of Hordeum vulgare subsp. vulgare. Classification (NCBI taxonomy): domain Eukaryota; kingdom Viridiplantae; phylum Streptophyta; class Magnoliopsida; order Poales; family Poaceae; genus Hordeum; species Hordeum vulgare. The sequence continues at coordinate 10,405,034 of NC_058524.1, read as the reverse complement.
TATCCAGCAATGTTCAATCCTCTCCTCTCCCGTTGCATTTCCTTCCTCTGCACTGGCACCTCCTCTATCCACGCATAATCCAAATGTGAGATTCATCTATAAGTTAATTTAGGATTGCTTTGCGTAGAAATTTTAGTGTGTATATATATATATATATATATATATATATATATATATATATATATATATATATATATATATATATATATATATATATATATATATATAATGGAGTGCTTTGTGTGATGTAGATTCGAAATTTGATTCCATGGATTGCTTTGTGTAAATTTTTTAGTGATAATTCGATATAAAATCAGATTTAATAGTGCATTTTGTGTAGAAACTTTTTGAGTGTCTAGAATGTTAAAGATTCAAGTTCAACTTAGTTCGGTAGTGTAGTCTGAAATAAGGAATAGATAAAATGATTTCCTAGTGTAGCAATTTGAGTAGAATTTGTTTATTTGTGACTCCCTCCGTGGATTTTGATTATTTGTGTATACATGTTAATAGCATAGAATTGTTCGTGTTACTTGTGTCGGTTCACTAGTCTAGAATTCGATTATATACTTAGTTTTTAATATGTTTTGTGTAGAATGGCGTAAGCACCACCATGTTGAGTGTACAAGTCAAGGTGCGCAACCAGCCTTGCAATTGCCATGTTGTTCGACATTTACTTCCAGACGTGTTTTTCCTGCAGGAGTAAGAAATTATATGAACCTTCTAATAGTTTGTTCTTTTGTTTTTGTTGCTACTTCCAATAATGCATCGTGTTTGTGCGTTTTTCGTTTTTCTTACACAGATCGTCCCTTGCAATGTGAGATTGGATTTCAATGAGCTCATTACTGGAGACAGTGTCATCTTCGACTCTCCTGGGGGCCCCTACACTATGGATGTCAATAAGGGACGAAACATAACCCAGATTGGAGGAGATGAATGGGATCATTTCATCGCCCACATGCATCTCACTAGGGATGAATTGGTCAGCTTCTCCTTCAGAAGAGGAACTCCAAGGTTGGCTATTATCTATATCAACTATGAGGAAGAAGATGATGACCCACTTGATGAAGCACTCTTTGCCTAAAGAATGACCAAACTGAGCGAGGATGAAACGGACATGCTGTGGGAAAAAAACTTCCGCCACATGATGCCTACGTCGGGTTGCCATTCGTGAGCCGCCTGGCATGAACAATGGTTAACCGCCATGTCATGGTATGTTACTTATTACTGTAGTAATTTTTTGACATGATCAGTGTGTAGAATTTGATGATATGATTAGTGTGTAGAATTTGATGATATGCTTAGTGTGCTAATATGCTTATAGTATAGTAATGTGGTTTGCTTAGTATATTAATGTGATGATATGTTTATAGTCTAGTAATGTGATATGCTTAGTATATTAATGTGATGATATGCTTGTAGTCTAGTAATGTAATATACTTAGTATATTAATGTGATGATATGCTTATAGTATAGTAATGTGATATGCTTAGAGTGTGATATATTGATTATAGTGTAGTTATGTGATGATATGCTTAGTGTAGAATTTGATGATATGCTTAGTACGTATATTAGTGTGATGATATGCTTATAGTGTAGTAATGTGACATGATCATCATGTTTGTTTTTTTCTAAAAAATACCTAAGAGTCTATGTGTGAGTTGTGGCATCGAGCCGAATGAAGAAGGCGTTGCTGGAGTACGCCTTATCACAAGGGGATCTGTCACCACATGTGCTTACAAAGTGGACACGGATGGACGCACTATCTTCAATGTGGCTGGGTGGAGCAACTTCCTTGCTGGTAAGAATCTCCGGGTTGGACAGGCCGTCTTAGTCACTATCAGGAACACCACATGCCATGACTTGAGGATGGTGATCGTTATCGACCTCCTTTAACTATGTTACTTTGCTTGTGTAAAATGAACTCCATATTAACTATGCTATAGCTAGTTTGCTCGTGTTTGTGAGGATTATCATCAATAGCTACTTATTAGCTCTAGCTAGTACTGCTTGTGAGATTGACACTTGTTATTAACCGGAATGCATTGTTCTATTAGACTAGGTCCTCGTGTGCAATGCTAAATGCTAAATGTTATGTGCTGGAATTTGTTTTGGCTGCATGAAACATTTCTGGCATGCAATATACATTGCACGCCGCTAGGTGATCGATTATATTGGTGACTTTGTCGACGTGGCACACCATCAGCACGTAGAATACTGCTGACGTGGGACCCAATGCCACCATTATTTTTTAAAAATGGTGCCATATTGGTGGCGTCAGACTACCACGCCAGCAAAACCTTTTCTGCCACGTCATAGCTAAGCTTTTCTACACTAGTGATTTCATGTACTATGTTTGCTCTGTACTGAATGATCGGAGGGGATACTAATGGCACTGTATTGTAGCATATCAGTGTAAATTCGCTTTGTAAATATGAGGTACTATGTGGACACCACGTACGACACAAAGAATTAATTGGAGTATGACATAGTCCCACATAAGAAGTGGTGGTCAGAGAAGGAAAGTCCCACGATGTCCAGTGAGTTGTTCATTTACATCCTGACTTTTACGACACCGTTCCTGGGGATGCCACGTAAGCAAATCACATGAAATATGGGATGCTCGAAATTGGGAGAGATACAAAAACCTGTAGAGGATGAAGGAAGTGGTCACCGACCATCACCGCTACTACCATAGTGTCCATGAGCTGGACGGTTTACCCGCCTCGCCCACATCACATGTGGCTGGAGGATGATCCACCTTCTCTGTTGAGCACGTGGAGTCTAGAGGCAGGGGAAAGGAAAAGTCGAGGGGGGAGAGGATCGCCCTACCACCTAGCTTTGTCCAGAGCGAGTGAGAAGTGGAAAGGGACACCGTGCTCGAAGTCCATTCTATGGCGGCGGTGGCGGGGTCGGGAAGGTTATTTCATCAAGATCAGGGAGGGGAGGAGGAGTGCGAGAATGGGTTGTACAGAAGTGGAATTCGTGTGCTACAGAGCCCAATTAACCAGAATCCACATATTTTTCTTCCGGAATAGCAGCCCTTTAGGATAGGCAACCCATTTCGCAAATTGAAGTTAGATTGGACGGCCAGGAATGTTCAAGACATGAAATCTGACGGCCCCAAGCGTGATGGCATGAGAGGGCTGGGATTAGGTTCGCTTTTACCATTTTAAAAATAGTGAGTGACTCGTTCTCATGATGCTTATAAATGGCCTTAACTTATAGCATATTCACATGCTGAAATCATGAACTGCCCATCATGGCTAAGGCACAAGTAAATTAAATATATAGTACATGTAACTTTGGTAAAGCATCTCAACCCTCCCCATGAGAGCCCGCAAGTTATATTGATCGAGCGAAAGAAAACCTCTTGTGACGATTACAGTGTTCGGTACAGAAGACCTGATAGAAAACTTGAAAGAGAAAACCAACTCTATCTATCTTAACCAAATTTATCTCTATCTCTGAGAAAAACTTGGCGTACAAAAGGGAGAGAGGGAGGGGCACATAACAGGGGTGCACGTAATGTATTATAATGTTTAACACCCTTCCTTAATCACAACTGCCCAAGTTGAGATTATGCTTAAATTTCTCTAAGCCTTTGACTAGTAATACTTTTGTGATCCCATCGGCAAGCTGGTCCTTGGAGGCAATGAATCTCATCTCTAGTTTTTTGTTTGCAACCCTTTCTCTCACAAAATCAAAGTCTATCTTAATATGTTTAGTCATGGCATGAAACACTGTATTAGGAGACAATTACGCAGCACCAATGTTATCACTCCAAAGACAGGGAGGCAGAGGTTCCAGAATTCCAACTTCCTTCGATATAGATTCTACCCAAATAATTTCAGTTGTAGGATTTGCTAGTGCTTTATATTCTGCCTGAGTACTATGCCTAGAGAAACAATAGCTTGTTTCTTTGCACACAATAAGATTAAATTAGGTGCACAGAAAACAACAAACCCACCAATTGATGTTCTATCATTATCATCAAGGCAACCAACCCAATCGGCGCATCAGAGAATGCACTAACATGACTAGAATAGAATTTTCTGAAAATCAATCCAAGATTAAATGTATGTTTTTATATACCTCAGAATACGCTTTGCTGCAGTCCAATGAACAACTATGGGTTCTTGTAAAACTGACAAACTTTATTTACCGCAAAGGAAATATCAAGCCGAGTGAGAGTCAAATACTGCAATGCACCAACTATGCTTCCGTTAGTAGTGTTGTCCTCCTGATTCAAAAGTTCTCCATCAGTTAATTTGGTTGCTTTTTCATTGTTTGAATTTCATAGAATTTTTTTTTGTAAAATAATTATCGTGGATTTTTTTGTCCATGCTTACATTTTTGTGTTTTCACCGTCTAAAAACATGTATTAAGAAGAGACCGTGCAGCTACACACATTACAGTTTCAAAAGGGGTCATATTTGTAAGTTTATAAGAAAAAGGGGCCCACAAGTGCATATATTCAAAGGGGTCCCAACTCGATTTTTTTAAATGGAGTCACAATCACAACTGGAACCTTTCAGAGGGTCGCAACTACATGTTTTCAAGGTCTGGTCGTAACTCCATGTTTTCATGGTCACATCACAATTGCAAGTTTTCAAATGTCGTCGCAACTGCATGTTTTCAACGTCGGGTTGCGACTGCAAGTTTTGAAATGCCATCACAACTGCAAGTTTTCCTGATAGGGTCACAATTGCATGTTTCCAATGTCGAGTCGCAATTGCAGATTTTCAAATGTCGTCGCAATTGCATGTTTTCATGGTCGGGTCGCAACCGCATGTTTGTAGGATCTAGCCGCAACTGAATTTTTCATGGTCAGGTTGCAACTATAAATTTTTAAATTTGATGTGACTATGACAAAACGTTAACATTGCAATTATCTTTGCATGTACCTACGGTAGTGCCAAATATACATGATATGTGCCCCGTTTGCGTGTGCCCATTGTGCAACTGTGCACAGGCCGGTCAGTCGCGTGAGCGTGTATGTGCATGCATGTATATTGCCCTGCTGTATGTGTGTACGTATGCGTGATGGGCATATGCCCGATGCATATATGTGGATGGACTTTGTAGAAGAGTACGCGTGTCCCTTTGTTATGTTTTTTTTACAACAGCCAATAGGCACATAACTGAAATAGGCCACGCGAAGGAAAGAAAAAGCAACTTTAGACATGGCCCATTCAATGAAAACGGGCTATAACAACAAAGATGATGTCAAGTGATTTCAGGTGCATGAGATCAAACTATAACTCATTTAGATGAGTTCTTGGCACTCCCTAATATTATTAGGAAGCTATACATTGTGTTGAAACTGGCGAAGAATAAAAAGGGAAATTTATAATATAACCAATAACCATTGCTCGATTCGAAGCCAAACAAACAAACAAACATGTTACAAAAGAGTAGTACAATACGATATAATATTACTCCCTCCGTACCGTAATATTTGTTGTTGGGGAGAACTAATCTAGTTCTTCCCAACAACAAATATTTAGAAACAGAGGGAGTATTAGCTAGCTACATATCCTGTTGAAACTGGGGAAGAGGTTGTCCGAGGAAACTGTTTAACCGAGCGAGGAGGTCCGGGTGATCTTGGAGGAGCTCGTGCACGCGCGCCTCGACGGCGGCGGCTAGCGTCTCGGTGTCGTCCCCGGCGTAGGCCACGAGTAGGCGGAAGAACTCGTCGCAGGCACCTAAGCGCGCCACGACCTCTCTCGCCAAGGAGGCGGCCGCTTGGATTTCCCATTCCAGATAAACCTCCTTCCTCGCCGGATCAACAATGGCGGGCGCCATGGCTGCAGCTGAGCTCCTTGATCGATCTTCTTTGTTTCTCTGTGTGTTTCCTCGTATAAGAATCGTCTCTGGTCGTGGTGATCAAACCAGCAGCCTGCTCATCTCATTAGAGGAGGTCCTCCCGCGTATATATAACTAGGCCGCAGATTTGGATATAGGGTCGGATACGTGGGGAGCAATTTCAGCCGGAATCGGGCAGGAGATCCTATTGGGCGCTGCACGCGGCATGTAGCGCTGCTGGCGTTCGCACGCGGCATGTAGTGGGCCGGCCTGCTCAAAAAACAAACGCGAACCAAAACTTTAATACGTCAATTCGGGAACCAATCTCTGCACGCCAAAGTATATAAGCTTCATGTCTTCACCAATAGACCAGACACAGTTTTATTCATTATTAGTACTAGGAAATAAGCCTATATGACACTTCTTTAAGCACAAACATTAACATATAGTAATTATATATGGAAATTGCTTATTTTCAACCGGCTGATCCGTTGAGCTTGTAAACCGCCTCCTCTTAGCGACGCGTATCCCGCGTGGACCTCGCAACGCGAACGCCTTATGCCCTCTGTGTGTCTCTCGTCTCTCACTCATTCTTTCTTCCTCAGACTTAGCACAACCATGGACGCATGCCAATACGAGTCCCCTCATTGTTGTGAGCGGAACGACCACCCATCCCATGCCTTCTCCCGCTCCGGCCGGCGGAGCTGTTGCTACAGCGAATGGACGCGCGCTGCGCTGCAATGGTGGGATCACCCCTTGCAACATGCAGGTTGGGGCCAACCGCCGGCCTTGCAGCCAGGACGACAACGCTCGTGGTGCTGCAAAGCGATGACCGGCATGACGTGCTTGTGGTGTTCCCGTCTCAGTTTCTTCCATGGTTATCGCGTCCTGTTGTGAAGCTTCCACCATCCGGACACTCCGATGCTGTCGGTGGAGGCGCTTGCGCTGGCCACGAGCTGCAAGGCAGAGGCTGCTACTCCATAAAGCTCGTCGGTGCTGCAACCGGTGTCGACGCTGCAATCGACAGGTCTCACCAGCGGGAGATGTTGCAACGCTCTGTAATGGAGCGCCACTAACGCTGCGTTGGAGCTTTTGCCGCACCGACGAAGCTGCATTGGAGCTTCGCCGGACTGTGTTGGAGTTTTTGCTGCATCGTCGGTGCTGCAATGGAGCGTCATTGGACGCCACAGGTGATGCATTTAAGCTATCGTGCGTGCGGTGCTGCAGTGGTGCCGTGATGGAGCTACAATGAAGCTTCGTCGGGCTGCGATGAAGCTTTGCCGCGCCGGGTCGTGTTGCCATGGAGCTGCACCGGAGCATCATCGAGGGTCGTCAGTGCTGCCATGGAATTCTGCGATGCAGCTCGCCGGAGAGAGCACCATGATGCAAGCGGGCAAGCCTACTGCGAAGTGGTCGCCGGAGAGCATCGGTCACAACACTAGTGAGGTGATGCGATGCAGCTCACGGAGAGCCGCCGGAGAGAGTGCTCATGCAAGCTGGATTCATCGCTGTCCCTTCACTGTGGCCGGTGCGGGAAGGGTGTGGGCCCTGCAGTTGTGGCTGGAATGGAGGGGTCGAGCCACTGCTAGTGGTAAGGTGCACGTACATGCGTGAGAATGGGTCAGATGAAAAGGAGATCGGACGGTTACGTGTTTGGGATTGGACGACTAGCTAGGAGGATGAAATCATCCGGTTGATTCCTAGCAGCCCCCCGCCCTACATAAAATATTTCATAAGGAAAATGTAAATTTTAAAAATAAACCCCTATTTAAAACGGTTCACAATTTAAAAAAGAGTTCATCAAAATTGAAAAAAGTTCATTGTATTTGAAATTTCTTATCGGTTTTTTTAACAAGTTCATCGAAATTGAGAAAAGTTCATTGAATTTGAAATTTTTTATCGATTTTTTTAACAAGTTCATCGAATTTGAAAAAAAATCACCGTTTTGAAAAAAAGTTCATCAAATTTTGATTTAACTGATTTTTCGAAAAAATTCATCGAATTTGAAAAAAATTCATTGGATTTGAAAACATTTCATCAAATTTGGAATTATTTATTGAATTTTTGAAAAGGTTCATCGGATTTGAAAAACATTTATCCAAAAGTGGAAAAGGTTCATCGAATTTTCATCAACGTTTATCGGATTTTTTAAAAGTTCATTGATTTGCAAAAACAATTCATCCATAAATGGATATAGTTCAACAAAATTTCAAAAAAGTTCATCAAAAAATGAAACAATTCACAAAATTCGGTGAAAACAGTTTGCAAAATAAAAAATCACGCATATAAGTAAAAATATAACAAAAGTTAAAAGAAGTAGAAAAAATAAAAGAAAAAGATCATAACGAATTGAGAAACGAATAGAAGAGCAAAATGAAGATACATTGAAAAAGTTGGTTAGTAGCCTGGTTGTTGTCACGTGCTCCTTTTTTTTTGGTAACATGTCACGTGCTCCTTTATGAAAGAAGGTCGCAGGTTTTTTTTTAGTTTTTGAGGAATAGGAGGTCACAGGTTTAATTCGGTGTGAGCGTATTTGATTTTCTGGAACAAAACGCAGGAAGCAAAAAAAAAAAATCTAGATGGGCCGGTCCAGCGCGGTAGGTGGTGCGCGCTGTAGGCGCCGGTGTCACGATTGAATATAGTGGCTTTGCTCATGTCAACTTTTTTTTTTTAAAATCTGGGACCGTTTTGGTCATGTCATTTGTGCACTGCCCAACTGACCCTGGGCAATTCACACATGGGCTGGGTTCTGCTCTACAGATGCAGTGGCAAACTTTGTCCACTGAACTAGAGTAGGTTCACAACGCCCTGTTCACGTTGATGGAAATATATTCGCCCTGTTCACCGTCTAGCCAAAGGGGAGGGAATGTTCTTCTTTTGGTCACTGCATGATATTGCCGACAACTGTGAAGCCGAGTATGTGCTGTTCAGTCAATTAATTACACAACTTGTGGCAAAAACAACATATATAAACAGTGATTATGCAAGAAATAACACAAGTTTTGTAAAACCACATTTATTTGACTACACGACATTGTAGTGACGACAAATGGATAGCTGTCTTGGCGCCACCATAGATTATCGAATAACACAACACCAACGCTACCTCGGCTGACCCATGCAGCATTTTTTTTTTTGCTTTTCCACTTTCATGATGTGTTTTTTTTTTAACCGTTTCCTCTTCTTTTTTTTCTTTTATTTAAAATAATTGTTTCTTATTCTATTCGAAACGTATTGGAAAAAAGTGTATGAACATTTTTTAGAATTACACAAACTTACTTTCTCATATAACTTGAAGATCAAGCTTGCCACTGACTAGACTAGCTGCAAGAATGTAGTTTGCCACGATGCTTGGAACACAAAGATTCATTTGTTCTACTGTATAGTATGTGCTAGCAAAAGGGCTCGTGCTTTGTAATGGGAAAAATATATCATAATATTCAGTTATCATGATCACATTTTGTTGCACCACCGAGATGAATGCTAGACCAAATCCTCGATTCAATAGTTCCCATGCCGCATAGTATGGTATGAATATATCATTTTGTTGCAAACTTGACACCTTCCTGCTAGACCAAATCCTCGATTCAATAGTTCCCATGCCGCATAGTATGGTATGAATATATCATTTTGTTGCAAACTTGACACCTTCCTGCTAGACCAAATCCTCGATTCAATAGTTCCCATGCCGCATAGTATGGTATGAATATATCATTTTGTTGCAAACTTGACACCTTCCTGCTAGACCAAATCCTCGATTCAATAGTTCCCATGCCGCATAGTATGGTATGAATATATCATTTTGTTGCAAACTTGACACCTTCCTGCTAGACCAAATCCTCGATTCAATAGTTCCCATGCCGCATAGTATGGTATGAATATATCATTTTGTTGCAAACTTGACACCTTCCTGCTAGACCAAATCCTCGATTCAATAGTTCCCATGCCGCATAGTATGGTATGAATATATCATTTTGTTGCAAACTTGACACCTTCCTGCTAGACCAAATCCTCGATTCAATAGTTCCCATGCCGCATAGTATGGTATGAATATATCATTTTGTTGCAAACTTGACACCTTCCTGCTAGACCAAATCCTCGATTCAATAGTTCCCATGCCGCATAGTATGGTATGAATATATCATTTTGTTGCAAACTTGACACCTTCCTGCTAGACCAAATCCTCGATTCAATAGTTCCCATGCCGCATAGTATGGTATGAATATATCATTTTGTTGCAAACTTGACACCTTCCTGCTAGACCAAATCCTCGATTCAATAGTTCCCATGCCGCATAGTATGGTATGAATATATCATTTTGTTGCAAACTTGACACCTTCCTGCTAGACCAAATCCTCGATTCAATAGTTCCCATGCCGCATAGTATGGTATGAATATATCATTTTGTTGCAAACTTGACACCTTCCTGCTAGACCAAATCCTCGATTCAATAGTTCCCATGCCGCATAGTATGGTATGAATATATCATTTTGTTGCAAACTTGACACCTTCCTGCTAGACCAAATCCTCGATTCAATAGTTCCCATGCCGCATAGTATGGTATGAATATATCATTTTGTTGCAAACTTGACACCTTCCTGCTAGACCAAATCCTCGATTCAATAGTTCCCATGCCGCATAGTATGGTATGAATATATCATTTTGTTGCAAACTTGACACCTTCCTGCTAGACCAAATCCTCGATTCAATAGTTCCCATGCCGCATAGTATGGTATGAATATATCATTTTGTTGCAAACTTGACACCTTCCTGCTAGACCAAATCCTCGATTCAATAGTTCCCATGCCGCATAGTATGGTATGAATATATCATTTTGTTGCAAACTTGACACCTTCCTGCTAGACCAAATCCTCGATTCAATAGTTCCCATGCCGCATAGTATGGTATGAATATATCATTTTGTTGCAAACTTGACACCTTCCTGCTAGACCAAATCCTCGATTCAATAGTTCCCATGCCGCATAGTATGGTATGAATATATCATTTTGTTGCAAACTTGACACCTTCCTGCTAGACCAAATCCTCGATTCAATAGTTCCCATGCCGCATAGTATGGTATGAATATATCATTTTGTTGCAAACTTGACACCTTCCTGCTAGACCAAATCCTCGATTCAATAGTTCCCATGCCGCATAGTATGGTATGAATATATCATTTTGTTGCAAACTTGACACCTTCCTGCTAGACCAAATCCTCGATTCAATAGTTCCCATGCCGCATAGTATGGTATGAATATATCATTTTGTTGCAAACTTGACACCTTCCTGCTAGACCAAATCCTCGATTCAATAGTTCCCATGCCGCATAGTATGGTATGAATATATCATTTTGTTGCAAACTTGACACCTTCCTGCTAGACCAAATCCTCGATTCAATAGTTCCCATGCCGCATAGTATGGTATGAATATATCATTTTGTTGCAAACTTGACACCTTCCTGCTAGACCAAATCCTCGATTCAATAGTTCCCATGCCGCATAGTATGGTATGAATATATCATTTTGTTGCAAACTTGACACCTTCCTGCTAGACCAAATCCTCGATTCAATAGTTCCCATGCCGCATAGTATGGTATGAATATATCATTTTGTTGCAAACTTGACACCTTCCTGCTAGACCAAATCCTCGATTCAATAGTTCACATGCCGCATAGTATGGTATGAATATATCATTTTGTTGCAAACTTGACACCTTCCTGCTAGACCAAATCCTCGATTCAATAGTTCCCATGCCGCATAGTATGGTATGAATATATCATTTTGTTGCAAACTTGACACCTTCCTGCTAGACCAAATCCTCGATTCAATAGTTCACATGCCGCATAGTATGGTATGAATATATCATTTTGTTGCAAACTTGACACCTTCCTGCTAGACCAAATCCTCGATTCAATAGTTCCCATGCCGCATAGTATGGTATGAATATATCATTTTGTTGCAAACTTGACACCTTCCTGCTAGACCAAATCCTCGATTCAATAGTTCACATGCCGCATAGTATGGTATGAATATATCATTTTGTTGCAAACTTGACACCTTCCTGCTAGACCAAATCCTCGATTCAATAGTTCCCATGCCGCATAGTATGGTATGAATATATCATTTTGTTGCAAACTTGACACCTTCCTGCTAGACCAAATCCTCGATTCAATAGTTCACATGCCGCATAGTATGGTATGAATATATCATTTTGTTGCAAACTTGACACCTTCCTGCTAGACCAAATCCTCGATTCAATAGTTCACATGCCGCATAGTATGGTATGAATATATCATTTTGTTGCAAACTTGACACCTTCCTGCTAGACCAAATCCTCGATTCAATAGTTCCCATGCCGCATAGTATGGTATGAATATATCATTTTGTTGCAAACTTGACACCTTCCCGCTAGACCAAATCCTCGATTCAATAGTTCCCATGCCGCATAGTATGGTATGAATATATCATTTTGTTGCAAACTTGACACCTTCCCGCTAGACCAAATCCTCGATTCAATAGTTCCCATGCCGCATAGTATGGTATGAATATATCATTTTGTTGCAAACTTGAAACCTTCCCGCTAGACCAAATCCTCGATTCAATAGTTCCCATGCCGCATAGTATGGTATGAATATATCATTTTGTTGCAAACTTGAAACCTTCCCGCTAGACCAAATCCTCGATTCAATAGTTCCCATCCCGCATAGTATGGTATGAATATATCATTTTGTTGCAAACTTGACACCTTCCCGCTAGACCAAATCCTCGATTCAATAGTTCCCATGCCGCATAGTATGGTATGAATATATCATTTTGTTGCAAACTTGACACCTTCCCGCTAGACCAAATCCTCGATTCAATAGTTCCCATGCCGCATAGTATGGTATGAATATATCATTTTGTTGCAAACTTGAAACCTTCCCGCTAGACCAAATCCTTGATTCAATAGTTCCCATGCCGCATAGTATGGTATGAATATATCATTTTGTTGCAAACTTGAAACCTTCCCGCTAGACCAAATCCTTGATTCAATAGTTCCCACGCCGCATCGGCTAACCCTACTCGCCTTTGTCCGTGCAGATATGATGGTGATGATGTCCATGTACGTGAGCTCAATGGTGGGTGCCAGCCCGTGAAGGAGATGATGCTCAGATAGCAGTGTCAAGGTCACATGCAACCTGCTTGAACACGGATTCATCGACGTCCTGGAGGTGGAGTGGTGCACATCGGATGGAATGCGGAAGACCGCATAGAGGTGGTGCAAGGCGGTGGATCCAGTGCACAGCGGCATTGCCATCGTACATGTTGCGTGCATGCGTGCGTGCCGGCTACCTGAGCTGGGCAGGTCCGCGCTATGGAGTGCCGCCGCTGCAACACGGAAGGTGTATATTCTTAATTTGTAACATCATACAGTGGCGGGCCTGAAATAAGGACCACTACAAATACGTTTCCCTATAGTGGCATGTGAATATTGACAGCCGCCATTCATAGTGTGTGTCGTTAGTGGATTACTAGCTAGTGGTGGGCGCCGGGTAGAGTCCTCCACTGCTAGGTATTTACAAGTGGCGGGCGCCTTCCCAAGGAGAGAGGGTGACTAAAAGTAGCGGGACTAAAACTTGCTAGCTTCATCCATGCTTGGATCCAAATACTAAAGAGACTAAAATCAAATTAATGAGCATTTATTATTCTTCAAACCCTCCAATCCAGAACTCGCATGTGTTAAAGAAGAGGAATTAAATGTGAAGAGAGAGGACTAATTTACATTTTAGTAGGGGTACCCCTGACTTAAAATTTTTAGCCTCAAGACTAATTTTAGCCTCTCTTTAGTCAGGGGTGCTTGGAACTTTAGCTTTTTAAAGAGACTAGTTTTAGTCAGACTAGTTTTAGTCCCTTGGATCCAATCACCCTCTGAGGCTAGCAAGTTTTAGTCTCACTACTTTTAGTCATGGGACTAAAACGTATCCAAGCACCCTCTATCTCACCCACTTAACTGGAAAAATGCAAGTGCCATTAGAGCATGGTTAATAGTATAGCCAACTGCTGGCTATAAGCCATATTATAGCTAGCTTGTACAATAGTGAGCTATCAAAGAGTACTACTTTTATCATATATGACCCACCTTCCATTGTCACAAAGCAGATAGAAGCATGTGCTAGAGCTAGCTCTTCACGAAGAGCCTGCTTCCCTTCTCTCTCATCCAATTCAGCAAAAATATAGTATTTTAATCGTTACAGCCTGCTGACTGTATCCTATTGTACTTGCTCTTAGTAATAACTAGCAAATATGCCCATGTGTTGCAACGGAAGAAATATATACATTATACGCTAGCCAAATAAGCGTAATAATTTTTTAAGGATTAACTCAATACCCTCACATATGAGCATCCTCTGTTTTTAACATGACGACTCATCATGTTGCCACTTAACTTTCTCTCCCACCCTCGTTGATGATGGTCTGATGTTCATGTGATGACAATGCATTCAACGCGCTAAATCCAAGGGCTATGAGCTTGCTACTGCATATCCCATTTGTCATTATGTTGCGTAAGGGAATATATTTTTTAAACAAATCTCACCGACCATGAACTACTTCCAACGTCTAGACATATAAATAATTTTGAAAATCTAATCAAATCCTGGACATAAAAGGCTTTGAATCAGTGAACAGTTTTTGAATTGACATTTTTTTTTTGAAAATCACGAACATTTGTTTTGTGTACGAACATTTTCTGAAATGCAAGAAAAGTTTTTGAATTCATGAGCATTTTTGACTCAACAAACATGTTTTGGATCGCTTAACTTTTTTAAAAACTAGGGATTTTCTTTAAAATTTGTGTTTTTTTTACTTTTTTGTGAACATTTTCTAAAATTTGATGGACACTTTTTGCCGATTCCCTAATATGTTTTGTGCACATATTCTGAAATGTATTTTCTGTACGAACATTTTTTTGACTTTTTATTTTGTGTACGAACATTTTGTGAAATGCATGATTTTTTTTTGAATTCATGAGCATTTTTTGACTCAACAAACATGTTTTGAATCGCTTAACTTTTTAAAAAATGGGGGAACAAATTTTAGAATTTGAGTTCTTTTTTACTTTTTGTGAACATTTTGTAAAATTTGATGGACACTTTTTACAAATTCCCGCATATGTTTTGAACAAATGATCATTTTTTTTCAAAATCAAGAACATGAGTTTATTTCCCGACTATTTATTTTTCAAATTGTGATTTTGTTTTGTAATTTGCAAACAGTTTTACAAATACACCAATATATTTTGAATCCATGAAACTTTTATAATTTCCTTAAAAAATCAAATTCTCATGCATTTTATAATTTCTCGAATGTTTCTTTAAAACTCACCATATTTGAAATTTGAAAACCCCCAATTATTATAAAGAAGGAAGAGAACAGAATAAGAGAAGAAAAAAAAAGAAAAAAGAAAATGAAAAAAAACGACAACGGAGTCTAGACCAACAGATGGGCCGGCCGGTTCATGAAGGCACACACATAGAGGAAGGCGTTGTGTGAGAAAAGGAAAAGGAAAAGGAAAAGAATGTGCAAGATGGGGATCGAACCCTGCTCGCCTGGCTAGAAGTGCTAGGCCTCAGCCACTACATGGCTAGTCCATTGGTGCTGCTATAGTAACATCCACATGAAATAAAGGACTACACCGTGGCTTTTGGAAAAAATGAAAGCGTTTGCTTTATTTATGGGTGGCACATTGGGTAATTTATGTCTACTTTGGGGGTAATATTAATGACGGACGACAGAAGCACTAATTGCTCTATTAGTAGGTAAAAGATGTTTTTCTTTCTGTGAAGAAAAGTTAACAACATTTGAATGAGAATCATTTGCACATAAATTCTCGGCTGGTGAGCCCCCAGCCGCACGATCGCGCATCCCAGACCATCCGATCCAGCCCGCGTGTGTCTCTTCTTCCTCGCCCCCCGCGTATGTGTCTCCTTCTTCCTTCCCCGGCGGTCGACAACCAGCCATGACACTGCGCTTGTCCTTGGGCCGCCCGTGCTAGCCGGCAGCCCGTGCCGCCGCTCTCCAGCCGTCGTCGAGTGGTTGTAGCTTCCCCGAGTAGTATTTTTTATTCCGTGAAGAAAAAGTAACAACATTTGGATGTTTGATCCTCTACTACAGAAAATCATTATTCAAATGTGCTAGAGGTAGGCGTCTGAGCTCGTTAGCTCCAAATGTATTTTGGATCAACTATTAATCGTAGATTTTACTAGCAAAATATACTTACTTTGTATGCCACAAAATTAAATTATTCGGTTTGTGTTTCGAATGAGGTTTTAATGCTACTATTTTTTATACGTACATATAACTCTTTTTTATTAGTTCAATTTACCGTTTACCCGAAATATGATGCCGCCCAAGAAACCCCCTTGCGACTTTGTAAACTTTCATCTCATATTTGAAATATGATGCCGCCCAAGAAACCCCCTTGCGACTTTGTAAACTTTCATCTCATATTTGAAATATGATGCCGCCCAAGAAACCCCCTTGCGACTTTGTAAACTTTCATCTCATATTTGTCGGCCAAATAATATTGTCACGGAAGGGGGCCGTCAACGGCTTTGTTTCAGTGATGACTTTAGGATAGTGCATCTACAACGGCGAACCGTAAATTTTCTCTACCATCCGTCCGTAGACAGGTGGGACCATTCCATGGACACGGATGGGGAATGCCGCCATCCAACATTATGCGCATACACCCGGCCTTCCTTATTATTATTATAGTTCACATGATCAAATAGACACATACATAGCGTTTAGACATTCAAATAGGCGCATACATAGAGTGCACTCGTTCAAATAGCGGCATGCAGCACTAGTTCCAACATGGTTGTCACCTTTAACTGTCCATTGATACTCAATCAAATCTTCCTTCAGTTGCTCGTCAGTTGGTTGATGCTGAATTTTTGATGCATTTCAATAAACTCTTCAAATGTGGCCGGATTCTGGCCTACAAGTTCGATAGGATCACCCATGTTCTCAACTTCTAGACTTCAGCATCATCCTTGCCCTCATCCTCGACGATCATATTGTGCATGATCACACAACATGTCATCACCTCCCGCGAGGTCTTCGGATCACGTTGTTTAGCAAGTCCACTAACGTCTGCAAATTGGCCTGCAGAACTCCAAATGCCCTCTCGGCATCCTTTCTAGTTGCTTCTTGTCTTTGGGCAAAGTGAGACTTTTTCTAGCTAACTTGGTTAGAGATGGTGATGTTAAATGTAGCCTATGGACGATAGATACCGTCAACCAGATAGTATCTCATATTGTACTCATGTCTATTGACAGTATAGTGGCAAGGAGGAGCCTTGTCTTTAGTCAGACATGCAAACAACAATGATCATTGTAGCACATTGATGTCATTGTGAGATCCGGGCATGCCAAAGAATGCGTGTCAAATCCAAATATAATTGCTTAGTCTCGCAGATGCCTTGGTTTCCCTCCAAGCTTAAAGGATGATGTAGCACAACGACGACAATTATTTCCCTCGGTTAAGAAATGAAGGTATCAATCCAGTAGGAAGATCCACAAGACTATGCAAGCAGCACCTGCACACAAATAGCAAATCCTTGCAACCCAAAGCATGGATGGGTTGTCAATTCCTCATGGGTAAAGTAATGATGGATTGATAGATGCAAATAAGAGTGATAGCAAATAGAACGCAACAAGGTATTTTTAGAGTTTTTGATAATATAGATGTGAAAACAAAAGAGCAAATAAAGTAGAAACACAAATAGCAAAGTAGAGATTGCAAAATAGATGATGTGAAGCAGACCCGGGGGCCGTAGGTTTCAGTAGTGGTTTCTCTCAAGAAAATAGGAAGCAGTGGGTAGACAAATTACTGTTGGACAATTGATAGAAAAGCAAATAATTATGACAAGATTCAAGACAATGATCATGTATATAAGCATCACATCCAAGATAAGTAGACTGACTTCTGCCTGCATCTACTTCTACTACTCCACACATCGACCGCTATCCAACATGCATCTAATGTATTGAGTTCATGGAGAAATGAAGTAATACCTTAAGAATGATGAAACGATGTAGACAAGATCTGTTCATGTAGGAATAGACCCCATCTTTGTTTCCTTGGTAGCAATGATACATGCGTGTCATGTCTCTTTCTATCACTAAGATTGAGCACTGCAAGACCGAACCCATGACAAAGTACCTCTTCCCATTGCAAGATAAAATATCAAGTTGGCCAAACAGAAACCAAATTTTGGAGAAGAAATACGAGGCTATAGTAAAATTTGTTCGGGGTTTTTCAAAAAAAATCTCCTTTTCAAATAAAAATTCTCAAGATTCAAAAAAGTTTGTGCCTTAAAAAATTGTTCACGCTTCCATATTTGTTCATGTATTTTTAAAATTGTTCTCAGTTTCAAAATTTGTTCTCAAAATTCAAAAAATGCTTGTGCTTTAAAAATTTGTTCGTGCTATCAAATTTCTTCGGGGTTTGAAATTGTTCTCCTTTTTCAAATTTTGTTCTCAAGATTCAAAAAATGTTCGTGCTTCCAAATTTGTTCACTTTTTTTAAAATTGTTTTCAATTTCGAAATTTGTTCTCAAAATTCAAAAAATATTCGTGCTTTAAAAATTTGTTCGTACTTTCAAATATTTTGCGGTGGTCTATATTTTTGGATTCGGGTTTTACTAGAAGCCCATGAACTTCTTCTTGTCGACGTTGGGCTTGGACACAATGGAACCATCATTGCCGGCGAGCACCATGTATTTGTCCTTCCTAGTGATGGTGGTGCACTAATACGAGAGCGTGAAGGCAATGAGTTTCTGTGTACAACTTTGCACTTCGGTTTTGCGTAAAAAAAAAAAAACTTTGCACTTCGGTTCCGTGGCTGCTATATCATATCACAAGAATACCCTGTAAAAACAAGTTAGACGTTCTCTAATTTATTGTTGCATATTTTACGTGGCTGCTATGGGTATCTAGTACGCAAAAACCACAATGGAGATGTGCAAATTGCTATTTAACGTCTCTCCAAAGACCGCCTCAGTCAAAACCAATTCAACTAAAGTTGAAAAACAGACACCCGCGAGTCATCTTTATGCAACGAGGTTGCATGTCAATCGATGAAACCAATCTCTCGTAAGCGTACGAGTTATGTCGGTCCGGGCCGCTTCAATCCAACAATACCGCCGAATCGAGAAAAGACTAAGGAGGGCAGCAAATCGAATATCACCGTCCACAAAACCTTTTGTGTTCTACTCGAGATAACATCTACGCATGAACCTAGCTCATGATGCCAGTGTTGGGGAACGTTGCATGGAAAACAAAAATTTTCCTACGCACACGAAGACCTATCATGGTGATGTCCATCTACGAGAGGAGATTAGATCTACGTACCCTTGTAGACCGCTCAGCGGGAAGCGTTAAGAAACGCGGTTGATGTAGTGGTACAACTTCGTGATTCAAATCACCGTCGTCCCACGATCCGTCACATGAACGGTTCCGATCTAGCGCCGAACGGACGGCACCTCCGCGTTCAGCACACGTACAGCTCGATGACGATCTCGGCCTTCTTAATCTAGCAAGCAAGACGGAGAAGTAGATGAGTACTCCGGCAGCGTGACGGCGCTCCGGTGGTGATGATGATCTACTCCTTCAGGGATCCTCCCGAGCTCCGCAGAAATCCGATCTAGAAGTGAAACTATGTGGAATAGGCTATAGTTGCACGTGGCAAAGTTGTGTCTCAAAAAGCCCTAAATCACCAATATATATAGGAGGAGGGGAGGGGCTAGCCTTGAGGCACAAGGGCCTCAAGGATGCGCCGGCCGCCAGGGAGGAGGAGGAGTCCTCCTCTTCCTTCCCACCTCCCTCTTTCCTTTTTTTTCTTTCCTTTGGTGTTTTCCCACTTGTGGCGCCATGGCCCTATTGGGCTGGCCTCACCAGCCCACTAAGGGCTGGTGCGCCACCCTAGGGTCACTGGGCTCACTTCCGGGTGGGTGGGCTCCTCCCGGTAAATACCCGGAACCCATTCGTCACTCCCGATACACTGCCGGTAATGCCGAAACTTTCCGGTGATCAAATGAAACCATCCTATATATCAATCTTCGTTTCCGGATCATTTCAAAAACCCTCGTGACGTCCGTGATCTTATCCGGGACTCCGAACAACATTCGGTAACCACACATATAACTCAACTATACTAATACATCATCGAACCTTAAGTGTGCAGACCCTGCGGGTTCGAGAACTATGTAGACATGACCCGAGATACTCCTCGGTTAATATCCAATAGCGGGACCTGGATGCCCATATTGGATCCTACATATTATCCGAAGATCTTATCGGTTGAACCTTAGTACCAAGGATTCACATAATCCCGTATGTGATTCGCTTTGTCCTTCGGTATGTTACTTGCCCGAGATTCGATCGTCGGTATCCGCATACCTATTGCAATCTCGTTACTGGCAAGTCTCTTTACTCGTTCCGTAATACAAGATCCCGTGACTTACACTTAGTCACATTGCTTGCAAGGCTTGTGTGTGATGTTTTATTACCGAGTGGGCTCCGAGATACCTCTCCGTCACAGGAGTGACAAATCTCAGTCTTGATCCATACTAACTCAACGGACACCTTTGGAGATACCTGTAGAACACCTTCATAGTCACCCAGTTACGTTGCGACGTTTGATACAC
Source organism: Hordeum vulgare subsp. vulgare (assembly GCF_904849725.1). Lineage (NCBI taxonomy): Eukaryota > Viridiplantae > Streptophyta > Magnoliopsida > Poales > Poaceae > Hordeum > Hordeum vulgare. The sequence goes on along the minus strand of NC_058524.1, from coordinate 10,384,538 downwards.
ATAAGGTATTCCTCCGGTGTCAGTGAGTTATATGATCTCATGGTCATAGGAATAAATACTTGACATGTAGAAAACAATAGCAATAAAAATGACACGATCAATATGCTACATTCATAGTTTGGGTCTAGTCCATCACATGATTCTCCTAATGATGTGATCCAGTTATCAAGCGACTACACTTGCATATAGTTAGAAAACCTTGACCATCATTGATCAACTGGCTAGCCAACTAGAGGCTTGCTAGGGACATTGTTTTGTCTATGTATCCACACATGTATCTATGTTTTCATTCAATATAATTATAGCATGGATAATAAAAGATTATCTTGTAACAGAAAATATAATAATAACTATTTTATCATTGTCTCTAGGGCATATTTCCAACAGGTTCCACCAAAACTCAAGAATTTCACGTGGCAAGTGACCTCAGGCGCCCTGCCGACGGATGCTGAAAAGAGGAGAAGACATATTGGTCTGAATGGGTACTGCATGCTTTGTGACCGTGAACAGGAATCATCATTTCATGCGCTACTTTCTTGTCCACATGCTGCTGATCTCTCGGACTTGATGCAAAATCACTGGCCTCTTCCAAACATATCGATGATCAAGTGGACAGGCACTGAATGGTTGCTTCATCTCCTTGCAGAATCACATGACTCTATCAGAAGTAGAATTATCATGGTCTTATGGAGAATATGGTACCTTCGGAATGAGCTGGTACATGGTAAATCAATCCCTCCACCAGAGGTATCCTGCTCCTTCCTCCTCAGCTACTATAACACCTTCAATCAGATTTCACGGGGTGCGGATGAGATTATCAGGGGCAAGCGCCGGCGTTCTCTGAAGGCCTGGCTATGCGAGAGCCCCGCATAAACCCACGCCCCGTGTGCCTTGGCCACCCCCTCGGATGGGAACGGTGGCGCTGTCAGTGGATGGATCCTTCAATGTTACAAATGGCTCGGCTGGCTCGGGTATGATCTTGAGGAATGCTATACCGGTGGTGTAACATTTGCTGCTTACCGCAAGCTATTCCACTGCAACAACGCCCTTGAAGCGGAGTTACATGCTATTCTAGAAGATATTAAACTAACAGTTGAGCATTCCAAGTCCGCCATGATGGTGCAATCAGACTGTGATGTAGCCATTAAAGCTATATCTATGACTCCTTGGATAGATCAGCCTACGGCCATATGATTCAGGAGATTAAATTCCTCTTAGCCTGAACAGGAGTCACAGCCATTTGTCAAGTATTGTTTCTGCAGTTCCGCCGTGCCGCCACGTGAGATCAGCTTGTGGGCGATTTGCCATGTCAATACTCCGTGTTCTTTTATCACTCCCTATTCTTCCTTGCGACGATTTTTGCATCGAATTGTAAAGTGTAGGGGCAGAGCTAAGTTGGGGGCTAAACTGGGCATTCGACCGTCCAACCCAATAGAAAATAGGGAAGACTCACGAAAAAATTGGGCCCGAAAACACAGTTTCTTAGCCTGACCCGTCCAACAATCAGGCCGAATCTCCGCCACTGGTAAACTCATTTTCTGCTCTCTTTTATTTAGCAGGGTAAACTCATTTTCTGCTAATCAGATCCCTATTGGGGTAGTTTTTTGCATTTTACTTTTCTTTTATATCAATGAAAAGTCGTGAAAGAAATGAGCACGAAGGCAAGGAGTTTGTTCCCCATCACGGCTTTTAATATTTTGCGGTGGTCTATATTTTAGAGTTCACGTTTTACTAGAATCCCATCAACTTCTTCCTGTCGACGTTGGGCTTGGACACGACGGAACCATCGTTGCCGGCGAGCACCATGTACTTGTCCTTCCTGGTAAAGCTGGTGCACTGATACGAGAGCGTGGAGGCGATGAGTCTTTGTATGTAGTTGGCCACCTCATAACTAGTCTTGCCGCCCTTGCAGGTGTGCTCTGGTTGGAGCTTGCTGAGGAAGGTGACCACGTAGCCCGGGCTTGGGTTCCTGAAGAAGAAGAAGGGGTCCAGCCCCTTCCACCCCCGCACCGTCGTGCCATGGAACATGCTCATCTGGTTCTCCATCGCCACCGGCACGATCTCGTCCGACAGCTCTGCGAACAACGCCGAGAACCGCAGCAGGAATGGTTCCCGGCACGTCGTACCCTCGGGGCAGATCAGCAGGTCGCCCTCCTTGAGCAGGCGCCGGATCATCGCCGCGTCCGCCGCCCGTTCGCGGGTCAGCCGCACCGCGCGGACCGGGGACAACATCTCCGATAGCCGTGACATCTGTGCATCCCATCGTTCATCGACACGTGATCAATAAGGGTGACTGCTATCCAGAAGTTGTAGATGTACATACCGAGTAGGTGACCGTGGTGATCGGCCGGCCGAGTGCCGTGGAAAGGAAGATGCCGTCGAGGAGGGTGCGGTGGTTGCAGATGAAGAGCACGCCCTTCTGGCCGGTCTCGAAGCTTGCTGTCGGCGGTGGCGGGTTAACCCTGACGGTGATGCGCACGCCGAGGGCGGTGAAGGCGTGGTACAACATGCGCATTGGCAGGAGCGCACCCGCGGCGAAACGGAGGAAGGAGAGCAAGAACCCGATAGGGATCCAGAGCAAGGTGAGCAACGCGAGCGCGGGCGACAGCTTGTGGACCATCCGGCCGTCGTGGAAGATGACCTGCTTCGGCAGGTCGTGCGGCGGCACGGGCTTCATCTTCATCGTCGGGGGCACCACGTAGCACTCCTTGCACAGCCGCATGAACGGGCAGTCCGTCTTCCTGTCACCGAGGCCGATGTCCGGCATGGTGTCACCGAACGCTTGACGGAGCGCGTCAGCCTTTTTCTCGCCGACGAGCACGCCGGGTGAGCAGACGAGCCCAGTCACCCTGCCGCCCCAGATCAGGAGCTCCGTGCCGAGCACGATGTCGGCGCCGATGTACTCCTTCAGGAAGGCCTCCACCATGATCCTCGGGTTCGCGGTGAGCACGCACCGGCGAGCGCACGCCGAGAACACGCGCCACGACTCCGGGTGGAGGTCGGAACAGTAGAACTTGGGCAACACCACGCGCGCCACGGCCTTGACGTCGTCCACCTTGGCGCCGGCCATGGACCCGAAGATGAGCACCTGGATGCCGGCCGGCTCTGACACGAAGTAGTAGAGGAGCCCCGCGAGCGGAGCCAGCAGCAGGAGCAGCAGGAGTCGGAGTAGGCCAGCGGTCTCGAAAGCCATGTGCGCGAAGTACGGGAACGAGCTCCGGCCGCACAGCAGCGTACCGTCTAGGTCTGCCACCACCGTGTCACCACTCCGGTCCACCGACGAGCACTTGTCCACCGTCGGGAACCGCGAGGCCGTCATCGTGGTTGTGTCCTCCATCAATTCCAACTTTGCACTTCGGCACGTACGCTTCCGTGTGTACAACTTTGCACGAGAGTTTCGCACTTCTCCGTGGCCATTCATATACACGGGAGGCAAGGCAAATAGGAGCTTAGGCCTTGTACTACAATGTAAAGTGCTTATCATGTGTGGCTTTCCATGTGCATAGAACGAATACGTGCATGTTGTTATTGCATGTGTACGTACATCCTATGCATGGAGTGGGGCCCAGTCAGTACATGCATGGAGGACGAATAAGGCGTTGTCTAACTGGTTGTGCGCGTAACTAGTATCTCAACCGTTGCTATTTCATATGGATCCAATCCTTTTGCATGTGCATGCCCCTTCTTCTAGTCTTTTTCTGCTGATTGACACATGCATGTCTAGAGCATCTTTTCTCTCTCCTCAATCATAGTTACTTTTATTTTTCTTTTGATAGTTTAGATGATTCATATCTTTAAAATAATTTTTTTTATTTTTAAAACTCTTTATATATTTGAACTCACGGCGCTAAGGTCTTTAGAACAAGATCAGTATTGTATAAATTATAAAAACATTTTTGTTAGCTCAAATTGAAATATGATTTTATAGTAGCTTTGTTGTTAGTGAGGAACTTTGCTAGAAACAATGAAGAGCTTCTCATTTTTATTGTATAGTTCTAAATAAACAGAATCAGGAATTGAAGGACTTTTTGGATACTGGGTTTGCACTTTGTTAGAAATACTGAAGAACTTTCTAGAAAATGTATTTGGAACCAATGAATTTTGTAAACAGCTTGTCTGAACTTTTATAAAAAAAATATGGAACTTTGTTGGAAATATATTGATATTGGACTTATTTCGTAGAGCTAACCGTGATAAACTCAAATACATAAACGAATTTAAATTTGCAAAAAAACATTTAAAAGTTTTTCTAGCAAACATAGTGCAACTACTAGTAGCTATTTAGTAGTAGTACATACAGCTAAAAGGCAAGTGATATTCTCTACTACTAGACCATAGGCCCTACTGCTTGCATGCATGCCTGATTGATGTATTGATTTGATCTGCAAGCTTGATGGATGGTCAGGATATGCGATGCACGCGCAAACGGTTAGACAAAATCCACGTCCCATGGAGGAGCACACACAAAAAACATGGCCATCGACATGGGCCTCGTGTGCAACATCTACAACGGGAAGAGCATCTACAACGGTTTGTACTATGTTAAATTGTTGATACAACTGTTCATGTCATCAACCAACTTCACATCATACATGATCTTCAATGAATCATATGTTAAGCTTCACTATGTAACAAACGAGATAATATGCCAAACATACACCACTCAATGGTGCGTTGGTTCAGCATTAGACGGTGTCATTCTCTCTCCGCTATTATTATGTGTCATGTCGTCAAAACTGTTTACGTGCGAAAATTACCAATGATGAACATACAACTGTTGTAGATGCCCTACAAGGAAGTGGCCCTGCATTGGCGGTTGTGCTTAGAGACGCAACGGACTCTTGTGTCTCCGCCTTTACTAAATATAAGAGTAGATCAATAGTTATTTTTAGAGTTAATAATTTATTGTATTTTCTGATCATCGGTACAATTTGCATCAATGTGATATGTTGGACTATCGCCTAGATCGAGGGTGAAACCCCAACTTGATCATCAACTTACTTACTTTCTTATATGCAATTTTAGATTGCAATTCACCTTTGTTCCTGTTGGTTCTTTGGTTGTTCGTAGGAACTTGATCCTCGTTGATCGTGCCTACGACAAGGTCAACAAGTGTTGTAGACTGAGTTTAGTGATTGTCAATGCGAATTGTCGGGTACATCATAGCTAGATTATCAAGTCAGAATTCACCAAATCGATAGTTATCATCACTCTCATCGAAAGATCGTGCCGCGGTCCCACTCTTCCAACACCATGGCGGTGTAGTGAGCACGCGCGTGCCCATGGTGATACCGACATGAGTAACCGAGGGCAATCGTGCCAGCTTCTCCTTGGCTTCCTTTACCATTTCTTTATCAAATTTAGTTTATAACCATATGATACTTGAAGTGTATTATACATCTTATGGAAAATACCCATTGTTTATCGGGTGTACATACATCTGATATGAATAAAAATTTGTAATTACGTGAACTTAGAAAATTCTGAAAGTTCATTTGAAATAAACTTGACCTTGTTTTATACTCATATATGGTTGTGATATCCATCTCCATCCATGGTATGTGCATATGCCATGCAATGGCAACAAAGCTATAATGGAGTTGGTTGGGGGAGTGTGTGTGTGGGCAGGGGGGGTGCGAGCGCGACAACACATGTGCGGTGCAAAAGAGAAACGTGGAGGCAATTCGTTCCATTTGAGATTTGTTCTCTAACGTCAGATCCAATCTTTAAAGAGTCATATCGAAAACAAAACTTGTTCCTTAAATGTCCTTATGGACATGACCGAATAACTATCTCTTAAGCATTGGACCGGATGGAACAAAAACTCTATGCACTAATTTATTTGCATTGCAACGACCCTCCTGATATTAGCTCTCTCCCCTTATCAGATTGAACTAGTAGGTACAATTTTCGTAAATTAGTACATAGCAATAATGATGCTCTTTCATAAATGTGGACATGAACTTCCAACAAATTTGCACAAATTGCCCGAAAATAGAGGTTCCTACTTCACAAATTTAACTGTCAAAAATGGAGTACGTGCGTTCTAAGCTTTCTGAGACAAAGCACCATAGCACTTCTAAAAGGAGCACCAACTATAAGAACCAGTGGTTGCCATCATTGATCTGCAGCAGTCGCCATGGTGGTTTTTAATGATTAGTTTGTACTCCCTTCGTAAAGTAATATAAGAGCATTTAGAACACTACTTTAGTAATCTAAACACTTTTATATGTATGAGTACTTCGTAAGATCCTGTGTGACTGGGTGGATGAAACCTTCATCTATTTTCCACCCTTTCTTGTGGATGTTGTGACTTTTAACTATATTTAATTTAGCCAACCTGCAAACCTCCCACTTCTAGCTCAACATATCATCACAAGTCGGTATCAGCTTTAACTATATTTAATTTAGCAAACCTCAAACCTGCAAACCTCCCACTTAAGGCATGAACTATGGTGGCATCACCTGCGTATGCCTCCCCTCTTCCACGTAGATAAATTTAAACGAAGCTATGGTGTGTTCCATAATCACCCAATGAAGGCTACTTTCTTGACGTCATTATCTTACACCATCATCTGACGAAGCTCACACTGCATTTTTTCGTTCCACACATGCAAGCTCCAACCAACAACTTGTGGTCCTGAACCCGGCAGAGCTAAGAAGCTCACACTGTGTCGCGAGAGTGACTGCCTCGTAGCTTTCGTCAGGGAGGAGCTGAGTTCTTCTGCAGGAGTCCGTTTCCATCTTCAGGCAGCACGTTTGACGGAGGTGGTGTTTGGCAAGATGATGTGGCACCTGGAGCACCCGTCCAGCGTGGCCCGTTGGTCATGCCCTTGTAGCTACACCTCCTCCTCACCTCAAACTTGATGGCATCCCTTGACATCCTTTAGAGCATCTTCAACAAGCGCCCAACGCGGGGTGCGTTAAAATCTGCTTTGCGGTGCGCCCATCGTCAGCTTTGGCGCGGCGCGCAGCGCTGGCTCCAGCAGCCGTGCTGAAATGCAACGCGAGCGCGTAGCTCCAGCAGCGCGCTAAAATGCAGCGCGCGCGAGCAGCGGACGCCTCACATTTGTTGCAATTTGGACACAAAATAAATTTCACACCTTCACAAAACAAAGGCATGGCATATAATTTAAATCACAAACATCATTCAACTAAAAGTTTAAAATAAACAGTCCAATTTATTATTACAACTATAACAAATAGCATCATGAAATACAACAAATAGTTCAACAATACAACATCAAACGCACAAATCATGATGCTCTTTGGCGGTCATTCCAAACCCATCACTCCTCAATGAGATCATTCTTGAGTTTATTATGCACTGCTGGACGCCTAATGACATGATAGGAGGCAACAAAACGGCCACCCTTTCAGCCCTCCGCCGTTCCAAAATTTCTGCCGACCGATAAGCGAACCACCGTGCTTCGGTTTTTTATTGATGTGCATAGCTAGGATCATTGCAAGATCCTCCTCCTCTTCCATATCAAATTCTTCTTCGGAAGAATCATATGACAAGCTCATCTAAAATGTTCAAAACTAAGCTATAAACAACATGCACCAAATTTCATGTAAAAATGTGATGCTGGAAGCAATATATACCTTGCGGGCCTTTTGTCGAACACCTTGCGGGCGCCAAGCGGCAGTGGGCGGCCGGGCACTGTTCGTCGGAGGACTGCCGTGCGTGACGGGTGTGCTGACTAGAGAGAGATGGAGGAAGCCGCGGCCGCGCGGGGAGAGACCGGGGAAGCGCCGGAACGGTCGCCGGAAAAATGGGGTGGCGCGGGCGGCGACGGCGGCGCGGCTGGTTGAGTAGGTGGAGTTTCTCGCGAGCGCTCGAGAGTCCAGCGCGCGGGAGCGGACGCAGCAAATATGCAGCGCGCGATGGCGATTCGAACCGCACGCCCAACTCTATATGCTACGCGTACGGTTATTGCGCGTCCGCTGGAGACACTCTGCCGACTGGGCACGCGCTAAAATGGATAAATTTGCGACGCGGCGCTTGTTTAGCGCAGCTGTTGGAGATACTCTTACCATGCCACACGATACAACATGATAAGTAATGTTACGCAAAAACTTAAACGTGGGACGATTTCGTAAGTGTACCGGTGTAATTTAGACCACAAAATTATCTACCTGGCTGTGTATATCTCCCATGCTTTTGCTGGTGTTCCTTAGTGCCGCCCAAGAAATATCGCATAAAACTGAACAAAATTCGTTTTAGTACAGCAAGTGTGCTTTGCTTCTGAGGTAGAGTCAATTGCCATATTCTTAATAAAAAACGTCAATTGGCATGACCCAAAGTTTGCCGCGTTGAAGGACCTGGCCAGGAAGCACTGTTCATGTCCAGCAAGATCGGACCCGGCCCTGCGCCGGGGGGGGGGGGGGGGGGGCGGCCCCCCAAAATCGAGGGCCCCCCCACTGGTTCTATGCTGCTAGGTCAATATGTCCACAAAGGCCGAAGTAGTTGTAGTAATAGCCCATTGGCGCAGCGACAGCCGAGGCGTACGCGACACAGAGATGATGAGATCACTCTGCTATACCGGTTAACACGATGGATTGCTCCCCGCAAAACATGGGATTCGCCTGCGCCGCCGTATAGATGCTGCACTTTGATCCATGGGACAAGTTCGTCGGATCCGAGAGGCGATGCAGCTCTTCCACGTTGATCAATTAGCTAGTACGCAGCGAGAACCCTCCTTCTGTCCTAATTCGTCCACGCCAACCCATCTTGATGATTTTTCCTACCCTGTATCTATTCATTATCTATTGCCCATGTATAGTCGCTATGAGATGAAGATGGAGATAAACCTAACATCAGCCTGCCTAACATCTTGCTTATATGACTTGTGAACATATATTGACTATGACAGTTTCAGGGACGGCACATGTAAAGCAGCAGCAAAACCAAATACAGGATGCAACAGTATTTTTTTTCTTCTTCTGAATTTGATTCAAGAAGATTACAACTTGATGTTGGATAGATGGACATTTGGCTGACTTTTGAAGGACTTGTAAGGTATCATTGGATCTTTTCACACAAATTTGCGATTCTCTCGTCAGTGTTTTATAAACCATCAAATCTTGACTTTTTTTTTCTTCAAAAAGATACGTAGCCCCACAGGATGTGTATGTGACTCCGAGGTTCCCCATTGAGACCTCTCATGGCCACGCCGAGAGGAAAGATATCGAGTCACCAAGAGGTGACCGCACCGTTTTCACACGATGCGTTTACAGAAGTGATGTCTCATGGCCACGCCGAGAGGCAAGATATCATGTCCAGCAAGAATGCAAGATTAGGAGAGATTTAAGAAGAACCTCCATAGCTCGGCTAATATGATAGAGAAAAAACAAGGCATTCGTGTCGCATGCAACAAAGTTTAATAAAGAACATGCTACATTTCACTTTTTTTAAGAGTAAGAGTATCTACAGCCGGACCCCTTAAACCCGCCTCAATCGTTCGGACACCCAGCCCGGTTACTACCGGTCATAAAAGTCGATCCAGCCCGACACCTCATACCTATCTCAAACGCACAAACTGACCGGCATCTCTTATATCTATCTCAAACATGAGGACGATATGAGGGATCGCGGACGCGCCCGGGCATGCCCGGTCAGTCCGTCACGTAGGACGCGACCCCACCCAGACCACCTTTTCGTTTTCTTTATTCATTTTTTTCTTTCTCTCTTTGTTCATCTCTAACAATCATGTGCAAGCGATCGGACATATGAGAAAAAATCTGAGAAGTACGGCTGCCGAACGAAAAAAGTAAGGGTTCAAAATGATTGTTGTGTCCGTAGGCATTTGAGGGACCGAATTTGCATGTTCCCGCTATAGATGCTCTGAGGGAGCAAATAGTTTACAGGAGACCTGCAATCAATGCGAACTTGGATCACCGAGAGGTCACACACCATGATCATCACGGTGAAATACTCTGTAATTCCTCTGTTTCCAGAGTTCTCAAGCGGTCCCAATGACCAAAAAAACAAGCCCACTCATCACTTGGCCATGGAAGCGTCTCATGTTCGAGACCTACCAATCGACGAATGTGTCTACGGCAGAGCACGTCGAGTTGCAGCTTATCAAAACTACTATGCCACATGCTTTTTTTTTAAAAAATATTGCATTTTTTTATTCTTTTCGAAAAATATTGCGGAAACATGAAATTTTTCAAAAATAACGTGGCCTCGGCTTAGGCGTGGCCGACTGGGACTAATCGGCCTAGCCAAGACCAATAAGTCTCAATCGGCCTTGCCTAGGCCGACAGGCCTATCAACCGGCAGTTGGGGGACTAATCGGCCTTGGCTAGGCCAATTAGTTCCTGTCGGTCTAGCCAAGACCAGTAAGTCCCTGTCAGCCTTGCCTTAGGCTAATAAGGACTAATTGGTCTTGGCTAAGCCAATAGGTGCATGGGAAAAAAATTCATCTTAACTATTTTCCAGGCTCCATTTCCCGCCCATATTTCCCCAAACTTTCCCACCATTTCGTTCCCTCCTCCGTTCCCGTCAATATTTCCATGTCTCCATTCCCGCCAAATTTCCCCCGTTTCTTTTCCCGCCACCTTTACCGCCAAATTTTGACCCTCTTCTTTCCCGTCAATATTTTCCCGCCTCATTTCCCTCCTCGTTTTCTCGCCATCTTCCTGGACATCTGAGTCTATAAAAGGAGGCATTGGACTGCCTTCCTCCATCATCCAGCCTCACTTGAGAACACTACCACCGTTTTAGTCAATATGAGTTTGCCTTGCTCGGATCAAAGCATCAGACCGAAGAAAATGAAGAGTGCGAGTTTGCCTCGGGGGGTGGAAGCAGTTCGATGTTGGTGCGGTGATCTCTGCAAGGTGAAGGAGGTGACGGATTTTTCAGATTGGTTGGGCATGAAGTTTTTCATGTGCGTCAATTATGAATCTGATCCACCCGAATCTATTTCTGCGTACATCAGCCTCCGGTATGCTCAAGTCATCCAGAATAAATATGTTGTTGATATTATTGTTTACTTGATATTTATATATATTTTTGGTAGTCTCCTCCTCCTCTGTGCATGTACTATCGTTGGATTGACACGAAAATGCCGGACTGGGCGGTGACCGAGATTCGTGAAAAAGGTCGCCGTGCATGGGCTAGCTTGGACTTGGAAGAGCGTCGCGCGAAGGCTAAAGCAGAGGAGAAAGCAGCGGAGAAGAAAGAGTAGGAAGAGTACTGTGTGGAGCAGACGGCTTTTATTGATGAGACGAAAAGGAAAAACCAAGAAGAGAAACTTCGGCTGGAGGAAGTTTACACACAGCGGGAGGAGGCCCGTGAAGTTGAGAGGGAGAGAAAGAGAGAAAGGGCTCGTGCGCCCAAGGCAGCAGAAGAAGCCGGTGATGGAAAAGGAAAATATCCATGTTGGAATGAGTAGATTTATTTTATTGTATCCTAAAATTGTTGAATCTTAAATTCAGCAAGTTGTATCAGCACGTTGTATCTTAATTTCAGCAAGTTGTATTTTAATTCCGGCAAGGTGTATCTTACTTTGTTTGTAATCTCATGTTCTTGGTAGTATATGTGTTATCCACGATGAACTAACTGAGCATAGAAATAGATATGAATATGTCTCTTAGAATACACATAAGTCTCATACATAAAATACACATAAGACTCATAAATAAAATACACATAAGTCTGCAGTGATACATAGAAGGGCAAGAGTCTGCTTCACTGACGACGTCTCGGTTGACGCTCTGGGGGTGTGGGAGAGGCGTACTCCATCTCCACCTGTGGGGGGGGGGGGCTAATGTTACGAGGAGGAATCTCGGATCCACCCTGGTCATAATGTGTATCCTATGTGGGCCATGGTGGAGGAGGTGAAAACATGTCCGACCACATGTTTTGTTGCGATGGTGGCTCGTCTGGTTCACTCCCTAACCCGGATTCGGACGCCGACGCATCATGATATGCATAGGATCCTGCAGGAGGGACCATTCCTGTTGGATGTGGATGAAACATGAAACCATGAGTTGGATTGTGATGTTGCGGAGTTGGGTGAAACATGAAGCTCGATGATGGAGCATGGTGCTGTGGCTGATGCCACGCCGAACTGCCAGGCTGGTCAGGTGGGGGTGGATGTGGCATCGGTTCCACTCCTTGTAGACGTGGACGCGGCCGATGTCGATGCACGGAGTGACGGGACAGCTGCGTAGGCTGCGGCTGGTGCTGCACAACATCCGAAGTGCGGGTGCACGTGATAGCTCTATAGATATCTTTTATCCTATGCTCGAGCCGCTTGAACCATGGTTGAATCTGAGACCTATGTGCCAGAAGAGGTCCAGTTGATAACTGTCGATCAAAGTTCAACATGTCAGTATGAAGACTGTATGCCAACTCACCCTGAAATTGTCATTAAGAATAATAAGTACGGATGACCCAGTACGTAACAACAAGTTAAATGAGGTGAAGGGAATAAATATTACCGCATACTGCCTGAAGCCAGAAGTATCATATGTCGGGTACGTATCAGACGTATGCGGGTCCGGAATCCAAATATGCATTGTATTCAGCGAGATCAAATGCTTCTTGTTCATGCCACATACGTTCAGTGGCAGTGTCCCATTCTGAAACATACTCTTGAAACCTGTTTAGCCACTGAACCCGTGTCCTGTTGGTTCCCTTCCTTGTCATCCTGCAACAGAGAAGCAAAATGGTGTTGTTTAACCATAGGCCATAGCGAAACAAAATGTAATATACAGTTAGTATATAATACCTGTGGACTACTCCTGGCAGCAGGTTCTCTGTACGCGGCGGAGGAGTCAACTGCCGAAGACCGAACTGTCTCATAATGCGCTGCTGCGCCATCTCCTCAACAAAGACATTGAAGATAATCTTTGATTTCGTCATCCAGTAACCCCGATCTCTCGTGCATAGCTCAGAAATACCACCGGGATATCTCAAAATTCTGGCTACTTCCGTGTATTCCGTGTACGGTTGCCAAATAACTGCAGTACGTATGTATCAAACTGCTCATTTAGTGCAGTGTAGGCTCGCCTAGTCCGTTCACTAGCATACCATCTCTGCGCAAGACATAAATGAGTTTCAACCATAGTGTAAACTAAGAAGGTGGATAACATTATACCAGGGGACATACCTTGCGACACGTCCAACACAGGCCGAAAGTTGGCAAGCCAATGTTATCATCATCTAACATGTTGCCCACATGAAAACTGTGGTCGACATCTATGTTTGGTCGTCCAATAGAGAACCTCTCCTAGGACCACAGTTGTATAAACAGCGGGCAACCAAGAATGGCCGACTTGGCCGTGGAAAGCTGACAACCGTTGCACATACCTCGGTAGGTAGCAGCTAATACCGCAGATCCTCAACTCCTCGGTGTGATCTGTTCCGGCGTCTCAGCTCTCGTGATTTCCAATGCAATGGGGATGTAACGCGCACTCAAAGTAGTGACATGGTTCTTTGTGAACATCACCTTTCCGAGAAGCAACAATAGGTACGCCTCGAGGCTACGAGTAATCTGTATATCACTCAAAGAGACTCGTGGATAACCTGGAAATCTCTCGATCTACGGCGGCGGCAGGTGCGGTGGGCATCCTGGCGCGGGCGGCGGCATGCAACGACTGGCCCATTTCGAGTGGCGGCGTTTGGCGATGTCGCGGTTGCACACCATCTAGCTTCGGATCGGTGATGGCGTGGAGGGCCTGGTGGACTGCTCGGCGGCACCTCATGTCAGATCTGATCTGGCCGGTGCAGCCGGCGATGATGGTCATCTCCTTCGTCGAAGGTGGTCGGCCTGAGGCTGGGTGTTCGGATCTTGATATCGGTCATCTAGCCCCGGCTACCAGTAGGGGAAACACAGTTGCCTGTGAAAACCAAGTCGACGACAGGCGATGGCGGTGTTCTGCGACGTTACCTTGATGAAGGCATCATCGTGTGACTACTATCGATCGAGTCATGTTGCTTTAGGGGAAACCCTAGGATCTGGTCTTTTAAATCGGACGATGGCGGCACTAAGGTGTCGTTTCTTTCTTGGGAACATCGTTTGTGGTGCAACGCTGGAAGACAAAGGCAGGAGGTGGAGGGGCTTCGTCTTGAGCGGAGCTTCGATGGAGATGTCAAGTCATGTGTGGCCGATGGGTGCTATGTTGTCTCATGCCTGTTCGGCAGGTGCTACGCATGACAAATCTTGTTGAGCCTCCATGTTGGGATGGGCTAGCGCAGGGCGGTTGTGCCGTTGGGTGTCGTGTTGGCATCGACACATGGCCGGACTGGCAAGCATGATGCGGATCTTTCTCTTCAATACGGGACAACGGCTCGATGATGATGGCGACTTCTAAAATATGTGTATTTGGTATACGCTTTAGGTCTACTGCACAGACTGTTGGTTTTGATACATTATTTAGATGGATCGGCGATGACCTTGGTTTGAGGAATGAGAGCACTCGACATTATCAAGTTTGTAGGTGTGAGAGCTGGCTTCGAATAGCTTCATGTATCTTTTTGTCAGACGCTCATGAAATAATTAATAAAAATGATTGTATGCATCGATTGATAAATATGTCGGGTGTTTAACTTCCTTTTATAAGAAAAAAAAAGTAAACTCCCAAAGAAGCAACCGGTCGAGCATGACTTGACATCCCCAATACAGCATGACGGAGATGCATCAACAGCAGAAGATCCATGAAAGAAATTTCATGCTCAACATCCTCAATATAACTCTCATTCAGGGGTGGCTGAGCGACCGTCCTCTTGTTCTTTGTTCTGGTCTCCACCCGAACAATAAGCAGTGGTATGTGTTAGGAATTAATTAAATATATTTAATTAAGGGATAATCCCTGCTATGTCGGTTGCTTTAGTTTAGCAACTGCTCCTTGTAACCGCTTTTATAGTGGGGTATATATACCCACATCTTCAATCAATGAGACAGCGATTTCATCATTTGCTCTTCCTCTCTTCTTCTACTCTTCACACGTTATCAGCACGCTCGAGCGATTTCGAGATCGAGAAGAACAAAATATCGGCGACTGGATGCGGCCTTCGCGCCGCAGCACACAGCCGCCTGCACCGCGTCGAGCGCCCGTTCGCCCGGCCGCCGCCCAGGCCGCACCACGCCGTGCGCGAGGCCGTGGCCGTGCCCGCGCCTGGCCGTGGCAGCCCTCGCCCGCGCCTGGCCGGCTCCACATCCCTCTTGCGCGGCTCCACGCGGCGTGGCCGCCTTGTCGCGAAAGACGGCGTCGGTCGAGTCCGCGGCTCCCATCGGCATCCGCCCGCGACTGCGCCCTCCGGCGCACGCGCGACAAGCACCGACGCACTAACCAGACAACGCCCTCGGCCTCGACGCAGAGGCGTCTCCAACCGACCGCTTCCGTCACGGAGCGCGCGATGGCCCTCGGCTCCGTCGCTTCTTCCCTGAGCGCGGCGGCCTTCGCCTGACACACCGCATCTTCTCATGCGGCACCCTGGCAGCACAGGTGTCCAATGGTCGGGACGCGCGGCCGCACTCTGCAGCGACGCCCCCGGCGAGCACATTTGGCGATGTCTCCCCATCTCTGGCGCGACGCTGACAACGAGAAGGCTGCAGTGCAGCCCAATCCCCTGGCGCATTTTCTCTTTGGCGGTAGACCAAATCCGGCCATCAGCTGCTGCGTGACGAGGCCCTTGTGCTCACAGGCGCAACCTCGCTATTCCCGTCGACAGCAGTGCTTCGAGGCGCCCGGCCGCGTCACCTCCACCGCGGGCCGCGGCGTAGCGGCGGCGCCCTCCGGCGCCAAGGTCTGCGACCACCCAACGCAACGGCGGTTCAGCCAGCCCACTACCATCGCATCAGCGCGTCCTCAGGCGCGTGAGCCGGCGGCCGGCAGCGCCCTCACGCGCGTGACGACATGGCGGCAGAGCATCCCAATCCATCGGCGCATGCGGCGCATTTTTCACTTGCCGGCAAAGCAAATCGCTAGCAGCGACGGTTACGGGAGAACTCCCGAATGGGAACCACACATGAGACGGATGACGAGGGAAATCCTTATCTTTTTGGCATTGTTCTAATTTAACCCTTGTACTTGTATGTATATCAAATACGTGCTGTAGTTTCAGAGTATTACTTACATGACATGCGTAACTAGGATTCACTAAACTTATGGTTTAGTCATCCATCATTTTGAAATTGTGTTCTGTATATATAGAACTTGTAAAATATTCCATCAGGCTTAGTTTACTTGTGCTTTCTCTGATTCCCAAATAAGGGCATCAGCCTTAGCACTACTTGCGTGCAAGCACCCTAGGCTCAGTGTAAAATATGTATAATGTTCTGAAACATGCATTTTGCGTGTATTATCATCATAGTATTAGTGTTTGAGTGGTCAGACCATTATACATCAGCGGTGGCATCGTGTCATCTTCTATACGTTTTGCCTTAGCATTCTTCATATAATAGCAATTTAGAACAACTATGCATTAAGTCTGGACGCAAATTAGAAACAAGGGTTATGGAAGGTCATGCTCAATATGACTACCATAAATTATATTTGTGAATCACAAGGTATTTGATGGCATCTACTGCATATTTCGCAGATTATCCATCATTACTATAAGATCTACATTTTGTCATTTTGGCAAGATGATTACCTTCAACGTGCTTTTCCAAATATTAATATTAGATGTGACTACCTCAAGATATCATAAGGTAATACTGGCATCTACTGTAAATTTTACAGACTATCCACTATTACTGCAAGGTCTACATTATGTCATTCTGACATATGATTACCTTCAAAGTGATTTTCTTAAATATAGCATAACATAAGGTAATAGAGATATGAACATCTACTGACGAAAGTCAGATTATGTTCTCTATTACTGCGAGATCTACACCATATTGATGATTATCTTCAAAGTGTTATCCTATATAAATTGAGGTCTACACATATGGCTATAAGGCATCAACCATACTAGAATTTGCTCCTTCGAAGCATTTATTGTTGTTGTTCACTAAACTATTTTACTCTCATAGTAAATATTATTCTTGAACACTTTGCTTGAATATGTCATAGGAAACTACGAAAATATTTGCATATACGTGTAATTATCTTCTATTACATTGGTTAAATAATGGTTGTTGAGCCTATGTCACTATTTTTGATTATAGTGTCGTCCATCCATCAAGATGGGTCCCTTAATTTATGGCAACGATTGAGTGTCTCAACACTTTTACAAGGCCCACATCACATTGTCATTATACTTTCATAGCGACTAACCAATGTGAAATACACAGAGTCTATACGTTTTGGCAGTGACTCTCAAGTCACACACTTCCTTAAGAATGAATTCCAAAACATTAGCAATAATTTCATCGCGTGTGTTGTATTGAAGGATACACCCAGGTTCACCAAGGATCACCTTGGCCATGATTGTTCCCAAACAAATCATTTATTCATTGATGCCAATTACTCCTAGTAGTAAATTAAATAAATGCATTAACATTTTCAAGTAACACATGGCTGACATTTCCAAATACACCAAATGCATGATTTGGTGGGAGTATTTATTTTAAGATGATTCATGACATCAGTCATTATATCCACATGTGGCATTGTTGCCACTATAACTCCATCTTGGGAAAATGTGACATGGCTATTATCTTAATAGCTAATATGTGCATATGCATTTTATAAATCACCAACTTCACTTAGTTATGAAACTAAGTACATAATGGATGAATATTTATTCACCTTGAATATTTCCCTTAAGAGAAACATGTTGCCATGAGCACATTTGGAATGATCACCCAATATTTTTTCAAGGCCTCAATCCTATAGTAACTTACAATTTTGGTAATTATAAAATCAACTTGAAGTTGAGATCTCATGATCTCACATTTTTATATGGAGATCGGGTTGAAAAGCCCTTGATACACTTTACATCTCCTTATGATGGTATTACCATTTTCATGGTATAGAAACATGTTATTTCTTAAAATCATCATATTCACCCAACGGGTGCTTCAAATATTTGCTAGCATTGAGAATACTATGCAAGTCAGTGGTCACAAAATAGAACCATGAGGAATTCAAAGTAAAGTGGAGGCTAAAGACAACCAATAACAGAATTATCTTTTAATTGGGAATTGATCATTTCCAAATGATCACAGAGATAACTCTTAAGTTTGTCAAATGTGTGGTTACATAAATATCGTACATATGATTACAAAACCCTCAAACATATGGTCAAACCACATCGCAAATTTATTAAAAGGCAAATAAGTTCATTGGGATATTTGAAAAATTGCAAACATACAACCACAAAATATTCTGGTAATTGATGTTCTCGAATCTTCATCAGAAGGAGAACCAAAAATATAGTGCACAAAAAGAATGATCAATTCGTTTGCGCTTATGATATGTTTGCGTAATTCATTTTTCAGTAATATGGGAGACCTCATGTAATATCTTGATTGTTCCCAAAATATTGTTTGGCTATACTTGTACTACTACATGTAGTGCAATGTCCAATATCCTATTTCTTGGACATTATATTTGATAATTTTTGAATGTATGAATCAATTCATACTCAGTTTTGTTGCGTACAAAATAATTTTCTAAATCTTACAAAATATTTGGCTTTAAGCCTTACAATCCAGGTTTGGGATTGATTAGAAACATTATTGGCAATTCTATTGGTCATAACGTTTTAAGTTATAATATTTTCCAAATCAACAGATTTTATGTGCACTGCATGTGCCATAGGGGAAATAAGTTTTAAGGCTCTCTCACCTTAAAAATTCAAATGAGCCACTCATTCTTACTCGAACACATTCAGAAGATATGTGGATTACTCAACCATTATGTGGTATTATATAGATACTTCATGGTACTCATGGAAATATTTATAAAATGATTTCTAGTGTGTCTCTTGTCACACAAAACCATGAATGATATAACTTAATTAGTTGCTCAAATTCTCAAATTAAGAGCAAGTTATCCTAAACAAGGGATAAATCCATTCGAATGGACAAATTCGTTGAACTCATTTCACAAGCAATGTCTGATTATATATAATATTTTATGTACATACCGAGAATGATTTAGTTAAATATCTTATCAAAGATAGTGAAATTAATAAACATGACCAAACTTATAGAATTGTAAATTTACCAGCCTCTTGCTAGACAATTACGACCTTACACACCGTAAGTATGATCTAAATCATACCAACTGCATATCATCCTACTTTCCCCTTGTAGTAATTACGTGGAAATCAACAAAGTATTTCCTATCTGCGATAATTCGGTTACATACCGATATCACCACTCCAGCATACATCAATGGGCTGTCTCAGAAATTTAGGGAACTATGTGAGGAATAACAATTTATCCGTTAATCAAAATTATTCATAGCCCGTATGTGGTTGCATCAGCAACAAGGATATTTCCAGCATTAGGGGGAGATTAGTACCACAAAGAATGCCGAGAAATAAATTAGACATGTTATTGACATTCAGTCCTTATATCCACGTACTCAAAGAATCTGAACAAGAAGTTTAGAATCACATATTTGCAACTCATTGCAAATCTGCCACATATATTTACTGATGACAAAGGTGTCACTCAATTTTATATTCCTGCAGTAAAGTGTCAGAAAGAGTGGAGGTACCTGATAAATCACTCTTCTCCCCAAATGAGATAAAGAGGGGGAGAAATCTGAACACATGAGATATAATCTCGCATATGCTTCCGCGGAAACAAAGGAAATCAAATCCTCAACCAGTAAATGTAATTCAACATCAAGTTGAAAGAACACCTCACTGGATGCTCATCATCCAAAGCCCGACATAAATGTGCACAAATGTTTTCGTGTCGGGACATCGAAACACCTTGACTCCATTGTTGTAGGAAATCACAAGGAGTTAAAAGGAATAAATATATTTCCACAAATTTCAACGATTCCACCAGAATCATATAAAATAAAGACTACATTTGTCGACATACATTTCTTCTAAAAATTGCTAAAACCTTTTGGGCCCTGAACCAAAATCCATGGTAGAGCGACTCTTGCACTCATATTGGTTCACATAAGAGGAAAGAAGTAATGAAGAATAGTACTCGCTCATCAAAGAGTGGTATTTACCACAGTAATACCTACTCCTCATAAGTATCTTTCATATGGAATACTAAAAAACTTCTCATTCATAGACAAAGTCAATGAGGTGGTGAGAAAGCGAGGCTTGTAGCAAAAGGGTTCATGCAGAGACCCGACATCAAATTATGATGTGACATACCTTCTTGGTATGAGTGGAACTATGTTTTGATAATAAATACCATTGGCAGTACAAATAATATTATCCATGCAGTTGATGGATGAAGTGGCTACATATTCATATGAGTCACTCATTTCGGGAATATATATTAAAGTCCCTGAAGGGCTTACAATTCCGAATCCAAAATAAATCGCAACATATTTGTGTAAAATTTCAGAAGTCACTCTATGACTCGAAATAGTCGGAAATCATATGGTACTACCAACTAAATAATTTTCTTCTTCCGAAGGATTACTCAATGATGATTGTTTATGTATTAACAAAGGAATACCAAATTTGAATGCCTTATATTACCTCAGTGTATATCGATGATTTCGTCATCAATGTCTCTACAAGACCTAAACATACATAAAATCATCTCAAGACGAAAATTTTGGATTCAACCAAATTTAGCTTAAGTTTACAACTTGAGCATTCTATCAAGAATACACATCAGTCTACATATATCCAAAACATATACGAGAAGTTCAATTTGGATATATCATATCAACAAAAGACATGTATGGTCACTTTGATAAGGTACAAATCCATTCATGCCTAGGGGTGATAATGAAGTGATACTAGGACCTGAAGTTCTATATTTCACTAATGTCAAAGCACTCGTATACTTGCAAACTACGTCAGGCCTCACACTATATTTGCTATCTTTATTCGAAGTCCAACCCCCAACAAAAGGTATATGGTTGATATAAGTACTATCATCTTATATCTGAAGATTACAGTAAATCTTGGATATTTTCATCAGGAAATAGAAGATATGACCATGATATGATGTAATGATATTGGCTTTTTATTTGATCCCAATGACGCCATATCAATGACTGAATTTGCTGGAATAGCCTTCACATGAAAGTCATATAAATGGATTTTAATGGTTATTTCCAATTATCATTCTAACATAATTGCTTTATCTAAAAGCATTGCAAAATATGCATGATTTGGCAGAATGATTAACCACACTCAAAATCATGTGGTTGAGATTCATCAGAATGACATTACTTGATTTATCAAGATACTTCCACTTGTGTTACTCAATACCTACAGGTTATATGAAGAGCAATATCATAAATCACATTGCTCAGAAATTACTTATCCTCTGGATTATAGAAAGTTGAGGAAATAATTTGCAAACAAAATATTGTGATAATCCAACAGATTATACACAATCTCATGTCAATGGCATTGGCATGAGACATACTCCATATTTGCAAAGTTCAGGGGGAGTAATCTCCCAGACTATAACCTATTAACAATCATCAAATTGCATATATTGTACTCTTTTTCCCTTGATGAGTTTTTCCTAACGGTTTCTCATAAAAGGTTTTTAATGAGATAATATAAACACAAGTATCTATATATGCCATATCATTTTCTCCTTATATTTTTCCCACTGGGTTTTAAAGGAGTTTTTCAATGGCATGTGAAATGCACTCTTTTCCTTTATGAGTTTTCTCTCGAAGTTTCTCATGATGGTTTTTAATGAGGCAATATCTTCTCAAATATCATATGTTACACTTTCTATTTTCCCTATCGGGGTTTTTAAAGGATGTACTCAAGACATATTTATTGTTCTCTAAACTCAAAGATGAGTTTTCTCCTTCTACAAAGGTTTTCTCAAATGAGTTACCATGAGACAATAATCATTATATGTTGTATCATTTTCTCCTTATTTTTCCCACAGGGTTTAAAGGAGTTTTAGCAACATATCTACACTATTCTCCTCATATTTTTCCCACAGGGTTTTTGGAGGAGACTTTAAAGATTATACAACGATTTCTCAAAATCAAGATGATGAACATTCTCGAAGGAAAACACATACAAGGAGGGGTCTTTATCAACATGATATATATTATAAAGACAAGCATTGATTAGGGGGAGTGTTAGGAATTAATTAAATATATTTAATTAAGGGATAATCCCTGCTATGTCGGTTGCTTTAGTTTAGCAACTGCTCCTTGTAACCGCTTTTGTAGTGGGGTATATATACCCACATCTTCAATCAATGAGACAGCGATTTCATCATTTGCTCTTCCTCTCTTCTTCTACTCTTCACAGTATGATTTCTCGTATAGAGAATCGGTGGTTGCAACACACGTCCCGAACAGGAAAAATGTAACTTTCTTTTCGATATATGAGGAAACTAGATGTAAGAAAAAAAAAGGCATCAATTGAGTCCGAGTGGAGCTCGCGCCTAACCTGACTATAAATTAACCAAACCATCAACGGGTCAGGATTACAAGCACACACTCTCACACAAAGTGAAGGAAATACACGACGAAAAGATACAGAAACGTTGGACAACATCACACTAAGCCTCATACACTACGAGAACTGAAGATAGGTAGTGAAATATGAAGCCGTAGACACCGAGGTCCTCAATCGAGAATGTCACACCACGAGCAAGATCGCATATGCTCAACGAAGAGAGTGATCGACATCGGCAGGGCATTGCCGTGGTCATGCACCTACGGATCCCGACACTACACATCCTACACTCCATCTTCGAAGAAGGCCACTACCTCCTTACCAGGATCGAAGACGCCACACCACCGCAAGATGGAATGGATGAGATGGCCACCTAGAGAGGGTCAAAGCATCCCCCACGAGCAACCGGAGTCTCTCCTCGAGCAGAACACTGCCGCTCCACACATCCAACACCGGAGGAGGGAAAGCATCATGCCAGGATGGAGAGGACCGCCGCCGCCGACCACCCGCAAGCTATTTCGAACCATCCCACATGTTTTCTTTCCATTTCAATATCGTGGACGACATACCTATGCCCCCCCCCCCCCTCCCCAGCAGATTTCCACTGCAGTTCTTGTCCACCAGCACACCCACACACCCAAGAAAATTCTACTCCATTCGCAGAAAAACAAGAAGAGAAATGTCTTGGTGTTCTCCCTGCATGTAGCTTTCAACGGAGAAGTCTATTCGTTGCCCCTCTCTATCACCGCGTTTTTCCACCAGCGGAGAATGACAAGACGCGTAGCTTTCTGATTAAATAGAAGAAGTTGCCGCGCAACCTCCTCCGGTCCGTGACAGCAACCAAGTTAATGCCGCGCCATTAACTCGAGACTCAGACCCGTTCCAAACCTACCGGCCGGCATCACTTCCCGTCGCCGTCAAATGTGCGTTGCCCCCCGGACTTCCTCCCTCCAGTCCAGTCGTCTCCCGCCACCGCCTCGTCGTCCCGCACCTTCTTAACCAACATAGCCATCGCTAGTCCCCAGCGCACTCAGAGGCCTCCGGCACCCCGAGCTTGCGCGCGGATGGGTTGCCTGCCACGCCGGCCGGAGCCGGCGGCCATCGACATCACGTGGGTATCGTGCAGGGGCGTCAGGTCGTCGCTCCCGTTCCACACGCCCTGCCTCTACGCGTCCGTCTGCGTGACGCCGTCGTCCGCCGGCAAGAACGTCCGTCGCCGCCGCGTCAAGACCCCCACCGACCGCGCCGGCGGCGAGAACCCCGAGTGGGACGAGCGCCTGCGGCTCCACCTTCCGGACGACGCCTCCTCGGAGCAGGAAGCCGCGGGAAACAAGAAGGACAGGGGTGTTGTTGACCGTGACGACGGCGTCCTTCTCGTGCGGTTCGAGCTCAAGGCCGAGGTGGCCGTCCTCGGGGACGTGCTCGCCGCGTCGGCCGTCGTGCCGCTCTCCGACCTCGTCGATGACGGCAGGACGCGCCGCGTGTCGTACCAGCTGGCCGCGTCCGCGGACGGCAGGCAGCACAACGGCGTCATCTCCTTCTCGTACGCCTTCCACCACGGAAGCACCATCGACGACGACCAAGAGGACCACAGTAGCGACGGCGAGCCTGTATCGCCCGCTAGCCCAGCCCCTCCCCCGCCGCCGCCTCATCAGTCAACGGTGTCGTCCTCCGGGATGTACCCGGTGATGGACTGGGGGCCACTGGAGCAGCTCGCGGTTTACCCGCCGCAGCTGAACGCCGACACGGTCACGTGCTCAAGCTCACCGGAGCCGATTGCGGTCTACCCGCCGTTGCAGGAGACGTCAAGCCGTGGAATTTATCCGATGCTGGGGGAGCCGGAAAGC
The DNA here is from genome assembly GCF_904849725.1 of Hordeum vulgare subsp. vulgare. Classification (NCBI taxonomy): domain Eukaryota; kingdom Viridiplantae; phylum Streptophyta; class Magnoliopsida; order Poales; family Poaceae; genus Hordeum; species Hordeum vulgare. The sequence continues at coordinate 10,360,187 of NC_058524.1, read as the reverse complement.
AGTTTGTACCCCACAGTAGACTTTGCTCCGGTGAGCTGTTACACGCCGACGACGGCGCCGTACTACTACGGTGGTGGTTTGTACGGTTGAAACTCTATGTTGTGAACCCTGATTTTCGAGCGTTTCGTTGGATCGGTGTGCCGACCTTCCGCCTCGACAGAGGCTGCCGGCAGCCGGCAGCTTGTACCTTTTTCTGTAAAGTTCACATGGTGATGCCGCCATGCTAGCATCCTTCGCCGGGCCGCCATTGATGCCGGGCTTGTGCTGTGCGTGGTATTGGATATGTTTCAGCCGACCAAATTCGTCTGTATGTACATGAAGTTTGTGTATGTTATCACATTATAGATAAATTAAGGGCACCGTTGATTCAGCAGGAATTTTGAAGCATTGAATCCTTAGTGATTTTTCTGGTTTTGATTGGTACAACTGAATAATATGGAAATTATGGAATCATTTGTAATATATTTCATAGAAAATCTAGCATCCACTCCAATCTCGTCCAAAAATTCATTTGTTACAATTCAACAAGGTAACTTTTACAGCAGATCAATTGTTTCGGGCTGTTTATTTTTGTGATCAGACGGTCTGGATGCATGAATACTACACCAACTGGATTCAAAAGAGAATCCATTTTTTTCCCATATGATGTGCGTCCCCGGAATCAAGCAGTAGTGGTGTATGGTCCGATATTGCTCTCCGTAGAGCACATACAATCACTAGCGGGAACTTCTGTTCCCATTCGATGCTAGTGAGGACCCGATCTAGCTTCTAATAAGTCTGATTTTGTAGAGAGTTAGCCCAAGTGAACTTCCTTCCTGAAAGTTCAATTTCTCTAAGATCCAGGCTTTCAATAATTGTATTGAACATGAATGGCCATTTGCCATCAAAATTATCATTACTCTTTTCATCAGACCGCCGAATAATATTAAAATCACCTCCCACTAATAGAGGTAACTTTTCGTCACAGATCCGGACCAGATCAGCCAGAAAGTCGGGTTTGAACTCTGGCTGTGCTGCACCATATACAACAACAAGACCCCATTGAAAACCATCATGTTTTGATCTGATCCTAAATTTAATCGCAAATTCTCCCAATATCACTTCACGCACCTGGAGTGATTCACATCGTACTCCAAGCAAGATCCCACCGGATCTTCCTCTCGGAGGGAGACAGTGCCAATCATACTCAACGCCCGCAGACAAGGTGTTTAGAAATTGTGAAGTAAAGTTATCCCGCCCAGTCTCCATAAGCGCGATAAAATCTAGTTTGTACTCTAAAGTAGCCTATGCGAGGAACCTAATTTTAGCCAAGTCTTTCATACCTCTGCTATTTCAGAAGATTCCTCTCATCATTCATTGTAGAATTTTTTAGCGATCTTAAATCTAGCACTTCTGTGAATCGCAGAAACCGGATATACTTTGCGTTTCCAAGCACGCTTTGGTTTTTCAAGACATAAATGTTGGTCCATATAACCAGGATGTCGTGAATCAACCTCAATGTGTTGCGTTTCAGCACTGCAGTCATCAGAAAGATGATCTTCATCCTCTGCGTAACTCTCCGTAGGAGCAAGATTCTCACATAGGGAATTCAACTCTCCTAGTGCATCAATTTCGGAATCTTTCATTGGTTTGATCGCGGCTAAATTCCTGACCATGTCCAAGGCCCTATCTACCTCTAAGTCAAGCGAATCATTAATAGATTTCGCGATCTCTTTACTCGAGCTCTCCAGAGAGACCCCACAGAATTAGCATTATCTATAATATCGCTTGGCGAAAAATGAAGAATAGAGTGAGCCTTGTTGATGGACATACCTGTCGACAGCTCGGCATCTCTCAATTTAGCCGCTCGCATAGCCCGCCCCATCTGCAAGTCATCCACGTCCGGCTGCACCTGGATCCTCAGACTAGACCGTCTGTCCTCCGTCATGGGATCCTTGATGCCACCAAAGGCAATGACCTGTTCATCGGACACTCCATCAATATCTTCTCTTGAGCGTACCCCCGGAGAAACTATATGATCGACAATGGTCCGAGCACATGGAGACCGCACCCCTGGCGATACAGGAGAGGTGATGAGCAGACTTAACAATCAACACTACATTGTAAGATACTCTTTCTCCGTCCCGTAATATAAGGATGTTTTCTTTGCTACAACGGTGACGTAAACAGTGGGACTGGAACGTAATGGGCTTTTGCCCATATTGTTTGGTTGTTGTTCTTCACGTGACGATGCTCTGCTCCATCCATGGTGTGTGCTGGCGAGTCAGTGGAAATCGAGGGTCAGATCGTGGCATCCATCGCCAGCAGCGCCGACGAGTGACCACCAGCTTTGGCGCTAAATCGGGGGAGACATCAGCATCGGAGGTTCTGCTCGAGCCGTCGCCACTCACCATATTTGTTCGAAGCTTTCCGTCCGGTAACGTGATCTGTTCCTGGTGGGGGTGGGGCGGCATCTGTTTTAATTTGGGCTGAAATTTGGTTGCGGGGTATGTGTTTACGGGCTGAGTCAACCAAACATGTCTAACGGAATCAGGTAATGGTGTAATGGGATAACAGGTAAAAAGTATTGAACGAAACACATCCTAAGATGTTATTATGGGATGGAGGAAGTAGCTAATATAACCACTCACGCCGAGCGGTATCAACACTACACCAATATCAGACAAAAATGGTTGCAAGTTGTGCAGCGCTGTCCACTCAAGTCTCCAAGTCTTCTCGTGGCATCCATTTTCCAAGCTTCTTCCACAAGTTTTCCCCTAAATGATTGAGACGAGCCACCATACTATCACTGATTTCATTCACTATAGCATCCAGTGCCGTGCAGAGACCATCGATCGTGTTCGGCAGCTACCACCGAAAAGGACACAACTCACAAACAAACAGAAAAATTTTCACTGCACAAAACCCATATAAATAATTGCTGCCGTAATATTGTGATTTTGCCAGGCTTTGTAAATATCATGTTGTGGACCATGCTTATGGAGGAGGCGTAAACATATAACGAAGAAAGATATTATCATCACTGATTTGGTACGTAGCTAGTGTACATCTTTTGCACTAGCTAGGCTCAGGACATTTCCTTATCTTTGATTATTCAAGTGGCCTAGGCTTGAGTTCAGGTCGAAGTCAGGCCGGATATTTAGCTCTAGGGTGTGTCCATGCGGAGCGGAGACTTGCAGGCGACTATGATCCAACGATTGCTGCACCTGTGGCCCCAAAAGGGACGAGATTCCACGGGAAACCCATATAAATTCGCAGGTGCTCCCGCTCCTTATCTCGCAAGATAAACACCCGAACAATCCAGTCAAGCCATGGCCGCTGCACCATCATCTGCACGCATTCCCACCATCATCATCCTCCTACTCCTAGCACTCCCGGCCATCTCTTCTTCTTCCTCCAGCCCAGCCAACGGCAGCGACACAGACCTCGCCGCGCTGCTGGCTTTCAAATCCCAGCTCACCGACCCTCGTCGCGTCCTTGCACGCAACTGGACCGGCACGGCTTTCTGCCACTGGATAGGCGTCTCGTGCAGCCTTCGCCGGCAGCGCGTCACAGCTCTAACGTTGGTAGACACGCCGCTTTCTGGACCTATTGCTCCCCACCTTGGTAACCTCTCTTTCCTCTCTGTTCTTAATCTCACCGGCACCAACCTTACGGGTTCCATCCCTCCTGAGCTTGGTAGGCTATGCCGACTTAGATATCTTCGTCTTCAAGAAAATAGCCTGTCGGATGCAATTCCTAATGCCATAGGAAAACTCACAAGGCTTGAGTTCCTTAGTCTAAGTTCTAACCAACTCACGGGTCAGATCCCCCCTGGAATGATAATTCGTCTGCACAAACTTGAGACCATTTCTCTGACCGAAAATGCCTTGTGCGGTCAGATACCACCCCATCTATTCAATAACACGCCTTCCTTGAAATACATCTACTTTTATGACAACAGACTCTCTGGCCAGATCCCTCCTGAGATGCTACTAGGTTCAAAAAGCCTTAGAGAAATTGACCTGGGTCGAAATGCTTTGACTGGCCAAATACCACCCCATCTTTTCAATAACACGCCTTCCTTAAGGACCATCTACTTTGACGAGAACAGTCTCTCGGGCCAGATTCCGGTTGAGATGTTGCTTCATGTGCACAACCTGGAGGAATTTGGCCTGAGCAATAATTACTTGAGCGGGCATATACCACCCTATTTGTTCAATAGCACGCCGGCCTTGTCGTTCATCAACATTGGAATTAATAACCTATCGGGTCCTATACCACACGGCATTGCCTCCCTATCCAAACTTAAATTCTTGCAATTGTACAACAACCAGTTCTCCGGGCTAGTGCCAAAAGCCATATACAACATGTCCACGATACAGTTAATGCTATTAAACAACAACAACCTTACAGGGGCGATCCCAGACAACAATAGTTTTAGCCTCGCCATGCTGCAAACTCTTGACCTCTCCGAAAACAAACTTAGTGGCCGGATTCCATTTGGCCTTGCATCATGTCAATACCTAGAAGATCTGATTCTGCGTGACAATTATTTTTTGGGTGTTTTACCATCGTGGTTAGCTAGATTGCCATACCTTCAACAACTTACTGTGGCTGAAAACAATCTTGTTGGTTTGATCCCAGCAGCACTTGGCAATCTCACTGCCCTTAATTTCCTAGAGCTCTTTGGCTGCTACTTTAAAGGAGACATTCCATCGGAATTAGGGCTGCTGCAGAAACTCTCCTACCTACATATTGGGTTTAATCAACTTACTGGTGCAGTTCCAGCTTCCCTTGGGAATTTATCCCAGTTGTCTCACCTATATTTGCACGTAAATAATTTATCAGGCTCAGTACCGCCAGCAATTGGGAACATGGTCGCTTTGGAAGAACTTACCATGCAAAACAACAATTTAGAGGGACATATGGAATTCTTGTCAGCTCTTTCTAGTTGTAGAAACCTACAGCTACTTAACATAGGGGTTAATTCTTTTATTGGTGTTCTTCCTGACCACATTGGAAACCTCTCTTCACAATTAACCACCTTCACTGCGGGTTACAACAAGTTAATAGGAGCGATTCCAACAACAATTTCTAATATAAGCAGCCTTGAATGGATTGATATTTCTAACAACCAACTCGTTGGCCCAATCCCAGAATCCATCGCTGCGTTGAAATATCTCATGTGGCTTGACCTCTCTAGCAATGACATGCTTGGCACCATCCCAACAGAAATGGGTATGCTTTCGAGTATACAGCGGTTTTTTCTCCAAATAAATAAATTTTCTGGCTCTATACCAAGAAGCTTGGGTAATCTTAGTAAGTTGGAGAAAATGGACCTATCCAATAACCAGTTAAGTTCTACAATACCGACTAGATTATTCCGCCTTGATAAACTTATTGAACTCAATCTTTCATACAACTTTCTCGTTGGTGCACTACCGGAGGATGTTTCTGGGATAATACAAACATACAAAATTGACTTTTCTTCTAACTTCCTCATAGGAAGCATCCCAGAATCAATGGGGCAGCTTAAGATGCTAACGTACCTAAATCTGTCACATAACTTGTTTGGAGGCTCTATACTAGACTCACTTCAAAAGCTAACTAGCTTAGCATCCTTAGACCTCTCCTCCAACAACCTCTCTGGTGCCATTCCAATGTACCTTGCAAACTTAACCGACTTGACTGCCATGAACCTTTCGTTCAACAGGTTGGCAGGCCAAATTCCAGAGGGGGGTGTTTTCTCAAACATCACATTGCAATCTTTGATTGGGAATGCTGGGCTGTGTGGAGCTCCACGCCTAGGATTTTTGCCATGTCTTGAAAAACCTCGTTCAAATAATATAAACCGGACAAAATTTCTACTCCTTGCTTCCATGGTAGCTTCTGGCATTATTGCTATTTGCTTATGGCTATGGATCAGAAAGAAACATAAGCATCAGGATGAGGTCAAAACTTTCAGTGATCCAATAGATAGCATAGGCCACCAGATAGTCTCCTATCAAGAGCTCGTTCGGGCCACAAACAATTTTAGTGAGGACAATTTGTTGGGACGTGGATGCTTTGGGAAAGTCTTCAAGGGAGTAGTGAGTGGTTCGGTTGTTGCGATAAAAGTTCTTGATATGCAGCTGGAGCAGGCCAAAAGAAGCTTTGATGTTGAGTGTCATGTGCTTCGCATGGCGCGGCACCGCAACCTTATACGGATAATCAACACATGTTCCAACCTAGACTTCAGAGCACTCGTTCTTCAGTACATGCCAAATGGAAGTTTAGAGATGCTACTGCACCAGTGTGAGAGTACAATGCCTTTGGGTTTCCTTGAGCGGATAGACATTTTGCTCGATGTGTCGATGGCAATGGAGTACCTGCACTTTGAGCACTATGAGGTGATACTGCACTGCGACTTGAAGCCCAGCAATGTGTTGTTTGATCAGGGCATGATAGGTCATGTCGCCGACTTCGGGATTGCAAGGTTGCTTCTAGGTGATGACGATTCCATGATATGTGCGAGTATGGCTGGAACAGTTGGTTACATGGCACCAGGTACTTAGATACAATCTATCAAACCATTGAATACTTGCGACTGAACATACATGCTCTCATCTTCATTCATTTGTTCCATGTTTCTTGTGCAGAGTATGGGTCTTTTGGAAAGGCATCACGAAAGAGCGATGTGTTTAGCTACGGGATCATGCTCCTTGAAGTCTTCACCAGAAAAAGACCCACTGATGCTATATTCGGTCAAGAACTGACCCTTAGGCAGTGGGTTCACGGTGCATTTCCTATAGAGCTTGTCAGTGTTGTTGACACCCAGCTACTTCAAGGCTCCTCTTCTTCTAGTTCCATCCTTGTTGAAGGATTTCTCGTACCGATATTCGATTTGGGTTTGCTCTGCTCTAGCGACTCCCCTAACAAGAGAATTACGATGAGAGATGTGGTGGTGAGGTTGAAGAAGATCAAAGTAGAGTACACCAAACAAGCAGCAGCAATGACATCACGTAGTAGTGCAGCGTAGGACTTCATCTCTAGCTACGACTCTTCCTCTTCCTATGTTGGTGTTGTTTCCATGGGCTGCTTGACAATACTCCAGATGATATCCGACGGGGAGGAAGACGTCGAGAGGCCTGTTCCAATGGAAGCATAAATCTGATGCATGTTGGATATAAGTAACAGGCTCTCTGTTTTTTTCAGTATTAGTTAATATGCATGTTTCATTACTTTTAGCAATGTAATAAAGTATGATGCCATAAAGCATACAACCTCATGTTACCTTTCAATATATAAGCTATGAATGAACCCTTCTGTCAGTATGATGCCATGCGGAGCGGAGACTTGCAGGCGACTACGATCCAACGATTGCTTCACTTGTGGCCCAAAACGGGATGAGATTCCACGGGAAACCCATAAAAATTCGCAGGTGCTCCCGCTCCGTATCTCGCAAGATAAACACCTGAACAATCAAGTCAAGCCATGGCCTCTGCACCATCATCTACACGTATTCCCACCACCATCATCCTCCTACTCCTAGCACTCTCGGCCATCTCTTTTTTTTGAATGAAAGGGGTTTGCCCCCCTGCCCCATTTTATGTAATGAAGCAGATAGAACACAGTTCAATGTCGCCTAATTATCAGGCCCCACTACCACACCACACATTAGGCGATACACACAGGTGAAGTCCTGAAAGGTGGCCAGACCACATAAAACACTACCATAAACTGAAACAAGGACAAGTATGCAAGGAAATTAAAGCTAGCTATTACAGTTGAGATCACTCATCCCTCCAGGCAATCCGAAGCAGCTCGCCTCGATGCTTGTCCAGGAGCAAAACAAATCTTCTCAGCACCTCCACTTGTGCAGCGTCGCAGAGCACCGTCCATTTTTGCAAATTCCCTTTTAATTTGGCAAGGCCGTAGCCCAGACCCCTCCATGATCGTCCCTGGAAGCAGAAATCATTTCTCAAAGTCCAGATACTCCATAAGGAGGCAGCAGTGATCATATTAAGCATAATTCTTTTCTTTTTGTTTTTCCACATGGAAGAAATATCATCAAAACATTGAATCTTTCTTATCATAAAAATTCAGAAATAATAGACCAAATATGCTCAGCATTGATACAGTCAAAAAACAGATGTTGTATAGATTCCTTTTCATTACAGAACAGGCAGGTTAGGCCATCCATGTTTTTCCTCTTAGCCACATTATCTCTAGTCAGAACTTTGTTATATAGACACAGCCAAAGAAACACATGGATATTCTGAGGACAAAGAACCTTTCACAAGTCATCTCCATACAGAGACCCCACCCCACCAAAATTGATAAATTTGTAAAAAGACTTGACTGAGTACTCCCCATTCTTCTCTAACACCCACACAGGTATATCAGGATTGTTAGATAGTGGGTAATTTTTAATATAATCAATGAGACTCTCCCACTGATTCATCAAATCCCAATCTACACATCTTCTAAATGTAAGTCTCAGATCAGTACCATCCCAAACATGGGACACCACACAATCTTGCTGATTACAAATATCAAACAAACCCCAAAATCTAACTTTAAGGGAACAAACCCCAGCCCATTTGTCATGCCAAATCTAATATTCCTACCATTACCAATCTTCCATTCATAAAAATTCCTAGCAGCCTGGAGAGCCCAAGAGATACTCTTCCAAACAGGGGAACCCCCTTGTTGTCTGGACCAGAAGATATTAGGATTATCAACATTATATTTAAAAACAAGTAGTTTCTTCCAGTCACTATCTCTACTGTTATGGAACCTCTTCCCCCAGGAAGCCAGCAAAGCCATGTTATAATCTCTAATATTTGGTATGCCCAATCCACCAAATTCCTTTTTCCTGGAAACCAGCCCCCATTTGGCCAAGTGATATTTGTGTTGGTCTCCCATATTCCCCCACAAGAAATGAGCCATCTGAGAGTTGATGGCATTAATGGCCCACTTAGGAAATTTCAGTACAGCCATCAAATAAGCAGGAATGCTAATCACACATGCACACAGCAAAATAATCTTCCCTTTATATGTAAGATATCTACCTAGCCACCCAGAAATGCCTTTAATGATTCTATCAATGATAGGTTGGAGATCCTCCCTTCTCAGTTTATCATAATGTAGGGGGACACCCAGATACTTAATGGGGAAGGAATCCATGTTACAGCAGAAAATCTGGGCAAAGATATTAGCTCTCTCCTCATTCACATTAATGGTAATAAGATCACTTTTATGGAAATTGATTTTCATACCAGAGATGCATTCGAAACATGACAAGATCCATTTAATTTTTTTTGCCTTTTCATAGGAATCCTCCAGAAAGAGGAGAGTATCGTCTGCATATTGAAGACTAACAATCCCCCCTGGAATGACATTACTCAAAACCCATGAAATCAAACCCTGCCCAACAGCTTTTGCGAGCATCTTGGTGAATACATCCGCCACCAGATTAAAAAGAATTGGGGATATGGGATCCCCTTGTTTAAGACCTTTTCCCCCTACAAAGTAGGGACCCGTAGTATCATTAATACGGACACTAAAGGTCCCTTGGAACAGTAATTTCTGTATCCACAAAATCCATTTAGATCCAAAACCTCTGGATTCAAGCATTTCAAACAAAAAATCCCAGTTAACACGGTCGTACGCTTTTTCATAATCCAGCTTGAGCACAAGTCCAGGAACATTGGATTTTTTCACCTCATGAATTACTTCATGGGCAAGCACCACACTCTCTAAGATATATCTCCCCTTAATAAATGCAGTCTGATTAGGGGAAATCAGTCTATCACTAATAGGGGAAAGTCTATTAGTTAATACTTTGGAAAAAATCTTAACAACACAATTGCTCAGGCTAATAGGTCTAAATTTTTTCATAACATTGGCATCAGGCTCTTTTGGAATTAATATAATCAAAGCGAAGTTCAGCCTATGAATGTCTAAATTCCCCACCTCAAAATCCTTAATCATTGCCATAAAATCAGACTTGATCAATTCCCAAAAAGTTTGGTAAAACAAAAACAAAAAGCCATCCGGCCCAGGAGCACCATTGGCATATGAGCCAAAAATGGCTTCTTTCACCTCCGCTTCTGAGAAATCTTTTTGGAGACTTTCATTTTCAGCCATGGTGATTAACTCATCATCCCCCCAAAAGTCAGGGCCCAAGTGAATATTATGTCTGGCCTCCTGGGAAAACAGTTCTTTATAAAATGATGTTGCCACCTCCAGCATCTCCTCAGGAGAAGAAACAGGACCATGCTCACCAATTAGTTCAGCAAGATGGTTCTTCCTGTGGCGATGATTCGCCAACGCATGGAAGTAAGCATTATTTCTATCACCTTCCTTAATCCTACGATCTCTAGATCTTTGCCACAAGGCAATTTCCTCTTTCCTCATTATCTCTTCTAGTTCTCTCTTAATATCTTTCATACGTTTAATGTCCACATCTGTGACACGATTGGTTTCAGCAAAGACATCTAAAATATCAAATTCCATAATAAGATCTCTCTTTTTCTTTTTAACAGCAGCTTCAATATTAATACTCCACCCTTTGATTTTCTTCCTAAGTCTTTTAGATTTCGCAATCCAAATATCAATAGCAGATCTGCCCACAATGGGAGCATTTCACACTGATTCAACAAGATTTTTAAAATCAGGTTGTTCCAGCCACCACTTTTCAAATCTGAACATCTTTGGGGAGGTAACCCTCCGAGCCATCATATCTATAATCAGAGGGGTGTGATCACTACCGATTCGGGGCAAAGCCCTAAGAGCTGAAAGGGGAAACATGGTGTCCCAAGAGGGAGAAACAAACACTCTATCAATAGTGGAGTAAATGGGGGTTTCCTGGTTATTACACCAGGTGTATTTCCTGTTAGCTACACTGATTTCCATCAGCCCCCATTTGTTAATCCAATCATTAAACAAGAAAGAGGTGGAATGATTCACATTACCATTGCTCTTATTAGATCCTAATCTGGTTAGGTTAAAGTCCCCACCCAAAATAATAGGATAAGTGGCTTTCTCCATAACCTCATGCAGGTCTGCAATAAAATCCATCTTGTTCTCATTGTAAGCCGTGCCATAAACAGCAACAAACTGCCAAACCACTTTATCCGTTTTATTCCTAATGGTAGCTGTAATAAAGAACTTATGGTTTAAAAACCAACAGTCTCAAAAAGATCTCCATTGATGCCCACAAGGACACCACCAACTGTACCTCTAGCAGGTAGTTGGTGCCAAACAAAATTCTTATTACCCGCAATCTTATCTAGAAGCTTGCTATCAATGTTTTCTCTCTTGGTTTTAGAGAACCCCACCAAATCCACATTATTAATCCTCAAAAAATCTTGCAGGCGTTGACTCTTTCCAGGTTGTCCTAGACCACGTATATTCCAAAAAACTCCTATCATGAGATTTTAAAAGGATGTGACAGGCTACAAAGCCTCCTAGATGAATCAGGTTTGGACAAGTACTACCAGAAGCATCAACACCTACTGCTTTGTTAAGTATCATGTCTTCACCACGTGGAGAACCCTTAATATCCTTATTAACAGGTGTGTAAAGGTCATCAGGGAGCACAGTCTCAGGGTTGGAATCTGCAAATTCCAAACACCTAATACTCTCCCTCAGGACCAAATCCTGAATAATATCCCCTTGCTCCTTATCACTATCTCCTATGCAAATGTCTACCCTAACAATTTGATCAGCAAGAGTTTGAGTATCGTTTAATGCAAAAGATTTACCTTGGAAGGAAGCAGGAATCTCCAAGTTCTTCTTTTGTAGGTATGCAGTAGCCTTCTCCATAATCTTTATGTTACCATGTTGTCTTGTAGTAGGTCTGGTGGAGAGCAAAGGGCCCCATCTCTTCTCTTTACCTGTATCTTCTTTCCTTCTCTTATCCATTTCCTCCACATCCAGGGATTCTAGCAATGATCTCTTAGCAGAACAAAAGCTTGTAGCTATTTGTTCAGGTAGACACACCATCTCACGCAGATTATTTTCCTCTTCATCTTCAGAATCAGCCATTTCAATCCTCAGCTGTGCAGAACAGTAGTCCATGTGAGAACCAATGTCCATATCATGATTCAGATCCTCAATACTCTCCTCAGATGTCTCCATTTGTGCAGTGGGAGTTTTACACTCAGCTTCCAACAAAAACTGCTCATGTAACTCATCCATCAGCATCCCAGGGTGAAAGCTGGCAGCAGATGTGCAGATTTCTTCCTTAATCCCAGAACCAGCTTTCTTATCCTTTGAGAAGTTTGCTCTATCTAGCTCATCTATTGGTTCATCAGCATCCCCATCCATATACTCCTTATCTTGATCAAACTCTTCCTCCTCTTTATCCTCATCTTCCACATCTAGATTAGGGTCATCTCCATCTCCTCCAGAACCTTCCCCATCCTGGACAAATCCTTCCACAGCGAATAGCAATATGTAGAGCTTCTTTTTCATCTCCACCAATCTCTCATAGGGAATCTTGGTAGGATCTCTACAAGCAACCTTAATTCTGACTTTCTCATATAAACTCTTAAAAATTCCATTCCAGTCCACATCAACTAGGATACCAAAGCAGGATGCTATTTGGGAAAAAACCTTCCATGCACACCATCTAGGAGGAAAACCCTCCACTTGGATCCATACTTCAGTCAGCTCACCATAAGGTTCCAGCATCCCAGCTCATTCACATATCTTAACAGAAACACCATCAATGGGAAGATCAAATGCAGGAAATTCAAGAAGGTCCTCTACTTTCTTCCAAGGAGGAAATCTCAACAGAAACTTTCTTTCTTCTAATTCTCTCACTTGCCAAGGCCACTCTTTTCCTTTGAAGAAAATTCCATTAAGCTGCACAATCAAATCAGAGGCAGAGACCTCTCCTTTAAGCACCTTCAAAACTGCACAGTTCTTGTAGTTCAACCAGTTGGATTCAGCTGCCACAGGTATGTCAATATGATAGAATCCCAGACCTACTGCAGCACTACCAAAGTACTCAGCAGTAGGTTGCAGACGTGCCCAAGAAATACAATTATTGACATTATGTGTACCAGAGCAGATAAAGCATCTTTTTGGTTCCACACAATTGCCTACATAGTGCCCAGGCCAGCTACAATTGAAGCATATCATCTCCTTATATCTGGGATCTAAGACTTGCATAGTGGGAGTTGGGACAGAGGCAGGGACTGGAGCAGGGGTTGTGTTTTGAACACTAGGGGCAATCTTACCAGTGTTACCTGATTGCTTCTGACCTGCTGCTGCCCCTTTGACAACAGGAGCTACAGGAGGTGGAGGAAGAGCCCCCTGTCCACCTTTCTTGGAAGGATTCTTCTTGGGTCGCTGTTGCCCCTTGGGATCCATGATCCCTTTCACCACGGACACGAAAGAAGCTCTCCTATCACCACCTTCCTCACAGATCCGAAACCTAGTGGGGGCAGGATCAAAACGGCCGGGGTGGATGATGGGATAACAATCTTCTACAGAGAAGCTCCCAGACCGCAACAAAGTTTTCTTGATCCAGAACAGGCGGCTGCCTATTGTCGATCTAGGGTTTGGAGAGGGAGGGCGATATTTGTGGTTGGTTCGACGGTGTCTGGGGGAAGGGATGACCCACAGCTGTCCATAAAATTCCTCCACCTCTTCCTCCTTTCTGTCATCATAGCCAGAAGGCGTGTTTCTCTTTACCGCTTTATCCTCCACCACAGAGCCATAGATCATCGATGGTGTGTGCTTCTGGGCCCTCAAAGGAGGCCAACATTTTTCCATATTCCTAGTTTGTCCTTTAGACCCAGCCCCACTATCAACTAGCCGTGGTCTCTCACTAGATAGGGCTTTGCATACAAATCCATTCTCTCCCTGCAGATTGTTTTGGGGCTGTCCATTACTTTCCACCTTTGTTATCTCAGATATCATACCTTCGTCACTGTTGATCTCCACGATCACAGTACTATTAAACCCTTTTTTGCAAACAGCATCAGAACCTGTAACTTTGCTGACAGAGGAAATAATACTGGACACAAGTCCATCAGGATCCAATGGATGGCTGAGAAGTTCATCCTCACCTCCACAATCCCCATCTGAAGCCCCAATCCCCCCAAAATGAAATCGAGGAACAATCCCCCCCTTATAAACCCTAGAATCATCACCTCCCCCCTCTGCAGAAGCAGGAAAACAGTATCTAATTGCAGGTTTACGTACCTTCACATTTTCTAGAGGGATCTCACCGCTGTCCCCCCCATGGTGGAGGCTCATGAAGACGAGCCCCCATGAGAAGCCCGCGACGTGCTCCCTGGCCACGTCCGCGGGCAGCACCCATCAAGGGAGGCGGGGTGGGCTGACACCGCGCGACAGGTACTCCAACGGAATGCTGGCCAGCTCCATGATCGACGGTGGCCGGATGTTGAGTCGCGCGAGGCTTGTGGATTTGAAGCATCTCCACCTCTCCGCCTGGATCGGATCTGACTCCGCCTCCTGGATGGCCCAGAAGATGATGTCGTAGTCCATCCCTCCCTCGTCGCCGGCGAAACGGCAGCGCTCCGAGAATGAGCTGCTCCTGATGACCTCGACGCAGATCTCCGGCCACTTCTCTCTCAGCGGAAATCTCTCCCTCACCACCCGCAGAATCTCCTCCCGCGCCTCCGTCGAGTGCGAGTCTATCTGCGGACGCCTCCGCTTCCTGAATCACCACCGGCGCCGCTACCTGCGCCTGAGGACGCAAGCGGCGGATTCGCCTCCTCCGCCGCGGATTCGCCATCTGTGCACCGAGAGGAGAGGTGGGGAGGAATGGGAAGCGGTGGAGATCGAAACCCACCCGCTCGCTCGATATGGTGGGCGCAGTAACTACGGGGCGCGGATAGGTGTGGGAGTGGGCGGCCATTAATGACGGCTGCGACATGCTCGGGTGTCGCCCGCTGCGCACGCGTGTTGCCAGATGTGTCGGCCATCTCCTATTCTCTCTCGGCCATCTCTGCTTCCTCCTTCTCTCCTAGTCCAGCCAACGGCAGTGACACGGACCTCGCCGCGCTGCTGGCTTTCAAATCCCAGCTCACCGACCCTCGTCGCGTCCTTGCACGCAACTGGACCGGCACGGCTTTCTGCCACTGGATAGGCGTCTCGTGCAGCCTTCGCCGGCAGCGCGTCATATCTCCGGCTTAAAGAAAATAGCCTGTCAGATGTCATTCCTATAGCTCTAGGGAACCTCACAAGGCTCCGGTTCCTTAGTCTAAGTTATAACCGACTCACGGGGCAAATCCCCCATGAGATGCTGTTACACATGCGCAACCTTACAGAATTTTATCTATATGAAAATGACTTGAGTGGCCAAATACCACCTTATTTGTTTAATAATATCTCGTCCTTGACGGACGTCAACTTTGGATACAACCAGCTATCGGGTCCCATACCACACGGTGTCGCTTCCCTATCCAAGCTTAATACCTTGGCGCTGGACTACAACCACTTTTCCGGTCTAGTGCCACAAGCGATATACAACATGTCCATTTTGCAATACGTATCACTCTCAAGCAATAATTTTACAGGGACGATTCCAACAAATCAAAGTTTTAGCCTCCCAATGTTGCAAACTCTTGATCTCTCCGAAAACGAATTTAGTGGACAAATTTCGTCAGGGCTTGCATCATGCCTTTACCTAGAAGAATTGTTTTTGCAGGACAACTCTTTTGCGGATGTTGTGCCATTATGGTTAGCTAAAATGCATCACCTAAAAAATGTTTCACTGGGTGGAAATAACCTCATTGGCTTAGTTCCAGCCGGTCTTAGCAATCTGTCTAGCCTTACTATGCTAGACCTATCTGGCTGTAACCTTACAGGACACATCCCCCCAGAGTTGGGATTAATGCAAAAACTCTCCTTTCTCCATCTTGGAACAAATCAACTTACCGGAGCAATTCCAGCTGCGCTTGGGAATTTATCCATGTTGTCTCTCCTAGCTTTTGAGGAAAATAAATTATCAGGCTCAGCACCTTCAACACTTGGGAACATTGCAAGTTTGGAGGAGCTTCACCTGCAAAACAACAATTTAGAGGGAAGTATTATGGAGCTTTTGTCACCTCTTTGTAACTGTAGAAACCTCCAACTGATTAACATAGCAGTGAACTCTTTTACCGGTGCCCTCTCTGACCAACTAGGAAATCTCTCTTCACGATTGATAACTTTCACTCCAGCTCACAACAAATTAGTAGGTGGACTTCCGGCAACAATTTCAAATATAAGCGGTCTTCAGTGGTTAGATCTTTCTAAGAACCTAGTCACTGAGCCGATCCCGGAATCCATCGCTACACTGAAAAATCTCGTGTGGCTTGACCTCTCCGGTAATCGCATGTTCGGCACTATCCCAACAGAAATAGGCATGCTTTGGAATCTACAACGGTTGTTTCTCCAAAGAAATAAGTTTTCTGGCTCTATACCAAAAAGCATGGGTAATCTTAGTAAGTTAGAGAAAATGGACCTATCCAAGAATCAGTTAAGTTCTACTATACCGGCAAGATTATTCCGTCTTGATAAAGTTATTGAACTAAATCTTTCATGCAATTTTCTTGTTGGTGCACTGCCCGCGGATGTTTCTGGGCTAATACAAATATACCAAATGGACCTCTCTTTTAACTCCTTCATAGGAAGCATCCCAAAATCGATGGGGCAGCTTAAGATGCTAATATACCTAAATCTATCGCACAATTTGTTCGGAGGCTTGATGCCAGACTCACTTCAAAAGCTAACTAGCTTAGCATCCTTAGACCTTTCCTTCAACAACCTCTCTGGTGCCATTCCAGCATACCTTGCTAGCTTAACCGACTTAACTACCATGAACCTCTCATTCAATAGGTTTGTAGGCCAAATACCAGAGGGAGGTGTTTTCTCAAACATCACATTGAAATCTTTGATTGGGAATGTTGGGCTGTGTGGCGCTCCACGCCTAGGATTTTTACCATGTCTTGCCAGACCTCGTTCAAATAATATACACTGGCAAATATTTCTGCTCCCAGCTTCCATGGTAGCTTCTGGCATTATTGCTATTCGCTTATGGCTATGGATCAAAAATAAACTTAAGCATGAGGGTGAGGTCAAAACTGATGGCGATCCATCCGATGGCGTAGGTCACCAAATAGTATCTTATCATGACCTCATTCGGGCCACAGACAATTTCAGTGAGGACAATTTGTTGGGAAGTGGGAGCTTGGGGAAAGTCTTCAAGGGACAAGTGAGTAGTTTGGTTGTTGCGATAAAAGTTCTTGACATGCAACTAGAGCAGTCCAAGAGAAGCTTCGATGCCGAGTGTCGTGTGCTTCGCATGGCACGACACCGCAACCTGATACGAATACTCAACACATGTTCAAACCTAGACTTCAGAGCACTTGTTCTTCAGTACATGCCAAATGGGAGTTTAGAGATGCTACTGCACCAGTCTCAGAGTACAATCCCCTCGGGGTTCCTTGAGAGGATCGACATCATGCTCGATGTGTCTATGGCAATGGAGTACCTGCACTTTGATCACTATGAGGTGACACTGCACTGCGATTTGAAACCTAGCAACGTGTAATTTGATGAGGACATGATTGCTCGTGTAGTCATGTGGCAGACTTCGGGATTGCAAGGTTGCTTCTCGGTGATGACAACTCCATGATATGTGCGAGTATGGCTGGAACAGTTGGTTACATGGCGCCAGGTACTTATATAGAATATATTAATCCATTGACCATTAGCGACTGCACATACATGCTCCCATCTTTATGCGTTTGTTTCATGATTCTTGTGCAGAGTACGGGTGTTTCGGAAAGGCATCACGAAAGAGCGACGTGTTCAGCTATGGGATCATGCTCTTGGAAGTCTTTACCGGGAAAAGACCTACTGATGCTATGTTCGGGCAAGAACTGACCCTTAGGCAGTGGGTTCACTGTGTATTTCCTGCAGAACTTGTCAGTGTCGTTGACACGCAGCTACTTCAAGGCGCCTCTTCTTCTAGTTGCAACCTACTTGAAGTATTTATCGTGCCGATATTCGAGTTGGGTTTGCTCTGCTCTAGCGACTCACCTGACCAGAGAATTACGATGCGAGATGTGGTGGCGAGGTTGAAGAAGATCAAATTCGAGTACACCAAACAAACAACAGCAGCAGCAACAAGATCACGTAGTAGTGCGGCATAGAGATTGATCTCTCGCTGGGACTCTTCCTCTTTCTATGCTGGTGCTCTTTCCATGGGCGGCTGGACCAATCCCCAGACGATGTCCCTCAGGGAGTAGGGCGTCGAGAGCCGAGTGCTAAAAGAAGCATAAACTAGCTTAATTAGCTCCATCGACCAGTAAGGCTTGAATTCCTCCGTGGTAGGATAAATCTGACGCATGTTGGATCTAAGTAACAGGCTGTCAGTTTTTGTGTATTAAACAATATGCATGTTGTATTACTTTCAGCAATGTAAAAAAGTATGATGCCGTATTGTTAGTTAATCTTGATTGATTAGCTTGTACGTGTCTAATTTGGGCTTGCAGCGTAAGTCCATGGTGTAGTCGGTTTGCTAGTTTAGTTAAATTTGTACTAGGATGTCAAAGTACAGTTAGGATTAGCATTGGCCGTGATATACATTTAGGAAGTACTAGTTTGTGTCCGGTTGAGGACTTGTGCCTGTCCTAGTCAAAGTAATGTTAGTAGTCCGTGTAGGCTTTGGAGTCTAGGCTGGAGTCAGCTTGGTACGTTGGGGTAGCTAGCTTATATATACATAACAAGTCATGAGTTTGTGATAGTAACATCGTGAGTTGAGTAAAAATAGAAAAGCGATAAAGAGGGAAAAGAAAGGCACGATACATGCCTTTGGCCAAAAGTTTTTGCGCGTGCGTGTTCATCGTGTTTTGATGTGATCGATCCTAGAGCCAAGTTCCAACACTTGGTATCAGAGCAAGGTCGAGGTGAAGCTGCGCTTGCCCCGAGGAGGCGACCCGCCTAGCGCCTCGGGGCGGGCGATATAGTCGTTGGGTGGTGCAACGACGAGAAGAGAGGGCGATATAGTCACTGGTGTAGCGACGAGGAGGAGCGGGTGATAGTCGCTGAGTGCTGCAGCGACGGCGAGGATCGGGCAATACTCGTTCGTGGAGTGATGGATGAGGAGGTTCAGGAGATCGTCGTTCGGCGAAGCGACAAGGGGGGACAGCGGTTGTCGTCGGCAAGGCGGTGGAAGAACATCGTTGATGGGAGCAATGGTGCCGAGGTGCGGTGCCGAGAAGCCATCAAGGTCATCATCCAAGGAAGTTGGAGTCATGGAGTCGTGCGGGTTAGCACGATCGGTCGATCGTTGTCGTCATGTGCAAGTAATTGTCTCTGTGAGGTCCGGTTGAAGATGAAGCGTGTCACGGTCGATGGGCTGTCCGGTGTGGTGTAGCACGGAGAGCGAAGACGTGAAGTGAAGATCAAGCTCAAGCGTGTAGTGGGACAATGATCAGTGAAGGGGAGCCTCTTCAATGAGGACCTGTCTCTACATGGGACGGTGTGTGATCCGTTGGCATGTATTAGTATCCATAGTGACAAGTGACAATAAATTTCAGCACACTATATGAATGTTTCCTTACCAAGTTCCACTTACCAAAGGCGCTTCACTCCCCGGCAACGGCGTCAGAAAAGAGTCTTGATGACCCACAAGTATAGGGGATTAATCGTAGTCCTTTCGATAAGTAAGAGTGTCGAACCCAACGAGGAGCAGAAGGATCTAACAAGTGGTTTTCAACAAGGTAAAATCTGCACGCACTGAAATTGTCGGTAACAAGTGATTGTATGGTGAGATGATTCGTAGCAAGCAACTAGTAACAAAAGTAGAAACGGTGCAGCAACGTGGGCCAATCCCTTTTGTAGCAAGGGAGAAGCCTGGACGAAGTCTTATAGGAGGAAAAACGCTCCCGAGGACACACGGGAATTTCTGTCATGCTAGTTTCATCATGTTCATATGATTCGCGTTCGTTACTTTGATAGTTTGATACGTGGGTGGACCAGCGCTTGGGTACTGCCCTTACTTGGACAAGCATCCCACTTATGATTAACCCCTCTCGCAAGCATCCGCAACTACAGAAGAAGAATTAAGACAAAGTCTAACCATAGCATTAAACTAGTGGATCCAAATCAGCCACTTACGAAGCAACGCATAAACTAGGGTTTAAGCTTCTGTCACTCTAGCAACCCATCATCTACTTACTACTTCCCAATGCCTTCCTCTAGGCCCAAATAATGGTGAAGTGTTATGTAGTCGACGTTCACATAACACCACTAGAGGAAAAACAACATACAACATATCAAAATACCGAACGAATACCAAATTCACATGACTACTATTAGCATGACTTATCCCATGTCCTCAGGAACAAAAGTAACTACTCACAAAGCATAATCATATTCATGACCAGAGAGGTAATGAGTAGCATAAAGGATCTGAACATAAACTCTTCCATCAAGTAATCCAACTAGCATCAACTACAAAGAGTAATCAACACTACTAGCAACCTTACAAGTACCAATCGGAGTCACGAGACGAAGATTGGTTACAAGTGATGAACTAGGGCTTGGAGATGAGATGGTGCTGATGAAGATGTTGATGGTGACGAGTCCCCTCCGATGAGAGGATTGTTGGTGATGACGATGCCGACGATTTCCTCCTCCAGGAGGGAAGTTTCCCTAGCAGGATCGTCCTGCCGGAGCTCTAGATTGGTTCTGCTCAAGTTCCGCCTCGTGACGGCGGCGAATCCACGAAAAAGCTCCTCCCTGATTTTTTCCTGGACGAAACCCTTCATATAGCAGAAGAGGGGGGCCAGTGGGCCAGCAAGCTGCCCACAAGCCCTCATGGCGCGGCCTTGGGAGGGGGGGGGGGGGGTGGCCGCGTCGTGCAGGCTTGTGGCCACCTTCACACGCCCCTCTGGCACTGATACGTCTCCGTCGTATCTACTTTTCCGAACTCTTTTGCCCTTGTTTTGGACTCTAATTTGCATGATTTGAATGGAACTAACCCGGACTGACGCTATTTTCAGCAGAATTACCATGGTGTTGTTTTTGTGCAGAAATAAAAGTTTTCGGAATGTCGTGAAAATTTACGGAGATTTTTTCTGGAATAAAAGAAAAATACCTGCGCAAAGATCCACCGGAGGGGGCGTGCCCGTGGGCCACAAGCCCACATGCAAGGGCCACCCCCTATGGTCGCGACGTGCAGGCTTGTGGGGCCCACGTGCCACCACCGCCCCCAATCTCAGCTCTATATCTTCCGTTTCGCCTGGAAAAAAACAGGGAGAAGGATTCATCGTGTTTTATGATACGGAGGCGCCGCCACCTCCTGTTCTTCATCTGGAGGGCAGATGTTGCTACTACTTGGCTATGCTTAATGCTTGTCACTAGGGCCCGAGTGCCATGATTTCAGATCTGAACCTATTATGTTGTCGCCAATATATGTGTGTTTTAGATCCTATCTTGCAAGTTGTAGTCACCTACTATGTGTTATGACCCGGCAACCCTGGAGTGACAATAGCCGGAACCACCCCCGGAGATGACTATAGTATGAGGAGTTCATGTATTGATCGCGTGTTAATGCGTTGGTCCGGTTCTTTATTAAAAGGAGAACCTTAATATCCCGTAGTTTCCATTAGGACCCCGCTGCCATGGGAGGGATGGACAATAGATGTCATGCAAGTTCTTTTCCCTAAGCACGTATGACTACATACGGAATACATGCCTACATTAGATTGACGAACGGGAGCTAGTTACATATCTCTCCGTGTTATAGCTGTTACATGATGAATCACATCCGTCATACTCATCCATCACCGATCCACTGCCTACGAGTCTTTTACTACCGGTTCTCGCTACGTTACTTTGCCTAGGCTTGTCCCGATTCTATCGAGGAGCTAGCAAGCTAGCTGGCTACTCCGTCACAAAAACCATATAGGAGCTAGCTAGCTAGCTCCTCCATCCACAAACCCATCCAGGAGCTAGCTAGCTAGCTCCGGTGTCGACGAATCCATCCAGGAGCTAGCTAGCTCCGGTCGTGGAATCCATCCAAGAGCCCGGAGCTAGCTAGCTAGCTTCCGCCGTCGACACCGAATCCGGCCTGGACAAGCAGGGCAGCCGCATGAACGGACGGCTCGACGTCCGGGGACGGGCGGCCGTCGTTCGGGGATGTCCGGGGCGACGTCCGTGGCGGCGTACGGTGGACGTGGACGGTAGACGCGGAAGTTTCCTTGGAAGTTGGGCTCCCGCCAACTACTTTCTCTCAATACAGGGCACCGTAGAAGCGGACGCGAAAACTGTACTTTTGCAGAACGGAAGGAGCTTTTTACCGCGTTCCGCAAAAATATTTACGGGTCCGACGCGTTTGCAGGGTCTGATCGAACAATGTTTTTCGCGCAGACCTGTATTTTGACGGCTATTTTAAGTATCGGGGCATTATACGGGGTGTGCTAGAGATGCTCTAACAAGGTAAAACTGATAGAAATGCCGTAGGAGCTATGTACAGGGGAGGCCATCAAATCAAGATAAAAGGGCGGACTTGAGCTCATCTTTCATACAGAAAAGGTCCTCTTTTAAGAGGAGGAATGCCCAAGCCCAAGCACCTAGCAGGCTATGGTTTACATTGTCGAAGATCTTAAGAGTTGCAAATGGCATAAGGAGCAGCCGTGAAGGCTTCCCTGAAGAAAATATGCCCCCTGCTTTAAGCTGATTGTCGTTACAGAGAGGCCAAATTGGTTTTGTTGTGTGTTGCGTTGTTCATTGAGCAGGAGTTCATTGAGGTGCATTTAGAGATTTCGAGGTCCAGTTGGAGAAAATCGGGGCCTGAACATGATCGAAGGATAGCTTATATGTTTTGGAGGCAGAGAGAAGATGGTGCTCAGCTGTAGCTCCGAATGTGATGACAAGGAGGACACACCAAAGGTTTTCTCATGAGAAAAGTAAAGGAAGTTCGATAATCATTTGCCTTTTTTATTCAATGCTATCATTGATAGATTAAATTTAAGAGAGGTTCACATAACAGGAAAGCAATTCACTTGGGCGAATAGCCTTCCCGAACCCACATACGAAAAACTAGACCGTGTACTTATGAACACAGATTGGGAAGAAAACTTCCCGATGATAACGGTACACGCTCTAGAACGTATTGAGGCACTATAGGACCATGCCCCCATACTAGTATCTACACGCATGTTAAATCCGAACACAAAACAACCCTTCAAATTTGAATTAGGATGGTTGGAACGTGATGGATTTGATGAGCTTGTTCAAAAAGTATGGGTAAAGCCAATGAGTGGTATTTCGCCTATTCAAAGATGAAATAACAAAATGCATAATACGCGGTCATCTTCGAGGTTGGGCTAGACACACTGCCGACATTCTCCAAAAAGAGAAAGAGCGCCTATGTACCATCATTGATGAGCTTGACCGTCAGGCAGAAGTACGTTTACTTTCACCGCAAGAGATTGAGCTCAAAATCCAATCTAATGCCCAAGTAGCACGTATTTTGCGTGAGAAATAAATCAAATGGTACGAGAGATCTAAGGCACTACACTTGCTGAAAGGGGACTCAAAAACGAGATACTTTCATAATGTCGCCAATGGCAGACACAAGAAAAACGTATTCACTCCCTTGTCCAGGAGGAAGGCCAGATTGAAGGACAAGAACAACTCAAGTCCTATATCACGAAGTACTATAAAGGTCTGTTCGGGGCTCCAAAGAATGGAAATATCTTCATGAATGAGTAACGAACGGATGACATCCCACGTGTTTCCGCTGAGGAGAACTACTTTCTAAATGCTCCCTTCACTGAAAAGGAGATTAGAAATGCGGTCTTCCAAATGAAACACAAGAAGGCACCAGGTCCAGATGGATGTCCTGCGGAGTTTTATCAACACTTCTGCGAACTCATCAAACCTGATCTTCTAAAATTATTCGGATGCTTGCATTCCGAGCAACTAGAATTGTTCCGCCTGAATTTTGGGGACATCATTTTGTTACCTAAGATTTCGGAGGCAGAAAGGATACGACAATACAAACCTATATGCCTCCTTAATGTTAGTTTCAAAATCTTTACGAAAACTGCAACCCTAAGGTTAAACTCTGTGGGTGATCATGTGGTTAAACCAACACAAACTGCTTTCATGCAAGGTAGGAATATCCTGGACGGGGTCGTGACCTTACATGAAACCGTACATGAGATGCACACTAAAATGCTTAATGGGGTGGTTTTTAAGGTAGACTTCGAAAAAGCCGATGATAAGGTCTAATACACATATACATCGACCTGGCAAAACTGAATACATAGCAGAATACTAGTCTTTGCACAAAGGAACACCAGCCAAGAAGATAGATTACTAACAAGACCGAAAAAACTTCTGAACTTGCCACCAATGCCTGTCACTTGCCTCTGGAACCATCGCAGTATCCATCAAAGAAAAAAAACGACAGATCACCTCCACACCTGAGCTCAATGCGGTTCCTGATATACATCTTTGCGGACCTCCAAGATGGCTCTTCAAAGGTGAAATCATCATCGTTGAACGAATCAGAACGGGACGACAACCCAGACACGCTATCGAACTCCGGATCTGGCACCCCCATATAAAAAAGGCGTCGGAGGAGGTAACCATTCCTGCCATTCACGTACCACAAACCCGGCATACAATCCACCATCTCATAGATGCCGCTGGTGCAGACCACGATTTGCATCCGCTCCTGGAGTACCTCCCAAGCTCTGTGCTGGCGCTGGAGAAAATGTCGTCGCAACGACGGAGCCTGAGGACACATGTCCACCACAAGGATGTCACCGCCGCCACATCATCCTTGCTTGAACAGACTGGATTCCAGAACCATCCCCAACCATAGGACCGATCACCTTATCGGAGTAAGATCTGATAAAACTTTATTCAGCGTGTCATCGCCACACCGAAGCCAACACGATGAACAATCGAAAAAACTAAGCTATTTTGGCCTAAAACTATCCACACGCGTGTATCTGGTGAACCTCCTCATCACCGACGACCGAGGTCGTTGGCGGAGGAGAGGCACCGGAGGACGGTGCTGGAAGGCCGGCCTTTCCTAGCGGCTAGGGTTCTAGTCGCGGTGAGAGTAAAAGAATGATTTATGTTCCAACTACTCGTATGTCTCGCCTGCAAGATATATGCCACAATTGTCTCTACTGATCCAACATACACTTGTATGTGTCATTCATGATAAGATACCGTATCATGGTAAATGATGTACTACCATGTTGTATGCGCGACAATAATGAAGTCACCATGATATCAAGTTATAATACCATGCACTACAAAACAGTAGTATCATATGATGATACTAGTATATGATATTTTTCATTGTGACTAACATGACTCAGCCATTTAAAGAACCAAACTAAAGTGAAGGCACGTGTGCAGCAACCTAAATGTTCTCAAATAGAAGTATGGATTTAATTGTTACTGAAACACAAATAAACGTGCATATTTACTCATTTTGATAGGGAACAAAAAATACATGCGAGGAAAATATTTCTCCTTTTTCCAATCTTTTTTTTCAAGGTTCAGATGATCATTGTAGTCGTAAAGGGTGAATGAAAGGATATCCTCTGGTCAAGCGCTCCGAGTACACCCCACTAAGACATTTTATCTACCCCCATATCGCCATGTTCATTATGCATGAAAAACATACTAAAACTGACAGACTCCTTTAGATAGTCGCACCAAATAAGGAACACCGCGTTAGTAGAAGAATATGTATGGTAAACAAGCCGACAGGAGTCGGAACAAGTCTGTGTATGTACTGTAATTTGTAGTTCCTGAGTTCGGTGACTAAGGCTGATCGTAATGGTAGTATAATAGGTAGTATCATGCATGTCAACTAGGTAATTTTGATGAGGTGACATAGAATTAAATGAAGAAAAAGAGGGTTGAGTATCATATTATGATACCGTATCATATTAAATGCTGTTCTACTATGTGTCATGCATGTAAATAAATAATATATCGTCTGATACTAACATATGATACTATGCATTACGGGTGTAGTATCATACACTAGTATCATGTGCATGATACTAATATATGATACTCTCCATTACAACCAGCCTAACACCAGCTCCAGCCCATTGGATGTCCAGTTACCGGCTGGTACGCTTCATTGGAAGCTAACGTCCAATGGCATCTTCTTCGTAAAGTCCATGTATTTAAGCCTCATCGGTACAACAACTATTCCCAAGTCCAATTACATCTAGAAAGTCAAAGTTCCTTTACGTATCAAAGTCTTCATGTGGTTTGTTCATGTCGTGGGTATAAGCCTGACAGTAGAGGTGTAGGGTACGAATGAGATGGGCAGAGTCCTAGCTACGGCGAGGTTGTATGAGTTCAGGCCCCTCTACGGTGGAGGTAATAGCCCTACGTCTCAGTGCTCTTGGAGCTGGTTATCGAGTGTAATATGGAGTACAATGTTTTTCTAACCCTTTTACCAGTGGGGGAGGGCGGCTTATATAGAGTGCGCTGCCCTCCACAACGGTTCTGATTCAAGGGTGGAGTAGTGGCGATTGAATGCATGCGTTACAGGTAACGTATGCTATAAATGCTAGTTAATGCACCCGGAAACGCACGGCAGTTTCCCTCCAGGGAGGTTACGACGCACCGAGTGTATCCAGTCGGTAGGTCCGGTGTCCTCCGAGTCTTAGTCTCCGACTGGATGATCCTGAGCCCGTTACCGACTGGATGATGGGGGCACCTTAATACAGTCGGGCATACTTAAGGTCCTGTCCCTTGCGTGGGGTAGTCCTTGGGTAGGACCTGTAGGACAGGCCTATGACCCTACCCTAGGACTATGACCCCATCATTAGTCCCCGAATGGATTGGGGTTGAAACGTCAAAGCAGTGCTCGATGCTCAGACCTGACTGGACTAGGTCCGGCTTAGGCGTTGCTTGCCTCTATCCATTCTATCTCTCTTGGCCGATGATCCGAGTGAATGTGTTCTGCAGAACGGACTGTCGGGAACCGAGTGCCTTCGCGGCATCTTTTGACACGACCGGTCAACTGACAGCGGCGGATTTTCCGGGATCTCAAATTTCGGGTTCCGCACGCTTAACGGGGGCGACGTCAGTGCGCTCGAGTAGCGCCTGACTCCTCGATCCTCGCGCCTTCAACTCTTCCGCCGATATCGCCGCGGCTGGTTGGGCGGATAAGATTTTGGGCCCGCTCGCCAGCGACCCAGTCGGTGTTCTATTTAACTCCGGCCGACGAGACCCTTCGGTTACGCTCGCCGAATCCTCTGCTCTCGCTTGCTCCGTCTTCCTCGCCACCTCTTGCGCTCATACACCTTTCTCTTCCCATCCTTCTCGGAAGCTCGCCATCGCCGCCATGACCAAGGGCCAGACCAGCAAGATGGAGGCAAGGAAGAAGAAGGGCAAGGCGGCGGCTGCTCAGCGGCGGCAGCGGCCATTGCCAGCGGGATGGATCCAGGGAGACTTTCTCCCCTCCACAATGACGGAGGGGGACCTGCTGGAGCTGGTAGAGCACGGCCAGCTTGTGCATAAATCTTGGAGGTTGCCGGCGGACGACGAGGTCGAGCCGGCGCCACGGGAGGGGGAGCGCGTCTTGCTCCTCAGCCACGTTCACCGAGGTTTCTCTCTGCCTCCCCACCCTTTCTTCAAGGGTATCATGAATCATTTTAGTGCACAACTCCATCACTTCCCTCCGAACGCCATCGTCCACCTTTTAGCATTCATTGTCTTGTGCGAATGCTTTATTGGTTGTCCTCCCCATTGGGGTTTATTCAAACACATCTTCTCCGTCCGCTCCCAAACCATAAAACGTCTTAGTCAATCGGATGACAAGACGCATCTCCTCCAGCTTTGTGGGGGTTTAGGGTTTCAGAAGAAGAATCAGAGTATTTACCCTGCTCTGCAGTTGAATGAGTCGGTTAGGAGCTGGCAGTCGACGTGGTTTTACTGCCAGGACATTGCCTGTCCGAACGCGTCGACTGGGCTGCCTCCATTCAGTCTTGACCGCCCTGCTCCACCCAAGCAACTCGCTCTCTCGAAAGCGGAGAAGAAATACATCCAGCCTTTCGTTGAGGCACTCGCGGATGTTGTCAGGAGGGGGGTCACTGGGATGGACTTGCTGGAAGTCTTCATCGGTCGGCGAATCCAGCCTCTGCAAGCCCGCCACCACGCCATGTGGCACTACGCAGGACCTGAAGATTCCACTCGGACCAATGTGGAGGGCATTCTCGAGGAGAAGGTGACCTCTAAGGTGCTTCAAATCACGGGTCCCTGTGAGAATCCCAAGGGAGCCCGCCGAGTGGCGCCTTATGGTGCGGACAATCCTCCACCGAATCAGGTGAGTAGCATTAGTCGTGTGCGTTGAACTGCTTTGATTTCAGCAACTCATTTATATCTCCGCGTGATGCTTAACGTTTCCGACTGCAGGCGTGGACCAACTGGTTCTCCCCCGTCTCGAGCGGGAAACTGGAGGAGGGAGATGAAGAAGGTAGCCGGGAGGGAAGCGTGGAGAGCGACGAATACATCTTCGACAACGAAGAGTCGGAGGAGGAAAACAGCGAGGAAGAGGAAAAAGATGAAGAGCTAGACTCGCTGCCTCCGCGGCCAGAGCATCGGAATAGGCGCCAGCAAGAGTCCGCTGTCTCTTCAGTTCCCCCTGCGCCGCCGAGTGCCCCGCCTGCTTCCCCGGCTGCACCGAGTGTTCGAGGTACCAAAAGAGCCAGGGACGCAGCCACTGAACCTGCGGGCCAGTCCTCCAAGGCGCCCAAATCGAGCGGGTCCAAACCTCGGAAGGCTCTGCCGCGGATGAGGATGGCCATCCCCGTTACCTCCACGTAAGCGAATCTAGTTTTCGGTCCTTTCTGTTGACCGAGTGAACTCTTGTTTTACAAGTGGAATGGTCTTCACTCGACAGGGTTGCCACTTCTGCGACCTCGCCGGCTCGCCAAGGGGACGACCCCATGGACGCGGACAATGTCGTTTCATCGCAGCCAGGTACGTGGTGGGAGAGTCGGGTATTTTATTCCTGTAGATTGCGCCATCTCTTTCTTCTTCTGAAGCACTGTGTTATTCGGCTTGTCAAGGGGGGAGAGCTGACCCGACCACGGAGCCTGTCGAAGAGCCTGTCCCTGAGGCTCCTCCTCCTGCCGCCGCCCCTGCCGCCGACGCAAACGAAGAGCCTCTGCCGACTGAACCGGCGCTGACAGGTGAGGAACCTACTGGGGCGAACCTTGGGATGAACCAGGATCTCCCCCCAATTCCCGGTTCGTCAAACACCGAATTCAACATTCGGTGTGTCCCGGCGGAGCAGGTGGGAGCGGTCAAGGGGACCATGGTTCGGGCGGAGCTGATGGCCGGAGAGGCCAAGAGGGTTTATGACTCCGCTGCAGCTTTATATCAGCGGAGCTTGGAGCTGCGCGATGACATCCGAGTAAGTACCTTAGTAAGTACTTACTTTTCTTCTGTAACCCAGTGGGTGTTGTCGAAGTCGATTGTTTGCAATGGGTTCACTCTGAGTGAACCCAGTGGGTGTAGTCCCCGAGACTTCTGTCGAGTGCTTGCACCGACAGTTGTCTTTATACATTTGGTCTTTATTGTTGTCGTGTCCGTAGACAAGATTTCTGAGTGCAAGTACTTACTGCAATCGGAGCACTCTTGCGGTAAGAGTTCCCTAGAGTAAACTGCGCACATGTGGAGTAGCTTTAGCCTCGGAGGCGTAGGTGAAAACGTGCACCTCAATAGGGCAGACCTGCTTGAGGTGCATGCCAGTGGGGTCACTCTTAGTGAACCCACTGGGTGTAGTCCCCGAGACCGCTGTCGACTGCTTGCATCGGCAGGGGTCTAAAGAACGTAGTGTATATTGAGAAAGTTGCTGATAACCCTTTGTTTCGTTTTGTAGAAAACGTGTGAGATGGGAACCTCTTATGAAACCCTCAGAGCGGAGAGGAATCAATATGCTCGTGAACTGGAAGCTACAATGCTTGCCATGGCTGGTATGAAGGATGCTCTGGAAGCGCGAGAAAAGTCCTTGGAAGAAGATCGGGAGGCAAACAGGGTATTGACGGCGGAGACGCAGACGATGAGGAAACATAGGACCGATCTGCATAATCAGATGGGCGCCCTGAACAGAAGGTGCATAGCTCAAGAGAAGTATGTCACCGACTGGGCTAAGCAAACGATGACTTGTCTGGCTGGTAAGTCTTATGCTTTGTCGAGTGGGTTTATCGTGTGCCCGACTTTCGGTTTCATTGCCTGCTTGCTTGTTGGTGGCAGACTTTTGCGGAGACCCTGAAGCTGAAACAGCGGCTGTGGAACGGGCTGTTAAGGACAAAGTTCCACTCGGTGAGGATGCCAATCGGGATCTGCTTCGAGCACAAATCCGCGCTAGCAAAGTAGGTCCTTTCATCGGTCGACTAAGAGAAGTCGTCGGCCGAATTAACAAGGAACTTTGGCTGGAAGAGGAGTCGCGGGAGGAGATGGAGACCCTAACGAGCCGACTGGAGGAGGTGCCGAACCAAGTGCAATCTTGGAAAAAATCGGCAGCGCGGTGCGGTGCTGATGTTGCGCTGTCGTTGGTCCGAGTCCATTGCAAGGAGGTGCGGGAAGATAAGCTGAAAGCGTTGAAGGTCGCCAACACGAAGAAACTTCAATTCGAAGACTTCATGGAGACGTTCCTCAAGACTGCCACCCGCATTGCTGATGGAATTGACTTGGACACCTTTGTGGAACCCTCCAGTCCTGACGCGGGCCCAGCTGAGTCATGATCGAACTTTATCCTCGGTATGCCGAGTGTTTGCCTGTAAGATATTCTGGCCACTTCTGTTGGCCATCATACTTTTAAATCGGTGCGGGTAAGCTTGATCCGCACCGAGTTTGCTATCGTTTGTAGACTGCTGGAGTCACAACGAAAACACTTATTCTTTTGCTTGAATGCTGTTTGGAGTTGAACACTTAATGTGTACTCGTAGAATATTAGGACTTAGGTGATTCTTGATCAGAACGCAGACTCCGAGTGGAACATATAGGGTACACTCGGAGGAAGGTATTACTTTAGCGAATCGGGATCGCAGCTAAGTCTCCAAGTGCGACGTATAGTGCACATTCGAAGGAGCGATTAGTACTTAGGCGATGCAGGATCGCAGCTAAGTCCTCGAGTGTGACGTAAAGTGCACACTCGGAGGAAATTAATACTTAAGCGATGCAAGATCGCGGCTAAGGTCCCGAGTGCAACGTAAAGTTTACACTCGGAGAAGTTAATACTTAGGCGATGCATGATCGCAACTAAGTTTCCGAGTGCAACGTAACGTGCACACTCGGAGGAATTAATACTTAGGCGATGCAGGATCGCAGCGAAGTCCCTGAGTGCGACGTAAAGTGCACACTCGGAGGAAGTTAATACTTAGGCGATGCAAGATCGCAGCTAAGTACCCGAGTGCAACGTAAAGTGCACACTCGGAGGAATTAATACTTAGGCGATGCATGACCGCAGCTAAGTCCCCGAGTGTGACGCAAAGTGCACACTCGGAGGAAGTTAATACTTAGGCGATGCGTGATTGCAGCTAAGTCCCCGAGTGTGACGCAAAGTGCACACTCGAAGGAAGTTAATACTTAGGCGATGCAGGGTCGCAGCTAAGTCCCCGAGTGTGACGCAAAGTGCACACTCGAAGGAAGTTAATACTTAGGCGATGCAGGGTCGCAGCTAAGTCCCCGATTGTGACGCAAAGTGCACACTCGGAGGAAGTTAATACTTAGGCGATGCGGGATCGCGGCTAAGTCCCCGAGTGCGACGTAAAGTGCACACTAGGAGGAAGTTAATACTTAGGCGATGCGTGATCGCAGCTAAGTCCCCGAGTGTGACGCAAAGTGCACACTCGGAGGAAGTTAATACTTAGGCGATGCGTGATCGCAGCTAAGTCCCCGAGTATGACGGAAAGTGCACACTCGAAGGAAGTTAATACTTAGGCGATGCAGGGTCGCAGCTAAGTCCCCGAGTGTGATGCAAAGTGCACACTCGAAGAAACTTAATACTTAGGCGATGCAGGGTCGCAGCTAAGTCCCCGATTGTGACGCAAAGTGCACACTCGGAGGAAGTTAATACTTAGGCGATGCGGGATCGCGGCTAAGTCCCCGAGTGCGACGTAAAGTGCACACTCGGAGGAAGTTAATACTTAGGCGATGCGTGATCGCAGCTAAGTCCCCGAGTGTGACACAAAGTGCACACTCGAAGGAAGTTAATACTTAGGCGATGCGGGATCGTGGCTAAGTCCCCGAGTGCGACGTAAAGTGCACACTCGGAGGAAGTTAATACTTAGGCGATGCGGGATCGCGGCTAAGTCCCCGAGTGCGACGTAAAAGTGCACACTCGGAGGAAATTAATACTTAGGCGATACAGGATCGCAGCTAAGTTTTTTTTTTGTGACCATAGTCTGCCACCACGGAAGAACTGTCCCATGGTCTAGTGGTTAGGACATTGGACTCTGAATCTGCAAAAGAAATTGAATCTGCTGTATATTATTTCTCCAAAACTTGTTCGTTACACTGCTTCAGTTGGCGATCACGTATAGAAACGCTTGAGGAGGTCTCCGTTCCACGCGCGGGGTTCGTCGGTCTCCTTCTGAATGTTGTAGAGTCTGTATGCCCCGTTGTTCAGCACCTTTGAAATGATGAAAGGACCTTCCCAGGCTGGAGCCAACTTGTGTGGTCTTTGTTGATCCACTCGGAGCACCAAATCGCCAGCCTGGAACGTGCGGCTTCTGACATGTCGTGCATGAAAACGTCGCAGATCTTGCTGATAGATTGTTGAGCGAATAAGTGCCATCTCGCGCTCCTCCCCTAGAAGATCGACTCCATCTTGCCTTGCTTGTTCTGCTTCGGCTTCGGAGAAGAGTTCGACTCGCGGGGCATTGTGAAGCAGGTCACTCGGAAGGACCGCTTCTGCTCCATAGACGAGGAAGAACGGTGAACGCCCTGTTGATCTGTTCGGAGTGGTGCGGAGGCCCCAAAGTACTGAAGGTAACTCGATTACCCATGCACCAGCAGCATGTCCTATCTCTCGCAAGAGTCGAGGCTTCAAACCTTGAAGGATAAGTCCATTTGCACGCTCAGCTTGTCCATTGGATTGCGGATGTGCTACGGAAGCAAAATCCACTTGGATACCTTGACTCGCACAGAAACCCTTGAATCTGTCCGAGTCGAAGTTTGTCCCATTGTCCGTGATTATGCTGTGAGGCACTCCGAATCTGGAGATGATGTCTCTGACAAACTTCACGGCAGTGGAGGCGTCGAGTTTCTTGATGGGCTTGGCTTCAATCCACTTTGTAAACTTGTCGACTACCACCAACAGATGTGTGTAGCCTCCTTGGCCTATCTTGAATGGTCCGACTGTGTCCAATCCCCAAACTGCAAACGGCCACACAAGTGGGATTGTCTTTAGTGCAGATGTTGGCTTGTGGGACTTGTTGGAGTAGAACTGACAGCCTTCGCATCGATCGACCATAGCTTTGGCCATTTCGTTAGCCTGCAGCCAGAAGAATCCAGCCCTGAACGCCTTGGCGACGATTGCTCTTGAAGAAGCATGATGGCCGCAGGTTCCCGAGTGGATATCCTCTAGGATCAACTGCCCTTCCTCTGGGGAAATGCAACATTGGAGAACGCCTGAAACACTCTCCTTATACAGTTGACCGTCAATGACAGTGAATGCCTTCGACCTGCGAACTATCTGTCGGGCTTGGACTTCATCTTCTGGAAGCTCTTGCCTTAGGATATATGCCATAATCGGCACAGTCCACTCGGGGATAATTACCAGAATCTCTGTGACCAGATCAACCATAGCAGGCACATCGACTTCAGTCGGATCTGTTGCGCTCTTGGGTTGCACTGGCTCTTCCGTGAAGGGATCTTCTTTGACTGAAGGAAGATGGAGGTGCTCGAGGCAGACATCACTCGGGACGGGTCTCCGAGTGGATCCGAGCTTAGCCAATTCGTCCGCCGCTTGATTCTTCAGCCTTGGAACATGATGAAGTTCTAGACCTTCAAACTTCTTCTCCAGCTTCCTGACTGCATTGCAGTAGGTTGTCATAGTGGGGTTCCTTACGTCCCACTCTTTCATAACTTGGTTGACCACCAAGTCTGAATCGCCGTAGACCATCAGGCGACGGACGCCGAGTGAGATGTCCATGCGCAATCCGTAGAGAAGAGCTTCATACTCTGCCTCATTGTTAGAGGAATCAAACTGTATCTGAAGCACATACTTGAGCTTGTCACCCCTTGGTGATACGATCACAACGCCAGCACCGGATCCATTCAACATCTTAGACCCATCGAAGAACATTGTCCAATGAGCCGAGTAGATGTGAGTCGGTTGCTGTTGCTCTATCCATTCTGCTATAAAGTCAGCCAGGGCTTGAGACTTAATAGCTTTCTTGGCCTCGAACTTGATGTCACAGTACAGCATCTCCATCGCCCACTTCGCCACTCGTCCTGACCCGTCTCGATTGTGGAGAATTTTCGACAAAGGAGAATCAGAAACGACAGATACCGAGTGGTCTTGGAAATAATGGGCAACCTTCTTCGCAGTCAAATAGATCCCATGGATAAGCTTCTGATAATGGGGATACCTCTGCTTGGAAGGTGTCAGGACTTCGGAGACGTAGTACACTGGCCGCTGAACTTTGTATGCTTTGCTTTTTTCTTCTCGCTCGACTGTAAGAACAGTACTGACGGCTTGATTTGTAGCCGCGATATAGAGAAGAAGGGGCTCTTTACTGAGCGGAGCAGTAAGAACCGGCTGGGTGGAGAGTAGGACTTTGAGGTCGTCGAACGCGACTTGGGCTTCGTCTGTCCACTCGAAGGTATCTGATTTCTTCATGAGTCGGTACAGAGGAAGTGCTTTTTCGTCGAGTCGACTGATGAACCTGCTCAAAGCTGCTAAGCAACCCGTGAGTCGTTGAACATCGTGTATTCTGACCAGCCTCTCCATTCGGACGATGGCCCCGATCTTTTCGGGGTTAACATCGATCCCTCGTTCGGAAACGAAGAAACCGAGTAACTTTCCGCTGGGAACACCGAATGAACACTTGGCAGGATTTAGCTTGATATCGTACCTACGAAGGTTGGCGAATGGTTCTGCCAAGTCAGTCAGCAGGTCGGAACCTTTGCGAGACTTGACTACGATATCATCCATGTATGCCTCCACATTGCGACCGATCTGGTCGAGGAGACATTTTTGGATCATGCGCATAAAGGTAGCTCCTGCATTCTTCAGACCGAAAGGCATGGTGATGTAGCAGAAGCACCCAAACGGGGTGATGAAAGCTGTTTTCAACTCATCGGGACCATACAGACGGATCTGGTGATAACCCGAGTAGGCATCAAGAAATGATAAACGCTCGCACCCCGCAGTCGAATCGACAATTTGATCTACGCGGGGGAGCGAAAAATGGTCTTTCGGGCAGACCTTATTGAGGTGCTTGAAGTCAATGCACATTCGGAGTGACTTGTCCTTCTTGAGCACCATGACTACATTGGCGAGCCACTCGGAGTGGTGAACCTCGCGAATGAATCTGGCAGCTAGCAGCTTAGCCACCTCTTCTCCGATTGCCTTCCTTTTGTGCGCGGCGGACCAGCGCAGGCGCTCTCGGACGGGCCGAGCAGCGGGATCCACATGCAGTCGGTGCTCATCCAACTCCCTAGGTACACCCGGCATGTCAGATGGTTTCCATGCGAAGATGTCCCAGTTCTCACGGAGGAATTGGGTGAGCTCGGCTTCCTATTTGGGATCCAGGATGGTGGAGATGTTCGTCGGGGCGGCAGACTCGTCTGTCGGGTGGATGCTGACCTTCTTAGTCTC
The DNA here is from genome assembly GCF_904849725.1 of Hordeum vulgare subsp. vulgare. Taxonomy (NCBI): domain Eukaryota; kingdom Viridiplantae; phylum Streptophyta; class Magnoliopsida; order Poales; family Poaceae; genus Hordeum; species Hordeum vulgare. Next base: position 10,324,354 of record NC_058524.1, on the reverse strand, counting down.
TCCTACCGACTGGAACACGGACTCAGAAGCTGGCTTCTTTGAGCGCATTAAGTCGGCGGGGTCGACTGTCTTCTTGTACTCTTCGAGCTCGAGTACAGCCATCTGCTGGTCGGCGATCCTCGACCCCTCTTGCAGACACTCCTCGGCTCGCTGGCGGTTGCCGGTGATGGTGATAACGCCTTTTGGGTCCGGCATCTTCAGCTTCAAGTACACATAGCACGGGCGTGCCATGAAACTCACATACGCCGGGCGGCCCAGAATTGCATGGTAAGCACTCTGGAAATCCACCACCTCGAATGTGAGCTTCTCCTTGTGAAAATTCTTGTCAAAGCCGAAGATGACCTCCAACACGATCTGACCGAGTGACTTGGCCTTCCGCCGTGGGACGACTCCGTGGAACTGCATATTGCTCTCGCTGAGTCTGGACATCGGAATGCCCATCCCCTTGAGAGTGTCGGCATACATAATATTCAATCCGCTGCCGCCGTCCATTAGGACTTTGCGCAGTCGGACTCCTTCCACCACCGGGTCGACGACCAGAGCCTGCCTTCCTGGGGTGGGGACATGTGTTGGATGATCCGACTGATCGAAGGTAATCGCAGTCTGAGACCATTTGAGAAACTTGGGGGCAGTCAGAACGGCCATGTTGACTTCTCTGTTTACTAGCTTCAGTCGACTCTTGCTTTCGATGTCAGCGAAGATCATGAGGGTTGCATGGACTTGGGGGAACGGATCCTCCTTGTCCTCCTCATCCTGCTCAGGATTCTTCTCACTCGGCTGCCCTTTGCTGAAACCCTGGATCAGGAGACGGCACTGGCGAGTGGTGTGCTTTGCGTATATGGGGTTACCTTCCTCATCCATCTTCGTATGGATTGGACAAGGCTGGTCCAGGATGGGATTGTTGACAGGCTTTTTCTTGGGGGTGAACTGCGCTTTCCCTTTGCCCTTGAATTTGGCGCTGGTTACAGCTGCAGCTTCTGCTTGCGGTGTGGGAGGAACCTTCGGTTTCTGCTTCCGAGTGTTACCTCCGTCAGCATCGCCGACTGTCTTGTGTTTACCGCTCCGGATGCGGTCCTCTTCTTCGCCATTTGCATAGCGAGTTTCTATCTCCATCATATTGCTCATGGAGATGTCGCCGGTTCGACCAAACTTCAAGTACAGCTCCCTGTACCGCACGCCTGCCTTGAAAGCGCAGACTGCTTGATGCTCGGTGACGTTCTCCACCGTGTGGTAGAGAGTTGTCCATCGCTGGATGAAGTCGCGCAAGGGTTCATTCGGCTTCTGGACACAGTGCTGAAGCTCCACAAGACCTGCAGGGCGCTTGCACGTTCCTTCGAAGGTTCTGATGAACACTCGGGCTAGATCTGCCCAACTGTAAATGCTTGAGGGGGCCAACTGGTTCAGCCAGGCTCGGGCCGAGCCGTCCAGCATCAGAGGGAGGTGCTTCATAGCGACATGGTCGTCTCCTCCTCCGATCTGGACCGCCACTCGGTAGTCGTCTAGCCATGTTTTGGGCTTGGACTCTCCTGAGAATTTACCGATTCCCGCAGCCAATCGGAAGTTGGGCGGGATATCAGCCGAGCGGATGGCTCGACTAAAACACTCGGGGCCAGATACGATGGCCCTGCTTCCACTCGGACGGTCCATATCGCGGCCATCGCGGTGGGCTCGACCCCTGTCAACTCTTCGCTGGGCGATTCGGCCCCTTGCGTCGGGTCTTGGGTCGTGGGTGTCGCCGACTGAACGCCGATCATCATGATGCCGGGACCCATAGGGCCCACCCCGCGGAGGGGTGCGTGAGCGATGGCGATACTGATGAGATCCAGGGCTGTGAACTGATCTATGCGTGTTTGCATGGACGGAACTATTGTGGATCCGATTGTGTGACTGGGAGACTGCCGAATTCTGCTGCTGCGCCGTGCGCAACAGGGCTCGGATTTGTTCGATTCCCCTTCCTGCCTCTGAATGAGTCGGCTGGAGGGAATCGGCAATCTGGGCAGCCGCGGCCAGGTCGAGGAGGGGTGTGCGGAACACCTCCACGTTGCTTCGCCGAGTGTGTCGGCTGGCAGAACGATGAGGCGGACGACGCACACCGAATGCTTCACCAACTTCACCTCGTTCGGCTTGACGAGGATCTTCATGGGAGTTGGCCATGTGTACTTCTGCTGCAGGCCCACGACCCACGTACTCGGTAGGAAGCTCAGTCGGAACCGAGTCCGAGCACTGGGAGCGTGGGGCGACTACAACAGAATCCAAAACTGCCACCTGAGAGGACGCAAACTGGCGTGCTCGGGCATGCTGCACCCAACGTTGTAGACGCGGACTGCGAGATCGCCTGCTGCGGCGCGTGACGAAGATGCAAGTCGGCAATGGAGCCGATTGTTGGAGAAGAAGAACGCCGCGAGCGCCGGCACGAAAGTGCGTGGCCCCGCGACGGGGAAGCGCCTTGACGTCAAGGGGTGCCTCCCGAAGCCACGCCGAATCGTCGACGACGAAGGAGAGAGCACCGAAGAGGATCTGGTGACCCATGCTCGAAACTCCACCGGACGACATGACGAAAGGAAGTAGTCGCAAACTCGCCAGAAGTCGCTTAGACGCCTGCCCCACGGTGGGCGCCAACTGTCGTGGGTATAAGCCTAACAGTAGAGGTGTAGGGTACGAATGAGATGGGCAGAGTCCTAGCTACGGCGAGGTTGTATGAGTTCAGGCCCCTCTACGGTGGAGGTAATAGCCCTACGTCTCAGTGCTCTTGGAGCTGGTTACCGAGTGTAATATGGAGTACAATGTTTTTCTAACCCTTTTACCAGCGGGGGAGGGCGGCTTATATAGAGTGCGCTGCCCTCCACAACGGTTCTGATTCAAGGGTGGAGTAGTGGCGATTGAATGCATGCGTTACAGGTAACGTATGCTATAAATGCTAGTTAATGCACCCGGAAGCGCACGGCAGTTTCCCTCCAGGGAGGTTACGACGCACCGAGTGTATCCAGTCGGTAGGTCCGGTGTCCTCCGAGTCTTAGTCTCCGACTGGATGATCCTGAGCCCGTTACCGACTGGATGATGGGGGCACCTTAATACAGTCGGGCATACTTAAGGTCCTGTCCCTTGCGTGGGGTAGTCCTTGGGTAGGACCTGTAGGACAGGCCTATGACCCTACCCTAGGACTATGACCCCATCAGTTCACAAGAAGGTCATTCTTACCAGAGATAATTTGGCAAAGATAAATTGGGGGAGAATTAAACTTTGTTCCTTCTATGAACATGATGAGACTATCAAATACCTTTTTCTTCAATGCCCTCTTGCTGAAATTCTTTGGCAAACAGTCCGTATAGCTTTCAATATCATACCACGGGATAGCATTGATACGTTGTATGGGACGTGGCTAAATGGGGTAGACATTTCTATTGCTAGACATATTCTATAGGAGTATGTGCATTAATTTGGGCTATATGAAATTGCAGGAATGATGTGACCTTTAATAGATTATGAAATGTCAATTTCTTGCACGTACTTCACAGGGCATCGGCGCTGATCCGTATATGGTCGTTACTCACACCTGCGGAAACCAGGGAGCCTTTTGTTAATGGGTCTATCCGATGGGAGATGGTAGCACGGGATATTTACAACCGGTTTACATGGCGGTCCAGTAATAGGATAGATGGTTAGGCATCTATGTCTATATTTTAGCCGGTTGTGGCATTTTTATTATCCCTTTGTGTATTTCTTTGTCATTTTGGAGCTTGTTCGGAACCTTTGGATGTTTTTTTGGATTGCTTAAATAAAATGGCTGCATGCATTGTTTTGATGCAGAGGCCGGAGGGAACCCTCCTTTTCTAAAAAAACCCAGCTCCAGCCCATCAACTATGATAGACCAGTCATGAATCCATCGAGATTTTTTTATCTCGTCTGGGCTATGATACCAATTGTTACATAATCTCAGGCTCACAAACCAACATTTTGAATCCACGTGCGTCAACCATGCCCAACCGAAGAGCAACACAAACTTATACCAGGGCTTGGGCCTGCCAAAAAGACTAGCGTGGTAGGACGGGACATCCCATCCTTATATATCGTGTTCTGCCTCCTACCATAACTAATGTGGGATTAAAGCTAACAAATCGTTAACACATCAGACAAGTTCGGTGACAATAGATGGATTTCATTGTTTTGGCAATTCATGTCAATTAATTTGATTGGTTTTTTGCACAGATTGTTTTTATATCATGAACGACTTGTGCTAGAACTATTTAGTGATAAAATGTATAATGTACACGCTAGGTGTGATCTATTGGCATGCACAAGCATAAAAGTGCTTACCTGCACTGTTTCTAAAAACGGTCAATGGTCTATTTGTATCAAACTTCTTAATAGAATAATATAAAGTCTAACAAAGGGTATAGAATGCTGTAGTACTTATTTCGTAAATCTAACAAAGTCTAACAAAGGGTCTATTTTGTACATATATTGAAAAATATTGTAGTACTAATTTCAGCGCATTTTTCCTTTAGTAAGTTTTGTTTGAAAGGGAGTGTTGAAATGCTGTGGTAACAATCTCACATGTTTAAACTTTTGAATCTCTCTTGATGTACATAAGTCTTGAAAATGAAGGTAACTAAACCACATATACAAAAATATAACTAAAATCTAACTATTATTGAACAATATATATACACATGTGTCCCAAGGCACTGTCTGTAGACATACATCAACATGGCACATAGGGTAGCTCATATTTACATGACATGAGTGCTAGAATTTTCCACAGCTACTCCATATGTAGTTGAATTAAATGATCAAAATAGTTGGCATGACATGTTTGGTGAAGAAATGATGGTGCCCGGGCCAGATAGAACATTGACCACTCCCTGACCTCCTATATCACTAGTTTGTCTCCATGTAGTAGGATCCAGTTCAGTTACTAGGAGAGAGTAGCAAAGTGTGGGAGGAGACCAACAATTAGGGGTGTAGAGTGGCGTCCAAACCCGTCCCGCTTTGTATACAAAGGAGAGAAACTTAGTTCTAGCTGGATTGGAGTGTGCTAGTTCAATTTGTGCTAGCATAGCAGGATGGCGGGTCTTGGCGGGACGCCGCCCTGCACCCTTACCAACAATGAAAGCCAGGGTAAAGCGCACGTCGACCACAGAGAATGGTTCAAGGGAATGAGATGCATTGAGAAACTGTGTCAGCGAATTTGTTGAAACCATAGCCCATAGACAAAGGACAAAGGTAGCGAATATATAATGCTCAACCAGCAGATCCTGGATAATCAACCAATCAAAAACATTGTAGGATACATGCTCAACCAGCTGGCGTGGCTGAAGCATGCGACAGAGGCAGTTTTACTTTTGTTGGAGTGCGGTGAAAGCAGTTAATGTATTTGCATCGCGTCGCTCACTGGCTAGAACATCCAAACAATCTTGCTTCTCTCCTTAGTGTACAATCAAATGAAACATTTCATGAATTATTGGTAAACCTTCGCCGGTTGCGAAAGATATTCATAACCTTTGAAGCCGTTCTGAAAGATATTCATAGAGAAATAAAAGCTCTTGCCAGCCACCGGCAACGCAATGCAAGCAATTGGTGTAAACAATAACTTGTATTCTCAGGTTCAGCTAAGGACCGACCGGTTGATTGAATCGCTCTGTGATTTATGTCATTAAATTAGTTAGATCGTGTGTTGCTGGAACATTGCTCCTTGTGTAAATGACAAGAGACTATCAGATTACGTGGCTACAGTGGCATGTGAAACTGACGCATGGTTGGATCCACTCGCATGTCACTCGAGTGATGAATCTATGACAAAGTTCTATGGTCAGAATCGCTCCGTCTAGACAACTACATGCCTGGATGTCTCTACAGATAAAGTAAAAAGAGCCTCTGCTTTGTCAGGGCCGGCTACATTCGTTATTTGTTTGCCCCTGACTCTAATTTCCAATACATCCCATTCCCCTCTAGATCGCACTATGTGATCATCCATGCCTTTCACCACGCTTTTCATTTTTGCTCTCCTCCCATACTTTATAATGCCCACTAGAAACTAGTACATGAGAAATATGCTATTTATTTATGGAAAGGTTATCAATATCGCATGTGTGTGGCCTGTATGTCATCATAGCTTCACCAAACATCACATGTCAAGTGCTAGTCATAAAATGAGAGGTGTTGTCAGATAAATTTGTGGCACATTAATTAAATATGGGAAAGCCCCAACCGAATGTTGCATAAAAATCAAGACAAAAACCATTCCAAATTCAATCTATATTTGGCTTGGGTCCGGTACGTATACTAACTCCGACGAATACTTTATGCGGAGATGTGTAGGTACACAACTAGCCTAAGATAGCAAGCAGGCTGGTGGATGCTTTTGTGAAGGAGCCGCGGGATGGATGCTTTTGTGAAAAGTCAATTTATCCCTTCAGATCCGGTGGTTGATATCGTTGTTGAAATATTCACCATTATCGGGATATGTCGGGACTAGTTTTTCAGGGTGAAAACCTAGATTTTGAACTTGATTGGTTGGATCCGGCGACGGCGGCGGATTGAGCGTCACTCCCTTCCTGAAGACGTTGTTATTGAAGAACATCGGTGTTCATGTGGTGGCATGACATATTGTTGTGGATATGGTCATTAGTGCAGTTTGTCGATTGTGGATTTGATCAAGTTTTTTTTCCGCCTACGCCTAGCTTTGGTCTTATATTACTATAATTTGCTGATGTATTTCTTCGTGCGTGCGTTAGTATTGATTGTGTGCATCCTAATTATGCAGAGGTCGGGTGTGGTCATTGTTTTTTTATCCTCTTGATGTTTTATTTGAGCTAATAAAATTCACCCTTTATCGAAAAAAATACAGTTAATGAATGGATCTATACGTCATCTAAGATAGGAATTCCTTCGTTCCTAAATATTTATCTTTTTAAAAATTTAACTATAAACTACATACGAAGCAAAATAAATGAATCTATGTTTTAAATTATTTCTATATACATCTATATGCAGTTCATAGTGAAATATCAAGAAAGAGAAATATTTAGGAACAGAAAGAGTATGAGACTTGCATGAGGCCCGCAATGAGTGGAGGCTGTGTCACGCTGATGCGAGGGAATGGGCGCACCAAGGATTACATGCAGGATGGCTTAAAAAACAATTTTGTAATTAGACTGGCAACGCTAGTACGGGAGGGAAGGTAAGCACGTGTCAGTTATGTGATGAAACCTGAGTCTGAAAGATTTCTATGCTGAATCACACCGCCTTGTCAGCAAAGAGCCTTGTTGTTTAAGCTAGTGAAGCAAAAATTGCTACAAATCCCTCGCTGTTTACTAGATTCATCAGTTGACTCTCAACATTGTGTTCATAGTCATCCATGACTTAATTTTCTGATACATCCCATTCCACACTACATCACACCTTGGTGTGAGCCTCTACTATTCACCCTGCTCAGCGTCGTTGCTTTTCTTCTAAACTTTGTCATTCCCCTTAGCAACTAAATGTGATCCTGCTTTATGGGGATGAAGCTAGTTTTTATAGGAGGTCTGAGTGTGGCCCATATACGATCATTTCTTTACCAAAACTTCACATTACAACTGGTGTGGCATTTTAATTCTACCACGACTGAGGTAGTTGTCGATATATCCCCCATTCACGAGCATATATAAATACGAGCATCCCTAAGGGGAAGGCAGCTAGCACGCCATATCAAATTCAAGCTATTATACAAGTGGATAGTGGGTTGATGTTCCTGTTCGCGTGAATATAGATTGTACAATAAGAATTCATTTCAATCCAGTTTGGTTAACTTATTTTGTATAAATGGACCTTGAGTTTCAAGACTTTTACCTACATCAAGAAAGATTAGGTGAACTTAAACATAAACACGTGAGGGACTTCATTGTGTATCGTACTAGTACCACGGTAGTACACTAGTAGAAAAAGAGGGTTCCGCCCCAGCTTAATTTACACATTAGTCTCGGTTTCATTACGAACCTGGACTAATGTTAGCATTAGTCCCCGTTCAAGCGGCAAGGGCGCCGGTCGGTCATTAGTCCCGATTCAAATGGGACCTTTAGTATCGGTTCATGTCTCGAACCGGGACTAAAGGGTTTAAAGGGTTTAGTCCCGGTTCGTGTATTGAACCGAGACTAAAGGGTAGACCTTTAGTCCCGGTTCGAGACACGAACCGGGACTAAAGGGGTTGTGATTTTTTTTTTCTGTTTTTAAATTTATTTTCTGATTTAAATTGCTTATATCTTTTAGGATATTTAATGTTTTTGAGTGACTCTTTTTGCATTAGATTCAAAATTTTGTCTAGTTTTTGTTTGTGCAATTAGTTTTCAAATTTGAATGGTTTAAATTTGAATTTGTTCAAATTTACTTCAAACCCAAATTGTGAATAACTTGAGTTTACAAATAGTTTTAAATTTAATTTTTTTTGCTCCTAGTCATCTGTTAGATTGTTGTCATAGTGAGATTTATTTGATTATTTTTAGAATAATTTAAATTAGTATTTTAATTAAAACAATACTGTTTTTCTTATATAGTTGTTTTATTCATTTAATTGTTGTTTTTATTATTTTTAGTTAGTTCTTTATGTAGATTTTAACATGTTATAGTATGGTGCATATTGAATCAAACTTAACTTCTCGAAAAGAATTTCTATGTGGGTTGGAATTTCCGGTTCACATACCTCCTAGATTAAAAAATATATGTCACGTTGGTCGTCATAATTGTCATAAACAATAAATGAAACAAATAGTTATAAAAGATAATATATACCACATCCGAATCATAGACAGGACGAGGGCCGACGGAGGCGGATACCAAAACCATCATACTATATAATAATAAAAAATAATGAAAGTAAGTAATTTATACAAGTATGTATCTAAATCATACAAGTAAGATTTTTTTTTCTTTTAAAAAGAAGATAAGAACAAGAGGCTCACCACGGTGGTGCTCGCGACGAGATCGGCGCGGGGCGATCGACAACGGTGAGGACGGGCACAGGACGGGACACTACACATGTGCGGACTCTGAAAAGTTAATTTAAGCATTTGAAATGAGCTAAACTAGCAGTGACAGATGAAAGGATGAAGCAGCTAATCTTTTAAAATTCTTGTGCAGTTAGTGCACGGCCAAACCTAGACAAATATTGAGGAAAATGGAGCTTGGAGGTCGAGCTTGGAGAGGAGAAAACTTAAGTAGTGTGGCTCGGGCATTTCATCGAACACATCATGTGCATGAACTAGAGTGGTAAGATAATGGCATGGTCACACTTCAACAGTCAAAAAACAGAGGAGAGGGTGGGCAGGGGCGAGGGTTTTTATAGGCAACACTTTAGTCACGATTTTTATTTAAAACCGAAACTAATAGCCTACCCTTTAGTCCTGGTTCTTGTCACAAACCGGGACTAAAGGTCCGCGGCACGCCACGTGGCAGTCGCTGGATCTTTAGTCCCAGATTTTGCCCCAAAACAGGACTAATGAGGTGAACCGAACCGGGACAAATGCTCCGGAAAACCGAACCGGGACCAATGCCTGGCATTGGTCCTGATTTTTGTTTGAACCAGGACTAATGGTCGGCCGAAAGACCCTTTTTCTACTAGTGCCCCAATTTGAATTTCGCCGGGGGGCTCCAAATCTCTGGAGACAGCCCTAATGCAGCTTGGTCGACCTAGGATCCGCCTCCTCCTGGTCCAGGCTGGAGTGCTCGAGGGCTTCATCCTCCAGAACGTTTCCATCTGTTGAAGGAGTTGTAATCCGGCTAGGCATAAAAGGGACATGGAGGCAAGAGGTAGGTTTGGTCATAGCAGCGGCTTTTATCCCCTTGGTCCTCCGTCCTGACCGAGAAACAAAGAGGAGGAAGACAATACGACGGAGCGCGTGCAGTATAACTTAATGAGTGGATCTGTACGTCATCTAAGATAGTATATGAGACTTGCATTTTTTTAGAAAAGGAGACCTCGCTCCGCCTCTGCATTGAGGAATGCATACAGTCATATATTAAACAAACAAAGTATTCAAAAAGTACAAAGTATTAAAAAAGGAAAAAGATACATGGCGAACATCGCGCCACGGCCTGAAGTGGCTAAAAGATAAAGATGACTAAACATCTATCCTATTAATATGCCGTCATCCAAATCGGTTGAAGATACCCTGTGCTACCACCTCCCAGCGGACACATCCAGTAACCATAGGCTCCCTGACTGCCACAGGAGTTAGTAACGACCATGTACGGATCAGTGCGGTAATCCTGTAGATAACCTGCAAAAATTGAATATCACGAGTTCTGTTAAAAACCAAATCATTTCTGCTATTCCATAAAGCCTAAAGAAGAGCACATGCTCCGACACGAATAGATTTAGCCAATTGAACATCAATTCCCTGTAACCACGTTCCAAATAACGAGTTCAAGTTAACAGGAGGAGAGATGTTAAAAGCAATATGAATTGAGCGCCAAACAAGTTTAGCCAAAGGACAGTCGAGAAAGAGGTGTTGAATACTTTCTACTCTTGGACAGAAAGAACATCTGGGACTCCCCTTCCAATTCCGTTTGGCCAAATTATCCTTAGTTAAAATAACTCCCTTGTGAACAAACCACAAGAAAACTTTAATTCTAAGAGGAACTCTAACCTTCCAAATATGTTTGGATTTTGGAATAGCTACTGAATCAATGAGATCAGAATACATGGATTTAACCGTAAACAGCCCATTTGGTGTTAATCTCCAGGAGATTCGATCGCTCCTATCAGAAAGGTTAACCTCCATTAACCTTCTAACTAGATGCAACCAGGAAACCCATCTATCCCCAACTAGAGATCTGCGGAATTGAATATTAAGGGGAATCTCACGCAATACAACCGCAACTGTCACTTGTCGACGTTGGGTAATATGGTACAACCGCGGATATTGAACATCCAAAGGCGCTTCTCCTAACCATGTGTCTTCCCAAAATCTAGTCAATTCCCCATTTTCAATGATAAACCTCGATCTGTGGTAGAATGAGCTTTTTACCCGCATTAGACCCTTCCAGAATGGCGAGTCAAAAGGTCTCGCTTCCACCTGAGATAAAGATTTGGACTGCAAGTACTTGTTGGTCAGAATTTGTACCCACATTCCGTCGGTTTCCATTGACAATCTAATCAGCCACTTGCTGAGCAGACATCTATTTTTGGTTTCCAAATTTTCAATACCTAATCCTCCTTGATCTTTAGGACGGCAAATAATATCCCATTTCGCCAACCTATACTTAGTCTTAACCTCATCACTCTGCCTGAAAAAGCGAGAACGGTAGAAATCCAATCTTTTCCGTACCCCAACAGGTATCTCAAAAAAAGATAGGAGGAACATAGGCAGACTTGTTAATACTGAATTAACCAACACTAATCTGCCTTCGTAAGAAAGAAGCTTGCCTTTCCAAGTACTAAGTTTCTTTTCAAACCGTTCCTCAATGCATTTCCACTCCGCATTAGATAGTTTACGATGGTGGATGGGAATTCCTAAGTACGTAAAAGGAAATTCCCCTGCCACACATCCAAACAGCTGATTATAGATATGTTGTTGATTTTTGGCTTCACCAAAACAAAACAACTCACTTTTATTGAAGTTAATCTTCAACCCAGATAACTGCTCAAAAAGGCACAAGATGAGCTTAAGATTTTTAGCTTTGAGTAAATCATGCTCCATAAAGAGAATCGTATCATCAGCATATTGTAGAATAGATACACCCCCATCCACCAGATGAGGTACTAATCCAGCTACAAGGTCCTTTTCGTTAGCTCTCTTGATCAACAGAGCCAACATATCCGCAACAATATTGAAGAGAATAGGGGACATAGGATCCCCTTGTCTTAGTCCCTTTAGTG